>NW_024080656.1:4107782-4777711 GCF_003009895.1 Hyaena hyaena | reverse complement strand
AAAAAAAAAAAAAAAAAAAAAAAAAAAAACAAAAAACAACTATAAAACAATTAAAAAATATTTTAATAGTTTTTATTTATTTTTGAGACAGAGAAAGACAGAGCATGAGTGGGAGTGGAGCAGAGAGAGGGAGCCATAGAATCTGAAACAGGCTCCAGGCTCTGAGCTGTCAGCACAGAACCTGATGCAGCGCTCGAACCCATGAACCGCGAGATCATGACCTGAGCCGAAGTTGGACACTTAACCGACTGAGCCACCCAGGCGCCCCTATAAAAAATTAAAAAAAAATTGCATGTTGAATTAGATATAAAAATTATGGATGCACTGGGAGGGGAGGGATGAGTAGGGATACAGGGAAAAGCTCTGAAAGGAGCCCAGAGATAAGGGGTGGAGGTTAGTGGAGGTAATTTTCTGGAAGGTGGCTTCTACCCCCACCAATAGATTCACCATGGGTACCCATGTGATCAAGAGTGATGTTCAAAACATTTAATAACTGCTATGTCATGAACTTCTGCACGGCAGAATGGCCTCCAGTCAGAAGCTACCGCAGTGTTTTTATAGGTGCTCTTGCCTGCAATTAAGCGTCTCTCTGTGGTGGCACATGAGCCTTGTCTGGGCTCTTGCTTTTATTTTTATTATTATTATTTTTAAAAATTTTAGTGTGTTCTTTTTAAATAAATGTTTACTTATTTATTTTGAGGGAGAGGATGAGTCGGGGAGAGGGAGAAAGAGAAAGAGAGAGAGAGAGAGAACCCCAAGCAGGCTCCATGCTGTCAGCACAAAGCCCGACTCAGGGCCAGATTCCACAAAACATGAGATCGGGACCTGAGCTGAAATTCAGAGTCAGAAGCTTAACCGACTGAGCCACCCAAGTACCTCTGGGTTCTTCCTTTTAAAAGTTAATTTCAGGGCACCTCGGTGGCTCAGTGGGTTGAGTGTCTGACTATGGCTCTGGTCATGATCTCACAGTTCATGGGTTCGAGCCCCACGTTGGGCTCTGTGCTGACAGCTAGCTCAGATCCTGGAGCCTGCTTCAGATTCTGTGTCTCTTTTTCTCTCTGCCCCTCCCCTGTTCATGCTCTGTCTCTCTTTGTCTCTCAAAAATAAATAAATGTAAAAAAAAAATTAAAAGTTAATTTCATTTGGGACACCTGGGTGGCTCAGGGGGGTGAATGTCTGACTTCGGCTCAGGTCATGATCTTATAGCTCGTGAGTTTGAGCCCCCTGTTGGCTCTGTGCTGACAGCTCAGAGCCTGGAGCCTGCTTCAGATTCCGTGTCTCCTCTGTCTCTGCCCCTCCTGTGCTTGCTCTGTCTCTCTCTCTCTCAAAAATAATAAACATTGAAAAAATTAAAAAATTAATAAAAGTTAACTTCATTTGTAAATGGGGTGCCTGGGTGGCTCAGTTGGTTGAGCGTTCAATTTTGGCTCAGGTCAGGATCTTGCAATTTGTGGGTTCGAGCCCAGCATTGGGCTCTGTGCTGACAGTGTGGAGCCTGCTGGGGATTTTGTGTCTCTCTCTCTCTCTCTCCCACTCACCCCCACTTTCTCTCTCTCTCAAAAATAAATATTTTTTCAAAAGTTAATTTCATTTGTAAAGAAAGGGACAGAACACAGGAAGAAGGAAGAAAAGAGAAACTCTAGCACAGAAGTGAACGGAGCATGAGTCTGTCTGTCTTCAAACTATTTGCAGAAAAACTCCCTGAGCCCCTGCCACTCAAATTTCCCTCCTCAGTGATAGTGTGTCTTCTCCAGAGTATCAGCTTTTCATGTAATTCCCTAAAGTATAAGTACATTGCCTCTAAAAAAGGTTGAAAATCACACAGGAATCAGGAACAATAATGATCACTTCTTTGGGATTTGACCTTCTATTGATTTTGAGTGTTGCTGGGACATATAGAAACAAAATTGGATAGATATAAGAGAAAAGGAGAAATGGGTCAAATGCTACATTGAAAAAAAAAGTGTAACATGAAAACTAAGGTGAAAAGGTGAATTTCTAAAACAAGTCATCATCACCACCATCATCATCACCATCACCGTCATTTGGCATCACCACCACCACCAACTGCACTATACAGCTTTACATTTGCTATCTGCCAGGCAACAAACCCTATGAGGCAGGTACTAATATTATTCTCATTTTATACATGAGGAAACTGAAGCAGAGAAAGATTGAGTCACTTGCTCAAAGTCTTCTGCAGGCAAGTGGCAGAGTTAAAATTTGACTCTGGTGGTGGTCTGGTTCTAGGTAGAGTCTAGTTTTAAGAACTGATTATAAGAACTTCTACTCCAAATATGATCTTATCATGGAACTATGGCTTCATTTTGACACCTTTTACCACTTAACCAGTCAAGTCCTTTGGATGAGCCTCAAAGTCCTCATCTGTAAAATGGAAACCATAACCCAGTAAAGTTATTGGAAGAGTTAGGTGAACTAATGTATATAAAAATGAGGGGAGATATGTAAACCCTTCAACACAGTGCCTATTATATATTGAAATGCTTCAAAAATGATAGGAACTATTCTTACTGTAAAATAATACAGCGTTGTACAAAATGAGAATATAACCTGGGGTAGTTACTTAATGGGAGAACATGTAAATGAGTGAAAAACTTTCATTTTTTCCTTGAAAGAACATTTGTCAACAGGTTATGAGACGATTTAACTCACTTAAATGAATTGCTAATGCAACAGGCCTGCAAATTCTTCCCAGTGTTTAGATTTGTGGGTTAAAAACAATTTGCTCTGACAAAATGATAAAAATTAGAGTGAATATTTACTCGCCAAGAAGACTGTCTCAAACATCCAGAAATACTTGTTATCTGGTCACTCATAGTCAATGGAGAGAAGCACAAAAATGCTGCTGACATCTTGCCATCTCACACAATTTTTCCTGTTCTTTGTCAATAAGTTAAGAAAGAACAAACAAAAGGAATTCCACATGCATCTTATTTGGCTACTCACTTCCGCCTTTCACTCGGAGACTCCATCTGATGGTTAATGCTTTTATCCAAAGGGAGGGTTTTTGGCTTCACATCTTCTAAAATGTGCATTGGTGGGTTTGATACCTGTTGATTCTGGGATGGATCTGAGGCCAAGTAAAGAACATACACTTAGTGTTCAATAAGGTCACTCCTGTGCTCTGTATGTCACCTTTCTTTAATGTGTTAATGCCTGCCATGGTCTTAACAGGGAGCTCATATAGACTATGGGCCCGCTCTGGTGGGAGTCTATTCACTGTGCCGTTTAGCGTAAGCTACGGGAGACGCTTGCAGCCAGCAGACGTCGTATCTGTCTGAACCATGCTATGGGGCTTACAATAATTTAATCACTGGGGTTAAAGACCCTTCTTACCCTGAGCTAGCTGTGGGCTCATCCCACAGTGTAGGGCTCCAGTTTCTGTATCCAGCTGATGGTCCTGATGGATTCCTTTTGATACAGGACTCTTAGTATGAGCCATGGCTCCTTGAGTTAGGCTGTTAAGATAAACCAGCATATTTCAGAACAGAAATGAAAGCAACCGAAGTAAACGTATCCTATCCCTTAGGGCATGGAAGTACCTGTTACAATATGAAAACGGAAATGGGACTAACTAAATGTTTATTTATTCTTTTCATTTTAAGCCAGATTTAAAGTGGACTTAAGATACTGGAAAATGCTACACATTTTCGTGATTCCTGTTTCATAAACTTGGAAACCATTATTTCTGATGTCTTCCCCACCTCCCTGTCTATAAAGCTCTTCTGCCAATAATATCAAGGGATGCCAGGGCTAACCGGACTCTCTCAGACTGTCATGAGAGAGGACTTATTGCAGAAATCACTTGGGCCACACAGGATTTGGGCAGCCCGGGCTAATTCACTGGCCTTACAGTGCCTTCTTTATGCAAAGGAAGGAGAGATGGAGGAGGTTTAAAAAGGTTTCTGGGAAAGACAAGTTTTGGGAGATAACAGGGAGTGTCGGGAGAACCAGTGAAAATCCATGTATAATGCTTAGCAGTATCATTCAGATATTCCTGACTAGTGGCTTTCGTTGCATGAAACTGGAAAGTTCCTTTGAAAAGTGTTAACTGGAAACAGGTGTGATATTCCAGAGTTCTGCAGACTCTGGACCTGGACCTGAAGCTCCTATGGCCACAATTCCCCCGGTCTTCTAGCTGACGGACATGGGAGCATTCTCAGAGCAAATCTCACTAGAAGAACTCAGCTCCCAGCCAAACTTTCAAATTCGACCGTCTCTGAAAATGACACTTAGCCTTTCATGTCTTTGGGCCCCTCTGAGGATGCTGTGTGTGTATACACATGTTGTATATATTGACGCTTGTATGTGTGCACACATGCACATGCCTGCATGCTTGCCAATATCACTCTGATATCTCAGAGCCCCAGAGGCAAACATCTGTCTCATAAAGAACTTGCTGGTGGCAGGGTACTGCCAGCTTCCTGGGATACTGTGGGTTCCTTCTAGGTTAGGCACAAGGTGGCATCAATAAACCCACGACAGCCCGTGGCTGCATCTAGATTCTGCTCCAGTTTGAGCTAGCTGTGAGTGCTCCATGGGGTTTTGAGTATCCTGTTCTGATCTCCCATGGAACATACTGGAACCCATGGGGTGGGGTGACTATCCTCAATCAATCGACTTGTTAGTTATCCTATGTTGTCACCCAGAGTAAATGTAGCTTCTCACAGCTCAGAGGATAGTGGTGGCAAAGTCCAGTAAAGCCACAGCAGATAAGACCTCAGGGCCTCATTTCAAACTCTCTCCCTCCAGACACATTAACCATTTCAGGTGAATGACATTTAGATTTGGAGCTTGGAACTGACAGCATGTTCCTTGGATGATCTATACTATCTCCCCTTACTCAGACTGACTTCAGAGCTATTAGAATGTGTTTAAGCAATATGTAATGCATTACGGGAATGATAATTTTGAAGCTGAATATGATTTGCATTAGAAATGGGTACTCTTTCTGGGAGTGAATGGGCAGAGCCTGGCTTTGCACATTTAGACAGACAGCCTGATACAGTTCATACCTGCCCTTTCCCTCCAGTGGATGACCTTCCCTGGTCTTGAGCGATAAATCATTGCTGTCCCCTTGGAGTGGTTTCTTTTGTCTTATCTGTTGCCCCTCCTCTCGGCAGTTTTCCAAGTCCATCTTATTCTAATGGCGACAACAAGGATAATATTAAATATAGTTTTTAAACACACTGGACAACACTCATCTCTGGCCATGGAGATTTTTTTCAATCACATTGCCTCCAATTAAGAAAACAGCTTGTCCATTTTAACTGATTGGTAACTGATTTCCAATGATCTGAAATAAATGTGTGATCCGGATCTCTCTTGAAAGTTATCATGAAAGAGAATTGGTTAGAAAACCCATCTTTCAAAATAAAGTCAGAGGAGTTTTGGCTTTCTAGTGCCCATGAGTTATTATTTTTTTACACATATTACGGACTATTCAAGTCTTGGTGTGACTTTTTTTCTGTACCTCCACCATCTTACTGGGAGGATATGGAGGTAGACCAGCCTTTCTAGGCTCTCTCTAGCTCTTGAAGACACATGTAAATTTCGTGTGGAATTTGAAGAGTGAGTTAGAAGCAACTTTCCTGGAGGCTGGTGGAGAGCATATTGTTGGCATCCTGCCACTACTATGCAGTGCAAAGGAGCGTATGGTGTGGCAGACAGGAATACATGTCTACTTAAGGAGTGCGTGGTGGGGAGTAAGAAGAACAGTCCAACGCATGACTCCACTAATCAGCATCTTATCAGCCAGTGCAGAGAGACTTTGGTTGGTAGCCTGTGGGAGCAGATCTGGCCCCATTAATGATTTCACTGCTCCCTAGGAAATGTCTCTGAAGTTTTACCGTGGCCTAACTAGTTATAGCACCATGGGGTACCATGGCCATATAGTAGTTGACATGATTCCAGGGAAATAGCCAGTCCTGGATTTAAACCAGTGGGAAACTTGGCCTTGTTGTTTAGTATTTCTATTTGGGTTTATTCATGTCACAAATTGCTTTTATTTTTTATTTTTATTTCTTTAATTAGAGAGAGAGAGAACACAAGGGAGGGGGAGAAAGGGAAAGAGAGAGAAAGAGAGAGAGAGAGAGAGAGGAGAGAGATAGAGGAGAGGGAGAGAGAGAGGAGAGGGAGAGAGAGAGAGGAGAGGGAGAGAGAGAGGGGGGAGAGAGAGGAGAGAGGGGGAGAGAGAGGGGGAGAGAGAGAGAGGGAGAGAGAGAGAATCTTAAGCAGGCTCCATGCTCAGTGCAGAGCCTGATGTGGGGCTAAGACCCACGACCCAGAGATCATGACCTGAGCCAAAATTAAGAGTCAACCAATGGAGCCACCCAGGTCCACCCCTCACAAATTGCTTTTAATCTATGGTCTCACCACTGTCCCACTGCCTTCAGTCACAGAGGAGGATATAGACAGCTGGTCTGCAGAACTTGAAGAAAGAGTAAATGGAACCACAGTGTCTTCAATTATTTTGCGCTCCTAAAGGGAAGAATAGGAATTAATGAAAGGGAAAAAATAGAAAATCATATTTGTCAAGAGAACAATTTCAGTAAGGAAGTTTAGGAAAAAATTATTGGAATTATGTGCAAAGAAGCAGTGTGGTAAAAACAAAAGGTCTTATTTTCTAAAAGATGTATATCAGGTAACACTTTCTATGGGCAATGATTTAGAAATTAGCATTTAATTTAGAAAAACAAAGTCTTTGTGAATTACTTAGTCTGATTCAAGAAGCCTAATTAGAAATGCTTTTAGGGATAAGATTATGCAGAAAAATTATTAAGGATAAATTCAGAAGATTAATCATAAACAAATTTTAGATAATATACATTAAATGTAGCTCCTTTCTAATTCTCTAATGTGGTCTGGTTTGTTCATTTAAGAAAATGAGACAAACAAAACCAAATTCTCCTCCCTCCAAATTTCTCTAGTACCATATAGTGAATGCAGAGGGAAGGATTCACTTGGCCTCACATCAAAATCATCCTCACAAAATGAATTGGCTACTACCAAACATGCTTTCCTCAAACCAACCCACAAATAATTACTTTCATGTCATCTCTCTGAGGTAAATCAAGAATCTGACTCTCTGAGTAGAGAAAAGATAAAATTATATTGTCTCCCTTGACCATGACTCAACACGCCCTTACCACAAACTGTACTTGGGGGGACTGTGGTCTTTTAGAGTCTATAGGATATGACTCTTTAAGGAAGAGCCCCTCTGGGGCTCAGCTGTGAGTAAGGAGAATCAGACACAGCCACATATATACATGTACCAAAGACAAAAAAAGCACTGAGAATTCGAGGAACCAAAACTACAAGTTAAATTCCTTCTTGGAAACTTCCTACCTCCTCATAGTATCTGCGTTCCTCCTCTTCCACCTCTTTCTGAGCCTTTTCCCACTCTTCTTTCAGCTTGTTCTGTTCCTTCTGGTATCTCTCCTGTTAGAGAATTTCCACAGATAGTTCCTGAACTGACCATTGCATATGTACATCACTGGGACATTTCTTCCCCACCTCGAAACCACCATGAACAATATATCACAAGACTATCTTCTTTTTTTTTTAAACTGTCTTTTTAAAAAATATTTGTATTTATTTCTAGGAGAGAGAGCGAGAGAGAGCGTGAGCAGGGGAGGGTCAGAGAGAGAGGGAGATACAGACTCTGAAATAGGCTCCAGGCTCTGAGTTGGAAGTCAGCACAGAGCCCAATGCACAAGACTATCTTCTTGTTGCAACATTCTGAGTTGAATCCATTCACTCAACAAAAGGGGAGTGCTCAAACATGTGAGGAGCATAAAAATCCCATTAGAGAACAATTCTTTCTGCAGTTGGTGTGTTATAGCATTGTTCCTCAGATATATGAGTAGACATTTGCTTATGGAAAGAGAAAAGATAGACTACCTGATTCTAAGGTCTTCCTTAACTTGGTTTTTGTCCCGGGAGTTAGGTTAAACTGATGGTTTGTTTCTATTGGGCCGTTCAGAGATGAGTGTTGCCATTTCACTAATAGAAATACGTTGCCCCTGAGACAGTCTGATAAAAGAGAAAACAAAAACCAACCAACAAAGCAACAACAATAAACGTTGTGGGTGTACAAGACAGGTGATGCAGAAAAGAAAGGTCCAAAGTGGACAAGATGATAATTAGCTGAGTAGCTGAACTACTCTTTGCTTGTAGCCATTCTACCGGAATGGAATCTTCTTAGGTTTAAATAACTTCTGAATTAGGAGTAGCTTTTAAACAGCCCATTAGAAGGCTTCAGTATCAGAACTGCCATTACTGTTTTCAGAAACAATACAACACTAGTCACCACTTCTGGGGAAAAAAAAGAAAATACCCTGATTAAGGATGGCTTTAAAAATGTGAGCCCCTTGGACAGCTGACTAGAAGACATGAATAAGTGGAGATTAAAATTAGTGCCTAAAATGAGAGCTGACACCCCTGGGTGTTTTGGGAATGACATGACAGAGACAAAGACATCGCTGAAGTGTACCACACACAGTCAAATATTTTAGTCTAATCACTGTCAATCTTCTCTCTGAGGCTAAAACAAGTCTGCTTCTATCTTGCTGGGAAGGCACTGAGATTTCCTCCAGGTTTTACCTGTTATGTCATTATCTTAGGAGCAAAAGGCTTCTGCCAGGGCTGTCTGGAGCCTGATGTTCTTATTAATGTTCTGGAAAAACCACTGTTGGTCAACCCATGGCCAGCTTTTAACGCCAGGTAAAAATTTTGTTATCAAAACCTAATCTTATAAAGTTTTTGAGAGAGCCTTTAGGGGCCTTTCTGAAGAGAGGAAACAGACCCTAAAACTTAACAAAAACTGTAAAACAAGCAAAGCTTAGGCTTACTCGTTCCAGCAGCTCACACAACATACTCCTCTCACCAGGAGGATGAACTGAGTGAGGGAGTGAAAGATGCTGTACGTCTATGCCACACACACACACACACACACACACCCACCTGAGTGCAAACCAACACACACATGTACACACACCAGCACGTGCACACACGTGTGGACACATGTGTGAACACACATGCAATGAATACACGTGTGTACACAGCAGAATACACACATGCATACCCAATACACACGCGTGCACACACCAGCAGGCTTGCACGGACACCTTGCCCCAGAGCCCACAATCCCGCGGTGCCACCCTGGGTAACAATTTGGTGGGATCAGAATAACACGTATGTCTACGCCTGCGACCATGGCCACCTTGGAGACTGTAATTGACAGAGTGCCACCTCGTGAAGCATGCTTGCCTTCTTTGTGGAATTTCTGCCTCTTAGCCGTTCACCACTTAGCTGGGTAATGTGCATCTGGGTGCCAAGAGAATAGCAGATGGCCAGGGCTGGTCTGGGGTCTCCCAATGGACCTAAAGTCCCAACAGCTCTGGGACTTGGCTGAATCTGGGAGCTCACTAACATGTTTATCCCCATGCAATTTGGGTTAAAGATTTAATCCTGTGCAATTCTAAAAAGTGTTAACTGGCAGACCTAAAGCCACACCATAATTAATTAACTATCTAAACTGGCCTCTGCTCCCAGCCCCTGGGAATTAAGCCAAGAGGGTCAAAGCCAAAAGATAAGGAAAAAGGAGTAAAATACAGCAGCCTGAAGTCATCAAAATTAGTGAGATTAACATTCTTTTCCTTCATGATCTTTTGGTAAAATCAGTACTGGTAGGAATATGGTGGGAAGAACATGAGAGTTGAAGTCATAAAGACTTGTATTTGCAACCAGGCTCAACAATTATTAGCTGTGTGACCTTGAGCAATTAATTTAATGTCTTTGAAACTTAGTTTCTTTTTTTTAATAGTTTATTGTCAAGTTGGTTTCCATATAACACCCAGTGCTCATCCCCACAAGTGCCCTCCTCCATGCCCATCATCTCCCTTCCCCTCCCAAACTTAGTTTCTTCAGTTGCAAATGGAGACTATAAGACAGACTTTGAAGAGTTTTATGAGGATTAGATTAGATATGTCAAGTACCAACAGATATGTCAGTTCTTGGCACATGCAAGTTACTCAGGCTAGTTTCTAAGATTAGCAGGTTAGGTTTTGAGTCCTTATCACTCTACAAAACTGGCTTGGATCAAGTAGCACCATGATAAATTTACTCCCAGGAGTTTCTAGAATTAAAAATGAGCAACCTTTACTCAAAGATGAAGCAAAACATTTCTACTTAAGGAACAAGACCCAGGCCAAATTTTATTTCACACGTATGCTATCAAATAGTTTTTTGATCATTCATCCCCGCTGCTACTTAGACTGGAATTTGGCAACTAAGGAGGTGATAAATGGATAGTTTGGCCCCTAATACTTGGATTTTTTTTTTTTTTTTTAGATTTTATTTTTAAGTAATCTCTATACCCAGCGTGAGGCTCAAACTCACAACCCCAAGATCAAGAGTCACATGTTCTACCGATTGAGCCAGCCAGGTACCCCACTGGATTTATTTTTAAAGTTGACATGCTTTTTCACTGTGTTCATCAGTGTAAACTCTGGCAGGAGGAATTAGACACAGGACACTCTGTTGCATGGGTACTGAGTGAACAGACTTAGACTCACCGACTTCTGAGAAGAACCCAATTCTATGCTCTCGTGTGTTAAAAATTTATTTCATACAACAGTAATGATGACAGCATCATCTAACAGAAAAGAACAAAGCGGTAAGCCCCGTCCTACCTGGAGCAAACGCTCCTGCGCCTGTTGCCATTTTTCCTGTCTCCGCCGTTCCTCTTCTGGGTCCCAGGCCCAGAACTTAAACTGCTTAAAAAATAAAACCACCATCAGAACAAAGCCATGTCCTCAAGGCCAGGTCAGGGCAAGGGACACAATTAGCTTACAGACTGGCACTCGGACATGCGGAAGTGGAAGCCTCCACATATCTTAAAGACCCTCTTTGTCGTTGGAAACCACTTTTTAATCCTAATTCCTCTTTGGTTTACTTCCAAGAAGTTGGTATGATTCTGTGAACCTTTTTGGAGCTCATGAAAACATGAAGTAATGGGAAGGCTTTGACTTCATTTCTTTTAGAAGTGATTTCTTAAATGTATGCACGTTCCTAAGCCTGAGATACTCATTCTGCATATGGATCCTGGTCCAAGCAAATTGGACTGCTTACTTCAGCAGAACTGTATTGTGTGAGAAGTGGTGTTTGCCATACTATACAACGCATCTTTTCTTTTTTTAAAATGTTTGTTTTTGAATTTTATTTTTATTTATTTTTTATTTTTTATTTTTATTTCTGAGAGAGAGAGAGTGAGACAGCGTGATCAGGGGAGGGTCAGAGAGAGAGGGAGACACAGAATCTGAAGCAGGCTCCAGGCTCTGAGCTAGCTGTCAGCACAGAGCCCAACGTGGGGCTCAAACCCACGAACTGTGAGATCATGACCTGAGCTGAACTCGGACGCTTAACTGACTGAGCCACCCAGGTGCCCCTGTTTGTTTATTTTTGAAAGAGAGAGACAGAGACATAGTCAAGTGGGGGAGGGGCAGAGGGAGGGAGAGGGGGACAGAATCTGAAGCAGGCTCCAGGCTCTGAGCTGTCAGCACAGAGCCCAATAAGTGGCTTGAACTCACGAACTGTGAGATCATGACCTGAACCAGTCATTTAACTGACTGAACCACTGAGGCACCCCCTGTAGAATGCACCTTTTATGCTGCGATTGCTTTTCCATCACCGTTGTCCCTAAAGTGGGTTATTTAACTCTCCAATGCCCACCAGCACCACCTGTGATTCACACAAGAGGGAGTCCCTGCCCTGGAGCCTGCATAACCAACACACAAACTTAAAGACTTTTTTTTTTTTTTTTAAGATTTTTGTGAGTTTGGCAACAAATGAATGAATGACAATAATGGGAGAGGGATGCATGAATCGAAGTGGGCACCTGGGTCACAGAATATATAAGACCGAGCAGGTCCATAGGGGAAGAGAAATCACAGCTGGCTTCTGGGAAAGTGGCCAAAGGGGTGGGGGCTGCCATGTTTAAACTTGGCCTCTCCCGACATCCAGGAGAGGTGCCAAAGAAAACCACGTTCCCCAATAACTGTGCTTCTTCTCTTCCCTCTGTTCTGATGGGGTGGTTTGGGAAAGTACTTAGAAGTGTCTGGGAATCTAGAGAGAAAAAAGCAAGATGAGGCTGGGGTGGGGTGGGGAACAGACAGAATCTCTCTACCTGGGCTGCCTGAGAAGCTGGACAGGGTTTGTTTTGTCTGAGGCTTCGATGGATCTAGTTACTGTCCAAGATACCTGGGCCAGCTCACCCTCGGCTCTGTCCTGCCCGCAACAGATCCGATCTACCACTTAGGTGCACAAAGGCTGGGCTGGCCCAGGGAAGTTTCTCCAGGCTCGGAATGCAGGCCAGGCCATGGGTATTACTTGATTTATAACAAGATAAATATTTATAACTTTAATGTATTTAGACACATGACATGTGAGCCTCCATTGGTACGCTTGCTGTGGGGCCTTCAAATGGTTAGGGTGATACCCACAAAAAATCAAGGGAAGGTGAGCAAATAAGGTAGGGAAATGCATTTCCTATACTCTGCTCTTGGGATTCATACTGCAATTAGGAAATTAAAGGCTCTCACATGTTATGCAGGTGAAAAGCTATTGAAGATATTTAATTGTATATAATTCACCATTTTCCAAATTTCTTTGGATGACCATAAAATGTCATGCAAATGGGATTCCAGATAGGAAATTAGGAATTAACAGTGTTATAGGTTGGCTCCACTTGGCATTTTCCTAAAACTAAGTGTTTAAGTGTTCAGAACCCCTCTCAAAGGCATGGCCCTTCATTGTCTTTTAGGGGAAAGGGTGTGGTTCTGTGAACAAAGCCATAGGGAGTCCTGTGGGGAAAGTCTAATAGTGGGGGAAAAAGAAAAACAATTAGGAATTACTCAATTTTCAGATTTTATGAGGCAGTCATTGCAAGAATAAGTAAAGAATGAGCAGACAGAAGGGAGAAGTGTGGGGTAGGGAGATTGAGCACAGAAGAAAATAGGGAATATTTGTTAAAAAGGAAGACAAAAACAATGAGCATCTTCAGAGGAGGATAGATAAAGAGGAAGATACTTGTGTGATAAACAAAAGGGAAAGCAAAGTGATCACAGTCCTTCCTTTGGTGACTATATGCTGAGCACCAGTATGGCCGGGTGGGGAGACCAGCTGGCCAAGGGTCCCAGCCCTGCGGAGCTTAGAGCTGAGTGTGTGGGGAGGGTGGCTGTGAAGGAGTGACCAGTACATAAATGACACCAGAAGGCAGTGTGATTACTATCATAAAAGAGATCTAAAAGGTGCTGGAGAAGGTCAGAATGGAGAGCATTTAGCCCACTTTGTTCTATAATTTATCTGTTTACAAATCTGTACCTTCCTCTGGCCTGGAGTTTCCTCAAGGGCAGAGAGGACCCCTTATCTCCCTAAGTATCCCAAGACCTTGCAATTTTAGGCCTTCACTAAATGTTTGTTGAATAAATGGATGGGATGAAGGCCGGGTAATGCATCTCCTTCTTTCCCCCTTTCTAGACTCTGAGCCCGTAGCTGCAGGCCACTGCAAGTTTGACTGAAAGTGATCTGATCCATTGAGGTAAGCATAAAATCTGATGCTTACTTCCTTTTCAAGCTTCTTTTATTTTCAAATATCTCCCACTTTTCTGTTCTACGAAGAGCTATCTATCATTGAAAGAATGTCAAATTTGGGTGGGTGTTTTCAGAGAATTCACTTATATAGGTCAGTAATTTGTTTCTTTCTTGCTCTAGTTTTCATAAACCAGAAATAAGAACGTATCTCTTCAGGGCACCCTTCCCCTCCACCCCTGTCTAGGGGTACGAGAATGATGTGACACTTTTGTCTCTCAAGTAAATTAAGATGGAAACCAATGTGTTACGTATACTCTTAATGTGTCATGGATGCCAGCTCTGGGATCCTTCTGGGCACTCCCACCCACCAGCGGTATACTCAGCTTCCCGGGAAACTCAAGATTCCTAGTATTGGCTGGAGACTGAGCCTGCACAAACGGTTGCTAGTTCTGGAATGTGGCTGGAAATACTGAGGGCTGTGTGACCCTTCCCCATTCTGCACAGGCACTTAGGACTTCCCATAGTGAGACAATTTATAAGAATTGGTATTGGCGGGATCGCTGGGGTGGCTGAGTCAGTTAAGCATCCGACTTCAACTTAGGGTATGACCGCATAGTTCATGAGTTTGAGCCCTGCATTGGCCTCTCTGCTGTCAGCACAGAGCCCACTTCCGATCCTCTGCCTCCCTTTCTCTCTGCCTCTCTCCCACTTACACACACACACTCTCTCTCTCAAAAATAAATAAACATAAAAAAAAGACTTTGTATTGGCTATGGTGTGCCTTTTGGATCAGCCACTGGGGAGGATTTGTTCATGGATCAGGCACTGTGTTAGAGGCTTCGTGTAATTACTTCGATTAAACCTCACAACATCCTGAAAGGAGGGATTATTATCTCATTGCATAATCAAGGAACATAAGGTCCAAAGAAGTTATATAACATCTTCAGGGTCATATGTTAGTAAATCTGGAATCAGAGGTACAGCAGTGATTATGTGGCTACTCCTCGGTGTTTCCGGGGACATGCTACAGTCGATTGTGCCATTGAGGCAGTCTCCAAATCCCGTGGGAACTGCAGAGGGTGAACAGGGGTGTCAGGCCCAGCACTGGGAACACTCAGTTCAGAGAGAAGTCAGGTCTACAGAGAGCGTTCACATACAATTCAGCAGCAAGCAAGTTCTACAGCATCGTGTGTCTTGATGTTTACGTTTAGCAAGTGCTTTTTTTTTTTAATATAATTGAAATAAAATATTGAAAACTAAACGTAGAGTTAATATTATTCAAGATACTGATTGTGAAAAGGAGTGAACAAGGGCAGTGTGGGTCTCCCAGAGAGTTTTGGCTGTGCCATGTCCGCCGACAGTATCCTATGTTCAAGTACTGCCCTCGGTTAAACAATCATGTTGAAAGCTGCACATCTTAATATTAATTCCTATGGTCACCTTCATTAGATTTTACTTTCCTAACTCACTTACCATTTTGTTTCTGGGAGTATCACCACTCTGTATAATGATAAACCATGTCTTTCCTCACATTGCACCTGGTAGCATTACACATGACTTTTAATTATTCTTTTATAATCATTTAGAGTCCACTTTTGGTTGAATTCTCTTTAAGCAAATCAAATACTTCATAAATTAAAACCACACAGCTACTTACAGGAGTCGTTACGGGTGACTTTTCACTGCCTGGAGAATCCACTGTACAGAAAGAAAGAAAAGGAAAAAAAAATGATCACAATGTAAGCAGCTGCTAACAGTATTTCTCTCTGATCCTCTGAGTGGAGTGTGGTTCCTATGTCAGCCTTAGATGAATTTTTTTTTGGTAAGCCAAGAGCATTAGAAGATCATAATAAAGCAGACCCTTGAAGCAATTTGCACCCATCACCAAAAGGAGTTATGACCAGTGTAATATGATTGATCACATCAATTAACACCAGGTACTAGGCTATAAGAAGCAAAAATTATAGGCGCTGGTTTTTAATACCCCTTGCATTCAGCTTGCTTGCCTGGTACCCTCACTGTCTGACATGGAGAATTATCATACAGGGAGAGGCCAGACACCATCCAGATAGTAAAGAGAGGGACACAGTTAACAAGAGAACCATTACCAGTTCCCAGCAAATGCTTCTATCCTTTGTTTCCAAAAAAAAAAAAAAAAAAAAAAGAGATTACAAAAAAATGATTTTGAATGACTATTTTTTTAAAAGAAAGAGCTGAATATTATGTCTTTAGATTTTCAAAATCAAAATGAAATTCTATGCATTTCCTTCCAATTTTAGTATAACTGGTACCGTTACCAAAGAACTAGCTCTTTGCTAACTGTGTGTCAGAAACAAGCGTTTTTTTCTGAAACTGGAAATGAAGAAGAGTACTAGACATTATCGGCTGCCCCCAACATGGATTTTTGCACAGAAGAGATACAGCTACCCAGTATGCAATTTACCTGACTGGGAGAAAAACTGGGAACGTCGCCAAGAGTTCTGAACTCTAAGCGGAACGCTGGCAGTGCCAGGCGACTCTAGATCGGATGGCAGAACAGAACAAACAGAAAACCATGAGAACAGGGGTGAAAACTGAGTAGAACCATGTTCCCAAGTACTAACGGACATTTGGCTGTAGTCGATATAAGAATCTCGAAGTGAATCTAAAGTACAAAATATCTCAATAAAATGCATGCAACACCTGAAGACATGGACAAAAGCCAGTAGAAATGGGTCAGGTCCTGCCACTGTTCGTCTTCCTTGGTGTTGGGTGAAATTTTATAGGCACATACTTAACGGTGATACTGTTAGAATGAATATTAAATCTCAAATGATAGGATGATACGCTCTACAAGAGCAAAATGTTTACATTACTTTTGGAGAACACTGGGAAAGTATAAAAGATGGCAGAGATGAGTTTAATGATCTTTTCCATCCTTTATAAAGGATATGTATGGAAGTCTGCAGCCAAAGTTATGTATGTTTGTAACAAAGGATGTGTAGATGTCTATCTGTATTGTAGTGGCATCAAACAGACGCAAGGTCATGGACAGCATTTACATCCTTGAACTGGGCCCTGGGCAACTCTCACATCATTCTCAGTGCAAAGGCATCGGTTTTTCAAATGTGTGCATATTTTCCCGAAACACTAATATATCTTTGAATTGCTGGGAGATAGTTGAGAAAAGGAAAACTGTCACCTTAAAAAGTATTTTATGAATGTTTTTGGATTACTTAAAGATGACTTATGGGGCACCTGGTGGCTCAGTTGGTTAAGCATCTGACTTCGGCTCAGGTCATGATCTCGTGGTTTGTGAATTTGAGCCCTGTGTCGGGCTCTGTGCTGACAGCTCAGAGCCTGGAGCCTGCTTTGGATTCTGCCCTCTCTTTCTGCCCCTCCCCGGCTCATGCTCATGCTCATGCTCTGTCTCTCTCAAAAATAAAATTAAAAACATTTAAAATTGTAAAAGAAATATTAATTTAAAAAGACTCCTTACGTGTGTGTGCACACACGTGTGTGTGTGTGTGTGTACACACGTGTGTGTGTGTGTGTCTATGTGCGCGCGCTTAAGGGGAATCTGTGAAATATCATTAGGGTGCACCAACAGATCTTCAGTAGCCTGTAAATCAGTCTATAAGCATATGAGTTTATAGAAATGAGAGAGAGATAACCGTCTAGGAGAGACAGTATTAGGTATGGCTCCAAGATTCCTGATCCTAAACGTATAGCTTCTTTGGACTTGATGTGTGACCACAGACTAGTCACTTACATAGTTCCACTGACCTTTACCTTTAAATGGAAGTACAACTGACAGACAATATTAGTTGCGTGCAGAACATAGTGATCAACAACTCTATATAGTATGCTATAGCACATACACATACCACAAGTGTAGCCACCATCTGTCAACACACAATGCTGTCACAGCACCATTGACTGGATTCTCTGAGCTGTACCTTTCATCCGGTGACTTATTCATTCCATACCTGGAAACCTGTATCTCCCACTCCCTCTGACTTTTTATAGCTGGGTGAAGCCCTATACTTCCCCCCGCTCCCTTCCCAGTTAAAGACAAATTGTGTCTTCTCAGGTTACATTTATTAGAGACCTTTTCTTCTTGAAGATAGGAATTTATTCACTCTAAACAACTATTACTGTTATTTTTCTATCTCTTGACAATGTGTTTGGTGAGCAATTAAAACACATACTTCAAGTCAGTGGTAGTCAAAGTGTGGTCCCTGGATGTCCAGAATCAACATCACCTTTGAGAACTTGTTAGAAATGCAAATACTCTGGCCCCAGCCCAGACCTACTCAGACACTGTAGGAGCGGAGCCCAGGGACCTGTGTTTTAACCAGTCCTGTAGGGAACCCTGGCATGTACTCATATTTGAAAATTACTGCTTAAAGCTGTATCTTTATAATATCCATTCTTATTTTAAGAGAAGCATTTAAGACTAGATTATTATTGGGGAACCTGGGTGGCTCAGTGGGTTAAGCATCCAACTCTTGATTTCAGCTCAGGTAATGATCTCATGGTTTGTGAGATCGAGCCCTGTGTTGGGCTCTGCACTGACCACAGAACCTGCTTGGGATTCTCTCCCCCCCCCCCCGCCCCGCCCCAAATATATTTAAATACATTACATTACATTTAAAAATAAATTTAAAAAAGATTAACTTATTATTGCCTGGCATCTTGCTCTGTACTTCCCCTACTGCTACTATTCTGAAACTACCCGATTAATTATAAGTGCTTATTCTGGGCCCGGTATTGATCTAAACATCTTTTTTGGTTTATCTCATTTAATTCTTCCAATGCTCCTATGAAGTTGGTACTATTGTTTCCATTTTACAGTTTACAGGTGATGATTAGAGATTAGGAGAGGGGCGCCTGGGTGGCTCAGTCGATTAATCGTCTGACTCGGCTCAGGTCATGATCTCGCAGTTCATGGGTTCGGCCCTGCGTCGGACTCTGTGCTGACAGCTAGCTCAGAGCCTGGGGCCTGCTTCAGATTCTGTATCTCCCTCTCTCTCTGACCCTCCCCTGCTCACGCTCTCTCTCTCTCTCTCTCTCTCTCTCAGAAAAAAAATTAAGAAAAAAAAAAGAAAAAAAAGAGATTAGGAGAACTTGGTGGAGAAGATCACACAGCTACGAACTAGATGAGCAAGAATTCAAACCCAAGCATTCTGTCTCCAGAGCCTGCAGCTGTCATTTACAGCTTCCGTGAACCAGAGTACCAAACAAGTGTGCATCAAATGGAATTCTATCTTGAAGACTGATCTTTGAAATTCTCTAGTGCTACTAAAGTTTATTTTTTTTTTATCATTCAACTTAGGTCAAGCACGATGTAAAGTCCCTTAACTAGCAGCACATTTTGCAAAATTGAAATGCATTACGACAGGTAACAGAACGTAAAAATATGTGAGACAACAAAATGAATTAAGATGGCTTAAACTATCTACTTCCTCTCTATATTACTTATCCACACAATTAAAAAGTGGTAGAAATAGGGCAGGATTAAAATCTGTCTAAATATGGTCAATCGCTGGCCCAGTTATAAGACTTTATTTTTGTCAATTCCCTTCAGGACAGTAGGGCTGACAAATTTAAAACAAATGCTTTGAAGGCAGTATTGAACTTGTTTCCACATAAAGGAACAAGTGATCATCAGTGTATGTACTAATTAATTCCCTCCCAAGTACTTCCTGTGATACAAATAAAGCCCACCTTATCTCCCAGGCATCAACTAGGGCTAAAGAAAGCCAACCCAGATGCGGCCAATTGTGGCCCCAAATAGCTGCTCATCCTTGAAAAGAAAAAAGCAAAAATAAATCCCCAGCCACAATGCCCCCATCCCATCTTCTCTTTGCCTGAGCTGATAAATCTATAAAGCATACTAGGAAGAGGCCATTAAAAAGATCAACAAGAAACCTCACAGTTCTTGCCTCCTAAACTCTAGCTGTTTTCACATCCGGAGAGAGAGCTCACATCAGTAATGCCCAGTTGTCTATGTGTTTTGCAGAACAGGCAGGGAATTCTCAGGACACTCCCCCATCCTGTTCACATCCGAAGGCTCCTTTCCGGTGGTTGTGGGCACCTGCGTTTCTCACAAGGATAAAGGGATTCAAGTGGAACTCTTAAAGTGTAAAGGGGTGAATTCACAACCTACACGGCCCACGAGTTACCTGGGGAGTTTGCAGAACACGTTTAACCTGTGATTGTGAATGACTTCTCAGTAATCATCACGCACACCTAGGCATTACTATGTAGTAAGAAAATCCGATTTTCTTGCAAAACAGTCAAATTGTCAAAGGAAATGAGTATTTATAGAGATGAGATAATTAACAGTTAACTAAGTTGACATAACTATTAATATGATAAACTTTTATTAAAATTATTAGTTTTTTATTTTGTAATTAAAAAAACATTTTGGAGCCAATAAAAATTTTTTTAAGGTATCAAACACTTGTGTAGGCCCTACTGCACCTACAGCGCTGGGCTGACCAAACTGTCAGCAGCCGGGTTTCTGGCTGGGCCACATAGTGCGATCCCAGATCTCCATTCTGTTAAAAAAATTTTTTTAAATTTCTTTTTTGAGAGATAGAGTAATATAGAGCATGAGCGGGGAGGGTCAGAGACAGAAGAAGACACAGAATCTGAAGCAGGCTCCAGGCTCTGAGCTGTCAGAACAGAGCCTAATGCGGGGCTCGAACCCACGAACCGTGAGATTATGACCTGAGCTGAAGACGGACTCATAACCGACTGAGCCACTCAGGTGCCCCCCAGATTTCCATTCTGAAGTTACTTAATGCAGCCACCACTGACTCTCACAAACACCATGGCTAAAGGGATGTTAACATAAAGGAAGTAATCTTCCTTTAAAATAAAGAATATTTTGCTGCAGATGGGCCGCAGAACAGGCAGAGTTAAAATAAAATATTTCTTTTGTTTTACCTTGAGAATTGAGATTTGGCAAATGTAATTGGTTGGTTTCAGGCATTTTGTCCCGAAATGGATACATCAGGGTTGCTTCTGGCTCTGGCGATTTTGGCTTTCCCACCTGGATCATGGAGAACAGAGAGAAACATACAAGTATTGTCCATTAAAAAATGCACAGGCGAAATGAAATTTAAGGACCCATAGTTATTTTATAAGTCAATAAACCCAAATGTTTAACTTTTAAGTGGAAATTTTTGCCCTTTCCCCAAAGCCCTTTTGTGTTTTGTACGTTAATATAGAGGTCATGGCCACCTGGGTGTCTCAGTCAGTTAAGCATTCGACTTCAGCTCATGCCTGTGAGTTCGAGTCCCAGATCGGGCTCTGTGCTGACAGCTCAGAGCCTGGAGCCTGCTTCGGGCTCTGTTTCTCCCTCTCTCTCTGCTCCTCCCCACTCTCAAAATAATAAACATTAAAAAAATATAGAGAAAGGCCAATTTTTTTCAGAGAAATCAAACTAGAGCATAAATATATGATGATTGCTTTTCTCCAAACCCAAAGTAATATTCTATCTTACTTATGATTATACATCATTCTGTACTATTTTCTGATCAATCAACCACATATCCTCTCCTTGGTACTAAGAAATACTGATTTTTCAACCCCAGAAAGTGAGATGCTCCATCTAAGATGAAATAAATCTTACTATGTAAGTGCTGAGCATTAAAATAATATCACCTTCTGGTGGACATTATTCTCAAGACACTACACAACCCTCCCACAAACTTCTGTAAAGCGCATTAAAGACAATATATTTTGCTTATTGACAAAGAAGTATTATTTTAAATAGCAATCATCAAATAGTGTCCTGGCAATGATGCCATTAGATTTTTAGGCATATTAGACTACTTGTCCTTATGGTAGATAGTTCCAAAACTTTAAGCTTTATAAATTCTTATGTTTGCTCTGTAGAAATAGATTTTTTTCTTCTTATTGCTATTTAATTTTATTTTTCCCAAATCTGAATGGCCTTTGGCAGAAGAAGCGCCTGATTACCAAACTGATGTCTAAAATAAGAGTCAGTAGACTCTGAGCAAAGATCGGAAGGAAGGGCATGGCTTGTATCAGTTCATATCCTTTCAGCTGCTTACAGGACTTTTTCGGGTTCACTCTGGCTGGTGGCTGTGTTCCCAGTAGACTAATTTGATAGCAATCAGGGCAAGGGAGGCCGTAGAGAACTTGTTTCATCATAAGCTGATCTATGATTTGGTTCTCAGGATGATCTAATGTCTATAATTTCTTCTTGGTAAGATTTTATTTTTCTTTCTGAATAATATATTCAACCCGAATGAAATCCTGAAGAAAACAGTTAATCACTTCATTCTGCATTACAGAGGTCGACCAGATGTCCAAATGAACTTCAGGGTCAAATATGCAGCAAAAGCTAAGGCTTCAAGTTACCAAAGTTGACAACCCCCAAATCTTAATCTCTTATTATTTCCTCCATAGTTGAGACTGACAAGAAAAATGGCTCGGTGATGCTCAGTTGTAAATGAATGTTAACACCAGAAATGCTCAAAATCACCACTATGTAAAAAGGTCAGCCTACGTGCATGAGCACTTTGTTTTATAAAGGTAACACCCTCAAGCGAAGTCAGAAAGCAAAAGCTGTTGCAATCACAGTGATCACCTTTCTCCTTTTTTCTAAGTGTTAACTCCATAGTACAGAAAAGAGAGGGGAGGGATTCATATGGTTTACGAAAAGCTTTGGGTTCTAAAATGATTATTCCATTTGCTAACCAACTAGGAGAGATTCTTAACCTGGAGTCCACAGAACAGAATTTAGGGGGTGTATATCCTTGATAGCACTGGATACCAAGGAAAATGTCATAATCTTGTATATTTTATACTTCTAAAAGTATATCTTTTGAGATATACTTTTATATCTCAAGTGTATTTTGAGAATGCTGTTTACCAGATGCCAAAGGGTCTGGTAGATGCACGTGTGCACACACACACACACACACACATACACACACACACACACACACACACAAACACACACAGCTAAGAACCTCTGAAAACAATTTTTTCCATAGTAGGGTAGACATGACACTGATGGTCTAAAGGACCACATAGCCTGCTTCAGATTCTGTATCTCCCTCTCTCTCTGCCCCTCCCCCACTGTACTCTGTATCTCTCTGTCTCAAAAAATAAAAAACTGTCATTATATCAGAATAATAATTTTCTAGTTTCCTTGTTATGCAAGCCCAGAGGTGTCAGAAGTATCATTGCTATAAAACAGGTAAATAGGAGAGAATATTTAGTAAGCTGTAGATACGCAAGCGTAGGCACATTACATTTTTCTTCTAAATATATAATTCTTCATAATTAAAAATTATTTAAAATAAAACTTAAAAGATGTTGAATGAATATATACATACCAATATATATCAATTGTTACTAGTAGAGGTAGGTTTTGGTGACTGTCTTGCTCTATTTCTATTTTTTAATTTATATATTATTTTTATACGTTTGCATCTATTATTTGACAGATTTGTTATGTATTTATATGTACATTACTATAAAAATGTTTAAAAATGCATAGCTACGGAATGTTTGTGGCCTCCCAAAATTCACATGTTGAAATCCTAACCCTCGAGGTAGTGGTATTAAGAGGTGGTGCCTTTGGTAGCTGATTAGTGCCCTTATAAAAGAGACGCAAGAGAGCTCCCTCGTGCTACCAAACAAATGAGGACACTGCAAGAGAGTCATTTGTGAACTGGGAAGTGGGTCCTCACCAGACACCTTACTCTTGGACTTCTAGCCTCCAGAACTGTGTGAAGTAAATGTCAGTTGTTTACAAGCCACCCAGTCTACGGTTGTCTGCTACAGTAGCCCAAGTGATGTAATGTATATATCCTCCTATATGCATTTGTTATTTTTTTTACAAAGCATATATAGTATATTTGTATTTAGAAAAAGACAGATTAAAGAAAGGAGTAGATTTGGAGAGAAAATAAATCTTCATTATGGACAAATGCCACTTCTGTAAGTTCCCTTCATAAGCCAGCCACAAGAGGAAGTCACACTAATTTGGACACTGTCCACTTCACCTTTTGTGACAGCACCAACTCCACCTTTCCGCTCATTTCATTTTCCAGCTTCTCCCGGTCTTTTTCTTCTGGCACGTCATTCTTCAGTTGGGGGCTGGAGGAAAACTCCACAAAGGGCACAGTAGGGCTGGAGCGAGTCACAGTTGTGGTAAAATGCTGCGGCTCTGAGATGGAGTTACATTCAGGAACATAAAAAAGAAGATCGTCACATAAAGGACCATTTCCCCTGCATCACCATGAAGTACACCAAATACGTATCCGGTCCTAGGCCGTAAGACGTTAGATTACTGTGTGAGGAGAGTTATAAACAGCCTAAAATGCCAGAATTGTCTAGCCTTTTTCAAGACATTAAAAAGAAATCAAGCAACATAAAGCACACCAAAGAAGCCCACTATGAAAAATTTAAGCTCTTAATAAGAGTCACAGTTTCCATATGAATAGCATGATAGGAAACAAAATGTTCACACATGATACTACGGTAGGTGATGAGATTGGATATGGTTGGATGAGAGAATATGTATAGACAATTTCTATCCAAATGACTGAGTGGCAACTTGACTCTTTCTTTTGAATTTCAATGCCCCTTTTAACCATTACATTTTCATAATTAAAATGTGTTAATGACTGTGTGGCATATATAATGCAATGAAAATGAAGTGTTCTCTGATCTATGAGGAAGAATTAGGTATACTCTAGTGTGAGGGGGTGTATCAAAATGTGGAGGTGCAATCTATTTTGAAAAAGCATATGCTAACATTTGTAGTAATGGTATTTAATTTATTTTAAAATGCCATTTTAGGGGTGCCTGGGTGGCTCCAGTCAGCCAAGCATCTGACTCTTGATTTTTCATGGTCATGAGATTGAGCCTTGCATTGGGCTCTGTCCTGAGGATGGAGTCTGTTTAAGATTCTCCCTCTCTCTCTCTCTCTCTCATTCTCTCTCTCCCTCTGCCCCTTCTCCATTTGTGCATGTACCCTCTCTGTCTCAAACATAATATAAAATAACTAAAATAAAATAAAATAAAATAAAATGCCATTTTAAAATAATTTGGTATTGGAAGAGGGTGACAAGGTTTTATGTTTGCAAAAACAAAAAAATGTGTTTAAAATATTGAGAAACATTACTTTAGGAAACAGTGGGTCTCAATTCATACTCACTGTCCATATTGGTGGCATTACTTTATTCTTTTAAACTATTCACCAGCTTTATCATTTTAGCATCTATTTTAATAGTTTTGATTTATATCTTATCTATTGATATTATGTACATTAAAATATGACATTTATTAGCATAATTTGGGGGAAACATAATTTTTTTGATGATGGAGATACACTTTCAAAAAAACAAGAAATACCATAGTCGCAAAAATGTACAGGGCTCCGGTTTCTATAGCAAGATAAATTCTATGGGTCAGGATTTCCTCAGGCAGCCTCTAGGTGGCAGCACAATCATACCTGTTGTAGAGCCTTGACTACCTACATCTCTGGATCAGTGGGAGTTCTTGGCTATATTTTCATTGTATCTTAACAGTTATCATGATTTACTTTAAAACTAGTTTGCTTGGAAACAAACCTGGTGAGGCAAGTTCTCTATTCCCTTTCTGTGTTTCTTTGCCATCATTCTCATCTTCTTGATTGTTGGGTTCAGTTTCCTCAGTGGTTGCCTGAAAAAAAAGAGTTTTTCCCTTTGAATAAATTATCCCTTGGTACTTCTAAAAGACAACAGGTTTCTTTATTTATTTTTGAAGAGGAATTTTTAGGCCAATGAGTAAACTGCCTATACAAACTCATTCTTTTCCATTTCCTAGGCAGCTTTACGGTGAAAGGCTAGATTGGGAGGAAGGGGATATACTGTGAAGAAGAGATGCATTATGAGGTCACACATGCCAACCACACGCACTCTCCTCTTACTGTCTTGGACGCACATCTCACTTTCCCTTCCCCATCATCACTGAATTTTCAAAATCATAGTTACCACCTACTTGTTCCCAAATGCCTTTATTTTTTATTTACTTAAAAAATTTTTTAAAACATTTTTATTTATTATTGAGAGACAGAGAGAAACAGAGCATGAGCATGGGAGGGACAGATAGAGGGGGAGACACAGACTCTGAAGCAGGCTCCAGGCTCTGAGCTGTCAGCACAGAGCCCAACACAGGACTGGAACTCACAAACTGCGAGATCATGACCTGAGCCGAAATCGGACGCTTAATCAACTGAGCCACCCAGGCGCCCATCCCAAATGCCTTTAAAGTTGGCTTAGGCTCATATCACCAATGGAAAAAAAAAATTTAAGGTTACAATTAACCTTTCAATAACTTGTCTTCAGCACTGATGCCTGTAACTCTTAGCACTGTGGATTTTACTCCTGCTGTTCTTTTTCTTCCTGGGGTTTCAAGAACTCTCTATAAGCCAGTTTATTTCATTCTCTTTCCTCTTCTCTGACTGGTTTTTATTTTTTTTCATCTCATCAAAATATGGGTCATTTCTAAAAATTTCAACTATTTTCCATTACATGTGCTGAATCACCCTCAAATATATCAATTATTCTCATGGACTCACCATTACGTTCTCTATCCATAAATTAATAGTACTTTCATCTCCAGCCCTGAGAATCCATCAGAGCTTCAGTCTGGCACGTTGGTGTCAAGGTAAATGGTTCACACTCAACATGTTAAAAGTTACTTTAAAATAAGCCCCTCCTCCAAATCGATTTCTATTTCCAAATCCTCCAAATGCCAAACTGTTTATGGCATCACACACAAAAAAACTCTTTATAATGGTTTTTTGACATTTAGTCATTTTTGAAAGAGAGACAAAGCATGAGCAGGGGAGGGGCAGAGAGAGAGGGAGACACACAATCCAGTGCAGCGTCCAGGCTCTGAGCTGTCAGCAGAGAGCCTGACGAGGGGCTTGAACCCATGGACCATGAGATCATGACTTGAGCTGAAGTTGGACGTGTAACCGACTGAGCCACCCAGGTGCCCCCAAACAAAAAAACTCTTAAGTGTTTCCTGATTCATATCTCACAACTGCCCATCATTTGCCATGTTCTGCTAAGGCTCTAACCATAGTTTTCATATGCATCTCTTCCTTTCAGTAAAGGCCCTTCCTATAAGTTAGGGCTTGAGTTTATCCTTGACTCCTTTGTTCTTCCACTAAGAGGTCTCTCTGATTTGGATCTTGCTGTCTAATCCACTTGGCACATCACCGTAATGGTCATCTTTTTAAGGAGTACTTCAGTGAATCACTTTTAGCTTGTGTTCCTCTCCTTCAGAAGTACTTCATTAAAAAAAAATTTTTTTAATGTGTTTTTACTTATTTCTGAGAGAGAGAGAGAGAGAGAGAGAGTGAGCAGGGGAGGGTCAGAGAGAGAGGGAGACACAGAATCCGAAACAGGCTCCAGGCTCTGAGCTGGCTGTCAGCACAGAGCCCGACGCGGGACTCGAACTCACAAACTGTGAGATCATGACCTGAGCCAAAGTCGGATGCTTAACCGACTGAGCCACCCAGGTGCCCCTCATTTTATCTGTTTTATGTTTCATAACAACATTATGATATCAAAAAAATTTGGAACAACCTAAATGTCCAACAATTGGGGAATGGTTGAATGGATTATGGTATGTCCATAGAAAGAAGTATTATGCAGTCGTTAAAAGGGGTATTGAACAATTGTTAATCATATATGAAATACTTATTATCTAATGTTAAGTCAAAAAATGTAAAACACATATTGAGTATGATGCCTGCTATTTACATATGTAAGATTTTGTATATGCAATATGTGTACACAAATATACCTGCTAATACATATATAAAAGTGTATATAAAAAGACAGTCAGGAAATATACTAAAATGTTAATAGTGATTATTTTTAATGTGCTTAAATTTGGATGACTTTTTCTTCTTTATAAATATATTTCCTGTTTCCCAAAATGTTCTCCAATAACTATGTATCGCTTCTGTAATCAGAAAGCAAAATCACTGTAATTTTATGTTATCTTTACTTGGGAGCTAATTGAGTCCAGAGTGATTCCAAACTTCTCCCAATGATATTTTGGTACTTGCTTAAGTGAATGAAAGGATGATTAAATACTGGCTTGAATATACCTCAAAAAACAAATTGAATAAATTAATGACTATTGTATTTTTTAGTAATAGTATCTTATTGTAAAGGGCTAAAGAATTTTAAAGATATGTATAAAATAATAGATTTTAATAGTCTTTAAGATAAATATTAAAATTGGCTTCAGAAAAGGCATTGTTAAGTACTTTATAAAATATTCTCATAGGTTCTCAGAAAGCTATGAGTTTATTGGTCTCTTATAAGTATATATATTTTATCCAGAAATCAAAATTTGCTTTTCCACTAACCAAAATGAAAGCCCCTTAAAGTTAATATATTGGTGAAAATTGTTATTGAATTCTTTAAGAACGAAGAAACTTTATGAAAGAATGCAAGAACTGTTCAATATACGAAAGTCAAAAATGTGATATACCATATTAATGAAATGGAGGATAAAAATCATGTGATCATTTCAATAGATGCAGAAAAAGCATTTGACAAAATTCAACATCTTTTTATGTTAAAAGCTGTCAACAAATTGGTTATAGAAGAATGCACCTAACACAATAAAGGCCATACTTCACAAGCTCACAACTAACATCATACTTCATGGTAAAAAGGTCCAAGCTTTTCCTCTAGCATCAGCTTCAGCAACAAGACAGGATGCGTACTCTCCCCACTTCTATTCAACATAGTCCTGGAAGCCCTAACCAGAGCAATTAGGCATGAAAAAGAAATAAAAGGCATCCAGATAGGAAAGGAAGAAGTAAAATTATTTCTGTGTTGAGATCACATGATCTTACATATAAAAAAGTTAAAGACTACACACACACACACACATACACACAGAATCTGTTAAAACTAATAAATGAATTCAGTTAAGTTGCAGGATACAAAATTAATATACAACTATCCAAAAAAGAAGAAAACAATCTCATTTACAATACCATCGAAAAGGGTAAGATACTTAGAAATAAATTTAACCAAGGTGATTGATCTGTACACTAAAAACTATAAAACTCTGATGAAAGAATTGAAGAAGACAGAAATAAATAGAAAGATAGCTTATGTTTATGGATTTGAAGACTTAATTTTGTTAAAATGTCCACATTACTCAAAGCAATCTACAAATTCAGTGGAATCCCTATCAAAATTCCAGTGGCATTATTCACAGAAAAAAAACCCCTAAAATTCATATGGAATATCAGAAGACCCCAAATAGCCAAAGCAATCCTGAGCAAGAAGAGCAAAGCTGGAGGCATCATACTTTCTGATTTCAAACTATATTAGCAAGCTACAGTAATCAAAAGTACTGGCATAAAAACAGGCACATAGATCAATGGGATAGAGTAGAGAGCCCAGAAATCAATCCACGCTTTTATAGTCAACACATTTTTGACAAAGGCACAGCACTTAGAACACAAACTGGGTAAAGAATCATTTCTTCAATAAATGGTGCTGGGAAAACTGACTCTTTACATGCAAAAGAATGAAATTTGATTCTTATCTTACACCATACACAAAAATCAATGTGTAATTGGATTAAAGATTTAAATGTAAGACTTGAAACTGTAAAACTCCTAGAAGAAAGCAGGGAAAAGCTCCTGGGCCTTGATCTTGGTAATTAATTTTTTGGATTTGACACAAAAAGCACAGGCAACAAAAGCAAAAATAAACACGTGGGACTACAACAAACTAAAAGATATCTCCACAGCAAAGGAAATAATTAACAAAATGAAAGGGTAATCTATAGCTTGGGAAGATTTGCAAATCATTTATCCAATAAGGAATTAATGTCCAAAACACATAAGGGATTCTTACAACTCCATAGCAGGGGTGGGGGTGGGGTGGAGAAAAGTAAATAATCCAATTAAAAATAGCTAAGAGACCTGAATGGACAACCCAGAGAAGACATACAAATGGCCAACAGTTATGTGAAAAGATGCTCAACATCACTAATCATCAGGCAAATCGAAACTGCAATGAGATAGCACCTCACACCAGTTAGGGATGGCTATAATTAAAAAGTCAAAAGATAGCAAGTGTTGTCAAGGATATGGAAAAAAAGAAATTATTTTGCACTGTTGGTGGGAATGTTAAGCTGGTACAGCCATTGTGGAAAATAGTGTGGAGACTCACTCCCCCCAGAATTGCAAATGGAATCATCATATGATGTAGCAATTTCACTTCTGGTTATATACCCAAGGAAAATGAAATTGGTATCTCAAAGAGTGATCTGTACTCACATGTTCATTGTAGCATTATTCATAATACTCAAGATATGGAAACAACCTAAATGTCAATGGATGAATGGATAAAGAAAATGTGATACGTAAATATTACCTTTTATGTATAACAAGGTACAAAAAGAAAAATGTGACCATATATGTTAAATTATATACAAACTTATCATTTATATATATAATTTGTGTTTATATGCAAATACATATCTATCTCTATCTATCTATACACACACTCACAGACACACACACACACACACACAGTGGAATATTACTGAGCCACGAGAAGGAACGAAATCCTGCCATTTGCAACCTGGATGAACCTGGAGAATGTTACACTAAGTGAAATAAGCCAGACAGAGACAAATATTGAATGATCTCAGTTATATGTAGAATCTAAAAAATAAAAGTAAAAAAAGCCAACATTGTAGCAACAGAGAGTAGAGTGGTAGTCACCAGAGGCTGGTGACAAAGGGGAGGGAAAACAAAGGAGAATGGCTGTCGCTAGGGCCTGATGGCAGGGGTCTCAGGGGAAGTTATTGTTAAATGGATACAGAGCTTTGGTTTTGCAAGATGAAAAGAGTTCTGAAGATGGATGGTCGTGATGATTACACAACATTACAAATGTACTTAATACCACTGAAGTGTCCACATGAAAATGGTTAAGGTAGTAAATTTTATGTTACCATGACAAAAAAAAAAAATGGGGGAGAAAAACCACTGTAAAAAAATTGTTTGCAAATTTTCTAAGTTTAAAAAAACACAAAGCAACTTTAGACAACAAGCCTTTCAAGCTTCTAAATGATTTTACAATAGGGTCTACTGGCAAAATGTGTTTTTTCTTTTGGACAATGGGGTGATTTTGAAATCCTCATAATTAGATGGGTATTTTCTAATGATAGATAACCATGTATCAATTCTGAAAGAACATAATATTAAATTAAAATACAGTTTTAACACCATAGGCAGGAAATAAGCATCATATTTATATTATTTGATGGATTTTGTAACTTTTTACTACATTTACAAGCCTGGGTTGAATCCCTTTAAAGAGGCTTAATGAGTGGAAATAGTTAAGGAAACCAAAGTCTTTATTATTATATATGTATATGTACATGTTGTGTGTGTTTACATTGTTATATGAATGACTTGACATGATAGCAGCATTTGAAGAGGAATGAGCCGAGCATTACAAAACCGTAAGTTAGGTTTTATAATTTAACATGCTTCCCACACCACACACATAGAAATATTAATATGTGATAGTATTTTTGTCTTATATGGCAATATATAAAATTCTGTCAGAAATACTGATTTTAGGTTGCTCCCCAAATTGATTAGATTATAGAAGGCTGTCTGAGACCTGAAGTCAAATTTGCAGATTTAAATGTTGATGAATAATGCTTTTGAGAACACTAGTGTTTCCAGTTACTAGAAAAAAAAATAACCACCAAAACCAGGCCAAAGCCTCCCCACTCCAAAAATGAACAAAGAAACAGGCGTGGTTTATTAAATCTCAGATGCTAGCAATTTTAAGTTGTATTATTTAAGGTACTACTGAGAAAGGAAATATACTCTCTGTTAAGTGTGATATACTGATTGTAAGATATACACTGATTTAGAGACATTCAAAAGTGGAAAGCACACCATTTGGAATCAAGGAAATAATTCATGAAGTCCTTTGGACATACTTTATAATGCCAAGGAGAAGAAATCCTCAAGCACTACTTCATTAATGATTAATTTACTAGCATATCACATTCCAGTAAGATTTGACTTATGCATGGCTGATGGAGAACTTCCATTTTGAAGAATTCTCACACTTCTGAATGCATTTCTATATGGCTTAGCACTCAAATACTGAGCTCCCAGATGACCCTATTTATCCTCCCTTAAAATGATGCTTTAGGGGTACCTTTAGGGGTACCTGGGTGGCTTAGTCAGTTAAGCGTCCGACTTTCGCTTAGGTCATGATCTCGCGGTTCGTGGGTTCGAGCCCCACATCGGGCTCTGTGCTGACTGCCAGCTCAGAGCCTGGAGCCTATTTCAGAGTCTGTGACTCCCTCTCTCTCTGACCCTCCCCTGCTCACGCTGTCTCTCTCTCCTAGAAATAAAAAAAAAAAAAAAAAAAAAAAGATGCTTTAAAGGTTACATTTTGTAGTTACCGTAGCCACCTTCAACACTTGCTGCATTTACCATGTATCAGCACTGTTGGGGCACTTGACATGGATTATGTCACTTCATTCTCAGAGCAAGCTTTTAAAGGTATGTATCAATATGATTCTCTTTATACAGATGAGGAAACTGAGGCCCAGGAGGCTAAGTGGCTTACTCAGGGTCACACTGCTAGTAAGCAGGGGAGGTGGGAACCCTACCCGGTGCTGGTAACCTCAGTGCTCCATTGTCTGGGTTTGGTCTCACACCCGCCTCCACGTTGTCGCCAGGTATTTAAAGGCTTTGACCATTAAGAAGCAATCTAAGAGGGGTATCTCAGTGGCTCAGTTGGTTAAGTGTCCAACTTCAGCTCAGGTCATGATCTCACGGGTTTGTGAGTTTGAGCCCTTTATCAGGCTCTTGGCTGTCAGAGCCCACTTCAGATCCTTTCCTCCTTCCTCTCTTTCTGTCCCTCCCCCACTCACACTCTCTCAAAACTAAAGAAACATCTAAAAATATGTAAAGAAAGCAATCTAAGAACCGGAGAGTCCCCAAGCTTATTGCTGAAATGATTCAAACTGCCTTTTCCATTCCCTTTCTTTGTCATCCATTCTACCTCATTCTTTCCATTCTATTTCTCATCCATTTGTCCTGCAAAAGATGAAAGCCTCTAGAATCTCTCAGGAGAGGAAACAATTTAGCTAAGTCTCCACTCCCAAGGACAGCTTGAGACCAGAATGTCCCCAGTCACCACCCCATCTTGGGGCTTTTCACCAGCCCCAGTTCTGAGAAGTCAGGAATGCTAACAGCACAGCATCTGGCATAGAGCAGATATGTAATCCATGTTAGGTAAGCAGATATTCTGTGCATTATTTATGAAATGTATACTCTCACGCTTATTTTAAATGCTTGCTAATCACCCAAATCGGGCTATTAACTAGCAAAATATTCAGGATAAATTAAGAGAAAAAGCAAGCTATGACACAATTTGAATTACATTAGCCCATTAAAAATTTTTTTATATGCACTGAGAAATAGAAGAGAAGGATATACATTTGAAAAAGAATCTTAGGGGGTGCCTGGGTGGCTTAGTTGGTTAAGCGCCTGACTCTTGGTTTTGATTCAGGTCATGATCTTGAGGTTTATGAATTTGAGCCCTGCATCAGGCTCTGCACCAGTAGTGGAGAGTCTGCTTGGGATTCTGTGTCTCCCTCTCTCTCTGACCCTTTCTGCTGGTTTTCTCTCTCTCTCTCTCTCTCTCTCTCTCCATCCCTCCCTCCCTCCAAGAAATAAATAAACTAAAAAAAAAAAACTAACTAAAAAATAATCTTAGTATCAATTTATGAGTGGCTGGAGCAGTATGTGGTTTCTATTTTCTTTATACCTTTCTGTGTTCTACAATATGTATAGACCACAGTTGACTCTTAAACAAAGGTGGGGTTAAGGGTGCTGACCCCTTCACACAGTCAAAAATTCACATGTGACTTCTGATTCCTTAAAAACTTAACTACTAATAGCCTATTGATGACCAGAAGCCTTAGCAATAACATAAAATAAATTAATACATATTTTGCATGTTATATGTATTATATACTGCATTCTTTTCTTTAAAGTTTATTTTTTTATGAGAGACAGAGAATAAGCAGGGGAGAGGCACAGAGAGAGAGAGAGAGGGAGACACAGAATCCCAAGCAGGCTCCAGGCTCTAAGCTGTCAGCATAGAGCAGGATGTGGGGCTCAAACCCACGAACTGTGAGATCATGACCTGAGCTAAGTTAGATGCTTAACTGACTGAGCCACTCAGGTGTTCCTATACTATATTCTTAAAATAAAGTAAGCTAGAGAAAAGAAAATGTTACTAAGAAAATCATAAGAAAGGGAAAATACATATAGCATGATACTGTATTTATAAAAAAAATCCACATATATGTGGACTGGTGTGGTTGAAACCATGTTGTTCAAGAGTCAACTGTGTATGTAATCAAGGGAAATCCCCAAAGACAGTTTAATTAACTTGTGTCTGGATATTGCATCCTGAAGGTTTGTTATTTTTGTACTCACATCACTACTTCAAAGGAAATGAGTTCAAAATTGGCAGTTTTAACCAGTCCTGATAGACTCAGAAATTTGCCTGAAACAAACATTGCTTTGCTGGAAAATTCACTTTCTGACCCACACTTTCCTTTGGTTACAGCTGAACAGAGAGAGGCCTTCAATTCTCCAACCGGTAACACTGCTCAGGAGTGAAAACAAATAAATAAGAACGGAGCCCTGGACCTGAATAAATGAGAGCACAGAAGGGCTACAAAGGCCTAAGCCAGGAGTTGGCTTCTCCTGGACTGAGGACGCGATCCATCCAAACTAGCTCTGGTGCCAGGCTTGGCCTCGAGGCCGCAGGTGGGAGGTGGCAGTTTCCTGGTCTGAGAGGAACGTGGTCTAGCCACAAAATCTAACTAGCATCTGGCTGCTCATTCTAACAAGGGTCTGATTGGTGGACTGGCCCCGAGAGTGACACTGGAGAAGGAACTGGAAAAACAAAGCATGAGAGCAAGAACCATGTGGAGACCCAGAGCCTGGGTGGTCCTGTTTCCGGGACAGAGGAAGTAGAAGAAGTTGGACTGATCATTTAACCTCTACAGGTTGGAAGATGTGAAACCCAGCGTCCTTTCCTGAGCTTCTATTCTGTGACTGAGTGATTTCCTGGCTTCAGTCTTGAATAACTTATCTGGACAGGAGCCTGGAAAAGCAGTCTATTTATGTCTTGGCACCGTGAGCCAGGTGCCACATATGCCATGCATGTGTTTCTCCTTTCACTTTTAGACCTCTGAGTATCTGTTTACACTGGGTGAAAGAGGACCTGCATGAAGAATCAGACTCTCCATTCCTTAAACTTTTTCTTTTTGCCTTAAACTTTTTAAACCAACAGGTAAGATGGGCCAGCTTTGATTTTTTAAAAATTACCTCTGATGTATGCTTTTTTGAAGTCTGTTAATGCTTCTGTACCTAAATATCTTTAATGACGTTTAAAGAGCCTTAAATTGAACACTCTTAGAATTACTTCTAGACGGAGAAAAACAGTTTCTAAAGAAAAAGCTCTGCTGACATTTGACATCTAGAAGGAATTTGCAGTTGGTCTCAGTTACAAGGAAAACAGCACCTACTCAAATGCCTTCCCCCTGCTCTCACTGCAAAATGAAATGTTTCAAGAAAGATCTGATTGTCTGTTTTCCTGGATCAGAAAACATTAGTAAAGTACTAAATTTTCAAGAGGAAGCTGATATTCTCAAGTTTGGGAAAACAGACCTACCTGCCCTATTACTTAGTTTGAGAAAAGCAGATGAAGTAGTTTGGATACCTACTGGTGAAGTGTGGCCCTTCTTGGCCAATGAGGGGGAAAGGACACAATCTGGTAAGAAGGTACTGGCCAGCAGGGGGTGCCTGCCTGGCATCACCTGGGATGAGCTGGCAAGTGGGAGCTGGTCAGCGGGATCTAGGTGGCAGAGGGAAGCCAGAATTGGGAAAGTGGGAATAATAGAAGGAGTGAAAAGAGCCATGGAGGAATCACATGAGCATCTGCAAAGGCGATCACCTTCTGGAAAAAGCTGTTCACATCTGCATGTTTCTTAGTGAATTATAGCTGGAAAGGCTGACAAGCTGAGCTGGACGATGACAAGAAATCCATGTCATCTGTTGGAAATGCACACCTGCGCAAGATGGTAACTTTGATGATCTTGCTTTAACCGCAAAAACTTTATACCTACTACCTTTTGGGGCTTCTGAAAAATCTATGGTAATTTTTTCCCATTTGTTATACAATCATATTAAAAATAACTTGAGGGCACTCTGTCTCTGAGTCACCCTGGCATTACACCCGCTGCTCCACATACATGAATTCTCACAATAACCATCAGATGCATATACTATTGTGACCCTTATTTTAAATATAAACTGAGGCACAGGTGGGGTTAGGTCTTTGACCTACTTCATGGAGGATTCTAGGTGTTTTAGGAAAGGGTCATTTTTGGTACCAATGAGGAAGGAAGAAATTCAAATACAAATACAACTCACAGTGGATCAAGAAAACACTGGACTAGCTTTGACGGAGACATAAACATCATCCGTAGCTTACTAAACAGAATAAATTCATCATCAGAAAAGGACTTCCAAATTATTTTCTAGTCCTGGATTCCAGGAGTCTGTATTTGTGCCGTGACATGATTTTCTTACAGAAGCCAATATTTTAAAATGCAAAAAAAAAAAGTATTAGGTTTCTGCTGGGAAATATCTTAGGGATAACCAGGTAAGGCCACAGGAGACAGGATCTCTCTGTTTGGAGGATATAGCATCCTGTTCACCTTCATCACCTCTTAGCCCTGTGACTGCCGCTCCCTCTTGGAATCTTCTCGTGGGTTCTTCCCCACTGTCCATGCTTTTGCTTCTGCTATTCCCAACATAAGGAATAGCCTCCTCTATTCCAATGCAAATCCCGCACTTAAGTTCAAGTTTCAAAATCCACATCCCACGCAAAACCTTTCCCACTAAGGCCAACCTATAATGATCTTACTTGTTCTTTGCAATCTTTACTTGTTCTTCTGACCCTATTATCTAGCACTTAATTAAACATTATTTTATATACTTTCCTGGTTGCTGTATGAAAACGGCCTTACTGGCACTTCCTGAGTTTCTTTTTCTGCTTCAAAAATGGGGCAGAGAGTAGTGCTTAATTCAGGCTTCTTGGTTAACAGGCAACCATTGGCAAAGGAAACCACAGTCTCATCACCTTGAAGGTGATTCAACAGAGGATGACCTGGAGTTTGCTGATATCAATGATACAGAGCATTAAAAAAAAAAAAAAAAAAAAAAAAGAGCAAGCCTCACTTAATTTGGGATCTATTTCTAAAGTGAGAGAGCCATGGTCCCAAGAGTTTTAAATGAGGAAAGTGAGGTAGAAAGAAACCAAAGAGATGACATAATATCATAGAAAAGTGGTCATGCTGGCCCGAGACACTGATACTCCAACCCAGCCTGTCTCCCACTGGAGGCTTGCGATCACCCTTCGCTGCTGCTCTGCCTCCACAGTCTCAATTAACACTCCTGCCCACTGCTGCTATGCCCTTTGAACGGTTCCAGCTTGCCCTGGTGAGCTGTGACATTTTAGTGGTGGGTGAGGCTACTCCTCTGTAAAGAGTGTATCTGTTAGGAATGCAGTTTTTGGAAGAAAGACACCATTTAAAACGAACACTATTCCTTTGACAGCCCCATAGAATGGGGCAGATGAATTAGAAACACAAATCAAGTCCAAGCTGCTATCAAGCCTGGGGAGGCTGTGAAGCACAGGCCCCTGTTTGGAGCTGGCCACCATATTTTGTCATGACCGATTAATCCCACCACTTCAACAGGAATACGCTGGCTGTTAACACAGTCAATAAATACTTTTCTTGGAATACAGAGAAGGAAGTAAAATGAGGAGTAGGTTTATTAGAGAAGAGATTCTTTTAAAATGACTCTTCGGATAACACTCAGAATGGAAAACTTTTGGTGTCATGAGTTCTAAGCGTGCATGAAGAGTGTTTTAATAATGTGTCATACATCTTGTGTCATACAGCTAACAACTTGGCTTAGAGTCTAACAGAGGTACACAGGTAGTTACCTACCCAGGAAATAATGTAACAGCCCCCACCATAGTTGGTTCAAGAGCCGAAGGCACCAGAGCCAGGGTAAATAAATGCTACTCCCGGTTCAGAATCACTAGGACTTCTTGAAGTAGAAATGACTCCAAAACTAGGCAGTTTTTCCAAGCACAAGATACACAAAGGAAGAGACTCCCAGGCTTTTCTGTGAGTTTAGGCCTGCATCCTGAGACTGTCCTGGATCAGGCTGGTTCCGGGGAAGAAAGTCCACCCAGCCACCTTGTGTGTGGAGTTTTCCTTGTTATACTCTATAAATTTCTGAAATGGCATGATTTCTTTCAGATCTTCTAATTTTGCTTCTCTCAAAACAAGATACTTTTGGGGATATGCAATCAATGTGAAATATTTCAATCCATCTTCTCTTTGTCTTTAGGGAGTTCTACTACTATTAAAGGGGAAAATACATGTCATTAAAAGAGAACAGGCTATTTTTTTAAAAATAATCTGCTCACTGTGAAAATAAGAAAATGACAATTATCAAGAATGGGTATATTTTTAAAGTGAGGCTTACTGCTCTAAAAACAAACATTTCCCTTTTCTTCTGTTGTAGGAGTCTCTGCTTAAGGCCATAAGTAGGTTTTTTTCCTTCCAAAGTGTCAAAATGAGAACAAGAGAGATTAAACAGTAGGTTTAGGGAGTTTAGGCATTACATCTTCTAATCTCTTCATTTATTCCTTTAACTTCTATCAGGAATAAAATCTATTCATTCACGAGCAGGGTTCCTCCCAAACTCAAATAACAAAATGGCGGGGGTGGGAGGTGGGCAGAACTGGTGAGAGGTAGAAAGTAGACATGTTCCTGATAGAGCCCTCAGGATTTGTGTTTATAATTAATCTTCTGGGCCTTGGTAAACCCTGTGTACCTCTATTATGTGGTAAATGCCATGGGATGAGCATAGCACCAACACTTGCTTTTCCAAAGTAAATGAGAAAGAGCCGTACTCCACGCTATGTGCATAGGCCCCGTTACCTGATAAAATAGTCAAATTGAGTCATGGGAAAGGTATTTATGAAAGGAACTTAAAAATGCTTATCATTAAATGTGGCAAAAGACAAATAAGAACAGAATTACTAACTGTCCCAGAAAAGCAATTCTACCAGTGTAATGCCTAATTAATTATAGAAACATCTAATTTAAAAGCATATGTTTTACTCTACCAGTAAAGTTCCCATGTTAATAGCAAAACTCATTATTTCATCTTATGATAATTGGTAAAAAACTCTTCAGAGATGATAACATTTATGCAAATGAAAACTGAAATTAAATTCCAGGTTGAGAGACTCAGCATTGGCCTGGATCACAAAACTTTGCTCCTGGAGATCAGTAAATACATTTCCACGGTGAGGAAATTATTTTGGTTTATTCCAATTTGAAACTCCTTCATAAGACTTGAGCACCGTGGGGAAGAATTAAAGCCTCTCAGCTCCCCTGAGAAAACACATTTTGTTCTTCAAAAGACAAATTCCAGAATGAAACTGGACCATTATCTTACACCACATACAAAAGTAAATTCAAAATGGAGTGAAGGCTTAAATGTAAGACCTAAAAGCGTAATACACCCAGAAGAAATTATGGACAGTAAGTTCTTTGACATTCATCTTAGCACTATTTGTTTGGACCAGTCTCCTCAGGCTAGTGTAACAAAAGCTAAAATTGAAAAGGTGAATTACATCAAACTAAAAAGCTTTTGCACAGCGAAGGAAACCATCAACAAAACAAAAAGGCAACCTACTAAATGGAGAAGTTATTTGTAAGTCATACATCTGATATAGGGTTAATATCTGAAATATATAAGGAATTTACATGACTTAATGTAAAAAAAAAAACCCCAAGCTGCTTAAAAAACATGCAGAGGACTTGAATAGAGATTTTTCCAAAGAAGACATACAGATGCACAACAGGTACATAAAAAGATGTTCAACATCACTAATCGTCAGGGAAATTCAAATCAGGACCACAATGAGATATCACCTCACTCTTATTAGATTGGCTACTATCAATAACACAATAAATAAGAGTTGGCAAGGATGTAGAGAAAAGGGAACGTTTGCACACTGCTGGTGGGGATGTGAATGGTATAGCCACTGGGGAAAACAGTATGGAGGTTCCTCAAAAAGGTAAAAACAGAACTATCCTACGACCCAGCAATTGCACTACTAGGTATTTATCCAAAGGATACAAAAATACTGATTCAAAGGGATACATGGACCCCAATGTCTATAACAGCATTATCAACAATAGCCAAACTATGGAAAGAGCCCAAATGTCCATCAATTGATGAATGCATAAAGATGATGTGATAGATATTCATGAAAAGTAATGAAATCTTGCCATTTGCAACAACGTGGATGGAACTAGAGTGTATTATGCTAAGCAAAGTCAGCCAGCCAATGAAAGACAAATACCATACGCTTTCACTCATATATAGAATTTAAGAAACACAACAGATGTACAAAGGAGAATGGAAAGAAAAATAAGATAAAACCAGAGAGGGAGGCAAACCATGAGACTCTTAAATACAGAGGACAAACTGAAGGTGGCTGGAGGGGTGGTTGGTGGGGAGATGGGCTAAATGGGTGATGGGGATTAAGAGGGTACTTGTGATGGGCACTGGGTGTTGTATGTAAGTGATGACTTACATACAACACTGACTTCTACTCCTGAAACCAATACTTATTTTTAAAAAGACATTCTTTCACAGTGGAATTATCCCAAAAAGGAAAAAAAAAATGTTTGCACTTACTCTCAGGTCTTGGGGAACAGAATTTGGCTTCTTTATGTTGATCTCAATGCTATTGTCTTGTTTGAGCTCTGCTGGGGACCCATCCACTCTGGCCACACCTTCAAACATCTGGGACTTGGTTAGTGAGGGGGAAAGTACCACCATGGGGCACTCTCTTTCCTTCTCCTTCTTATCACCATGAACTGTTTCTCCATTCACGCTGACTTTCCCGTCTACCTATAAGAAACACAATGAACAAAAAACATAAGCTATTCCCCAATGAAAGACTCTAACAAAGGAACACATTCAGAGTCACAGTAAAACATTATCTCTTAATAATCAGGATCCAACAAAAAGTAAGGTTTCTCATATGTTTCCATTGGCTCTGGAAATCAGGGCTCCATAAATGACCTTTCTAAAGACCTCTTATTTAAAAATTAAAAAAAATTATTTGTTTGTTTATTTATTTATTCTCTGAGAGAGAGTGTGAGCAGGGGAGGGAGACACAGAATTTGAAGCAGGCTCCAGGCTCTGAGCTGTCAGCACAGAGCCCGACGTGGGGCTTGAACTCATGAGCCATGAGATTATGACCTGAGCTGAAGTCAGATGCTTAACGGACTGACCCCCTCAAGTACCCCTCTAAGGACCTCTTTTAAAGGTCATCGATCTTCTCAGGCCACTTCACGTTGGATTAAATTTCCTATTCACCTTCCTTGGGCTGTTCTCTTATTTTAAAGTATAGAAAAATAAAGAATCTTAAGTATAAATACGTGTCACATATTTGGGTTGCAGTACTTCCTCATTTAAGTTCGGATTACTATTTCACAGTTTTGATTTTTTTTTTTCTGGTTAGCATATAAATGAGGTAGACCCCACCTCAGATCAGGAACCTTCTATAGGTTATCCTGTGGTAAGGGGGCAATAGGTACATTTTTGGAAGCTAACACGAAGGGCAAGGGGCCTGCTACTATGCTCTATTACAGTGAATCCCTATTTCCAGTTAATTTTACAATCCCAATTTTTTCAAGAACAAAAGGCTATCACATTAAAATATTTTTGTTTTGTACCCATGTGTAGGGAACGTGCTAAAAGCAAGGAAGGAGGACCAGAGAGAGTGGTTAGTCTGGGTTATTGAAAGGCACCTGGATCCCTCTGTCTTGAAGTCTGGGGCAATGTATACAGTGGTTATAAGAGGAAGCTGTAGTCATACAGCCTAAGACTCAATCCTGAGTCTCCCATTTAAAAGCGACGGAATCCTTAACAAGTCTCTTAGCCTCTGTGTTCACATTTTTCATCTACAAACTTTATAACAACAGCATCTCCCTGATAGTGCTGTTGAGAGGATTTTATGGGTTAACATGTGTACAGGGTTTAGAACAATATCTGGCACTATACATATACATATATAAATATTAGCCATTATTATCACTAGGCCTTCTAAAATCTTCCAAGAGGACTAATGGAAGGCCAGATATTAGTTATAGTTTATTTATCTTAAGCCCGTGGCATACAGAATTTATTGTCAGTGATCCATAAGAAAGAAATTTAAACCGTAACTGAGCACACCCACATAAATATAGCTGAAATAGGAGTTTTGCAAAATCCTTTTTTTAAAGAAATGTTTATTTATATTTGAGAGAGAGAGAGACAGACAGACAGACAAAGTGCAAGCAGGGGAGGGGCAGAGAAAAGAGGGAGACACAGAATCTGAAGCAGGCTCCAGGCTCTGAGCTGTCAGCACAGAGCCCAATGCGGGGCTCGAACCCACAAACCATGAGATCATGACCTGAGCTGAAGATGAACACTTACCCAACTGAGCTACCTAGGTGCCCCTGCAAAATACTTTTTACCTTTATTTTATGTGATGCACTAGACTGGTTTCTTTTTCTTGAACTCTATTTTACTTTATTAAAAAATGCTAATACTAAGCTGCTAAATTGATTTCATAAACTGGTAACAGGTAATAATTCTCACTTTGAAACACTGCCTTAAACTATTTCACTTGATTTTCTTTTACTCTTAATTCTGTTATACTGGGAAACTAAGCCTATATTCTCTGTCTGCTTCAGCCCACTGCCCTATGCACAAGAACACACACGTGCGCGCGCGCACACACACGTACACATTAGCTTCTACCCTGGCATTATCTGGTAACAACTTTCCATTTACATACTACCTTTGACCATAACTGGGTTCACCCACTCTGTGGTGGGGCTGTGAATGGGGCCAATAGCCATCAGTGCCTATGATGAGTCAAGGGCTCATTGATGGTCAAGAGTGAACCCTAGCTCTAAAAAGATCTCTACTCAAGGTCTTCTCCCCTCTCCTCCACAAATGCTCTTCCTGAGACTTTTGACACCATTTTGCCACAATGGTGAGAGACAGGGTTTCCTCAGGGCCAAATTCTTGCCATAAAGTCATCTATCATAATTCTTCTGTTTAAATGATCACTTGCACTGTTTATATAAAGAAGGGGAAGTAGACATCTAGATTATCTGATCAGATGCCTTGGATACCAAGTTAAATAAATGTATTCTCTACCTCTGTTCTGGGCCTTCCTTCAAACATTCCTTCATGAAACATCATAGATAGTTCACAGTTACGGGCTCTAGGCAAAGGAGAGCTGGTGTAGTACTCGGGTGGGATACTGAGCATGTATGGGGACATTGTTCTCTACGTGTGAGCCTGCAAATGACTAGCTCTCTTTCTCAAGAAAAAGTCATGTATCTATTCAATAAGAACTTGCTGAGTGCCTACTGTTTCTCAGGCCCCTGTGCCAGGCACTTAGGAAGAAGCTATGAATGACAAAAACACAGCTCCTGCCCTTCAGGGGACACACATCTCAATTCAACCCAGAGGAGACATCCAGGGTACTTTTCTCTTGTTCCAGCAAAGGCTAAGGCACAGATATTTAAGATCCATTCTGAGTTATGTAAGCAATAGTCAGAAAGCATATAGTCGGGTTCCCTCTGAAATTCAATAGAAAGATACATGACATCCCATTGCTCAATGAGTTTAGCTAAGCAAACTTTCTTAACAGTCATGTGCCCATGTCCCTGGTGATGAAGTCCGCCTCTGTCTTCTATTAAGAACCCATGTGGTGTGCAGGGACAATGAGAACAGATTTTTCTTTGTAGTCCAAAGAGCTTTAAGCCAAAGAATGAGTGCTTCCTCGTGATGTGAGGGAAAACACTGGGATTTGAGGAAGTGAAAAGATGTCTGGTTGTCATAGGATCTTTGGTTCTGGAACATTACTCTACATATTCATGTTGGTAGGAAAGGACCTAGTTTCCTTCCACTTAAAAATTTAAAACCCCATGTCATCTGAGAATCAAGTACATCCCATGTTCCTATGGACTCCTTGTATTACTCTTTTTTTTTTTCTTCAATTGTAGCACCTTTTTGGGATAGGATGTCATATTCTTTAAAAAGAAGAGGTGGCTGCATATGCTTCTATTTAAACCAAAGGCAATTAAAACTTTGTTTTGAGGATTTTGCTATAGCTCCAGGGTATCCTGGGATACCCAGGGTTTTACTAAACTAAGAGTTTGTTGGCACTACTGTAGAGAGACTATGCCCTTATATCAAACTCAAAAATAAACCTTGTTCATGGAGATGTCTCAGTTATCAATCTCATTGGAGCCTATCAGTATGGGGGAACATCTGTCCTCTAACTATTTGCAAACCAAATTTCCTGAGGCATAAACTTTATAATTGTCAATGTTAGTACATTCTTCTTTTGTCTGATACAAATAATTGTATCTTCTTGAGGCAAGATGCTTTCTTTCTTTACCTGGCGTTTGGTTTCGCTCCTACTTTAAGGGATGTATCCTACCTTAAAGGTCTTCAGAACCTCTTGAGAGTTTCTGGGCTGGGAGTAAGGCTTGGGTGTCAGCATAGGCACTGCTTTGGGAGCGACAGTTTTGCTTGGAGACCCACTGCCTGCTGACATGCTGGTATCCAGAACGCTGGTGCGAGCGATGGTGGTTTCCACAGTGGCAGTGAACTTGGGTGGAGGCAGTGACTGTTGCCGTAAGTATTTCATGGGGTTGGGGTCATTCGGGAAGGGGGTTAAGTTTGGCTCTGTTGAATGGCTTCTTTCCAGTATTTTTGGCATCTCCAAGCGTTCGAGAACAGCCTCGCTGATGGTGAACCTCTCGATGTACTGTTGAAGGATCCCCTCTGCTTCCTCCTGAGACCGTGCGTTCTTGTAGGCCTCATGCAACTCCCTCTCTCTCCGCTCTCTAAAGAAGGGGCATGGGGAGGGAAGCAAGAACACAGTCAACAGTCACAAGAATTGCAAAGAAACCTCAGTAGGAACCAAGGTCGAGCTGAAAGGGGAGCACAGGGAGTGTGGAATAGCGGTGTCAGAGCCTCTGTGATAACCAACAATTTTCAGAAAAAGCACATCAAGATAATATCGCACACTTACAAAACAACAAAAGAACTCACTTTTCTTGAACAATTTCTCTGTAGGTTTTGATGCTTTTCCTTCGTTCACTTGTTCCATCCTCTCCAGACAGCAACTTCTCCATTTTCTTCCTCTCTTCCTCTTTCTTGATTAAGTCCTGAGAGGCGCTCCTTCTACGACTCTTCCAACGAGCCAGGTCCTAGTGGCGGAGAGAGACGGGTAGACAGAACATACTTCTTCAGGCTGGCACATGATTCCACTTCTACTCTTCTGAGTTTAGTGAGCACTGAATATGGGCCCGGCTCTATGCTAGGGCATTGCCACCCGATCCAATGTTAAGTCAGGCTGGAACAGGAACGCCTCAAAGGCAGGAAACATTCAGATAGAGCTACAACATCTATAGCAGAGCAGCACATTTATTTAAGCACAATTATGTGAAATGCAATCATATTTCATGTCAGCTGCTAGATTTTAAAGTATTGCTTCACAGGGTATCATAAGAAACTTCATCTCGTCCGATTTATGACCTGTGCATTTATGACCTGGGCTTGCCGACAACAGAATAGTAGGAATCAGCCACAGACCTACACAATTTCCCCCGGGAAGGAAGAAAAGGCAGAATTAATTATTTCTAGGATGGTGGAGTCAGGTGGATGGGATTGCAGCTGTGGGAAATAATCCTAGCGCTATCTCTTCCATGCTTTGGAATCTCAGGCATGTTTCTTATGCTCTCTGTGCCTCAGTTTCCTCATCTCTAGAACGGGGATGACAATTACATCTACGCTTACCAGCCTATTGTGAGGGTTAAATGACAGAGTGCATATAAGGCGCCAGGCATATAGTAAGTGCCCAGTATACTGTAGACATAATTATTACTACATTTTAGAGATTTTGGAAATGTTAACTTTTTTGACTGATGGTACTGTCAAGTTCGCAGTAGCTAACTTGGAGTGCTCTGTGAGGATTACATGACAGAGTCCACAGTCCCTCCTGTCATCTCAATCTTCGAGTTCTTCCCTGCCACGGGCTCTTTGCTCTCAGCACAGAGACAATCTCAAGGCCCTCATCAGACTATAGAGACTTCCTTCCCTGGATCTAATCTTGGCCACCTCACTCACTAGCTATGTGATTTTGGGTGAGTTACTTAGCTGTTCTGGGCCTCATCTGGGGAACTGAGGACGATACTCGATACTCGTTGCTACCTCCTTGGGTTACTAAGGAAACTGACGACGACTTCCTACATGCAAGGCAGAGCAGTGCCTGTAACCGTAGGCTTTCGATGTTGGCGACTATTGCTGCCGTCATCATCAGTATTAATTTCATCATATGATCCCGAAAGACAGTGCGTTCTCAATTCTACATCCCATGCCCGTTGTCTCCCTCCTGCACCCCCTCCTTTGTGCAACTTTCTAGCGAGAGTACCTGCTGAATGAATACACATCTGTGTCCTTCACCTTTCATGTTGCCGTTAACTTTGCTATTAATCCCGCACTTACTATCACTGGTTGTAAATCCTCTAGGGGCCCCCTTCCCCTGCGTGGCTTTCAAGTCTGTCTACCCACCCCGCCTGGCTTCCGGCTCCAAGGGGCCTCTAACCCACGACTTGGACAGCCTCCCCGCTCCCCGTGGCCTTGGCCGGCACTCACATCTTGCCATTTGTCGTCCTCTTCCCGCAGCTGGTTATTTATCAGCTGCAGCTGCTCCTGGCGGGCCCTGCTGTGCGGCTGCACCGCGGCCTCCTCCTCACACCGCATGTCAAACATACTCGTGCTCCTGAGCGTGGAGAGAGAAGAGACAAAAATGGACCGGCGCCCGGGATGCGTCTGCGCGTTCTGCCGCGCGGGGGCGCTCCCGCGCTTGGAAAACTGCCCCCTCCCCGCCGCAGCTCAAGACAGCAGCGCGATGCGGCCAGTTGCGATCCCCCAGCCCGGCCTTGGGCATGCCAGCACCCCCACTTCCTTTGCCGCGAAAGCCAAAATGTGACCATCTTTGCCTTCAGTGGCGCTTGCAGCAAGTCAATATAATTTTATATGTAGGTGCCAAAATATGTTTATGGAAGGGCTAGAAAAAGTATTTGGAGCTCTAGGCTCTTCTCATTTGGAAATGTACTAGAAAATAAAATGAAGAGAATTAAAAGGTATAACATGGGGAGAATTTCTGGGAAAGGAGGGTGCCAATCCATGAAGCAAAAACTTTATTACAAGAAATGCTTCTTTGTGTAAAGAGCTGTCTTCCATGCCTTCTCCATTAACTAAGGCAATTTCTCCATTTTCAAAAAAAATCGTCCAGCCTCAAGTCTAAGACACCCACCTTTTCATATTGTATTTTCTGAATTGTGGATGCATCTAATAGCTACACATTAGTGATTCATATATTTGGTGTGCTTATTTCTATTTCCTGTAAAAAATGTCTGTAAATTGGAAGTGCAGTTTGATAGCATCTTGGAATCAAGAACATAAGGTATTTTATAGTAAGATTCAGGAATAAAATATATAAATCAGCATATACTTTGTATCCTAATATTCTCACAAGCATTTCATCTTATTTTTGTCAGGATACTTCTCAATATACTCTTTTTAAAAAAAAGGATAGGGAAGGCAATTTTTTAAACCCTTAGGCTGTACATATAATTCATATGTTCTATAGGTTATTAAATGTTGGGTAAGACCATGGGGCCTTTCCCATGGTGCTTACATAGACCTTTGTTACAGCAGAAGCTGATGCAGTAAGGTGAAAACAGAAATAAAATTCAAAGCAAAACCCTCCTATATTTTCCTCTCAAAGAAACGAGCTCTGGGACCAAGTGAGTTACAACAGTCCAAAATCAAGAAATGGAGTTTCACTGTTCAACTCGAGGAACAGAAGACTACGACAGTCCATTTTTTGAAGCCAGCTTAACACAAAAAGAAAAGCCATGCACTTAGACACCAGTTAATTCTCCACATCATCAGCGATGTCCAAAATAGTTATCCCCATGACCAGGCAATGAACGGCAGCAGCTCACTGGCTGCCAGTGGGTTCCTTAGCAGACAGCTCTCTGGAAGGGGGAGACGGATCCTCAATGGCAACGGCCGCCCGCATTCATTTCAGTGCATTCAAAATGAATCTGCATGGATCCGTTGGGTGCCCCTTCCCTCTCTCTACATGTTGGTCAATTTAAATCTGACCTAAGAGAGCTAAAAACTGAAGATTGTACTTGGAAACTGTCTTCCCCATGAGTATTCTAGTACTCTGACTGCACAGAAGGACTTTCACCTGAGGCTTCTATTAGCACAAATATGACAAACCACTGTGTGGAGATGCCTCTACATACTCAGTGAATGGTGTGGACAGTGGCAGCCGTGTCTTCCAAAAAGGTAAACTGCAGTCCTCAAAGGGGGAATGGGCTGTGAGTTTTCATCTATTTTACGCCACTTACTAATGTTATTTAAGAAAGATTTAGGTGTTTGCAGAGGTAGGTTGAAAAGTCTAACCTCATGTTTATTTTATTTTATTTTTTTTTAATAAACTTCATGGATGAAAATTCACTTAAGTAGGCTTTGTAGAAAGAGACTGAAATTCATCCCATTTTTCCTCTCAGCTTAAAAATAAAAGAACACCTTAACCTTAAATAGATCCAATTCAGTCAGTTCATCTTTAAGGACAATTTATGGTCTTTACAAAGACTGTCAAAGATAAAACCTCTCTAAGTGGGAACTCTCTTGTGATCTAAGTCATTGGCAGATTGTGGGTTAGAAAGGAGTCCCCTTTTTTCAACTTTCCTATCCATCATTTCTAAAGGGCAGAATTTGGGTTTAGGCCACAATGGGGGGCCATAGAGCCAGGTCTTCTTCTGGAACCCTGCGGGGAAATGGCAGTCATTGCTAATATCTGGGATTTGGTTATGTCACTTGGAAGGGAATGGGAGCCTTGAGAATATCCTTCTTCTGTCCAGGATTCCTGTCTCTGTTCCCACCATGAAGTTCTAATGATCTCAGCCCTAATTTGGCAAAAGCCAGTTAGTGAAATCTCTTGGTTGCCCTCTCATATACCAGAAAGCACTATTTTCCTCCAGAGGGATTTTTTAAAAGAAATACCAGAAAACTCCCTCCCCCTGAAAATAACTGAACTATGAGCAAGATCTTTATGCCATTTCAAAAAAAAAAAAAAAAAAAAGGAACTAGGCAAGTTGAAAATTGATAACACTAGACAGAAAATGGGCTGAGTCACCATTCAGAAAATGTTCGTAAGTTCAGAGGTTGGACTCAGCCTCTAAAATTAAAAAGTGTATGTCCAGGGATAGGATAGGGGATCCCGGAGGAGCCCAGGTTCCAGAATATTCATATTAATGTGACTCACACTAAAGCAGTGCTTCTCAGCCTGGTGTTGTGGGAAAAGGGTCCCTGGCTGCAGAGCCTTCAAGTGTCTCAGGGTGCTAGGTTGGCATTTTTGAGGGCCAGGATTAAATCACATCAAGGGGAGCCTGGAAAATGGTTTCTGGGCCAAGTTTACAGGAGGGAATTAGGAATAAAACAGCCTATGGGTTTCATGGTGCACTCGCTCCATTGGTGGGGAGAGCCTCGGGAGAGGACGAGTGTGCAAATGAAGAAAAGGGCAAAAAGGTGAAACTACATCCACGGAAACATTCTTGGCTTGCCGGGAGGTGGAAATCTCTGTTTGCCTGTGTGGTAGGTCTGCCCCCGACCTGTATTTCCCTTAAAGGGCACATCTTTTTTTGATTGGCCTGTATTTTAAGAATGTGTCAATTCTGAATAAATAGAGCCTGTACAATAATTGCCCTTAAAGATGTTGAAGGAGGGAGATAGTAGGGGAATAAACTAAACATATAATAAATTTCTATTTAAAACCTAAACTTCCAACATAAACTTTGCATTTGGCTCCCTACATGGTTTCATGTTAAGTTGTGTCTACTTTCAAGAAGGAAACTCACCACTTTGTAAGGAAATTCACCACTTTCCTAGATAAGACCTCTGGAAAAGAAGTTTTTATTCTTCCTAGTCCATGAGGCTGCTTTTTGTAAATTCAGAGCGGAGAAGGGAGTCCTCACCTTCACCCCTTTAAAGAAAGATCATTAACTTTTCCTGTGGGTGAGGTTTCATATTCAGGTTCAGGCAAGATTCAAACGCTCTTTAACGTAGCTTCCTTTCTTCCACCTTTTGGGATTTCCCAGAGATCCATCATAGGCAAAGTGCATGGTGGCTTTGCACTGATGAAGAATAAATCCATTCCCTCAAATGTTTTTTGCTAACCATATCAAAGTAGTGTTTTACCTATCAATCTTACGTAATCCTCCTTTCAGTGAATGTTACATATTGCCACTGCAGATTTTAAAAGTAATAACCAGGGCTCAATTTTATAGATGGCTTAACTCCGTGCAATCAGTCAGGCTCAGGTTGAACTTGGTTTTGAGACCTGACTGTTCTGCACATCAGGCCACAGAGCAATCATAGATCGCGTGTTGGTAACAAATCCCGGCACCGGAGTCAGGCCACTTAGTGGAGGGAGTACATGGAACAGGTACTCAAAACAGTAGTTTTCTGGCCCGATCTCATTATCATTGGTGGCAATGGTTTTTGTGTTTCACATTCTTAATTAGACTCCTCACTTGGTGACTTGTATGTCTTAGGCAAGCGTTTGCTTCCCCGATGGCCCAGACTCCCATGAGGGCACGGAGTGCCTCTCACAGAAGAGAGACATCAGGCTCGGCAGGCCTGTGGCGTTGCAATTAGATATTAAAACGTGTTTCTTTAAACAAAAATTACTCAAATCGGAGAAAGCTAGTGCTCTACCAAAAAAAAAAAAAAAAAAAAAAAAACCACACAGAAAAACCCAACTGTTGCCTTGGATACCTATTTCAGAATGCTCTGCTGATGGGAAATCCATTTTTGAAAAAAGAGTAAATGTGGTAACAAATGGGAGAGTGTTGGCTTCTCAAATTTGGATGTGAGGCAGAGGGAGGGAATGAATCTCTGAGAGGAGCAGACACTAGGGGGCAGGGAGAGGAAGCCCAAGTCATGTTTGACATGCTGACCCCTTGCTATGCCACAGAACTGGAACACAACCCCAACATTCTGGTCCTGAGCACCCCACAATTTATATTACTCCAACCTGAGAGGAACTTGGGCTTCTGGATCTATAATTAGTGGTTTAGGATTTGTTTTCTTCGTTCAGAAAAGTATGGCTATAAGAATGACTGCTTCATTGTTAACTCCAAGCCCTAACATATCAAAAATTAAATGCAAAACGCAGAATAATTCTGTGGTTCAGAAGGGCTACCAGCATCCAAACCATAAGAAGAACTTCACTGTGCCACGTCTAGGAAAAGCAAATGTTAAGTTTAAGCGGCAGCTGCATATTAGAATCATGCTTTTTACTCCTTCATTCATCTGTCCTGCACAGAACATATGTTCTGCATTCCAAGTTCAAGTGCTTTTCTGGGGCTGCATGAGTCAGTTAGCTGTTCAGTTCACGGTTGCATCAATGGCGTTTCAATTAGTGGTGAGTACTGGAAGCATGCAGTTTAAGCTAATAATTAATGTATTCCTATAAACACAAGACAACTTACTCTGCGTCATCAGACACAGGAGTTCTCGGACCGTATCTATAAGACCAAATACAAAATTAGAGGATGGGTAAGACAGAAGGTAAACACTGTAACCAAACTGGAAACAAACGCTCCTGGTGAAATGCTTGCACGCCAAACCTTTTTTTCTGATCACACTGGAAGAGAAGTGTCATTATACAATTAGTGATATTCATGAGCTGCAGAAAAGGAAAGAAAAGTCTTGACATTTCTAAAGAATGCAAACTGCGAATTAAAACGCAGAGAAGAAATGAAAATAATCCCCATGCTACCCACAAAAAAGAATCTGTTCAAGACGAACACAAAAAGGCTTAGGTGCAACCCACAATGTTTAGAGAAGGCAGTTCAAAAAGAAAAAAAAAAAATAAAACAAAACCTGTATTATGGTTGTTCACAAACAGTTAAACTGTTCATGCCTTTATGTTCAGCAGTAATGGCCGTAATGGACACCCAACATAGAAGCACACGCTTACTGACCCTTTCTCTGATGTGTTAATGCATTTGCACAAATGACATCAAAGAGCGTTTCTGCAGTTTTCTGAAAGCAAACCAGAACTCCAACCAGAACCCCAATCAGTGCCTTCCGCATGCATTTGACAAAAACCACAATTCCTAGAAAACTGGCAGCCTTAATCAAAACCAGACTTGGATAATATTCCATAACTTGAAAAACCAACATTTAAAAAAATAATCTTCTATATTCTCCCGATTATTTAGGTCTACAAAGTTGTACCTTTTACGATATAGACACTTTAAATTTTAATGTGTTTGATAAGGCAAGGAAAAAAGTTAAATTAGAAAGAAGAAATAGGGACATTACAGGGCATATTTTAAAGCACATTAAAAAAAAAAAAGCAGCTTCCACAAACGACTATCACCTCAGTAAAGAGAGATTTTAAGAGAAGTTTCTTACCTATGCCCTAAAAGCATTTCTGCACTCTGATGGGGACAAAGAATTATTTGAGTAAAGAAAAAAATGTCCTGTTTTCAGTTTCCAGCAAATTAAATTTTGGGGTTTTCAGCAAAAATTACCTTGTCTCATGTTCAGTTTCATAACAGTTTATGGGGAAAATTTTTTAAAGAGCTCTTCCTATACTCTTAGGGAAAACACCCTGGAATGCATGGGTGCACACGTACACCCTTCTCTCTTATCTGCTCTTATCATTCTAGAACAGCCCGCATTCATTAACAGTTGGTTTCATTTACAGTGAAGGCAACAAAACCAGAGCAAAACCCAAAATCTCTGTTCAAATGGCCAAAAGGTTTGTGGATATTTCTCTTCTGGTAGTCAGACTCATTTTCTGTTTCTCGAGGAGATAGTTTCAGATGGGGCTAAAGTTTGACCTAATGCACTCAAGTTTCTAAAAATATTACTACACTGAAACACATGACCAGTGGATTCCTCCATAATGAGAGAGGGCATGAGCATGGCTCATTCTGAAGACTGGATCTATGCTTCCCAGTTAATTAGTAGGCGCATTGGAACAGGTTTGTGCAAACACAGTGTTTTCTAAATTATCTGTAGAAGAGAGCAGAGAAGTTATGCCCAGTTAGCTTAGAAATAATCAATTAATAGTTAGCATGTGTTTTTGTGTTTCTACCTGAAGATTTTTATTAAAGTACATTTTATACTGCAGAAAGTACACCTATTATACACATATTCCTTGGTGAATCTGCACAAACCATATATACCCAGAGATTAGGGTCGAGTGTTTTCTACCATATAAATGGACCCATATAGTATTATCCTTTTGAGTTTGGCTTTTTTAGCACATTTTGTTGATGAGATTTAGCTACATGTATGTTATATGTAGGATATATTTTTTCCTTTTTTTTTTTTAAATCTTTATTTTTAATGGGTGGGAGGGGCATAGAGAAAGGGGAACTGAGGATCCCAAGCCAGCTGTACACTAATGAGCAGAAAGCCTGATGTGGGGCTTGAACTCACAAACTGTGAGATCCTGACCTAAGCATGGTTGGATGCTTAACCAACTAAGCCACCCATGCGCCCCATGTTTTCTTTTTCTTTTTTAAGAGAGACAGAAAGGGAGACAGAGAGAGACAGAGAGCACATGAACAGTGGAGAAGGGTAGAGGGAGAGAATCCCAAGCAGGCTACACGCTGAGCCCCCCACCCCATGGGGCTTGATCCCATGACCTTGGGATCATGGCCTGAGCTGAAATCGAGAGCTGGACATTCAATTGACTGAGCCACCTAGGCACCCCACATGTAGGATGTATTTGAATTTAAACTGCTTCTACACAAAATATTTAACAGCATTTCATGGAAATTTCTGTCAACAAATGTAGATTTACACTAAAATGTAAGCTCCGTGAGGGCAGAGATTTTCCTTTTGCGTTCCCTGATGGCGCCCAGACTAGGACTTCAATAACTATTTATTGAATACTCTGGAAATGGAAAAGAATAGTGCAGTCTCTACAGATAATGTTCATTTAGCCCTTTACTATACACCTATGGGTTAAGGAATTTCCGCTCAGACTAACTTATTAGCTTTAAGAAGGCATCAATTTAAGCATAGCTGCCTTTGCAGTAAAGGAAAAGATAATTATAGCTTGGGCTGCAAATGGCTTTCTCAGTTGTCCTACGGGAAACTGAAAAGTACATGTAAGTTAAAAAAAAGTCACTAATAAAGAGATTTTCTTTTTTTAAATGCAAAGTAGGTGAGTCAATAGGTACAAAATCAGCCAGACAAATCAGTTGGTTATAAGCATCTCACCAAAAAGGAAAAGAAGGAAGGAAGGAAGGAAGGAAGGAAGGAAGGAAGGAAGGAAGGAAGGAAGGAAGGAAAGAAAGAAAGAAAGAAAGAAAGAAAGAAAAAGCAGTGAATAAAGTTTAATTGTGAGGGTAGGGATATTTAGAAAGATAAAGAGAATACTTTATGCATCTATTGATTGCATGTATGTACCTTTCAGCACTGATAAAGCATTTCAGGATCAGTAATTGGCTGGTTATAAACTTTCCTATTATGAACTGGCATGTGCTTCATTTGAAGTGTGAGGAAAAAACGGGTTTCCTGCTCATTTAAAATTATCCACTAGCACCCAGCCCCATGTTGTACACATAGTGATTACTCAGTAAATACTTGTGGAAAAGAAACATGAATTCCCAAAGCGTGTGCTACTCACTCACACAACTGGGTCACGCAGTTAATCTGACCATACCTCTTTCTGCTCAAGCTAGCCATTCATTGTCATTTGAACAGAAAGAGGACTTTCTCTGAATCACAAACGGGGGCAGATAAAAGTGACAGGGAATTCATCAGGCTTCCGCAGCTCCTGCCAGGCACTGGAGGGGGGCAGTGGCTTTCTGCTCAGGCAGAGCTGGTTTCGAATGTTGGACAGTTACCTGCTGTGTGGATGTGGACCTCAGTTTCCTAACTGCAAGATACAGATGAAAATTCTTCTCAGAGGCTGTGTGAGGAATAAGTAAATGAGAAAACACCTGGAATGTGTCTAGTAGGCAGCCACGCGCTCTGTATCCTTCCTCCCTTTCGCTCTAACTGCCTTTACAGCAGCGTCCATAATCCCGGGCCATATTGTGTCAAGGCATCTGGAAAGGAAGTGAGAGCAGTGGACTGGGCAGCCCAGTCAGTCCCTCTGTCACTAACCAGCCCTGACTGGCCTTGACTAGCCAGGATCTACATATGATCCACTCACTCACTTCCCTCTACGTTGCCCTCCCTGTGAATTGCTGACAGAAGGTAAGCTGGAAAGAAGAGACACATTCTGACAGGGCCACGAAGCACTCCTCACTCTGGAGCAGAGCACGAATGTTACCCCTGCTTCCTGAAACCAATGTTTCAAGAAGGCTCTACTCTAGTACTAGTATGATTCAGAGGAATATAAAGCAGAGGTTAGATCTAGGTTGTAAACATAGCAAGGATATTAATTTAAAAATTTGGATGTTACTTGAGATTTTCCCTGTTCCCCATCTTACTCTCTGCCCTGCTACCTCTAAGGTCCTTTGTGAAGCAGAACTCCATCACTTCCTGTTTTATGTGGGTCTTTTTTATTTTAAGTTTATTTATTTACTTGAGAGAGACAGAGACAATGCAAGTAGGGGAGGAGTAGAGAGAGAGAGAGAGAGAGAGAGAGTGAGAGAATCCCAAGCAAGCTCCTTGCAGTCAGCTCGGAGCCCACGGCAGAGCTCCAACTCACAAAACCGTGAGATCATGACCTGAGCTGAAACCAAGAGTCAGACACTTAACTGTCTGGGCCACCCAGGCACCCCTAATAGTAAATCATATAATTATGCAAAACACCCCTCACTCCTTTACCCTACACAGATCTGGCGGACCACACTTTTAACAAAGGGTGTCACTCTTATTAAATAGTAACAGGGGCTTCAACATATAGGACTTTACCTACAAACTTCAGATTATTTCCTTACTCTTCCTTTTAAATCAAGTCAAGGCACAGAATAGAAATCTCACCTCTAGAAAGCACTGAGTGTTTGCTAAGGTTGAAATTTAATTAAATTACAACTGCTAAGTGGTATACATCTTCTTTGGACCTGTAGACCCTTCAGGAATCAAAGTGAAATCAAGTAGCTCAGAAAAAGGGTCAATTCGTTTACCTGAGGGCTCCTACATGCACTAGGAAGAAATAAAAGAGTCCCATTTAGGCTGCCCACAAGATGAGAGTCAGAAAAAAATGTTGAACAGGAAAACTCGCATCTGGATTTTTTCCCCATACCTGCTTATATGCAAAAAAGGAAAAAAAAAAAAAAGCCTTGGCAGACCCGGCCAATTTTTGTCATTTCATCTCTGCAAGCGACAGCAGTAAGTGCCATAATGTGTTAATAACATACTCAAAGCATCCATGAAGGCTCAGACTAGAGAAACAAAATCACAAAAGCTCAGGATGATCTTCTGACCTCTTATCTTTCATTGGCAGACCTTTGACAGATTCCTCCGCGTCCTGTTGCTTTGTGAATGGAACTGGAAGGAACTGGTTTGTGTTGGGTGCGATGCGTCTAAGAGACATCCCAGTTCTCCTGACCATCATGTCATCTTTTTGTAAATCATAGGACTTTCCTTGGCCTTTCAGTCTGCTGCCAATCCAGGCAGGAGCTGTCATCTTCTCCGAGCTCTCTTCTGTCCCGGAAGCCTTGCGCTCAGAGGCCGGGGGACACGAACTAGGGCAACATTCAGGCCGGCCCGTCAAAGGCCACTTATTGCTAAAGATGTTTGCGGTAGCATCGCTCACTGGCATTAACCCAAAACAGAAGAAGCCAACATCCATGGAGGCAGCAGCACACATAGCAACCGAGGATTAACACCGTGGACCTCCATCATGCAACTGGTACTTACACACCAGTGGGTTTCCCTTTCCGGTGTTCATGATTCCTGAGAATGAAATTCGGCCAGCACCCAACCACATGCAAAGGCTCAAATCTCTACCCGGAGGGGGAACTGAAAGCCGGACTGTGACCCTGGGATGGGGGCATTCTTTTAAGTGACTTAGCTCCACGCCACATCAGTCATCAAGTGCATACTGTGGCTCTAAGCTGTTTTCTGAGAACACAACAGCCACACACGGCAGAAGCAGCACACCCTGGAATGCAGGCAGGCGCTCACAGTGGCTGGCCGCTCTCCTCTGATCTTTCAGCCTTTGGCAGCGCCTCAGAATCTCTTTGAGCAACTCCTTCTTTCTCTTTGCCATCCTGTGGCAGCTGTTTGCATGTAACTAAAGCCAGAGAGGAAGGCTTTATTGCTAGGGAAGAATTCACACCAGAGGCCTTGACCCCCACCTGTCATCCTTCACCTCCTGGGAAGGGAGAGAAAGTCACTCCTCACCTTCCTCTGTTCTTGGGCACTCGCCCAGACTGCAGGCATGCTCCTCCTGGGTCTCCAGCACAGCGGCCGGCCGCAAGACCCTTTTGTGATGGTCGTCTACACCAGAAGTCACTATTCTGTTGATAATCACATAACAGTGGTGGCAAGAGAGAAGAGGAGAGAGAATTATGAAAGGACACAACGAAAGTTGTTGAGACTGAGAGATTAAGAGAGTTCAGTTGCTCTCATTCCGGAAGCTGGTTAGTAAGGATGACAGACTCAGATTGAGATACTGGAATGTGACTCAGGGCCTGAGACAGGTCAGAGAAGGCTGGCATGACCCTGGGTGATGGGTCCCTAAGTAGTTAAGGACTCAACGATGCATTTCCTACTAATGTCTCATCCCCACCCCTTCCACCCCAGGTCCCCATCTGCCTCTGAAACCCAAACTATGTATTTCTGGTGTACTAGGGTTATGTATATCTACAGTCCGCTGTACTCCATGGTGTTGGCTACATGGTGTTGGCTACACTGGATCAAAGATACCCCTCGGTATGTCATGGACCATTTACTGTTTCCTTTGGATTGCAAGGTCAAAGCACAGGGGAGGATGTCTTGAGTATTTCCTCCTGCCACGGATAGCCTTGCTTTGTTCCCACCATGCAGGTGGAATGGAGGTTCCCAAGAGAATCCAGAGTCCTAAAAACCCCTTATACCTGCTTCCTGGAAGAGAGACCAGCTCACTGAACTGAACCCCCAGAGAGGGCTTGGGAATTCAAAGCTGGATGGCTTCCAATGAGGATGAGGACTGGTGATAGGCCTCCAAGGGCTTTTCCCAGGTGATCCCTCACAAATGTGGATGGTGATTCAGCCAAGGAAATTCTCCACTCATAGGAATCCCAAGGGAGGAGTCTTTTTCCATTCATGACTTATTATACAATTTTTTTTTAAGTAGTGGAGGGAAGAGAGCTTTACTTTTCTTGTTGTCTCCTTCAATGTCCAAATTTAGACTTAGCGATATTAATAACTATTTTTTCCTCCCTCCGTGGGATAAGAAAGAGGGATGCTGTAAACAAACCTGATTTTTATCCATAGATCTTTAGAAGAAACACTAAGGATATCATTAAAACACTCCATCTAGTTCATCCAATATTTCCAACTAATAAAATAGGGCTTAATGCAGCCCAGGGAACAAGGGTCATTCGCCAAGATTACTGGCATTTCCAGGCAGTCATTCTGGTGACAACAGAATCAAAATTGACGCCTGCCATTAACGTTCACACACATGCGCCTCCCCAAGGCGACCCGCTAACGTTACTTCTCTGCCAACCAGCAAAAGAGCCTGTGTAAACTACGTGATCTCCGGAGGCTTCTTTAATGTGCTTCAGCAGGCTCTTTAAAAGCAGCAGTGATTCCCATGCAGATCTTGCACGTGTGCGGCCAAAAATACCTGCAGTCATTTTGCAGACTAAGCATTTGTTCTTTTTCTGAGCCAGACGTGGCTGCTGAGGCAGGGGTGACGGAGTTCATTTCAGTCTCGCTGTCACGACCGGTGACTTCTTCTACATCCTCCCTAGGCCCAGTCTTGCCAATGCTGAGTCGCTTCCATTTCTGCTGATCTATCTCTGTCACGGGTCCGAAGTGCACAGACTTGTGCCTGGGCCGGGAAGCCTGCTGGTAGGCCCTTGCTCTGTGGCTGGCAAAGTCATCACGGATGGCAGTTTCTGGTTTAATTTCTGGTGAAGGCTCGGGGGCACAGATGTGCTCCACATCTCCATCCCTAGTCAGAACCAGAAATGAGTTCCAAAGATCTCTCAGGCAAGTACAAATGAATAAGAGCTCTTTTTTTTTTTTTTTAAATACCAGATTTATTAAAAATACTTCTATGGCTAGAGCAGAATTGCTTTTCCATTAATCAATCAAATGAAGAAACGATCATTGTCTTGCCTAGGTAACAGTGCTTGAAGCTTCTATGGCTTTCAAAATATCACTTCCAACATCATAAATGATGGCATAAGAAAATCTGAGGTATAATCGGGGGCGCCTGGGTGGCTCAATCATTTAAGCAGCTGACTTCGGCTCAGGTCATAATCTTACAGTTCATGAGTCCAAGCCCCACATCGGGCTCTGTGCTGACAGCTCAGAGCCTGAAGCCTGCTTCAGATTCTGTGTCTCCCTTTCTCTCTCTGCCCCTCTCCCACTCCCGCTCTGTCTCCCTCTCTCTCAAAAATAAATAAATGTTTATAAAAATTAAAAAAAAGAAAATCTTAGGTACAATGAAATAACTAAAATTAGTTAAAAATCAATTTAAACTCCTTACAGTAAACAAGCCTACCAAATAACCATTCACAGTAGGTGGATGTTTTCCATCCAGTGGCTTGTAAATTTTAGTATTAATAACTTTCAACTCATAAAGAATACACTGTGTTTTGAGGAGTTTTGTTTTTCTAGCCCCGAGAACATAAAATGATAGAGGATAAGCATTTGATTCCTTCAAAGGGGAAAACCAGGGAAAAACATGACACACCTCGTCTTTCCTGACACTTTCAGTCTCTCCCACGTCTCCAAATCAGCCTCTGTTATATTGGAGACTGTGACAAATCTCGGAGGCTCTCGGTGAGGGGCAAGGTAGCCCTGAATTCTCCGCTGAGCCAGGTCATCCTTGTAAAGATCTGGCACCTTCCTTACTCCTTCTTCTGCAGGTTCGCTCTCCTGAGTCCGAGTAATACAGGTCACCATTGACTTCACTTCTTCTGTTTGGCCCTGGTTTCTGTCAAGTTTATCCAGACCCCCACATCATTGGAAAAATCAGGTTCAAGGAAGGGGAGCAGACAAACACCAATGTCAAGCAAGGTACTTCAGAGGCTAAGGACAGAAGGAAATGATGGAAGTACCTTTCCCTTTCTCAAAAAATATGGAATCAATTGGAGCCTTGATTCCTTTGGCCTACGCTACCCTTTTGACACTCTAATGAGATGGAGTTCTTCCACCAGATGACAGTCTCAAGTTTAGTTTAGGAAGAGAAACCAGGGCTTGCTGAAAGACTGTTAAGAATGGTAATGAGATTTCGGTTTGACAGTAACGATGCCCGATTCCCACACTATTCAAGTTACCATAATGAATTCAAGTTTCCTGATTGAATCCTTGAGCCCTTTGGAATGTCTTTTACGGCACCAGTAAAATGTTAGTAACGAGCTCTGTATGATCCAAACGCTAGGATTAGTTTGGAGATAGCTGGAACGTCGTTCACATGTTAAATATCTCTACCGTAAACACACAACTGTCAGAAGGTACATTTAAGTCAATGCAGAACAGAAAGTTTCGAGGTTCAAACTTGGCCTCTTCTCCCCTATAGCACTGGTTAGATTTGGGTAATGTAAACTCGATAAACAGTGTATCCTATTTACATGGATCTACAAAGCCAATGCCCATTTGTTTCTTGTGTTAGTAACAAGTCATCTTTATTGACGTTAAAACTGATACTTTCAATATTTCTCCTAAGAAGTGGATGTCAGGTGGCTAATGCTGACAATGCTGTAATCTACATTGAAGAAGATGTCTACGTGCATAAACGTTCTATTCGATTAAAAATCAATTTCTAACTAAATATGCCTCTTGAGATAGAAAATCTCAAAAACCTACATAAATAGGGCTCTTAACTTATAAAAAAATATATCATCTGAGCCAGAAAACTATGAGGTGTTCTTTTGTTACATGGATGACATGGTGTATTTGCAGAGCCTATGCAAGTAGGATGTCTACTTTTAGTTTGGGAAAGTAGATGAAGGAAGGGCAGAGCCAAGAGCCACCAGGGCCCTTCTCTTCTTTCATCGGTTCTTTGATGCTCTCAAACGAGGTTACGGGCTATCCCAGACTCAGAGCCGTGTCCCCAAACACAGAGTCAGGTGACAACAGACAAATGAGGTTGGAAATACCAGGAATTAAAATTGCATGCAGGAGAAAGGAAAAAAAGGAGATACAAAAGCTACTCCTTTTCCTAACTCAAGTTGCTGATCCCCATCAATGTGCCTTGATGCCAGTCCGTTGTCCTCAAGTCTTTGTTTCATGTGCAACAACTGATCCCTCTCACAAGGCCCTTCTAGAACGGTTTGTTACAAGGCATGCCATCAGGAACGGCACGGAGCGAGAGACTCCTGAAGCCAAAATATGTCCTATTAAAATAATCATGCCAGGACCTCTGTGCTCTAAACCCTGTTCTGCATCTGAGGATCTTGCATGCACTTTGTATCTGGTACATTCCAGAACATTGGTAGCGGCGCATAACAACAGCATCACTAACAACTCCACTGAGCTCAGTGACTCTGCCCCGAGAACCATTTGAATCGTGTAAAACAGAGTTAAGATGTTTATATTCTTCGTTCAACAGAATTTGCAAACCTCTTAAATGATAGACCAAGGGATGGCAATTTGACAATGCAAATCTCTGATTTTGATATAAATACAAAAAATACAAGAATAATCAACCTTGTGTGATGAAATTTAGCCAGCTGACATCTTAAATGAAATCCTATCCCTCCAAGGGTGAAAACCACTGGCCAAAACCCATGTCGCTACAATTTTCCCTTCCCAAATTAAGAGGATGGGGGAAGAGCTGGGAGAAGAAAACTCACTTAAAAACAATTTCCATAATAGAACAAATGGAAGTGTATTATCGTTGAGAAGGTTTTGTTTTTAGATAAGAAATCTCCATTATTAAATGTCTAAGTGACCTCACTCATATGCAGAAAGGAAGAGCAAGGCTCACTTCCCCTCTTTCCATATCTAAAAGGAGCTAAGAAGAGAGAAGAGCCCAAGACAAGGAATAACAGTGCTTTCTGCTTCCTGTTAATGGACTGGAGCAGCTGTGAGCGGTGGCTGTCCCTGACAGGCAATGGCACATGTCTGCCTGTGCCCATAATATTGATCATATGTGGTGATCTGTCCACCGGAACTCAAAGCTTATTTGAAGTCAGCCCTATCTGGGACATGGCTATTCTACTTTCTGTCACTGCATTTAGAGAGACTGGATATGGGGAGTTCCACTTCAAAATAAGCCACCAGTACCAATTATTTGTCATTGGGGCAGGAAAGAAAGGAATGGAGGGCTATGACACAAGTCATCTTCAAGTAATTATGTTCCTTCTCTCTCTCTCCCTCTCTTTCTCTTTCTCACACATGTGCACACACACGCACACCCACATGTGCACGCACACACACAGTGCACACCTTTTATATTCTAGACTTTTCTTTTCTGAAATTCCCTTTGAGAGTTGTCTGCTGCTATCTGATTTCTCTGCCTCTTTTTTACGGTAAGGCCCATAGAGGAGCTGGTTCAATGGCACCATTGGCTTGGTCTGGTTCATCCTCACTCTCCTGGCAGCAAAATCATCTTTCTCAAGATCAGGCCGTCGACACGCAACTTCATCTTCCGACTGTGGATCTTTGCCACGTTCGTGGGTCAGGAAAGGGTTTTCTTCGCGAAGGACAATGTCGTGAATGGCTTCTTTCTCATTACTTAATTGCTTGTGGCTGATAGAGCAAAATTAAACAGAACTCGGCGCATGATCAGACCAAATGTTTTTTTAAATCCCCATCTCCAGGCACACAGCTGTGTTGTTAGTGAAAGGTCTTCTCAGTGTCGTTAGTGTAGGTGACATCTGTTTACTATCTTAGTCTAGAGTTGTAGCATAGTTAGGGTGGGTTTTAAAACCTTGAATTTAGCCAGCTACTAGCAAGACTAAAAATTCATGTGATTGGCAGAGCCCCATCAGCATCAGCACCGCAGGATCCTAAATGGCTCTCCAAACGTGACCCTCCAAACTCTTCTCATAAAATTGGGAAGAATAGAAAGCTTTTGGCTGTTCTTTTTTCTTTAGCACAGGAGCGGCACACCCAATAGGTACTCAATTTGCTTTTGAGTGATAGGGCAAAACTCTGGGGCACCAAGATGCTAATCCGAGGGGAAGCTGAGGCATGCACCTAGGGGACAGCAAGCCTATCATACGTACCAGATTGCAAAGTGTGAGGAAGGTCTTTTGGCAGAGCTGGGCTAACCTGAAACATCTGGAAGAGTTTATGGCCACTCACAGGATGGACCCAAGGCATAAATGCTTCTCTTGCCCTGAACCCTCCCGTGAGCAGCTCTGGCTTCCATCTTCTACCCCAGTGACTATCCACATCTCAGCTTTTTTTTCACCAGATGCTAAGTGTCAAGTAAATTGTGGTAAAACATTTTGCCAAAATGGCTAAAAACTTATCACTTTGCATTATTTCCATTTTCAAAGAGACGTTGAACGCCCCAAGCTTTAAATTCCTGAATGCAGTTTAATGGTGGACTATCAGGACTTTTCACTTAGTTTTTTGTTTGTTTGTTTTTGTTTTTGTCAGAGGCCTGTGGGATAGGAATAGGGTCAAAGGTGTCTATCTGGTATTCACACAGACTCCTCTCCCCCTACTCATAAGATCAGCCTTGCTTCTAAGTAATTATTTTTCCAAGTAATAATAAAATGTTAAAACATTTTTGTCATTTATTTTCTTCTTCCTGTTTCATAAAGATAATAAAATATCTTGATATCTAGAGAAAGCTCACCTACTCTGTAGTAATTTCTAAGAGAGGATTAAGAATAAAGTCTTCATCCTCAAAGGACAGCTCATCTCAGAAATGAAGAAGGAATGAACTAGCCTAACCAGGTGTAGAGTGAACAAGGACATTGTGTACCCTGGTCCACCAGGTAGCCCGTATCAGCTGCTCGGCCCGATACTGGTCCTGAAGGGGCATCATCTTAAGACTACAGTAGGCCCTCACTCCATCTGACTTTTGGAAAGTCAAATCATCACTAATCATGCCCAGAAAATTCCATCTTCTCACTGTGGACACTGCTCTCAATACAAATTTAAAACAGAATTTGGAAGTGCCTAGTGATGCTTCGCTCCCTGAATAAATTTATTTCTTAAAATATGAAGCCTGCCTTTGAGTTGCACACTTAACCCCCTCAGTGTTCTGCCTGGCCAGTCAAGAACGATGCCCTCCTGCCTCCTTAGCCAATGCATCTGGAAAATACCAACTGGTGCTGGTTGACTATGGCCATAAAGAACAGCCAATGGAAATCACAGGCCAAATAATTAATCTCTCCAAAAAGGCATTATTTAAAAAGCACAGGGACACCTGGGTGGCTCAGTGGGTTGAGCGTTTGGCTCTTGATTTTGGCTCAGGTCATGATCCTAAGGTCATGGGATTGAGTCCCATGTCAGACTTCACACTGAGCATGGAGTGTGTTTAAGATGGTCTCTCACTCCCCCTGCCCCTCACCACCTCTTAAACAGACAAACAAACAAACAAACAAACAGCACAAGGTTGATGACAAAGAAAGTGGCTAACAATTACTGAGCACTCGGTATGGGCTAGAATTCCTTCTAAGCATTAATTCATTTAAACCTGATACTAACCTTGCAATCTTTGTGTTATTAGCATCGGTCATTTTAAGAGAGTGGACACTAGGTTCTAGGTTAAGAAATTTGCCCAAGGTCAAAGTGCCAGTGGTGAAATTAAAATTTAAACTCAGGCAGTCTGGCTCTGAGGTTCTGTTTGTAACCACTATGCCATGCATTTAGCAAAGGACCAGGCCGTGAATAGTATTGAAAGCGGAACATCATATAAAAAAAAAGGCACTCTCATGACTATGAGGTCGGAGAAAGAGCAATTTGGTATTTTGGTTACCAAATCAAGGGATCCTGTCTGCTGCACTTAGACTGGAGTTGTGATTTGCACTGCTGGTCACAGAGCCCTATGTTCTGCTGGGATTAACAGTAGCAGAATGCTAACTAATCCTACCTTACAATGCTTGCACAGCACTTTACAGTTTACAAAGCGCTTTCACACTCATTATCTCTTTTCAGCTGATCTGCCCCAGGTTAGGGAGGAGCACGCCCGCAGCTTGAACCTCCTAAGTCCAAAGCAGCACCCTATTCAGTTTTTGAGTAGCAGTGGTCATGGGTTACAATCTCCCCAAACTCAGGCAGAATTCTTTAGAATAAAACATATGCATTTATGCAAATGACCATGCCAATTTGTGATGCCAAGTTGAGCAGGGAGAATCTGGTGTTCTCTGTATCACAGGAGCCCAAGCCAGGCTGCAAATTCCCTGGGGCGTTTCTTTTTTGGCTAAATGCCCAGCGTGGCAAGACTTATTTCAAATGATCTCAATTTAGATGTGTGGACTTAAAAAAAAAGAAAAAAAAAAAGAGGGTGAAGACAGCTTTCTGTATCATTGGCCACTGAAAAGTCACTCCCTGCCCACTTGACAAAACGGTCATAATGAATTATTTTCTGCTACTTGCTTGAATCCTGTACATTTAGAGTTTCAAGGCAGACTCAGAGAAAGAGGGAAAAAAATCATGACACAAATTCTGGACGAGTGACACTGGTCATGGTAATAAATAATATGTCTAAGGCACATATGTGGGACTGTGTTCACCAGTGTCTAGTGACTAAAATTTTTAAATAATGTTTTATAATGTGCTTTTCTTTTTCCCTTGAAGGACCTTAAGCGCAGTCTACAGGAAAGGTTCAGTATGTTCTCCTTCAGCTCTCAATAATTACAACTCTCTGAGCAGCTAGTATATTCCAGATACATATGACAGGCCTGTAAGAGTTACCATGCCTCCTTTGTAGAGGAGAATATTGAGGCTTCCAGCCCCAGTTGCCTGAATTTAGATAAATAAAGCAAATTTAAGGGGCAGACGCAGGCTATCTGGCTTGATATGCATGGGGGAGGTTTGACATTTTTATTTTTCCCAAGTTATTCATAGACGAATCGCTTTGGGAAGAAGGGCTTCTCTGTGGGCACGGCTCACTGCTTCGCGGAGAAGGAATACTGTGAGAAACAAGAAAGGCCAAGCTCAGCCTCCAACCTGGCAACCCGTCCAGCCCCCTCTAGAACGAGTAAGGCTGAATTTGCAGGAGAGAATATGGGCTCCAACGAAGCAGGTGAGAGGAAAGGGAAAGCTCTTGTCTCAAAGTTATATATTTCAAAGTGAACGAGATAACGATTTCAACTAAGGAAGAAGTGGCATTCTCTTTCACCCCTTTTCCCTTGGTAACATACAAACAGCCAGCTCACACCGGCAGTCAGTTTGTCCTAGTGAAAGAAACAGGGCTCTCCAGAAGCGCCTTGAGACCTGCTGAAAATGGCCAACACCAGAAACCTCCCTGCTCAGCCGATGCCCAGACAGTGCTGCCGCGTCCAGAGTCCCGGAGGCTCACGCAAGCTCTGCATGCGTCTGGTCCCCGATCCCCAGGGATCGGCTCAGCAGCAGCCAGCGACACGGGCGTCTGGTGAGCAGGGTGTAGAGGAATACGTGTCTGGCACTCAGCTGCATCCACTCTTCCTCTAAAGTTTTCAAAAATGTCTATTGTTCCTTGGAGGCTTTTTTTTTTGTTTTGTTCTCTGTAATTAATTACTACGTGGTTGAGAAGATCCACAGACCAGCCGAAAAGACTGAGTGCTGAAACATATGAAAACAATTAGAAAAGAAGTACAATCACGTGAAACCTATAATTCAGTTCAAAAAAAAAAATAAAAGAAGTTTACTTCTCCAATGGGAAACACCAAGTAAGAGAACTGAAATCTCCATGGCATTTTAATTCAGGGGAAGTGAATCTTGGTTCCTATTTTATCCTCTTAAAAACAGAAATCTTGGCTATTTTTGGCAGAGTCTCAGATTTGGGGGTAATTAAGCTAACTTAATCATAAACTAAAACAGAAGAAAAAATAGTCTATACGCTTTTTACTTCAATGGTGACTCTAATAAATATTAAACTCCACACATTTATTAAGAAGTCCTATTCTCTGTCCCTCGATGCTAAGATACCTCCTAATATACGGTTTGACAGGAAGCTTGGGATTTCTAGGGTTCTAAACTCACCGTGAAAATGGAATAACATGCACTTTTGCTCCTTTTTATATACTGTATATAGAAATAATACAAGGAGGTGTTTGACAAGATTTGGGGAGAAAAAAACAAGAAAACAGTCTACAAAATTAAAGCCTTGTCCTTTGTCTGTGTGCCTCCATTCCTCACCTATGACTTCATATTATTACCCATGTCTACAAATGCAGACTTTCCCAGCTACAAAATGGGCCACAGGATATATATTGGGCCTCTTGCTGGGTTCAAAGATGTGGTGGCCAGAGACATCAGCATATTTACATATCTTATATTCTTATTTTCCAGACATCAAGAAGCCTTTGCATCTTCAGGATATGTGCTTCATTCCAGTTAAGCTACTTTCTGCCTCATTAAAAGCAGGATTCCAAATGTGGATAAACTTATAATGGCTCTCAAGTCTGTTGAAGGCTGCAAAAAGCAACCGATACGAAGACAGGCCAGGCTAGTGACATGGTATGTATAAAAGGTTTATGAGAGAGCTAGCAGCTGAATAGTCTGCCGACAAATGAATTGTGGGTGTTTAGAGCAGCTGTATCACATTGCTGTTGGGGACATTCTCTGGAAATATGCATAATTTTCCTGAACGCAATTTCAGATGTTAAGTCAGAAGATCCAAAGTGTGGTGATATTAATGGACCTGCGAATTTCTGCTTAACAGAGCTACCTTGGATGAAATATGTGACAAATTAAGCCAGATAACAGGAAATGTGGGTGGGAGCAAAAATGAGCACACAAATGTAATAGTCACCCATCAGAATTACATTTGTAAACTAACCACGATTCTAGGTTTGTGCACAGAATGGGAACTGTCATAAAAGATTTCAATATTTCATGACAAAATAAATCTCGCAGCTACTGAAGAGGCCCAATACACCCACGGAATGTCAAGCCTTTGTCCAATCTCTTCTTTTTTCTACATCACCATGATTCCTGGGTGTCCTGCGCTAGCTCAATGAAGCTCCCCACTCATCTCTTGCTGCTCTTTCAGATACTCTAAAGATGAGATAGAGGTTCCTAGAAAAATTAAAAATAGAACTATCTTGGGGCGCCTGGGTGGCTCAGTTGGTTAAGTGTCTGACTCTTGATTTTGGCTCAGGTAATTATCTTATGATTTGTAAGTATGAGCCCTGTGTCGGGCTCCATGCTGACAGTGCAGAGCCTGCTTAGGATTCTCTCTCTTTCACTCTCTCCCTGCCCCTCCCTCACTTGTGTACCTGCTCTCTCTCAAAATAGATAAACAAACTTAAAAAAATAGAACTAGTATATGATCCAGCAACCTCACTTTTGTTTACTTATCCAAAAGAATTGAAATCAGGACCTGGAAGAGATAGTACACTTCCATGTTCATTGTCCCACTATTCACAATAGTCAAGATGTGGAAACAACGTAAATGTCCACTAATGGATGAACGGATAAAGAAAATGTGCTCTTTACATATAATGGAATATCATTCAGCCTTTAAAAAGAGAATTCTGCAGTGTCTGAGAATATGGATGAACCTTGAGAACATTAGGCTAAGTGAAACAAGCTAGTCACGGAAGGAAAAATACTGCATGATTCCACTTGTATGAAGTATATAAGAGCTAAATACATAGTATCAAAGAGTCAAATGGTGGTTGCTATGAGCTGGGGGTTGGGGGGGAGGGAACAAGGAGTTGCTAATTAATGGGCATAAAGTTTCAGTTAGGCAGGATGAATACATTCTAGAGATCTAGTGTATCACATTGTGCCTATAGTTAACAAAACTATATTGTGCAGTTAAGATTTTTTCAGAGGGGAGATCTCATGCTGAGTCTTTTTGCCACAATAACATGAAATCTTTTCAAATGATAAAAAAACTGCAAAGGATATGAGACAATTTATGAAACAGGAAACCGGAATAGCCAATATGCATAATATTCAACTAGATTGGTAATTATAGAAAAATCCATTTTTAAAAGTGAGATTTGTTTTAACTAGGCAGAGTAGTAATTTTTGGAAATGATAATAAAATAGAAAAAAATAAAGATCATGGCATCTGGTAAATTTTAGCTTAAAGACATGACAGATGTGACCAAAATGAAAGTATGTATGTCAAGGATATTAAGATTAAGGTTTTTGTAAATTCTTACTCTTACCTATATTCCTACTCCCAGTGGGCCCTAGATTTGAAGACAGAAGCAGGAAAAGTCAGAAAAATAATACACGGTAAGGGGATCCTATTCATTTTTGTATTCTCAGCATCTAGCCTGTTCTCTGATACAAGTAGATGCTCAAATGTTGAAAAAATATGTGTCTGACAAGATCTTTATTCCAAAATTTATAGGATATCTGGATTTGATTTTGGTTTTGAAGATTCTACGACATTACTTTTCATGATTTCAGAAACCCAGAGAGCTGCTTGTAACACAAGCACAATTTTATGGTAGAGTTTTCTAGAAGCGCATATATGTTCAGGACAGATATATTTATCTGTGGGATACCACGGACAGGGAAGAAGTATATCCTTGGGTTTTTGGCAATACCAAGCTACTCTTGGAATTAAATCTGTGTAAGTCGGTGCTGGGACTTTCAGTCTGAGAATGAGACCATATAGGCACTTAACTACAATAGGAATTGTACAGAGACCTGGGAAATGTTCTGTTAAATGTATGGGAGGCAGGCGTTGTATTGTAGTCAGAACACCTAAGTCTGGCCACCAGGTCAACGGTAACTAGCTCTCGGACCAGCAAGTCACTTACTGTCACTGATCCTCAGTTTATTCTTCTTGAAAATGGGTATGTCACCCACCTCTTCCGATTAAATGGGACAGCAAGTGGCAAAGGAATTTCAATTGTCTCGCTGTTATGAATTTTAATTTATCAACTATATTTTGGTCTCATTATAATTTGTTAGGATTTTTGTGGTTATTATATGAGAAAAATTAACCAGATTCTCAAAACACTACATAAAACTGTAGAACTATCGTTTTCTGCGAGTCCGACTGCTGAAGGGTTCCATCACACGTGTAATACGAAGTCATCAGGGCTGAATACCGGTGCCTTTATTACAATTAAGAGAAGGAATTACTCCACTCTTTGTTTTTGAATCAACAGGCTTCAGAAAGGGAGTCAAATGAGCACAATCTTACTACTCCCTTGGGACAAAGAAAGTAAGTGGATTTCTATAAGCCAACCACTCTTTCTGAAGAGACAGCTCCCCATTTCAAAGGAACTACTTTCCAGTGATGTGGCAAGTAAGATAAGAGCCATTTAGGAGCAGTGTGAAAATTAACAAGCCGCAAACAATTGATAAAGACAATGTTATTGCTAGGTAAGTCCTGCCGCCCACAAGTGACTGACCACAAGGACTCCAGGAGACGGTCTCATCAAATAGCAAGAAGCTTGCCCTTCGCCTCCATTCAAACAACCAAGTTCTTGGCAGAGGCACGGCCTGGGGTAGAGACTAGCAGCTATTTCTATTCGCTCTGCTCGGGAAGAGAGCTGCGAAGGGAAAAAGCAGGAAGCGGGAAACAAGATGGAAACTCACTCCAACAACTCCAACAGCCAGGTTCCAAAGCCCAGGCATGCACAAAGCCAGCGGGGCCGGGCTTCGGCCTGCACAGCTAACCTGGCGAAGCGCTGTGCTGCTGGCATGACCTTGATCCCAGCTTGCTCCAGCCTCCTGCGCTTTTGGATTTCAACGGCATCTCTTTCTTCCGGCTTGGGAGCTAGTGCCATCGTCACAGCCCCCTCGCCGGTGGGTAACTCTAAACCGCCATCAGAAGGCTTCCCACCAGGATCCATTTGGTCGACCGGGTCCTCTTCACAGGAAGACCCCACTTCACTTCCCTCTTCCTCTATGGTCTCGGGATAGCTAGTGAGGTGGACAATACGGTTTACCAAACTAACAGCCTGGGCCGGGAAGCAGACCACATGTCACCTCCTGGTCATTCTGATATTACTTTTCATTAAAAAAAAAAAAAAAAAGTCGTGGCTGGCAACACGATCCTGGTCATGTGAAGAAAGTTAACTGCAGCCATTAATTTGTTACTAAATACAATGTATCCTAATCTCAACATTAAGAGCTATTTCAAAATTGGTATTGAAAGGCAAAAAACCTTTTCTGCTGGAAAGAGAAAATTCATGTTTTATCCAATAATTAAAACTTTTAATAAAATGTTCATTCAGTGGAAATCACAGATAATGCAGGCGGATTATTAGAAGTAAGCATGCAATGATCAGGGTGGTTTTACTCAAAGAAGTAGACTAGACTGTAGGTTTCTTATACTGGACAAGAAGGCTCTTGAAAGTTCTTGAAGGCAGGGACTCTATTCTATTTATTAGAGTCCCTGGTGCCAAAAGACAGCACCTGCCATGTATTAGATGTTCAATAAATACTTGCTGAATAAATAGAAAAACATAAGCAGAGTTTAGGGGAAATCACTGCTTACTTCTCAGAAGAGATAAGTGGTTCAATGTACCACCCACGTATTGAGTTTCCACATGTGATTCTGAAGCATGTTCCACGCATCCCTTACCTACTTGAGCCTGTATCCAGATAACCATGTATCTAGATTTAAGAAAAAGGTTTTTTTTTTTTTTTTTTTTTTTTTTTTGTATGAAGATAAGGCTTTCTGCACCTAATTTAACAAGAGTGGGAGTCAGGCAGTCTCCACAGAAGGATATGGCTGACAGATTCATACTCAATGTCCTGTCAATCAAACTGGTTTCAAAAATCTGCTCTTTGGACAAGGATTTGTTGAATACCTACTGTGTGCCAGGCACTGTCTGAGGCGCCTTCATGGAGCTTAGACTCTATCATCACAATCTCTCCCCAAAGATCTGTCCTGCCCACCTCCCTTTGTAATATTACCTCAAAGTTCTGAAATGGTTATTTGAGCTCATTCATAGTGGGAGCTGAGGTTCCTCTACTGCTAGTACTCAAGCCAGGATGGGAGCAGCGTGGCTCAGGCCTTACCTGAAGGGCCTGTCCCCACCCAGGGGCGAGGTGGCAGTACTCCAGCTCTTCCGATATTCCTCTCGCTCTGCTTTCTTCTTCCTCAAAGGAGCGGGGATGTAGGCCGTCTGATTGCTTTTGTTCGGGAGGTACTGGTTAAAAGGCACTGCTGATTTCGGCTCACCATGGGAAGTCCGCCTTGCAGACATGTCATCCTTCTTCACATCTGGCAGCTTCCGATGTGGCAAGTCGGATTCAGAGTCACTTCCTCTCCCTGGGGAAGAGAAGATGGGTGCTGAAAAGGTGTGCTGGGCTAGCAGAAAAGTTCCCAGCATGCAGTGTTAGGGAGGTGGTTAGATCTGTGGGTCCTGAGGATTCCGTCTTTCAGTTATTCACTTAACAAATCTAAAGTATCCGTCTAAATTAGCCTATTCTGGGTAAAGCTCTGAACTCAAATCAGAGGGGAAAACCAAATTTGAAAAATAAAGGTAAACCTAATAGTGTCTGAGAACTACGATCTGCAACACATTTGCAGTGGAACTAGAGCCTGCTAGGATTCTGCAAAACGTCTTCTCAAAAGAAAAGATTTAAATTAACCAATGGAGTTTTTAACTGAGCACCTGTTGCTACATTATCTTGCACCATGGGAGATATTCACACAAATAAGAATTCTCAAGGACTCTGTTTATAACGGAAATGTCATAAAACGATGTTTTGTCTTCGAGGTCCCTTTAGCCAATCTATGAAACACCTGGAGAATATTAGTTATAATCAAAGAGCAAAGGCATTATATGAACAATATGAATTCAGAAAAGTGGCAGATTGAGAGTACCCCAAGGGTCTGCCTTCCAGAAAGTGGTCTGAGGTATAATAAATGCATATTCCTCCAAAGCAGAGCCCTTTCTGGTACCCATAGCTGGAGGCAGTCTTTTCTTCCTGTGAAACTCATGGCCCAATCTAGTCTTTTCTTCAGGCATGTTACACTTTTGACCTAGGATTTTGAGAACAAGGGCTTTACGTCATTCATAGCACTTATCACAGTGTCTTGGCACCCCAGTGGGCATCCTCAGATGATCTGATGAATAAATGAACTGGTTTGAGTTAAAGAGCGCTTCGGGCAATGCAAAAGAACTCAATGTTGCCAAATCAGCTTTATGGGGGCAAGAGCCCAATAATTATATTATATCCTTGTTTTCCTGAGTCTCAGTCTCACTAGATGGGTAAGACCTGACTGAGTGAAGCTGTTGTTAAAACAAACACACTACCCTTACAGGTAGCTGCCTCGTGGAAGTTCTTTGGGAACTCTTAATCAAGGGCAGTGTCATGAATAGGTTACTCAGCTCCGCTGAGAGTAAATAACATTTACTTTTTTATGTTTGTCAAAAGAGCCTTCAACTGAGTCAACAGATGTGGCAAGACGCAGGGTCTTCAGCCAGAGCCAGTTCATTCTGAGCTCTGCCACTCACGAGCTCTGAGACTCTGCAGCTGTGATGTCACCTCTTGAAGCCTCAGTTTCCCCAATATGCAAAGTGAGGATAATAATGCCCCCTGCTTCATAGGCCTTTGGGGGTGGGGATCAGGCATGTGTAAACTGTTGGTAGAGTATCTGGGACAGAGTAAGTGAAGAATGCGGATCACTCTTTCTGTCGTAAGAGTTCCGGACCTGTCCCTAATGAGCTACGGGTTCCTAGGCTTGTTCTAACACACTTGCATGTCCTTTTCTGTAAAAAATAGGAATGAAATGATTTGCCCTGGAGATTAAACGATTTCATGGCTTTTAAAAGACTTTAAAAGTTAAATGCAATGACCATAAACAAGTTGTTCATTGTTGCAGATGAAATATGCAGTTGATGAATTATTCATGGCACTTGCTTTTTCAGCCTCCCTTCTGAAGTTTTGACCATTTCGGGACTTGCTGGTTTTTGATTCATAAATTAGCACCTTCCCACCCAAGTCTTCCATCAAGCATATCTGTCTGTCTCAGTAACATTTAGAGGTCCCTGTGAAACGCTTTATAAACAAACACTGACACTACCTTACCTTGCCAAACTCTTGGATTTGTTTCCTGATTTGACATTATCCCCATTTTATAGAGGTGGAAACAGAGGCTCAGAGAGGCAGATAGAGCCCCTTCTGTGCAGCTGGTAAGTAATCCCTCAGGACTCCCAATTTCCATTCTCTAGATTCCAGCCCAAACTTCCTTCCTCTATGGGCCACTTCCCTTGGAGAAATGTCCTTTGCTAAAAGCATCTTGACTAGGGGAAGCTCTGTACTTTGTTGAATAAATAAATGAAAGAAAATGATTCTTAGATCAACGATGAAGGCTTAGTAACAAATTGGAGCTGTCTCAATTTTCTCACTTCTAAAATCCTATAATCTATGAACCTTATTTGTGTACAGTATCTATAAAAACATATTTTCTATAACAATCTTAGAGAAAGCCTCAAATGGGTTGCTTAACATGTATACAGATCACCCTTTTCCTTTCCACAATTACCCTCTGATAAATGTCTTCAACAGACAGTTCAAGAAAAGTTAATTCACAGATGCCCTGAGGCAGAGCAACTCAGTTGAAAGAAGTGTCATTTCCTGGACAAGAGCCTGATTTCTCTGCAAAATGTAAACCCTCTGTCCCTCAGGGTTCTCACTGGGAACAGAGATGGTGACACAGCTCTCAAGGTGGTTGTGAGGATTAAATGAGATGGCACAAAGCACCTAGAAAGTGGCTGGGATGGTACGTGCTCAGTTACTATAAGGCCAGGACTTCAAAAGATTTTGAATTCATCGTGAAAGCGTAGAAATATACGAGGGTGGCTCCTCTATTTATGTCCAAAGTTAGGAAATGGCAATGCAGCACATGATGATGATGACAATACTTTATCAAAGTCTGGCCCTTCCTTTCTATGGGGCTATATTTCTCTCCCTTCCAGTAACTAGGGGGTCTTTCTATTTTCCTGTATCTTTGCCATGTACACTCTCAACCCTTGTCTTTCTCATTGTCTTCTAATTTCTCTCATTCCTTATTTCTGTCCCTTGACTCATCTTTTCTTTCTTTCTTTCTATTAAAATTTATTTATTTTCAGAGAGAGGTGAGGGGGAGGGGCAGAGAGAGAGGGAGAGAGAGAGAATCCCAAGCAGGCTCTGCACTGTCAGCACAGAACCTGATGTGGGGCTCAAACTCATGAAACTGTGAGATCATGACCTGGGCTGACGAGATCAAGAGTTGGACACTTCCTCACTCTCTGACCCTCCCCTGCTCACGCTGTCTGTCTGTCTGTCTGTCTCTCTCTCTCTCTCTCTCTTTCTCTCTCTCAGAAATAAATAAAACATTAAGAAAAGAAAAAAGAGTTGGACACTTAACTGGTTGAGCCACCCGGGCACCCTCAACTCAACTTTCCTATAAAAGAGTATTCATCATCTTTATAAACTATGCTCTTAATCTTAAAAACACCTGAATAGTTGTATTTCCTCTTCAGTGAAGAGCGTGCTATGGCTTCAGAAGGAATGCTAGTGAAGGTAAGGGAGGAACTGGCACCTATTCAGCAAGACAGGTTGGCTGAATGGACCCCAGAGACCCACAGCATCCTGACCAAGTAGCTCTCATGGGCAGCCCATGGAATCGTGGCACCTGTGAGTGGTTCCTGACTGTCCCCACCAAATGGGGCAGTGGGCCTCCATAATAGTAAAATATTGTCCCAATAAAAGCTGGATAATTTTATGTTAAGATTTTCCCTAGTTGATTGTGAGTGCTTAGAAAATAAATTTTCAAGACTTAAAAATGTTCTTCTAACCCCCAAAGTGTTTATTAGGACTAGCAATCTTCTTGGATAAGTATTGTTTAAAAAAATACCATAAAATCTAATAAATACAACACCGATTCGGAGAAAATTATACTACATTTTTTAAGGCAGATAAAATTTTTTTTTTTAATTTGTTACTTTAAAAACCTCACTGGGTCTTGAACAGTTTACAAGATCATAAGCCTGAAGGCATTAGGCTGTTTGGTGAAATCTGTATACAAGGTGCTCTTTCATGAATGGTGTTTTATGAAGATCAATTTTGTATTTTTATTTACATAGAAAATATTTATAAAAAGACCCTAACTTATCAATCTTAATTGTTGCAAGCTAAGTTGTGCTTGAGCACATATTAGTGCAATATTAGTAATTACCATCTCAAATCCCTTCAAGATGTGGCTTGTTATAAACTCTGAACCCCTCGAAGCTGGTGACGGAAGAAAAGATCTGTGTTATCCCTTCCAGAACACCAAGATGAAGAAAATAATAATTTAAAAAAAAAAAGCAGTCAAAATAATATGAAATAGTTTGGGTTAGATAGGTTTTGTGAAAGTAAATCCCCACCTTTTGGTTAGGTGAAAGCTCAATTTGGTACTGTACTTGGTATTGTAACTTCCAATACTGTGGGTCAGAACTTAAGATGCCGTATACAATTTTAGAAATGTTTTCCAAGCAGCTCACAATGTACCATGGGATTATTCTGGAGTCACATACTATGTGGCTCTCGGCTAATCTATTTGTTGGAAAGCTTAAGTACTACACAAAAGCATTAGTTCAGTCATTCTAGAATTTTAAAAATTTATTAGGGAAACAGAAGTGTGGGCAAATCCAGTTTAAGAGTGTAAGTTCTGGACTCACACTTCCTGAGGCTAACATTGTTACACCACTTGATAACTGTGATGTTTGTCACTTAACAACTTGAGGGCAATTACTTAACCTCTCTAAGGTTCTTCTGTAAAATACAAATAATAAACGTCTCACAGGCTTGTGGGAGGACTAAGTGAGAAACGATGTTCCTCATAACCTGTGCTAAGGACTAAATGAGATACTAGGTGTGAAGGAATTGATTTGGGACCTAGGTACATTAAGTGCTCAAGTAATTTGGATAGAATGTTATAGCTGAAAGAGATCATTTAGCCATAAAAGAGAATGTTCATCTCAGAGAGAAGCCGTAAGTCTCTAGAAACATCAGCAACCATCAAGCAATACACTAAAAAAAAAATAGAAACAAAACATTCCCCACCAGCCTTAGCTTCTTTCTGCAAGTTTGCACACGCAAAACCAATCCATCTTCCCTTCCCCAAAATACAAAGGTGCAAGATAAGGAAGGTAAACAGCTTCTGGAAAATATGCATTAAATTCACATCATGTTGCATGACCACACATTTCTGTAAAGAGAAATGATCATTCCTTGCAGGTGATATAAAATCCATGGGATTTAAATCAAACCCAGACTCAGAGCAAACAGGCAGTCTGGGTTGTGTACATTAAAGGCCACCCGCGTGGCTCCAGTCAACGGTCAGGTATCACAGGCATTGAACAGATTGCCAAAACCCTGCCAATTAACGTTCCCCGGGCTTTAGGACTTTCCTACGTGTGTGTAGCGCGTTTCCAGTTTGCTGGAAGTTGATTCATTTTCACGTATACAGTGTGGTACTCAAACATTTCCCTGCCTCATACCCAGAGCATATAAACCTTCGGCACACTTTATGAGCTAATGTCCTGCACAGCGTCTCGATTCACTGAGACCAAGGGGAGGAATGATGTAACATTTTTTCCACTAGAAGATATGCTCACTGAGGCAATGTTCAAACAGCTAGCAGAGCCAACCCAAATTCTAAGGACCACGAAAATCACCCCGAAAACACTTTTTCTTCTCCCTGTTTAGAGTGACCGGGTTCCAGCAAGGTGGATATGGAGCCTGCCTTCTCTCCACCGGTGAGAAGGCGGCTCTTGTTAATGTTTAATTTTAAAAGGTGCCGTGTACGAAGGCTGCGACCTACCATCGCTGCTTCCCCTGAGGACTACATCTGGTGAAGGTGTCTGCCGGGAACGGGAGCCAAAGGAATCTAGGCTGTCGAAGGAATCATCTCTGCCGTGGCGAGGGGGAGAGAGGGAGTCGCTGCGCTCAGAATCCCAGCAGTCTATGTAGCCACTGTCTCGGATACTACGTTTAGGACTCTCAATGTCATCCGTCTCCTGTCCAAAAATAAAACGAAAGGATTACAGACACTTCAGCAACAAAGGGAGAGCCTACAATACCAGGAAAATCCGTCTCCAGTGGTCTTCCAAAGATCCGGCATGTAATGTCAGCGTGGAAAAATTATGGCACGGATTACCATCTACAAGCCAACATTTCGTTCCGTGACCTTCCCTGCCGCAACTTTCCTGATCAGAAAATCGTGCGCCTTTCAAACAATAAACAAATAAAAATAAAAATCCAAGTAGCTCAACCTCCACGTTATAAAAAAAAAAAAAAAAGGCAAAGGAATTAAGAGTAAAAGATCATTAAGTTTGGATTCACAAGAATACAGTGACAGACAAAAACAAAAATAAAAAACGGAAACCTTAACCTTGACCCGTCTTTCGGAATCCATAACGGCATGCCCGGTCTGGGACTGAGCCCCTGGTGTAGCCGTGCAATTGCTCCTGTTTACGCTATCTGGCAAATGCACACAGCATTTGTTTCTGCAGCAGAATCAGTTCCATAAAGTCCTGGAGGAGCATGCTTTCATCTCCTGCTACCTTGAAGGGAAATTCCTGCTCTGAAAGGGAGCTGTCTTTCTGAGGCAGAAGGTTTAAAAAAAAAAGCAATGAAAAATATGCAAAATGCTTTTCCTGATGCCTCAGAAGAATCCAGGCATGCTCTCGCTCTCTGCCAGCTCTGGCGCTGGGGGAGCTGAAAGCACTTGTGGCTGACCCACATGTTCAGAGCAGTGAGAACAATGGCTGTCTTTGACAGCCTGTGATTATAAATTCTTTCCAGCGCAAGCAGCACATACTAAAACACTGAAACCCCAGCAGAAGAAAGGTCAGTCAAAGCCATCCTCACCCTCGTATTATAATAAAAGCCTTGTTCCCGCCACTGTCTTCGCATTAATTACAATAGTCCAGGCTGACGAAAACAAAAATAACTCCGGTCACTCAAAGATAAACCTCAGTTTAATCTCCTCCAGACTGTCGCTTAAAATCAGGGCTGCGGATGATGTTGGCAGAGGGGCATGTTCTCCTCTGTGAAGGCTGGAATGTCACACTGTGGATGTCCTGGGATGCTCGGGAAGGTCCCCTCCACATTCCCAAGAGGAAGGAAAAATAAACAAATACTCTCTCCATGTTAGCAATTTTGGAAGCTGTCTAAGCTGACTAATATGCCCACTGGAGCCAATGCCTTTGTAGGAAATACCGCTACCAGCTGCTTTTCAGTTCTATGCAGCCCCTCTGACACTCTCCCCACAAGAAGCATTTCGAGGGGACAGGCAGCTGTAATTCACAAGGCACCCACGGGTTCTGCCTGGAGGGGAGGGAGGAGTGGGAGAGAGGAGGGCAGGACTGAGAGGAGCACTCTGCAGCCTCCACACCTAGGACCTGATTATTGCCCCCCCCCACCCCCACCCCCGCCCCAAGAATAGGTTGTCAAATGGCCTGGGTGAAGGCAGCCCATTTGACCCTCTGGAGGAAGGCAGAAATTCCAGTTATGGAAATTAAGGTAGTTTACTTGTAGGTCAAAAGTTAACAGGGACTTGAACAAAAGCCAGGCCTGACTAGCCACAAAAGAAAGAACTCATAACTAGTTGAAAAGTATAGATCTAAATTGGATATGGTTTTGTATTTAATTTCTTTGGAAATGCAAGTAATAATCTTGGGCTATTTATTCACTGAGAATAGGCCAAATGACTTAAAACATGAAGGTCACTTTTATTGAATACTTAACTGTGGCTAGGGCCACGCATGATGCTTTTTGTACATGCATTTAATCCTCACAACCCTACAGTGATGTGGTTAGTACTGTCCTCATTTTATAGAAGAGAAAAATAAGAATCAGAAAGGTTAAGTAACTTAACTGAGATCACACAGTAAGCAGCAAAAGTGTGATTCCAACACAGGATTCCGTCTCCAAATCCCAAATAGGAAAACTGGATGGCGTTCCATCAACTTGGGTGTTGTTACAGTTGTATAGTTGCCATTACCAGCATCATCTCTTCCAAGTACTGGACCTTCACTGAGTTCTTACTCTGTGAATGATGCTAACCTGGACAATGCTCCTTTGCTAAATGCTGTTTATGCCTAAATCACCACGCTATAAATACAGCAAAACAGAGGCAGTTAGGCGCATGGTCTTTGAAACCCAACTGACTGGGCTTAAATCCTGGGTCCACCTCTTGTCATTTGTGTGACCTTAGCCAAGTTATTTCATCTCACCTGATGTCAGTTTTCTCATCTGTTACATGGAGTTAATAATAACATCTATCTCACATGATTACTGGGCAATCAGAAAAATGCCTGACGCATAAGTACTCAGAGTGTTAGCTTTGATTATAATTACTACCATGTAGTCATTTGGGCATGTGCGTGTCAATATGCAAATCATACAGAACTTATGAATGTAGTTAAGGAGACAACCTGTACATGCACGGATACTCTTCTGAAATCTCCTTTGTTTATATCCCATAACTAGATGCCTTGGATGCAATTTCCCATCAGGGAGGGCAGATGCTCGGAACTAGGCCACTAGTCCCATCTAGAAATGACACAGTTTTACAAGCTGCTCAGTATCGCATTACAAACTGGATTTTCAAGAAAATAATAATAATCAGAAATGCTCCTCCAAAGGCCCAAGCACCATCTTACTCCTACCCGACAAACCACAAGAGAACAGAAAGAAAGAGAAAGTCAACATGTCTCTTGGAGCTTCAGCTGCTTTCTCACAGCTTGTTATGGGAAAGAAAAACAGAAAAGCCGTTCTGTTCATGACTGCGTAGAAAGCCAAGAACAAAACCGCGGATCAGGCAAGAGCTGGAAGCCGAAAGGCGTGGCCAGTGTGAAAAGCGAAAAACAAGCCACCCGTGGTCACCCTTGGCCAGCCTGGTCCCTTGAAACCTCAGGATGAAGCAACAGCTGGTTCTTCCACCAGGAATAAAGATGTGGACATTAGCTGGGTGAGCAATTTTATTGGATTCCATCAAGTCACGTAAAGTTAAGCTTTTGGGGGAGAGCAAAAGCTATCAATCAACACAAAGCCTAGCACCGTCTAAATTCTTCTGTGTGTGTGTATGGGGGGTGGGGGGGCTCTAGTTATGTCATAGATGCTTTTTGTCCAGGAGCCCAGCAGCTTTTGGTCTTCTATAGAGAGCACCTTAGGGACAAGGGAGAAGACTCAAATCTGTCCAGTGTACTCACTGCTAGTTGTTCTAGTAACCGTGTGCTAATGAATGCGGTGGGGACTCCCAATATCTACGGCATTTTTGGATCATTTCACTCCTCGGTCCTCTTCTTACCCCCCTTTGTCAGAGATAATGAGAACCAGCCAAGGTTGCCGGGTGACTTACAGTATCTGAGAAACTCCAGATGCCACAGTGTTACCACTCAACATTTTCTGCCTCTTTGTGATGTATAAAGTGGCTAAATCCCATACCGGAGTGGTTTAGGGTTCACTTTTCCAACCTGATGACCCATCTGCACCCACCACACTCTGGCCAGGGAAGCTATTTACCCCTCAGATATTTACTGGGCACTTTCCATGGGCCAGATACAGTCCTTATGCTGGGGGCCCAACATTCTGCAAAGCCAATAAATATCCTGTCCCCACAGGCCTTATGTTCTAGTAGAAAAGACAAAAGATAAACAGATAAATGAATACAAAGTTGGGCGGTAAGTATCATGAAAAAATAAGGCAGGGGACGGGAAGAGAAGCTGATGTTGGCAGAGGTCTGTTCCTGCCCATCACATTCCCTGCTCTTTAACCCCTTGCTCGATGTATCACCCCTCACCTCCTGAAGCGGTAGTGCTTAGGTCAATCATGGCAGCCGTTGCCCCCAGTCACAGAGCCTGGTTCAGGAATAGGACCCACATGGGGCCAGGGTACAGTCCTAGGAATTTTACAGCTGGGCCTAGGAGAAAGAACCCCCTCGCTTTCTGGGCAAGGAGCTAGAAGCAGATAACCCTGCGGATGCTGTTGGCCATGTTCCCTGATGTGAGGAAACCTCAAGGAGAGAGAGGAAGAGGTGAGAGAGACCCATAGAAAAGAAGAACCTAGACTGTTTGCTTTCCAGCTCCCATCCCTGAGATTCTAAGGGCACCTTAGTCCCTATGGTTCTTCCTTCAGTCTCAACATTCTTACAGTCTTTCAGCGTCCCCTCCTTTGGGAGACCTCCTCTGACATATCCAGGCTCACTGACAGGCCACTGTCACCATGCTTTCAGAGATCTTTTCTCAGTATACGGCAACAGCAGCCTACTGAATACCTACTACGTGCCAGAAGCTTGCACTAAGGGCTCTACACGTGTCACTCTATAAGTTGATCATTTTTATATACATTTCTCCCCCTAGAAAAATGAATATAAGAAACTTCTGGCTAGTCTCCTTTGTGAAAGAAAACATTTCAATTCCAAGTTTACTTCAGCCTGTAACTGTGCAGAAGTGTTCCTGGTTGTCCCTGCTCTATCTGTTCTCCGTTTCTTCTCCAGTGAAAATATCCACAGGTTTTAGCTGCAGTACAGTCTCCCTCTCTCAAGTCTTTCTTTGCAGCTAGGCATGGATGCGTGACCAAGTTTGGGCCGATAGGATATGAGCAGAGGAGTGCATGTGACTTTGCAGAAGTGCGTTTAAAGGGAAAGCATAGGCCCTTCTTCCCTCATCCCTCCTTTCTCCGGACCCCAATGTGGATAAGACGGCTACAGCTCGTACAGCCATGTTGGGCCAGAAAGGTGAGAACCCAAGGGTTGAGGATGTTGGAGTAAAAAGACAGAAGGGCCTGGTCCCTGACGGTCATCTCCCCACAGCTCATGTTCAGACCTCTTTTATGTGAGTTTCAAATAAAATTCTATCTTATTTAAGCCCCTGTTAGGGTTTTCTGCATTTCTCAGATAAACCCAGTTTTAAGAAATAAAATGAAATGAAATAAATTCCAGACAAACAGATAGCTCCAGGTGCTGGATATATCTGTGAAGTTCAGGTCAATTACTCTCTATTTAGAGGTATATACACAGCTGGTGATTTTAGTTAAGTCATGCCTTGTCCAGTGATACCACGTATTCCCTCATGTCTTGCTATGTTGTCTACATTCATTTAAAAAAGGGAACAGCTGGGGATGCCTGGTAGCTCAGCTAGTTTAGCGTCCAGCTCTTGATTCAGGCTCAGGTCATGATCTCGTTGTTCGTGGGACTGAGCTGACAGCACAGAGCTTGCTTGGGATTCTCTCCCTTGCTCTCTGCCCCTCACCCACTCATGCACGTGTTCTCTCTCTCGCTCTAAAAATAAATAAATGAACAGTTTTTTAATGTTTTATTTATTTCTGAGAGAGAGACAGCATGAGCCGGGGAGGGTCATAGAGAGAGGGAGACACAGAATCTGAAACAGGCTCCAGGCTCTGAGCTAGCTGTCAGCACACAGCCCGACGCGGGGCTCGAACCCACGAACCACAAGATCATGACCTGAGCCGAAGTCGGATGCTTAACCGACTGAGCCACCCAGGCGCCCCAGTGAACATTTTTTAAAAGAAGGGAACAGCTATTAACAACAACAGGTCATTTCAAGGCAGCTGACAAGGAGAACGGTCTCAACAGAAGGGGAAGCCAGGAGAGTTGAAGATTATAGAGGAGCTGAACTAGTGAGAAATGTCCGTAACAAGAATGAATCAGATTCCAAGAGAATGCAGCAGAGAAAGGAACTGTGAAGTAGGGCTTTTAAACAGTTGTAAAAAGATGGTGTAAGGCGCCTGGGTGGCTCTGTCAGTTGAGCGTCTGACTCTTGGTTTTGGCTCAGACCATGATCCCAGGGTCCTGGGATCAAGCCCCACATCAGGCTCCATGCTGAGTGTGGAGCTTGCTTAAGATTCTCTCTCTCTTCCTCTCCCTTTCTCTCCTTCTGCCCCACTCCCCTACTTGTGTTCTCTCTCTCTCTCAAAATCTAAGGAAAAGATGACTTATCTATCATTAAGATTTTCTCTCTTTCTCTCCTTCTGCCCCTTTCCCTCTTGCTCTTTCTCTAAAAGAAATTTTTTTTTGTCAAAGTAGGAATGTCTCTCAAGGGAGTCTCATTAGTGCATTTAGTTTGCATGTTAGAGACATGAGGAAGGGCAAGATCTTAACTACTTGTGCTACAATACGGACCTTATCCAAAACCCCTGGATGATACAAATCATGATGACACAGTCACCAGGCTGGTTGGGTGGGGTTGCTCACAGGTAACACTATATATATCCTAGGACTTTGGATGAGTTCACGTACATTGCCGAACCTTAAAAGGAATACACAGGTGGGCACACATAAAACATCCCACTGTTTTCTTTGACACATTCCTACCTTAGATCAGTCTTTCCCATAATCAAATAAATAAATAAAGCTTTGAATACCGCAAAAAAATGTCTTCCAAGTTCCCAGGTCGTCGGGAAACAATGGCCATAAAATGCACATCTTAGATGAGAATGTTTCTAATTTGTCAGAGCCCACGGATGTCCAGTGAGAACTTGGCAGACGTTACCTCTCACCCACACTGATGCCCGGACGGCCAAACAAAATGACCTTTAGGACAAATGCAGAGCGAGTCTTCATGTTCATGTAATACTGTATGGTTTAATTCAGGCGTTACTCCCTCAAGACAGCAAGCACTGAGCTCTCTGGCATACAAAGCCACACACTGACAGACTGAATTTGCTCTTTTGGAATTAAAGTTGGAGAGAGCCTATACCTTCCATTCTCTGAAGGCTGCAACAAGTTCGGGTAGGCATGGGATACACAAGGCAGAGAGCTCATTTGTAACACAACCTGTCCTTCCCTTGAGTGCAAGACATCGCTGGCATGTGCAGTTTGACCACACCAAGCCATCATCTTAAAAAGGAGCAAATGTGTTGATTTCCCTTCTTATTTTAACCTCTCGGGATAAAGAAGAAAAGTCAAGTTACCTTTCTCATCTGAGCCAGCAAGCCTTCGAACTCCTTCAGGTTCAGCGTGGTTCCGCTATAGGAGGCAGAGCTATTTGCTGCTTTTCCCAGCCAATAAATGGTAACTAATACCTGTGAAACAAAATCATGCACAAGGGCAGGAGAATTTTCCCTCGAGAATTACTTTTAAACGACGGAATCAAGAACGCTCCACCAACAGGAAAGCAGGAAGGAGAGAATGTGCAACACTGATTCAGAAAAACCGCCATCCATGAGGTATCCATTAAATGTAAAATCATTTTAATAAGAACCCAATGCTCTATCAGTCAACACAAACATGATTCAGTAGTTAAACTAAAGTTCTAGTTTTAGGAAAAGTTTGGTTGTAAGAAAATGATCTCTAAGACGGCAAGAAGGAAAAATAAATCCTCCAAAATGATTTCTGTGTAATAAAGTTTTTGAAATTAGGAAGTAAAAAGTTTCTGGACCTCTGGAGCCTTTCCCCAGATGAACATGAAACAGGTTGTCAATTCCTTTTGACAGACGGTGTTTTTAAAGGCTCACGATTTCTACTTGTGGCCACAAAGGCTCTGCTAAGATCAACTGCAAATCCTCAGAGGAGTCAGGCAGGTTAGTTAGTGGCTCCCAACACAGAAGCAACGCCATCCATTTAACTGACATCAGAAGAAAGCAATGTAATGGGGAGTACAATTTTCAGATATCTAGCTTTGGGGTAGAGTTAGATTCCTATTCATCTGAGATAGGACATTTGTAGCCTGGACAAAATTACTGCCAACTAAATAACCTTGCATGCTTACAAATGTCCAAGAATTTTAAAGAGTCTGAAGTCCTAAGTTAATTTTTTTCTGTCTTTCCAAAGAAACTGTCCACAAATGCCAATGCTCTTTACCTTGATTTTTCCAGAAAGCCCAGAAGGCTGCAGATGGGCTCCTTAAAACTGAATTATTGGGATTTGAAGCTTACGGAAAAGCTGACTATTATTTTATTTTCACATGTGGTCTTATTGCTTCAATCAGGCTGGGAAGTACTTAGGGTACCTCCTCCCTCCACTTGCTGGACCAGGAAATGCTTTGGACAATGTGATATGTGTACATGGTGCCAGATGGCAACAGGCCCCAAAAATGGTTATGTGTACTGATGCTACAATGTGATTTGGTTTTCTACCTCTGTGGGAAAACTGCGCTTCAGGAATCCTTCAAAACTTCCAGAAAGTCCTTTTAAACTGATTGCTTACAAATAAATTTCCAGAGAACAGACAATTCCAAATGTCAGGACGTTAACGAGGACCATAAAATAACTAATGTGTGCTAAGAGTATGAGGGCTATTTTGAAAGGTGTAACAGGAGAAAGACAGAATGGTGTTGTGTTTTCGATTATGGGCTTTCTGATTCACTTAAATGCATGATAAAAAATGGCATAGAGCCCTAGTTTTACGGAGGAAGAAAAAGAAGACAAGAATGGAAATGTCAACCAAATATAGCAGCACCCTGGAAATTAAAAAAAAAAAAGTAGGGGTTATAGTCAATTTAAAATTTTACATACACAAGGTCACTTCTTACATTCCTAATTTAAACTTAAAATGAAAGAGCACTGGGGTGCCAGGGTGGTTCAGTCAGTTTAGTGTCTGACTCTCAATTTCTGCTCAGGTCATGATCCCAGGGTTGTAAATTTGAGCTCTGTTTTGGGTTCTGTGCTGAGTGTGGAGCCTGCTTGAGATTCTCTCTCTCTCTCCCTCTCTCTCTCTTCCTCTCCACCTTTGCCCTTCTGCTCCCTCCCCTCAATAAAGAACAAAAAAAGCACTAACTGAACTTAACATCCAATTCCAAAAAGTTGATTTGGGGAAGTTTTATACAAAAACTCAAGAGATTAATAAGAAAAAAATAGAAAAAGTACAGAACCATGACAGTCAACACTATTTATATTATGCTGATCTTTTCTCTAAAAAAAATGTGCCCAGCTGCTTTATTTAATAATCCCATCTGTGCGTACGAACAGAAAGGAACTGGTATTAGTGCTGAGACAGATCATCTTGTATTTAAGAAACAGAATTACAGAATGTGAGCTTTCATTTATTTACTTCTGGAACGAGTCCTTCTTAATTACAGAAAACTCCCCCACCTACAATTTTTGTTTCTATCACAGTGATTGATTCTTCTATCAGAGACACATATCCTTGTTTTCTAAGGGCTCTTCCTAGCAAGGCATACTGAAGGCATTGAACTTATGAGCTAAATTTTACATCTGAACCATCCAAATGAGAAGAAAAGATGTTTTGAAAGCAAAGTGAGAACACTTACATTTTTCAGCTTCCTACTGTAATCAAGGCTCCTAATTCAGGAAAGGAAAAGAAAATATGGTCAAAATAGCAGTTGCTTCCCTGTCATCTTCCCTTAAACACCTCTAAGATGTACTTGAAGCAGACATATCACATGAAATGAGCAGAATATATCATTTTTCGAAGGTCCATGATGAGCCATTTCAGGTACCAAATAAAATCATTTAGGAAGCAAAATGTAGAAGGACGAGATGAAATCAACCTTCCAAAGTGCATCATGAAAAGATGAATGCCTTGTAACATCTGGAAAATGAAAGATTCCATCTAAAACTGGGACTGTTTATATTTGTATTCTCAAAGCTCAGCTGTTAAGGCAAAATTTGTGCCTTGATTACAGACCACTGTCAAATCAAAATCTTCCTACACTTCGCAAATCTTCATACAAGTAGTACTAAAGGTCTAAAGAGTCTAGAACCTTACTTAATTAAACAGACCTGAAAATACACGTAGAAGAGGCAATGTTATCCAAATACGTGTTTTTGTCTGTTACAGATAGAAATTAGTGTTGGGAATTAGTCCCTAAGCAGGAAAATATGTGTGTTATATTTGAATATACACATGAGCATTCTAAAAAATACATAAATGTTTATTCTCAAACTATAAACAAAAAAAGGGCAAGATGTTGGTACTTTCTAAATATTCACACAGTGAAATATAAAACTTTCTACAAAATTATTCCAAAGTTTCTTTAACATGTCAACAAATAAATGCTAGGAAAAACAAAACACCGCATTTCTTTTTCCCACTTCATTTGGGGTGGGGAGTAGGGGAAGGGTGAATGTAATTGTATTGTATATATCAGTCAAGAATTCCTTCAGGTAGGGGTGCCTGGGTGGCTCAGTCGGTTAAGCGTCCTAAGTGTCCGACTTCAGCCCAGGTCATGATCTCACAGTTCACGGGTTCGAGCCCCGCGTCGGGCTCTGTGCTGACAGCTAGCTCAGAGCCTGGAGCCTGGTTCAGATTCTGTGTCTCCCTCTCTCTCTAACCCTTCCCTGCTCACTCTTTCTCTCTCTCTCTCAGAAATAAATTTAAAAAATTAAAAAAGAATTCCTTCAGGTATTTAGACACCAATTACTTCATTGCTGCTGCATATTTTGACCCAAAGAGCATATTAATAAATAGGTGTACAATTTTAAGTCAATGCAGATTTCAAGGAATAGAAAAAACATAGTATATGCCAAGAAGATAAACCTATCAACAAGGACTTGGATTGAAAGAAACATTGTTCTCATTTGGATTTAAGAGAAAATTTTCAAGTTTCCCTTTTTTAAGAGAAAAAAAATATGGCATTACCTGCTTAAATGTTTGCTGGGATTTTTTAACTTACAAAAACTCCAGATGAAAACAAAAAATCTATGCAAGGTTTGAAATTTTAATGAAAAATAAGTTAAGAACAGGGAGCATAAAATATTTTCTGCATTGACAATAAAACTTTATTGACTAAAATTGTGACCCCATTCTAAAAAACCATGCTTGGCACGTAGTAGGAGCTCCCAAAATATTTGCTCAATGATTTCTACCTAAGAACCAATTGTGTGAAAATGCTTCCAAAAATTTCAGAGACATACTCAGGAGCAATCCATAGCCTTTCCTCATTTTTATCCAATTGCTTCAATTCCCTGGAATAAATGTGCTGCATGCCTTTCTGGATTAGTCTTTCATTTCCCATCAAGGTTGTCTGGCATCCATTACAGGTAGAGTTCACTAAATTACACATGCAGTAATCATTTGCAGCTTGTCCCTCTTTTTTTTTTCTTTTTGGTCTACTCAAGTTACCTCTCAAAAAAAAAAGAGAGAGAGAGAGAGAGAGAGAAAAGTAAGAAAAATTATCTCCAATAAAAGCTAAACTAAGAGCATTAAAAAAAATTTCATGGGAATCTACCCCCCAAACCAAGAGCACACTGTATACACTGTATGTTAGCCAACTTGACAATAAATTATGTTTAAAAAAAATTTCAGGAAAGCATCCACATTTGCTCTGTGGGCTCTACTCCTATACCTTATGGCTTGCACTATTAATTGGTGGTGTCATTGGGGTGTTTTCTATCTTTACTAAGGTTCTGCTCAACCCTCAGAGGGTAAAGCAGAAAGATGCAGAACTTCTATTTTAACCCACCGTAGCGATCAACTCTACATATGTTACAAATGTTCCCTGTCTGGTGCCAGATGAAACTAGCATCATTTACAGAAAAGCTATGAAGCAGATAGCTCATTCCATGCCCTGCCCTTCATTAAAACTAGAAATGAGTTTCTAAAACTGTAAATGAATTTATGATATAATTTTAATATAAAGTCCCTTATGTTCTTCTGGAAACTCATACAGTGAAATAAACATTTTTCTCCATCATTATTCCAGGTTCAGCATCCTCCCAAGCTTGTGCATCACCCACCCCACCCAACTTGCTCTCGCTCATTACCCTTCTACCACACCAGGTACTTTTCTTCTCCTTTTTAGAGAGCAAATCTGTTTCTCCTCTCCAGCCTTTCTACTTGATCATCCTCTGTCTTGAATGTTCTACAGGTCATCGCAAGGCTGGCTCTTGCTTCCTGTTCATGTCTCAGCCCACAGCCTTCAGCCAAGATGCCACTTCAGAGAGGCTCTGGACTGGTCACTCTCTTTTTTGTTCAGCCTCACTGAGGTATAGTTGGCATATGGCATCGTGTAAGTTTCAAGGACACAAGATGATGATGTATATGTTGTGATGGTCACTATCTCTCACATCCTCTTTCACTTCCTTCTCAGCACTTATCACTCCCTGTGATTATCTTTCTGATTTACCTGTGTATTTCTTATCTCCTGACGCTGTGTGTAAATCTCACTCCTTGTGTGAACAGGGAGTGTTGGCTATCTCATCCATTCCAGTTGTCTAATGACTGGGAAGTATCTGACACATAGTAGCCGCTCAGTAAATACTTACTGAATGAATGAATGGGAAATGATGGTCATAGAAGGTGATAAGTAAGTGTTGCCTAAGGAAAATAATAATGCTCGAGTGAAGGAAGAGCTAAAAGGAGAAGAAAATGAGGAAAGAAAATACAAAAGGGGAGAGAGATGGGAAGACAAGATAAAGAAGGGAGGAGAAGGACAGGGAAGGAGAGGAGAAAAGCAGTAGCTGGAAAGATAAAGAAAAATGACAGAAGGAAAAAAAAAACAGAAGGGGAAGATGGAACACTAACTGAGAAGTGACTGACTATATGTCATTCATTGGTGTCTAAGTGACTTTTCTTCATTAGGTTATTTTCAGTGCCTTTTTCTTTACAAGCTGGTTGAACCATCTTCCCAGATCTGAGCAAACTGAGCACTGAGCAAGCTTTAGCTAGAATCATACCCGTGAGAACATTCTGTCCAATTCCATCTTATCGATGAAGACACAGAGCCTTACTGAAGCAAGACAACTTGCCTAGGATTATAGACCTATTGAGTAGCAGGTCTAGGGCCAGACTCCTGACCTCCTGCTGCACAGTTTTTTGTAGATATGCAGTAAAGGTGATATAAATTCTGAATTTCTAAAATCAAACTATCTCAGAATTCTCCTGGTTTAGTGGCATATTGATTTAGAACAGCTTCAAAAATAAAATGCAGTTGCCAACACCATCAAAGAAACTTTCCTTCACCTTCCAAGCAACGTGTGTAAAACTAATTGTTATGATGTTGTCTAGCTACTACTGTTTCTAGGTGGCCACGTGCCACTTAGGTCAAACCATGCATGTCAGATGATGCAGAAACCATTTCCTAAAATGAATAATTTATAGAGGCTGGATTTAGGTGCAGTAATACATGGAGCATATGATGTCCAAAATGAGTTTATGGTGCTTCCCATATTCAAATGCCATAATGTGTATTCTGTTTTTGCCCTTAAGTAAATTTTTTTCCAGGAGAAATATTAAAGAAAGGTACATTGACAACAGTGAAGTGATTTCATATAATTAATTACTGATTAACTCTCCCTTATTCCCAGTCATGAATCATAAAATCCAATATAAACTAACTTGATTTCATTCAGTAGTTCCTCCTACCCCCCCGCCCCCCACCCCCCCAATACTGGCAACGAGTATAAAATTAAGAGCTCTGAGTTTTGGCTTCTCTCCCTTTTCTGTGCCTCCATGATAAAATGACCCAAAAGTAATCAAAAGAAGTGTAGCCAATCCACAGACCCTATCTATGTAATTAAGCTTATCATTAGGGCATATTGTTGCCAAATGTTGTTTGACCAAAGTGGGAAATGTTTTGTATGAAATGTGTAGGGTGTGAGGGACTTCTAAGCTACAGGAAAGTTATCTCTACCATCTATGACAATCTTTCTTCTCATTACCCTGGTCAACAGCTATTCCTTTCCAGAGAAGCACACTCCCTTTTCTTTTACTGTGCCATTCTTTCCCAAAAATTCTTTGGCTACAAACATGGCTCAGTGAGTAGACACTGTCAACAACAGTCAAATGGCCAATAATCCATCTTCAAAGAACCTGATCACTGACACATGAGAAAACAGTTACAAATGTAAATGAGGAAGCGATTCCTCCATAATCTATTGCCCTCTTTGCATAATAAACAGTGTTCAGATCTGTTTACCAAGTTTGTAGTCTTCCAAGAGCCTATTCAAATGCTCAACTAGAGCCAATAAAGGCTTTTTGTCTAACACAGATTCTGTGCATATTTCTCTCTTGCTTCTCCCTCCAGTAAGTCTCACCTAACATTTTTCTCATTCTTTTTAACATTCAAACTATGTGTGATTTTTGCTTTCAAAAAAATTACATTTGATTAGAATGAAAGCTGTACACAGGGAGAAGGCCAGTATGTCTTGTTTGGAAAGCTTGATTTTTCCTTTCACATTTTTATTTTAAAGACATGCCCAATACTCTGCCTCTTAGACCTTACAACATCATCACAAAGCTACAAGTCTTTTTTTTTTTTTTTTTTTTTTTAATTTTCAAGCTAGTTAACGTACAGTGTAGTCTTGGCTTCAGGAGTGGAAGCCAGTGATTCATCTCTTACATGTGACACCCAGGGTGCATCCCAAAAAGTGTCCTCCTTAATGCCTCTCACCTATTTAATCCAGTTCCCCAAGCTCTCCCTCTATCAACCCTCAGTTTGTTCTTGTATTTAACAGTCTCTTATGGTTTGCCTCCCTCTCTGTTTTTATCTTATTTTTCCTTCCCTTTCCCTCTGTTAATCTGTTAAGTTTCTCAAAATCATATGATATCTGTCTTTCTCTGACTGACTTATTTCGCTTTACATAATAATGCCCTCCTGTTCCAACCACACTATTGCAAATTGGCAAGATTTCATTCATTTTCATTGCTAAGTAGTATTCCATTGCATGTATGTGTGTGTGTGTGTATGTATGTATATATATGTGTGTGTATACATATATATGCATATATATATGTATACACACACACACACACCACATCTTCTTAATCCATTTATCAGTTGATGGACATTTGGGCTCTTTCCATACTATTGTCGATAGAGCTACTATAACATTGGAATGAATGTGCCCCTTCGAATCAGGATCTCTATATCCTTTGGATAAGCTCCTAGCAGTGCAATTGCTGAGTCATAGGGCAGTTCTATTTTTAATATTTTAAGGAACCTCCACACTGTTTTCCAGAGTGGCTTCAGCAGTCTGCATTCCCACTAACAATGCAATAGGGTTCCCCTTTCTCTACATCCTCACCAACTTGTTGCCTGAGTTGTTAATTTTAGCCATTCTGACCAGTCCCTTAAACATAAATCTTGTGTTACTTACTTGACTGTTACTCTGTTGGATGTATCCTGTAGGTCATTAGGATCAAAAAGTTGAGATTCTCTAAGGCCGAGCTCTTTACAACCTCTCAAGAATAAGATGATATTGTCCTGAAGGGAAGAAAAGAAGTCCAAGTCTATGTTATTTTGTATTATTTTTATGAACCAGCCCCTCCACTTTAATAGTCCAAATTACCAGAGGGATGTCAGTCATTAAGACAGCGAGAGACAGATCTAAATTATGGCTTGTTGGAAAATAAAATTATACTTGGTTAGGATATGCCAAGGTAAACACACACTTTCAAACTTCTAAACCCATAGCCCTGCCAAATTCATTTTTTTCCCTTTACCTTAACACATTTGTATAAAACTGCAAGTAAAATATCTTTGAAAAGCAGAACATAGCATCTTTTAGGGCATCTGGGTGGCTCAGTTGGTTAAGGGTCTGACTTTGGTTCTGGTCATGATCTCACGGTTCATGGGTTTGAGCCCCACGTTGGGCTCTGAACTGACAGCTCGGAGTCTGGAGTCTGCTTCACATTCTGTGTCTCCCTCTTTCTCTCTGTCCCTCCCCTGCTTGTGCTCTGTGTCTCTGTCCCTCTCTCAAAAATAAATAAATAAAACATTAAAAAAAAATAAATGGGAAAACAGTCTAGACTTAATCGGGAAGAGAAAAAAGAGGGGCAATGAAAGCTTTTGAAAATAATGCAAAAGACCCTTTCAAACACTAACATTTTCTCTTTGAACTGGCAGAGTATCAGGCACAATTGACCATTATGGATCTTGCCCTTCATCTGTACAGAATCAAGAATAAGCAGATGGTCCTGAAAGGGACTGCAACTGTGGATCATCCTTCTGGAACTGCAGGGTATGAGCAGCAGGTTTGTTGGTTACCAGTTCCTCACTGTCCTCTTCCAAGAAGACTTCTGCTAGACAGAACTACAGGAGAGAAATGATAGAGGTTGGCTCCAGGGGCCAGACCAGTGTGATCCATCTGAATCCTCTAAGAAAGTTGCTACAAAAATCTGAAATGATGGTGGTTACAGAATCATATTCACGCAAGAGCAGTTCAACAAAGCAAACCAAAGAGCATCTGGTTTCCCAATTACCCAACTGTAGGCGAGATTCTGAGATGACCCCCGAGAATGCTGCCCCCTGGTGTACACACCCTGTAACAATCATCTCCCCTGGAGTGCAAGGGACCCATGAATGTGATGGATATCACTCTGTGATTATCTTACTAACCAGCTGGCAATGAGTTAATCAAAAGGAAGATTATCTCATTGGGCCTGACATAATCAGGGGAGGATTTCAAAGAAAGTGAATAGAATTCCTGGTGGTCATGAGTTCTGCAGCTGCAAGGAGATGAATTCTGTCAACAGCCACATAAGCTTGGAAGAGGCTTGGAAAGCTGAGATAGGACCTTGGCCCCAACCAACACCTTGATTTCAGCTCCGTGAGACTCTGAGCAATGGATTCAGTCATGCTACATCCATACTTCTGATCTACAGAAACTAAGATAATAAATGGGTGTTGATTAAAGACTCTAAGTTTATAGAAATTTTTTATGCAGCAACAAAAAAGTTAATACACTGAGGATCAAAACAACAAGAGCAATAGCAATAAATTGCTAACCTTTATATAGTTCTTATATGCCAACCATTCTCTCAAGAACTTTATATATACTAACTCATTTAACTCCTGTACAACCTTAGTAGATACTACTATTTTACCTTAGTAGGTACTTTGTAGGTGCTGATAGCAGGTACTACTGTCATCCTCATTCATAGATGAGCATTCTGAGGCACAGAACAATTAAGCACTTTGTCCAAGGTCACACAGCCAGCAAAGGAGGGAGGTGCAAAACAACATGGCATATGAGATGAACCCAAGCATCAAGTCTGAGGCCAGCACTAAAGGAAGACAATGCTGTGGAGTTGGGGTCTGCTCACAGAAGGCCTTGAAGGCCATGGAAGGTAGACTGTGGAAATCGCAGAGGGGCTGTAATCTGAGAAATTCTGATCAGATCTGTAGCAGAAGGAGACTACTGGGGGAGGTAGAGAGTGTGAAGGAAGCACTTCAGAGCGGTAGGACAGGAGGCAGGGAGACCAATGAGGAGATGACGCTACAATCTCACCCCCCCCCCCCCCCGCCCCATGGAGGGTGTCCCCTCCCAGAATGTCTTGTGTCTTTCCTGGGTCCTGGATTTCCTTCAGCCGTCACGATGTGCCATCACGCACATGACCTGTGTATCATTCACTCTTACAGAGGGACAGAAGCGGGTCATAGTCCAAAGTTAGCCATACCCATGCCAGCCTCTCCTTCAGTTACTTTGCATAGTTTGAAATGATCACATTTCTCCTTGAAGTTTTCCTCCTTTCCCTCCCATCTCCAGGGTTGTATTAGATGTGCATGTCAGTCTTTTCCGGGGCATGCAACTATCTTTTTGGTTGGTCTGTGAGCTCTGGGGACTTCTCACCCAGAGGAAGACAAAGGATGGGTCCCGGTATTCTCTAGGAATCATTTGGGATCACAATAAAAGGTTAACCTGTGACCACCACGGAGTCTAGAAGAGGCACATGCCTGTGGTGGCACTTCCGGTCCTCAAGAAAGGCGAGGAGGTGCTCTTCTCTCAGGCATCCCCATATGCGCCCTTGAGCACCTTCATCACACAGACTGCAAGCCCAACGGGGCCGTGTTGGCAGCTGGGCTGAACAATGGGGCTGGCAGGTTCCGGTGACCGCCCGCCTGCTCTCAGCTCCTTGCTGCAAGCTAATGAGACTGGAGCAGAGCCAGGCCCCGGTCAGGAGAAAAGCCCCAGGAAAAAGCTCCATGGCCAAGAGCTAACGGGGTCGGCAGCCAGAGTGGGTAAAAAGGACTGTGCCTTTAATTACATAAAATGCATTCTGAAAATTACCATCCGCCTGCTCTTCACACTGAGACTTCTGCACATTTACAATTCCAAGCAAAACTCCCATCTTCGGGGTTCAGCTCCAGAAGCCAAGCCGTACAACGGTGTCTCAGTCCCACAGGAGAAGAAGTGAAAGACACTGATTTACGGCAGCGACCATTTTAGTACCTCTTACTATCGTAGCATTACAAGCCCGTGAAAACCTAGTACGCCTTCAAAAAAAAGTTTTTGAGCGACTCTCTAAAAAGTCAAGGTCATTAAGAAACAAAACTGGGACAGTGAAGAGACACGATGACCAAATGTAATTTATGACCTCTGATTGGAACCTAGGTGCAAAACAGAACAGTATATAAACATCTAATTTCAACACGGACTGTATGTTGGCAGACATCATTGAATAAATGTTAATCTTCTTAGGCAGGATGCTGCTGCTACTGCAGTTATGGAAGAGGATGCCTTTATTTTTAAGCAAATGTATGAATTATTTAGGAACGATTTATCATAATGTCTACGACATAATTTCAAATAGGGGGAAAAAGTGAGGGCATATGAGAGAGAGAGAAAATGTTTGCCCATCACGAAGAAAGAGATAAAGCAAATACGGCAAAATATTAACAACTGGTGAATCTAAATTAGGGATTGGCAAACTTTCTCTGAAAGGCTATGTAGTAAATATGGCTTTCTGGGCCTATAATGGTCTTTGACAAGATGACTCAGTTCTGTCATTGCATCCAGACAATACATACATGAATGGGAATGTCTGTTTTCCTATATATTTCATTTACGAAAGCAGGCACTGGGCTGGATTTGGCCCACAGGCTGTAGAGTCCACAGGGCCCATGCCAGGTGAATGCTATGTGGACGTTCACCATGCCATTCTTTCAACTTCTCTGTACCTTTGGAAGTTTTCCCAGAAAAGTTGGGAGAAAAGGTTTTTAAATTTGTAGAAGCATATTTAGCTACATGACTTGGCCGGCGAGAGCAGTTTCATAAAACTCAAGGAGAAAATGATGGTTGCCTCAGAGTCAACTATTGCAGTCATTGAAGTAAGTGATCAAATGCCACCGATGGAAAGTTATCTCTGGCTAGCTGGAAAGTACTGTAATTTGACTCAACACGGATATTTAACATAAAGTTCCTAAAAGAGTCCATTTTGTGCTAGACTAATATTAATGTGTGTATTTAGACCGTGGTTTTTGTAACTATCATGCATTAGCTCCTCCTTGTTCTTGGCTTAGTGGTTTCCATTTCATTCATTTGTGGGCCTGCCCCATGCCTGAAAACACTCCTGAGGCCCTAGGATGAAGGCCCGAGCTTTCTGCCCTCCCCAGGGCCTCTTCTCTGAAAAAGTCCTTGTACTTTTCTACCTGCCTTTCTTGCTTCAAAGACAAGAGGAAGGAAAGCCCAGGATGGGCTCTACCTCCAGACTGCAGCAGTACCCCTGGCATAGGGTAGTACTCACTCAATATTTAAAATAAATTAAGTGCTGCATTCTAGGGATTTGTGAGAATAACAACAACATCAACAACAACAAAACCCAACAAAATTCCTTATCCTCATGGAGCTGAGATTCTAGTAGATGAATCTGTAAGGACTTACAAATAAAGTCTCTTTCTTCTGGATTAATTTCCATGATACATTAAATAGCTGGATTTGTTCAAGACACCCCTAAACAGAGGTGTGCCTTCCAATCAGACAGTGGAAATGAGAGAAGAACAAGTATGTCAAGGGACACAGCACAACATCTCTGGAGTCCAAAGGCCTCCAGTTAGAATTCCAGTTTATTAGCTCTGTGGCCTTGGGCATCATTTCCTAACCTTTCTGATCCTCAGATCCTGAATCTGGAAGGTGGGAGATGCCATCAACCTTACAGAGATACCAGAATTACAGAAGATATATATTAAGAACACAGCCCAATGTCTGGCATCTTCTGGGCATTCATTATATGGAAGTTATCATTACATTCTTGTCAACTCAGGTCAAGAAAGGCCTATGAAAAGTGAAATGAGGAACAGTTTATCCATCCATGAAAAACAGGCATGGTGTATATACACTATAAATATACATTATAGCTCTTGCCAATGACATGGGACATGGTAAAAGAAAAGAAAAGAAAAGAAAAGAAAAGAAGAAGAGATAGAGATACAGAGAGAGAGAGAAAAAGAAAAAAGAAAAGGAAAGAAGAAAGAAAGAAAATTTTAAAAGGCAGTTGCTATTATTGTTTAGTTACTATCACTAACTGCCAACTTGTCACTTTTCTACAGGCTGCCTCAAATTCACTCACAAGCTATGTACCGAAAGCCCATTTGTCAGATAGTTGCTGTCTGACATCGTCATTTGTAAGTATCTCATGGATATAACCTCTGCATGGCGGTTCCCAGAACCAGACCTTCCCACTTAGCCCAAAGTGTACCTGGAGGGAGTATTAACTATATTACACACCTAACTGCTGAGCAGAACAACATCTCAGTGGCGAAGTGCATGTATAGAGAAAAGCCAAGCACACAGCCCTCTCAGTTTCCAGGATTCTGGAGGCCATAGAAAAAGCTTCATTAGCCAAAGGCAGAACCCCAGGATGGAGGAGGGGCAGGGGGTGGGCCAGCAATTCAATGCAAACCCCTGATCACACCACGGGCCTGATCCTTTCTCCTCTTGTCTTCAGAAGGCAGGCAAGGGCCCGCTGCTACCTCTCCCCTTCTCCAGCTGTCATTTCCAACTGGACAGGGACTTCTTTCTTTCCGGGATCCTCTGCAGAACAGCCTGCAGCTTTCCAGCTTGGGGGAAGGAACCAGCATTTAATGGGTCTCTGGGGAAACCAAACAGGTGGTAAGAAACTGCCCTCTCTGTCCGATCTCCTTGGCTTTATTTCCTTTACAGTCAATAGGGAGCGGTCAACATGACGGTGGGTTTGGAGTTCGCAGAAAATGAAGGTAATGCTCGTCTGTGTTTCAAATGAACCCAGATGCCTACACTGCCAGGTATTCAAACTGCCATATATACCAAGCGTCCATATAATTTTCTGCTTCAATAAATGAAAAGACAGGGTGGAAATAACAAAATGCAAACTGCGATTACATCTGTTGAATTTCTTACCTTAATACATTTTCTATAATAAATATTTGCCTTCAAAATCTTAATAAGGATTAGGATATTTCAAAAAGATTTGCAAGTATATCAGAGAAGATCAGCTCCTTTTGGAAAATCAACAACTAACACTAACATTACTTTTCTGTATTATATTATAAGTGTTGTTTTTTTTTTTTAAAGAAACAAGGGGCGCCTGGGTGGCTCAGTTGGTTAAGCGTCCAACTTCAGCTCAGGTCATGGTCTCACGGTTCATGAGTTCGAGCCTGTATCTCGCTCTGTGCTGACTGCTTGGAGCCGGAAGCCTGCTTCAGATTCTGTGTTTCCTTCTTTCTCTGCCCCTCCCTCATCGAGCTCTGTCTCTCTGTCTTTCTCTGTCTGTCTCTGTCTGTCTCTCAAAAATAAACACTAAAAAATTTTTTTTAAAGAAACATGATTTTTGTCAGGTTTTCTATATGTGAAGCAAACAAACTCCCCTTAGCAGAAAAGCAATTACAAATTTCAGAACTTACGGAGTACATTACCAAAACATCTCCAGGAACTTACCCCACAATTAATAGAATTTGGGGATTTCCTGGACCTGCCGTGTGCTCACGGCTGCTCTCTCAGCCTGAATGGGCTCCCGCCAAGCTCCAGCAACTGGCAGGTGCCCAGAACAATCAGCACTGGCCAGACTTCCAATGCATTTATATTCGCCAGGAGTGCTTAATGAGGATAGCAGGCCTTCTACTGGGAGGTGGCTTGTTCTGCCTGGAGGCTGGGGGTGAGGGGTGGGGGGGGGGGATGGTCTGGGAAAGCTTGACCCAGAAGGTGGCAGCTGGGTGGCTGTTAGAAGGGGCAGAAAACAGTTTATGGACAGAGAATGAGCAGAAGCATGGGGGATGGGTGGCGGGGAGAGAAGGGAAAGCTGGGGAAGGGAAGAAAGGCAGGGGAGGGGAGCTGGAGGAGCCTGTGAGAGCTCTGGGAGGGATCTGGGCTGTTCTCTGGGTGGTGGGGAAACAAGGCCAGGATGGAAGAAGTCTGGGGATCTGGCCTTTATTTACAGACAGTGTCTGGTGGCAGCAAGGGGATCCATTGGGTGCAGGACAGGGCCACTTAAGAGATCATTACAAGAGCTCAGGGAGAGAGGAGGAAAGCCGGGACGCACACAGAAGCAAGAAGAACAGAAAAGAGGAGGCGGTTGTGAGCACCCCCACTGGCTGGGCAGTTGAGTGGATTTGGAAGTGGAAAGTGAGAAGAAGGAGGGGATTTGAGCCCATGCTCAGGGTTTTAGCCACTGAGACCATCTTCAGGAATGGTGGAGGGGGAGATTTGTGAGAACTAGAAATGATAAATTAAGCCTGGAACATTCTGTATTCAAAGAACCACAGCTCTTTGGGAGCTTCTGTTTGGTTCTGGCGCTCAGGAGTGAACTCTGATGGAACTATGAAGGTTTGGAAATCACCAGGACGTGCCCAGGGCAGGGCAGGGAGCATGGCCCTGCCCAGGAGAGTTCAGACAGAACAGGAGACTCTCAAACAGGCCCATCCAGAATGCCAACACTTAAAGAGCCATCCAAGGAGAAGGAGCCCATTATGCCTAAAAAGAGGCAAAGAAGAGCCGGAGAACCAGGCAAGACTGCCAGGGAAGCCAAATGAGAGCACTGTTCAGGGAGTTCGGTGTTTTCCAGAGCCAAATGCTGCCACATCACATCTAGGGTCCTCCCACTGCTTCTTACTGGCTGAATAGCCATAGGCAAATGCTTACCTGGCCTCTGCCTCAGTTTCCTCTTCTAAAAGCGTAAATCCTCACCGTGGCCTCCAAGGCCCTGGAGAAGCTGCTGCCCACCACCTCTCTGACCCCATGTCCATCGCTCCCACTTTCCCTATAGCCAGGCACAACTCCTTGCTAGTCTTTGGCCAGCCCTGCCGGCATCTCTGTCCCGCTCTTTTTCTTTTTCTAAAAAATTTGTAACGTATTTTTATTTATTTTTAGAGAGAGAAAGACAGCGTGAGCAGAGGAGGCTCAGAGAGAGGGAGACACAGAATCCAAAGCAGGTTCCAGGCTCTGAGCTGTCAGCACAGAGCCCGACAAGGGGCTCGAACCCACAAACCATGAGATTATGACCTGAGCCCAAGCCGGACGCTCAACCGAATGAGCCACCCGGGCACCCCTGTCCTGCTCTTTTTCTTACGTAGCTATTACCTAAGACAATCTCCCGTGTCTACTAAGTAAACATCCAATAAATATGCATGGAATGAATGAATGACCATCAACATAGGGACACTCATAATATCACAGGGCTGCTGTGCGGAGTTAAGAAAAATTTACATAAAGTGCTTAGAAGAGCACAACGTTTGGCATGATGAGTGTTTTCTATTATGATACTTATTCCTATTAGAATGTAAACTGTTAAGTCATCAATGAATGGCTTTTCTGATTAGAAGGACGTTACTGACTTTGGAGAGAATTTCAGTGCAATGATAGGGTAAAAACCAGATTGCCAAAGTTAGGACGTCAGTGCAGAACCAAAACCAATGGAGAAAACACATAGAGACACCTTTGGGAAGTCTGGCAGAGATTTGAGGTGAGGGATGGGTGGTCAAGGAAGGTCGGCTGACTGTTTCTTTTAGGCCAGCTGCAGAGCCGGAGAGACACGGCGCCCTGCTCTCCTAGAGCTTCCCCGCCCCTCCCAACCACTGATGCTATCGTCCTCATGAACAATCCTCATTCATTTGAGGTTTGAGCCATCAGTTCTCCACCATAATGATCTTCTGTCCTATTCATTATTTCTGTCACAATCACCTGGGATCTGGCGCCGAGCTCACCACTCAACATAGTCAACATTTTAGTTGACTTTAAATTCTCCACGGGCAGCCTGTTCGATAACCTGGCTTTCCAGTTCTTTGACTTCTTTGATTCCAAAAGTTTTTACTCACCATCCCATTTCAGGGCCACAATCATCACCCATACCTGGCCTGTGGAGTTTTAAACTCCAACATCCTACTGTGGATTTAGTCCCTCTCCCTCCAGGCTCTTCATTCTTTCTCTCCCATAGTGTCTGCTCTTTCGTCCCCAGATGACCCTTTTCTCTCAGTCCATTTCCCTCTCCTCTTGCTGCCTCGTTTCCTTTATGACCCCGTCCAGACCAGTGAGACTTTTCTACTGCTCCCCTTCTTTTGTCTTCAACACCCCTACCTCGCTGTCTTTCTGTTAGGGAGCAAAGACGAGGAAAAGGAAATAGCACAGGTGGAACGGTTAGCCTTGGAAATGAGTCTGGTGACCAACCAACACAGCCATCTTTTGGCTCTACCTGAAAAGGGATCAGGTACACCCACTCCTCATGTTTCGACATGAGGGGACAACACTTCCGGCCATCACTCTTCCTCTGCCAGGCTGGTTTGGGACAAGGAACAGGACACGCTCAGCTCAGCTGGTTTGGGTTTCCCCCCCATGGAAGATAGCCTGTCGGTAAGACATATATGTCCTGTCTGTCTCTGCCATGTGGTAAGAGGCCTCTCTCTGTGGAGGAGGCCTGTGGTTGTCCAGCTGTGCCAGGAATGGGTGGATAAATTTGTTTAATTCAGGAGTGAGGATTAGCAAACCCACTTGGCTGCAGCTCTAAACCCATGCTCTCCTATTTGTTTCACGAGAAGTAAAGCTGATATTTTGGTCTCTATCTGCCTCCTGTGTTTGTGTCTCAGCTGGGAGGGGCAGAGAGGGGTATTATTTACTGATCGCCCTAAATCCCTAATGATCTGACCTTGGTGCTACTGGAAATAATGATGCTGTTATTGGGTCTGGGGCTGCTATAAATTTATAAGCTTCCGCCTCACTGGGCTCCATTGGATTTACTTGGTAATCCTTCTGGGTGTCTTTGATCAGCTCTTTTCCCGGTCCTTCGTGAGGTTTTTACCTCCTCTGCCTTCTAAAGTCTCTCTGCCATGCCTTCATCTTCTTCTCCATCACAGATAGATGTCATTAGCCTCCAAGAGTTAAATCCCTTCAGTCTAGGTGATCCCAGTTCTGAATATAAAAGCTTTTTTTAAGAAAATATAAAATTGGATATTTTAAGGCATTTGAAAACAATCTAATAACATACTTTCAGCAATGAGAGCAACATGCAAGTCTATGTTAGAGTGATGATCAAACAGCTAGGGGTTATGCTATATTACTTTTAGTCTATTTCTTCTGAATTTATTCAAAGATACTTACTGCATATTTATTAAATGAAAGGCAATGGACTGTGCTAGGTGCTTTGGGCAGGAAGGGGTCATGGTAAGAGTTGGGGCTCTTATTTGCAAGTGAGAGAACCTTGGATGGAAACAGGCACATATTGGATTACAGAGCCCAGTACACCCCAGCCACAGGGCAGATGGCCCTTTGAAACAACTGGAAATCAGGGCCTTGTGGGTTTGGAACCTGCAGTTGCTTCATTTCTGGTCTGCTCATTCTGCACGTTGACTTATTTGCTTTCATTACAGACAGGTTTCCTCCACATGGATCCCTAGTTCCTAAGATTCATATATGAAGGTTGTCACCCTCTAAGAGGACTAATTCTCTTTTTCATGTGCAGTTTGAAAAGGAAATGTGAGGTCTTTCCTCATTGGCCTGCCTAGGGTGAGGCTCCCTCCTACAGTGACCAATGTGGTGGGTAAAAGAGACCATGAGTCATTTTAATCAATGGTGGGGTAGGAGTCAGGGGGCAGAGGAATTTCCAAAAGGAAGAATGTGATTCCCTGGTAAGGGGGCCCAGGTCTGACAAAAATAACACTAGCTACCTTCACAACCTTCACAAGGGTGAACCAGATATGGACTTTTTCCTTAAAGTGCTTATGGAGTAGAATACAGATGTATTTGAAGACATTCTTTTGAAAGGGCCTTATACTAAGCTGTAATGGTGCCTCAGTTTCCCAAACTTAATGGACCTGATGCCAAGGATGGCCAACCACAGAATGAAACAAGCATAATTAATGAACTAACTCTGTTGGAAGGGCTTTCAGGCATAATTCCTGGTCTATACAGTGGTTGGAACTGAGTCTTCTTCCCTCGGGACATTTAGGAAAATACAGTGTCCAATCTTAGAGGCTCTAGCACCTTGATTTTCTCTCTCATTCTTGATTCCGGACTCACAGCCGTCCACAGAGCAGCTGCTTCTCCTCTTCAGGTCTTGACATTCAAGCCTACTTGAGGGTCAGTACCACAGTAGTATCTCAGGACAACTGGGATTCCAGCCTATCAGAAAAACTGTCCAGATTCCAAGGTTTTATGCCTCTAAAAAATGACTAAACTACTCCCCAAACTACTCAGACTAACCCTAAAACTCAGCATAAGAATTATTGTTATATTGCCAGATTGTTTTCCAGCATAAATTTCTCATTGCATTTGGGAATTTAATGAAAAAATGGCTTTATATTATGTTAGAATAAAACTGTTCAAGCTATCGTACCTCACTAAACAATACCATAGAGTTGACATGGGATATATGACTCAGCAGTTCTCAGGGCACTGACAGTCAATCTGTGGGCTGTGGACTGCTGCAGGTTTGGATTGCTGGCCCAGGATGAGATAAACCCAGAACTGGAAGTGAGATTTTAGAAACTTTAATAACAATTTGACATTCTAACCACATCCAAGCATGGGATCAATAGACACATCTCCCTAAACAAGGTAGACACCATGTTGGATGTTATCCAATCTGCCTATCATGGGAGCTGTGTGGTTAATGGTAGTGGGATCATGTATCAGTCCAAACTAGATTAGAAATTAAACAAACAACAACAAAATGCAAATCAAACCCACAATGAGATGCCATTTGACACCCAGAGGAATGGCTACTTAAAACTACAGGAAAAACAGGTATTAGCAAGGATGTGGGGGAACTCGAATCTGTGTGCACTGCTAGTGGTAATGTAAAATGGTGCAGATTCTGCGGAAAATAGTTCAGCAGTTCCTAAAAAGGTTAAACACAGAATTACAATAAGATCCAGCAATTCCACTTCTAGGTATATATACGCAAAAGAATTGAAATCAGGGACTCTAACAGATACTTATACATCAAGGTTCATATTCACAATAGCCAAAAGGTAGAAATAAAGCCAAACCATGTGCCTATCAACAGACGAATGGATAAACAAAATGTGATATATACATACAATGGAATATTATTCAGCCTTAAAAAAGAAGGAAATTCTGACATAGGATTCAAGACGGATGAATCTTGAATTCATTATGTTAAGTGAAGTCAGCCAGACACAAAAGGATCAATTTTACATGATTCCACTGGTATGAGGTCCCTAGAATAGGAAAATTCATAGAGACAGAATATATAATGGAGGCTACTAGGGGCTAGAGATTCAGATGAATAGAGTTATTGTTTAATGGCTACAGGGTTCCAGTGTGAACAAGTTCTAAAAATGGATAGTGATGGTTTATAAGGGTACTCAACGCCACTGAATTATACACCTAACAATGGTTCAAATGGTAGATTTTATGTTATGTGTCTTTTACCTAACAATAAAAAAAAGCACACAGACCTCCCCCCAGCAACAAAACTTGTTGTTCATCAACACTGCTGCAAATCTCTGTCCTGGTGTGGACATATCCTAGAGGGGTCCTGGATCAAATAAAACTTGCAAAGTGCTGCGCCCCCCCCCCCCGGAGTTCATAATGCTTTGACTAACACTTCTGAGAAACTCCTTCTATTCTTCTCATTTTAAACTCTTAATTTTAACTCAGCATATCCTAAACATACTGGACTTCAGAACCCTTTTGCCCCCCCCCCCACCTTTTGCTTTCTCACAAAACACAAAAAAATGCTGAACTCCTAAAGAAGGGCTGAACCGTGGTTTATACTTTCACCTCACACACAAAGGAGAGTGAAACCGTCACCACACTTAGGTTGTGGCCCCTAATCTGAAACTGTCAACCTTTGCCTAGACCCTCAGATCAGTTCCTCTGCTGACAACGCCAACCTCCAAGGCACACCAGGCTAACAGGAGTCAAACAGCCAGGATCTGGTTCATCTCTGCCTCCCTCAAGCCTCGCGATAAGGATACATTTTACATCTGTCTTTACAGGGCTTCAAGTTAAGCCAACAATTTACTAGTCAGAATGACCCCAGGAACAAAGCACCTCATGGTCTAGGTCAGACATGTGGAGGACATTAGAAAAAGAAACAGGCTTTTAGAGGGCAAATGAGTGTGCAAAGCAGGAGCCATATTGGTAGGTCCAAATACCATTGCCCCTATCATATGTAGAGGTCACAACCTCTCCACTGAGAAGGCGAAAAAGCCAGCAAGAAAGGAAACACCGCAAAGTAAAACACCAAAATCAACCTTTGCACTCATCAACGTATACCATGGGCTGAAGTAATTTTAGTATTTAAAATTTTTGCCTGGAGAAAAGTTCACTTAAGATGCTCTGCTGATATTAAAACATATGTGAAAAGGAAGAAGAGGTATGCAGAGTAGGAATTTGAAGCAAAAAAGAGAAATCTGGTGAAAACATCACTGCCACTCTTTTTATTCTTTCAAGTTTATCAGCTTCTTAACCCAAGTCAGGGCCCCCTTAACTATTCCAATTTTTTTTTCTGTGTAATTCAAAAAAGGTGTGGAGAAAAGATTATCTTCAAATAATGCTAGATTCTCAACTTTGTAATCATGCACAAGTGGAAACCACATTTCATCTTCAAGAAATATTTAAAAAAAAGTATATTCAAAATAATAAATTTTCCATGGATACTGGCTTCCTCTTTCCAAGTTAGTGTTTGGCCTAATTTATACAATAAATCTAATGGGTAAGTTATCTCTCACAAATAGCACCTAGCACATTCTTGGCATCTGAAAAGAGTTAACACGTTGCATATGCTGTTCATGTTCACAAAACAAGATATCTGAGAGAAAAAAAAATCACTGGAGCTGGGCGGGGGAGGGTGAGCATAGGAATGTAGAGGGCCACCATTGTGACTGCACAGGGCCCTCTCCTACACACTCCGAGTTCTGAAGTTGCATCCCGGGGGGCCGGAACCAAAGGATGAAAAGTACTGAGGCCCTGTAAGATGTTCGGGACTTCACAATTTCTAGCATATTTAATTCTAGCAACCCAGTCATAATTAGGCCCACATTAACGGATGTGGAAAAAGATGGTGTTTAAAATAAGTTCAGTGGAGATATTGTTCAATGGTACAGAGTTTCAGTCTGGGATGATGACCAAGTTCTGAAGATGGATGGCAGTGATGGCGGCACGACACTGTGAATGTACGCAACGCTACTGAATTGTACACCCAAGACTAGTTAAACAGTAAATTTTATGTTACGTATATTTTACCACACACACAAAAAAAGGTAAATTCAGTAACTTCCCAAGGTTACACAATGCATTCATGACAAAGCTAAGAGGCACACCAGTCTGTCTCAAAGCCCAAGTCTTTCTCTGCATCTCTCAAAAATAATGATAAAGATGATGGTGATAATAATGAATATCTTCCTCCTCTTCCTCATCTGCTTCTTGATTGCTGCTTTGCGCCAGATGCTATTGTAAGCAACGTATGTGTACTTGCATATTAAATCCCCACGACAACCATATATGGTAGGGTTGTTACCTCTGTCCTCCAGATGAGAAAGCGATGAGAAAGTGAAGTACAGAGAGGTTGTAATTTCCTCAAGCGGATACAGCTGATCAAACCCAGGCAGTCTGATCCCAGATCCTCTACTCTTCACCATGTCCCTACACTGCCTCTTGGCATAGAAATTTATATACATAGCATAGAAAGACATAAACCTCATTAGTCTCGAGATAATTCACAAACCAAAAATGTCAATAGGTTATAAACAACGTTAGATGGGTTAATAAACGTTAGTTCACACAAAGTCTCTAAGGAAAATACTCTGAAGATGGCTTAAATGCCGCCTTCTAGAAAGGGTTTTTCATGTGGTTCTGGGCCATGCTCCCCTGGTACTGCCTGAATCACGGCAGAAGTAACATGCACACCCAGCTCTGTGTTCCCTAGTTAGGGTCTACGACTTATTTTCCCACTGTATCATGAGTTCTCACACATGGATTTGTGCTCATATGTGTATCCACCATTTTGGGATTAGCACTATGGCTAGTATATGTCATCAGTAAGTTTTTCTTAGTTCACGTGGAATAGTTTAAATAATATTGCTATTATCTGTTCTTTAAAGGTTAGCTCTGTACCCATCCAGTTCTCCAGTCTTAGTCAATGGTAACTTTTCATCTTTCCAGTCTCTTCTATTGTAATTCAATGTCTTCAGGGTGTCCACTGTTCCTGGGGAACAATTTTGATCATTTATATTTTGCTAAGAAATCATCCTTTTCTGTTGATTTTCAAGCCTCTTACCACAGATTTGTTTTTACAAATCTCAAAATGATTTTAATTTTTATTCTGTCTTTTGCTTTGCCATTTCTTTTTTTTTTTAATCTTCACTTTGCATTCTCTTGCTATCATGTTTTATCCTTAATTGGGCTTGCAAGGAGTTTATTTTATTGGTCTTTCCAAAGTACTAGCTTTGGGATTTATTTATCCATTATTCCATCCCTTTATTACTTAAAAAATTTTAATGCCAGTGTAGTTAACACACAGTATTATACTAGTTTCAGGTGTGTATTATATCTATCACTTTAATTAATTAATTAATTTTGTAAAAGATTTTAAGTAATCTCTATACCCAACATGAGGTTGGAAATCACAACCCTGAGACTGAGAGTCGTCTGTTCTTCTGTGACTAAGCCAGCTTTAATTTAAACTTTTAATTCTCTCTTACTAATGTTTTTTCTCTTACTAATTTTTATTTTGTTTCTCTTTATTTCCTAAGTAATATGCTGCCCTATTGTTTCTTTATTCGTTAACAAAGAAGAAGACACTTCCTCTGAATACAGCTTTCACTCTACTTAGAAGTCCTGATAACAAACTGTTCTTTACTGATTTCTTCCCCAATAAATTTACTTCTTCACTGATTTCCTTTTTGGTTCCCAGGGTTATCAACGGGAGTTTCAGAATTGGCAAGTGGATAGGGTTTTTAAAAAATTGCTTCTTGCTTCTTTCTATTCTCATCACATCACAACCAGGGAGTGCACCCTGTTAAATCTCCCTCCGGTACTTGAGTATTTGGAGGTGTTTTTGTGGGCAAGAGCATGATTCAGGAGAAAGGCAACAGTATTAAATGATTATTACCTGGCTATTTTTATCGACCGACTATGATCTTTGCCAAGTTGACATGAAATCAGTTCACATAACAATTGTTGCCCAGAACATCTACTATGATATGATGAGAGAAAGCATGAGATTTGGAATTTAAAACTCCTGTCTCTTCCCTTTGTAGGCCTGGGTCTCAGATACTTGCTCTATACATGTGAATCATGCTTGCTGGCCTCACAATATTATAAGTGAGAAAATTAAATAAATCTGGTGTACTCTCTCTACACAGAGCCTTCCTGAAAGTTCCAGTCAGTCATCAAAATACTGCCCTTAAGAAGCAGCAGCTCTCCACAGCCCTAGTAGGTGACAGAAAACCTACCAAATGGAGACTGTGTCTTGTTGGGTGCCTGGGATGACACAGTGTGGAGAAACGGACACACCACTGCATGGACATTACACATAACTTGTATGTTACTCATGCCCCAGAGGATTCTAGAAAAAGGCAGTCATCCCTGATCAAGTGTCTTTGAAGCCGTTAAGTGTTTTTAATTCCCTTAAAACACTATATGAGTGGGGGTGGGGGGTGGGGGGGACATGGAAAAGGAAACTTAAAGCAATTTTGCCGTTATACTCAGCACTGTAGAGAGGATTTCCGAAACTAAAGACTGATTGAGAAGGACATCAAAAGAGTTTGATTTGTTTGATGTTTGGACATATACACACGATGCAGATAGCTGCTGGATTAATGATGACCGTCTGTACGCCAGATGGACGGCAACTACATTGAGACATCTGACTCAGCACCATTTGAAAAGCAGATTAAGGTAAAACCATCCTAATGCAGATGATCCCCCCACCCCATGTTTAAGGGTACAACGTTCTATTGTTAGTTAAAATCAATCAACAAGCTACAATTAACTTTTAAGACCTCTTCTTCCTGTGTCGATACCACGATACCACTGTGTAAGAATCAGAAGTGGTGACATAACTGGCCTGCCTGTTTCTGTGATGGGGTAAGACTTTTAGGACAGGCAGTGGGACGTGGTGAGCAGCCCTGAAGCTGAAAGGGAGAGTCCAGCATAACACGGCAGCTGGCTTGCAGTTTTACATAATCATTTTATATTTGATATTGGTAAAAGCTTTTAATCTGGGCACATGGACAAGCAAAAATAAAAAAACCCTATAATCCCATCCTCCCACAAGGTTCTTATTTTTTTTTTATGTTTATTTATATTTGAGAGAGAGACAGAGTGCAAGTGGGAGAGGGGCAGGAGAGATAGAGACACAGAATCCGAAGCAGGCTCCAGGCTCTGAGCTGTCAGCACAGAACCCAAAGTGGGGCTCAAACTCACCAACCTTGAGATCATGACCTGAGCCGAAGATGGACACTTAACCGACTGAGCCACCCAGGTGCCCCCCAGAATATTCTTTTAAGGCATTTATCCCACTAAAAATTTCTTTGTATTTCTTTTGCTAGATTTTCTTCATAAGAAATACAAATGACCAATAAATATGTAGGGGACATTTCTACCTACTGAAAAAATTTCAATGCAAATTAAAACAGTAGCATAAGAACAGTTTTACTATCAGATTGGCCACGATGAGTACAAACGAGAAGATCCAGGGTTGGGGAAGGTATGGAAGAGTTGGTAGTCCTGCTATTGAGCTAGCAAGAGTATAAATTGGTTCTATTCTACCTTTCAGGGGGTGATTTAGAAATAAGTGCCAACATGTTGTGATGAGCACCGGGTATTGTATGGAAGTCATGAATCACTAAATTCTACACCTGAAACTAATATCACACTGTATGTTAACTAACTGGAATTTAAATAAAAACTTGGAAAGAAAAAAAAAGTGCCAAGAGCCTTACGATTTTACATTCTTTGGCTTTGGCAATTTCCCCTTTAAGAATATGATCTAAAGACATAAACATGAATCATTCACAAAGATTTTTTGTAAATAAGTATCCATTGTAAGTTTTAAAATGAAAAATTGAAAACAACATAAATGTTCAATGACGGGATTGTTTAAGTTTTTTTTAATGTTTATTTATTTTTGAGAGAGAGACAGAACACGAGCTGGGGAGGGGCAGAGACAGAAAGGGAGACATAGAATCTAAAATAGGCTCCAGGCTCTGAGCCTGATGTGGGGCTCGAACTTGGAAATGGTGAGATCACGACCGGAGCTGAAGTCAGACTCTTAACCAATTGAGCCACCCAGGAACCCCAACAGAGGTTGTTTAAATAGAACCATACTTCCTTTGGAAACTATTGTGGCATATGCTCCTGTTGGTATATACTTATGTTAGGCATAAAAATGATTTGAGGAATGTGGGCAGTTTAATTCTGAAGTCCAAATTATACAGATATTTGAAAAGATGACTATAAAGACTAACTTACAGTTCAATACTCAGAATAAGCATTATTAGCATGAGTGTAATTTTAAGTGATTTTTACTAAGTAGATATATAATTCTTCCTCTTTCTAAAACTCTTTTGAATGTTTGAAGAGGTGGCTTATTCATGTGTTTTAAAAAATATACAAACTGCTTCTGTCTTGCAGTCTTCTAGATGCCCACTCCCAAGGTAACAGAAATTTCTAGTCTCTCATATATTTTTCCAGAAGGATTTTGTGTGTATAAAAATCTATTTACATATATTCTACATCCTCTCCCACCTTAAAAAAAATCCCAATGTAGGTACGCCTTGTTTTTAAAAAATTGTATTAATCAACAGATAAAGAATATCATCATTTTTTATGACTATCTGGTATTCTATGGTATGAGTGGACCAAAATTAGGGTAAAAATAATTTACGGCCCAAATCGAGACACTTTTGAAAGGGATGCTACTACTAATTATAGTGAAACAGCATATTAGCCACACTGGATAAGCCAGGACTGTCTCAGACAAACCTAGATGTATGGTCATCCCCTCCATAAATGAGTACAACTTATTAACCAGTTCCCTTTCTGATGGAACTAAGATTATTTCTAACCACTTGCTGGAGCAAAAAATGCTGCTATCAAAACTGACATTATGTGTCATTTCACACAAGTGGGAGTACATCTGTAGGCAAGAATACTTAGCAGCGAAATTGCTTAGTCAAAGGATATCTGCATTATTTTTATTTGATAGATATTTCCAGATTGTCATCCAAAAAGGTACTTATTTTTAGGGCGCCTGGTGGCTCAATTGGTTGAGTGTCCGACTCTTGATTTCAGCTCAGGTCATGATCCCAGGATCATGGGATCGATCCCTGCATCAGGCTACAAGCTAAGCATGGAGCCTGCTTAAGATTCTCTCTCTCTCTCTCAATATACATAAATAAACACTTTAAAAAGATAATTATTTTCATTGTTTTCTGAAATAAGTATTGCTTTATAGTAGTAAGATGAAACAATAAATTAACTTATAAAATTAAACAATGTGGAAAATGTAGATTTAGTGAGTTTAAAGCATTCTTCCTTTTTAAAAAATTTTTAATGTTTATTTATTTTTGAGAGAAAGAGAGGCACAGAACACGAGCAGAGGAGAGGCAGAGGGAGAGGAACAGCAACCGAAGCTGGCTCCAGGCTCTGAGCTGTCAGCATAGAGCCCAATGCAGGGCTCAAACTCATGGGCTGTAAGATCATGACCTGAGCTGAAGTCAAATGCTTAACCAACTGAGCCACCCAGGCACCCTGCAAGTTTAAAGCATTCTTAATCTTTAACACATATAGAAACACAAGACTGGAAGTAATTAAAGTTGAGCATATTTAGATCATATAGAAGCTTCAAGAACAAACAAACCCCACAAGAAATGGTGCCAATGAACAGATTAGGCAGTTAGAGGGTAAACTGAAAAGCTCTTTGTAAATATAATGCTTAGTAAGGTCACTGTGGATCTCCCACACTCCTTTGATTCTGTACCTTACACATTCTTCTTTTTGCCCAATGAGGCAAGTTAGTTTTTTTTTTTAAACCTTTTTTAATTCATTATTCATTTTTGAAAGAGGGAGAGAAAGAGAAAGAGAGCAGGGGAGGGGCAGAGAGAGAGGGAAACACAGAATCCAAAGCAGGCTCAAGGCTCTGAGCTGTCAGCACAGAGCCCGACTTGGGGCTCAAACCCATGAACTGTGAGATCATGACCTGAGTCAAAGTCAGACACTTAACCAACTGAGCCACCCTGGCGCTCCAAGTTAGTTTTCATTTCAAGTCAATTAAGTGACAAGAAATGGCTGACAGACGCCTGTCATTTTTCTTCCCAGAGAACAAAGAGTTCCGAAAAGGCAGCTCTAGGACTTCCGGTGGGCATAGTAGTACCCACAGTATCTGCTACAGCTGCTGGTCCTGAAACCCAAAATGGCAGGGAAATCTTCTTTGAGAGTTAGTGGGCAGGCAGTGTCTGCTAAAATCGGGTCATCGCAACACTGCCAAGAGGCAGATACCCATTGCCTCCAGGACAGGCTCATTCTGTGTATATAAGCTCTGGGAGAAAAGCCACGGAATCTTTCACTTATTAAATGAAATCCATACCTGCCAAAATATGTTTTAATAAATCTCATATATTCAGGCCTTAACCTTAAACATCTTCCTACCATTCACAAGACATTCCCAATCTGAGCTTTTATATCTATAACATAAATTTGTACGCCAAGAAGTTACAAGACCAAGTACAGGGTGTTCTTGAATGTATGAGGGAGGATTTCTATGGATGCTTTTGTAAGAATTTCATAACTGCATGATGAAACAGCATTTGAAAACTATTTCCAAAGATTACACACCAAAGTGAATACAATTTTTTATTTTTGAGCGTGTAATGAGTATGTGAAACCACAGCACAATGCCAGTACATAATAAATATCTCCGGAGCGGTTGACTTTGGGGTGAGACAGACATTTACCTATTAAAACCACACCTGATGACATAATACAGAGTTAACAGGCAAAACTGTGCTTTCTCAATTATAATTCCTTTAAAAATCAAGATGTTGGGGGCACTCAGATGGCTCCATCGGTTAAGCGACTGACTCTTGATTTCACCTCAGGTTGTGATCTCACTGTTGACAAGATCCAACCGGGCATCTGGCTCTTGGGTGACAGCGCAGAGGCTGCTTGGGATATTCTTCCCAACCCCCCCCCCCATCCCTATCCCACTCGTTCGTGCTCTCTCTCTCTCTCAAAATAAATAAAACATTAAAAAAAATCAAGATGTTAAAGAAATGCTAATCTTGTCAGGATATTCACACTTAAAGCAGTAACAACAGCTACTAGTCATTGAATAATTACATTAGTCTTATATGTATGGACATTTAGGTTGTTTCTAATCTTCTGCTACTTCACACTGTGCTATAATAAATTGTGTGTGTGTGTGTGAGAGAGAGAGAGAGAATGAGATTTCACACAAGTGAGAGTGCATCTGTAGTGTAAAAAAGCCTAGAAGTAAAATCGTGTTAAGTATGTAAAAGACATTATTCTGTTATTCTCACAACAGCCCTACAAATGTGGGCTCAATTGCTCCTCATATGTGGACAAGAAAATCAAAATTAAGGCTCAGAGCGGTGGAATGACTTCTCCTTGGTCAGAGAGCCAGCAAGGGGTAGAGCTGGAGTTCTAACCCAATCGTCGCCACCCTGTCTGTTCCACTCTTTTACAGTCTCATAAATGTTTTCCCATAATGTCCCAAACCAAGAGTAACACAGAGGACTCAAGCCACACTTGAAGTCTTGAAAGTTTAAACTCAACAAATGAAAACAACGGCAGCAGTGATGGTTAAGCAGATAGGTTTGTGGCCTGTGCTGGTCCCCCAGCGACGGGGCTGGTTCCTACAATATGAAGACAGACTCTGATGGACAATAGTGAAATCCAGGCTGGTCCTCCCACACACCCTAAACACATTGTGCCTTTTTTTTGTTTTTCACATTGTGCCTTTTTAAAAATTCCACTCAATGATCCTTGCCAGGTCCCACCTGTACTGTACTGAAGATCTGCCTGGAATAAAATTAGTTCAATCAAACCCGTGGTAATTCCTGCCTCCTGGTGTTGCTTCGTAAAAAAAAAAAAAAAAAAAAAAAAGGGAGGTCTGTTTATTCATTTTGGCACAAATTGCCTCACCAATGGCATATAAGAAAGGTTTGTCTTCTTAATTATATTACATATGGGAGCCTATACCAAAGGTTCAAGACTCAAAGTTTTTAAATAGGTCTTAAAGCTGGTGACCAAATAGCCGTTAGCCTTTAAAATCATGTATGCTGCCTTAGGCATTCATAACACATCACATATGCAAAGTGTATATTACAACCTTCCTGAAGGGGACTTGCCGATAGATCTCAAACACTTAAAGATGTGGGTTTCCTTTGTTCTTTGGACTGTGGGAATTTGTTCTAAAAAGTGGGCAGAGGAAAAAGAAAAGATTTATGTACATTATTGTTTATCATAAGTTTATTTATAATAACTTAAAAGTGGAAATAACTCAAATGCCTAACAAAAAGAGTACACTTAAATAATAATATTGTATGTTCATGTGGGGAAATACTACACAGCTGTCAAACTGGCGTTTTCAAAGAAAACAATGAAGAAAAATCCTCCTCAGCAAGGACAAGGGAAAATGAAAACCAGAAAACTGATAGGTAGTGTAGCCTCAACCATATCATGTATATACATAGATACATACAGGGAAAAAACTAGAAGATTGTAATCCAGAATGCTAAAGATCTGAGTAGACTATTACACATAACTTTAATTTCCCTTTCATGTGTTTTTTAATTATTATGTTTATACATAAAATGTAGATATTATGATTATATACTACAGTTAAATCCAGAAAGAGATGACAAATAGTATTTTTTAAAGACTTAAAAAATGTTTATTTGGTTATTTAGAGAGAGAGAGAGCACAAGCTGAGGAGGGGGAGAGAGAAAGGAAGGGAGAGAAAGAGTCCTAAGCAGGGTCCACACTGTCAGCACAGACCCCCACAGGCTATGAGATCATGACCTAAGCCGAAATCAACAGTTGTATGCTTAACTGACTGAGCCACACAGGCGCTCCTTAAAAAAGAATCTTTAAATTGGTTGTTGATACTATTGACATTCTCAGCTATGAGCTGTCTCCTGTTACAGCCAAGTTAAATAGGCAGGACTATTTCTCTTTTGCCTTCTGCGGTCTGACCAATTCATTGCTTGTAGGTATTATCACCAGTGTAGGAAGAGGTAAGGAGATAGTGAAACTCAAAGCCATCTTTTTCAGTAGAGTGACTGCCATACATTTGTTTGGAGAAGATTTGAAAGTCCAAACTGACTAAAGTTAGAGATTTCCTTTATCTATATGACCTCTGATGTCAAAATTATTCCATTACTGCAGACAACCATCATATCTTGGTCTGAGGGAATAAAAACCTCTCCAACTAAGAAATTCCATGATGTCACTGAATGGCAAGAGCCCCTGTGAAGTGCCTGCCTCCTCCTAGGTGAATGCTCTCATCTGTCTCTTCCTTCAATCTCCTGATGCCTCATAATGGGAAAGTTCATAACCAACGAGAGATTCACTAACTAGGTCCTTCCCCACTTTTAGGCCAAAGTCGTATCTAACTTCTAAGATACTGAAATCAAAACCCAAAATCTGTGTAGCAATATTCTGGTTATTCACTTTCACAGACTTTAATTCCAGTTCATTTCAGTCTGATCTTATTCTTTCTGTGTTCTTTCATCCTTGATTATAAAACACTATTTTCCTTGTACTCATTTAAAATTTGCTACTAAGAGCCTTGTTTTCTATTGCCAAAATGTTTTCTCTCATGGACTCTTTTGTAGGTACTTCTCTGACAAATCCCTTCTCACTCAAATTCCATTCTTAATTTTCCTCCATTAAGATGTCTTCTATTTTATTTCTCTAAGTAAAAATTCAGGACTGTATCAGTATGGAATATGCACTCTTAGGCATATTGAGTGGAGTATATAACACCAATTCTAATGTAATCTGCCTAAATCCAGAGTGTGGCTAATTGTCAGATATTTGCTTCTCTCTGATTCAAACCTGCAAACTGTAAGTATCTCTATACTGTTTATAATAATTTGAGTGGGGCATTTGCAAGATCACTTTTTATGAACTTGAGATGATGCTAAATATGTTACATTTGCAGATGGAGCTGCTTGGGAAAGTTTGACAGACGAATTCCGCTCAGCAGCTGAAGTTTCTCTATTTTGTCATCAGAGCTCACACTCACTCTCTCTGGCTGCTTCTACTCCTATCAACAAACCAATCAATAAATGTTTCTGATAACTGTCCCTTTCATCTTTCATTCATGATTGCAGTCATTACAGATGAAAATATTACCAGTGTCAGTTCTATTACTACTTTACTATAAAGGCAAGGAAGTATAAAGCACCCAAGATAGGAATTTTAGGCTCCTTTGAATACCTACTTGGGATGAGGGTGACTTTTTGCAGTGACAGTGGTGTTTCAGCATTTCTGACATCAAACCACACAGGAGCCATCTGTGGTGCCTTCCTGTTAGGTCAGGCTCCACTCTGAGACCCACAGTAACTCTTCTCATTACCTATAGTGATATCCTAGAAAATCCAGTGCCTATTCCATGGTCCAACATATCATCCATCCACCTCTCTCTCACCCTCAAAATGCACGGGTTCTTGGGCCTCATAACAAACTTCAAACCCCTTGATCACTCAATGGAACATGTTGGCTCCACTATAAATTCATGATTTCTAAACGCAGTTGGGTCCTCGCTGAGAGCACTTTGCCATTCTCAGCAACAAATCCAATCTCCCACATCTCTCTCTGTGTTTGTGCAACACTGCTCCCATTTATTCTCAGATATCCTTGCACGCTGCTGCACTAAGAAAGGTGAGGCCATCAAGAGAACACTGTCAACACTCTGTTCCTTATTTATACACCCATGTTCGCCTCTCCTCCCCTGGAATGAGAATATAAGACATATCTCCTTCTTCATTAAGGTCATCCCTTCCATCTTCTAAGACATCATTCCATCTACTTTACCCTCTCTCCTCTCTCTTTTTTCTTCCTTTTCCTCACCAGTATTGTCCTTGTCCTATCAACAGGATAAAACAGTCCCTGCCCTATAGAAAAATCCTCCATGGACTGTGTGTCCCCCTCAGGTTAACACCCATTCTCTCTGCTTTTCTCTCAGCTTTCATGCCTGTAAGCTCTGTCGCCAGTAAGTCTTTATTTCTCTCCTCCTTTTTGAGCCCCTGACAACTTAACTCCAGTTCTCACCATCTGGTATAAATGTTCTTAAGGTCAACAATCATGCCAATCCAAGGGAGACTTTTCAGTTCTTACAATGGGCTGACTCACTGCCTGCGTTTGATGGAGTCATTAACTTTTTCTTTCTTGAGACATTCTCTCTCCTGTTGATGAAATCATACTCCACTTCCCAATATTTCTCTGCCCCCTTTTCTCAGTCTTCTTCCTGAGTCCCTTTCTCTCTGTTCTGTACCTGATCATTTCTCCCACTCATACCCCATGGCTGATTTCTCAGTCTATTCTTGAGCCATACCATTCATCCCTGTGGTTTTAACCTTTGCTGGAACATTTATCATTCTTGAATCCTTCAAGACTTCCCAGAACTACTGGCAGGACATCCTTTATGCTACAAAATGTCCCAAGAATGGTCATTGTTGCAGATGGTGCTGAATGACAATTCCCTACCTTCCTTGGCACTTAGGTCCAAAATCGTGATTCATTCTGTCTACAGAACATATGCCTAAGTGTAAGCATGCAAACAAAAATAAATGTGGGCTTACAGCTGCTCCACTACGACATTCATGCAAGCCATATCACCCAAGAAAAAGAGGCCAAATGAAACAAAATGCTTAAACTTCAGATTCAACAGCTCCGGTTGAAACCATAGCATGTCTCCAGTGAGTAAGCAGAGGTGAGGCCACATGCTTTGATCATTTACTTAAACCCCATGGGAGACAAAGATTTTTTAGAGTTATAACCAGAATGCTTCAAGTAAGACTTTACTTTAGGACTCTTGGTTGAATCATAGAATGGCTTTAGGATTGTAAGTGCCAGGCAGGCTTACCATTTTCCAGGGTAGGACGCAGCATGTCTCCTATTTTCTGGGAGTCACAGAGGATGTTGTCAAGGGTGCTGCAGTATGTTACTGAGATACACCATGACACCCAAACCTAACATCACACACAGCGACCTGATGCCACAACACCAGTCTGCAAACATGTGGTTAATGCTGTGCGACCCTCAGCTGTCCTCTCAGCCATGATGCTACAATGGCTGCCCATCTTCTCCCTTCCTCACTGAAGAAGAACTCAGCCATAATAGCAGGAGAGATACTAAGTAGATTAAATAGTGTAGGGACTTTTATGCAGAAATGCTTTCCTGATGATGGGGAAATCAACAGGTTCTTTTTCAATGGTGAATTTGATGCATAGCCAGAATTGGGAATTTGCTTTTCAAGGCATTTTTGGAATCCTTATTATGTATGTACCATTATCTCTGAAACTCTCCCCAGTAGTGAATATGGCTCTGGGCTTTATTACCTTGACAACCCATCTCCAGTAATCCGCATATGTATGATATCTTGATTATCCTACTTGGTAAGCACAATGTACTGTAGTTAATGTGTTCAGGTTTTGAGAAAGTCCTAGATTTCAGCTGCATCTTATCTTATAATTTCTCACCGAGGACAGACAGACCCTTTTATTCCTTTGCATCATGTTTCCAGGTAGAGGGGGCTCCATTAGAATAATGCTCCGGACACTTTTCTGTCATCCTGCTCATGAGCTATCTAAGTGCCAACAAAAGGAGAAGAGACAGCATTTTCAGCCAACCCTCTTGGTGAGAAGTGTGTTTTCTCTCCTCCTCCACACTGTAAGTTTCACAAGCCCACATCCTTTAGGGGAGGGCCCCTTTGTGGGTCCTCGGTGGGGCTGGCTGGGTAAGTCTAGCTTAGTTGGGGCTGAAACATAGCAAGCCCACTTGCCAGGCCAAAGTCATGGTCTTCAACCTAGTTCCTTCAGTAAGAAAGGAAGCGTTCTGGCCTTTGACTAACTTCTACATCACTCAAGCAGGGTAACAGGTGATATGACATTATAATAATGGGAAACAAAGCCAATTATTACACAATATTTATGCTAGTTAGGGTTCAGATATTTATGTAGTTGATTCTTTTCTATTTTCCCTGGTGGAGAATTCCATTTTTAGTATAATGTTAAGAAGCACACCATTGTTTTCTTAATTACTCAGAGCAGTTCTTTATTACATTCAGTGTGTATTTTCATGACACCAATATCTAAAAGGTCGCCAGGATGAAGAACTGGCAACACAAACACGAATGGACAAAAAAGGAGAAAAATTTAGTGAGATTGCCAAAGAAACAAGACAGGCAGGACAACCTGAGTAGAAAGTAAAATGTCTCAAAGACCTAGAATGTGGGGAAATACTTTTAAATGTTTATTCTTGCAATCAATTTCAGAGTCAAGTATTGTCTTTCAACAGTTCTTTACTATTCAGAGGAAATGCCAACCCTAGAATGTAACCTGGCTCTATTTTAGGACAAAGACAATTTACATCTGACTATATGCTAGAACATCCATAGACATTTCATCAACATTCGAGCTCATTTTAGCAACATCATATTTTTCTTACTCAGTCTTTCTGAAGCAAAGCCAGAAGAAATACTCCATTTTCGAGTATTTTTCTAACATTGGCGTTTGAAGATATTTAGGTCCAAAAATAAGTAGAACATTATGTCACCACTGTTTTGAGTACACAAACTCAATGTTCATATGGGTTAAATTCTATGACATCCCTTTCCAAGGGACTGTGCAAATCCTGTCCTGTAATTCTGGTGTCTCCAATTGTACATGAGCAGGACCCAAGGCTGAGTCTTAATACTCTTTTCTACAAAAATTACTTTCAGATCACATGATTTATTGTACAGTGATAGGAAAGCTTTCTTTGTGGTGAGTCTGTAATTTCATGATCACTTTTAGTTGTAAATACTGGATCATGTTGATTGTTTATTCTCAAATGCCATCTCAATGCCTATGTTAAGTAAATGTCGGAGTTGCAAATCTTAAGGACGTTACTTATGAAGTGAAACAAATTTGTAATCACTTTTGAGGGCACTTAATTATGGAGCTTTAAAAAAGGGCGATTCATTATTACTTCACAGAGCTAGATATATGTCCAAAGATAAACATAGAAATAACTTTCCTACTTACTGGTGACACTGGCAAGCTACATAATCCCTCTAATGCCCATGTTCTTCACTTGTAAAATGTGATAAAACAGACCTACCAGGTTTTCCTGAGAAATAAATGAGATAATTTAGGTATAGCACTTAACTCAGCGCCCAACACCAAGTAGGGAGTTAAAAGTATGGACTCTGGAATTCAATTCTGGCTTATCACTGTAACTTATAACTACTGTTGCTGCTGCTATCCACCTTGTCATGATTATTACTGAATAAATGTTTCACTTATTTAGCTGAAAGCAAGTCAAAAGCACATCACCTTTATAAAGCTAACACCAAAGGTGAGCACCCAAAACATGCCAGGCACTGTTCTGAGAGCTTTAAGTGTATTCATCCTGAAAACAACTCTATTTTAATATTGCCCTTCTTACAGCAAAATGTATGAGGAAACTTGTGCACAGACAGGCTTAGTATCTTTTTTTAATTATTTTTAAAAATTGTTTATTGTCAAGTTGGTTTCCATATAACACCCAGTGCTCATCCCCATAAGTGCCATCCTCCATCACTCCCTTCCCCTCTCCCCCATCAGTCCTCAGTTTGTTCTCAGCATTCAAGACGCTTGAATGCTTAGTATCTTCATCATGCACACACAACAAGTGGCTGAGCCAGGGTCCAAACCCTGGCACACCTTACCCTTAACCTGAACACTTTCTCTTCCACATCCCCATGCACATCCATCAGTCTTGCACTGTGCCATTATGGACCCTTTGGCGGAGCCCTTGGGAGTTCCCCAAACTTGGTGAAAGGAAGAACAGGTTCAAGAGCAGAGAAGTCAGAGTAGGGAGACAGTTTTGCAACTATTCTTATGGGCGCTCTGGGGCACTTATAAGAGCATTACTGGTTGGAATCAACGCATTGGAAGACTGACCGTGGTTGGGCCTTTCCCGGGGAGCTATGTAGCCTGAGCTTGAAGGGCTTCCGTGATGAGGCAGCGACCGATTTCTGAGGCACTCCAGTCCATTTTTGGATAACTCTGAATGTGACAGAAAACCCTTTCTTATATCATACCAACATGGTGTTTCCAATGATTTCTCCTTGTTGGTTCTAACTTTGTCTCCATGAAACTAACCACATCACACTCAGGCTGTCCACACAACTGTCCCTTCAATACTGTGCTACTTCCTCATATCTCCCATCTTTTCTTTCCCACACTCAAAGTCTCATAATTGCTTCCATCCACATGGCATGGCCCTTGGTGTCCTCTCCACCAGGGATCCCCACTTTCGCAGTTAATTGTTAGGGGATGGAATGAGACCGATGTTGGTTTGTTTGAACAGTGGCTCTGCCTTACTAACTCTGTGACTTTAAGCACATTTCCTTAACTGCCAAGCAGGAATAAGAGTGTCTATATGATAAGCAATGGGGATTAAGAAATGCCCAAGAACTTGTAAGAAACTCCCAAGAACTTAGTGCCGTGCCTGGTATGCAGTACATATCCCAAAATATTTGCTGCTCATGGTTGTTGTCATCATCATAGCTGCTGTGAGGGTGCAGGCGCACAAGTGGGAATGAGACCCCCACTCTGGTCCAGAGTCAGGATAGCACTGGCAGAGCCAGAAAGACACTTGGATTCCTAAGCTCCCATCACACACATCATAACCCAAAATGCTCGCCTCTCCCTTTCTCAACATTACTTACCTGGGATTTGGAGACTTAACTATTTACCACTTCAAGAGTACTAATGGTAACAGATACATGAACTTCGCAAAAACATGGTGGAATTCTTCTTAGCAAAAGATATGAAAGCTATGTGATAGTTTTTACCATGAGATGAGAAATTCTGAAAATGAAAGGAGTCTGTTTGGATCAATGAAAACAGACACTAGATGAATACCAGGTTGGAAAAAAAACATTACAGAAGTAGCTAAATCCCCCCTGAGAGTTGGGTTACTTCTAACCTTCTTTCCAAAGATGTCAACCCATGATGAAGAGCAAGGAAGCCATTATGCATCAACTAAGGAAGCTGTGGCTCCAATGACTGACCCTGGAGCAGAATGGTGGCAACTCGAAAATCATTGCAAACTCACTCAAGCTCTTAGGTGCTGTCAACACAGCACTGTCAAGCCATTTCCACCACATTATCCAAGGTCTAATTTGGGAACATTCTTTATTCATATATTATTATCTTATTTAAAAGGAACTACTTACCCTTCAAGTAACTCAGATTTCCTAAAGACTCAACAGGGCTTATAAGTGAAAACTAATATTAGTCATGCTAACACTATTGGAGTCACTGTGAAGTGTCAGGAACAGAACATATTTTCTTTGAGGACAAAGAAGGGATTCTATCTCTCTTTGTATTCTCTGCCCCCACCCTCACATCCAGAGCCTAGCACAGACCCTTAACCATAGTATGTACTCAAGAAGTCTTTTCTGAATAAATGTTCCCCAATTGCACCAAGGAAGGCCCTTATTTTTCATCATAATGACCTTGAGCAATAGGGCTTATGTAAGAACCAGGAATCCTCTCTACAGAAAGTTGGAAATGCCTCCATCTGAGTTCTATTCCCGGTTCTGTTTGATGAGCAAATGGGTGAGAGAAGCCTCTGGAATCAGCCACCTGAGTTCTAATCCCAGGTATACTATCTTGGGGAAGTTACCCAATGTCTCCCTGTGCTCCTTTCTCTATCTGTTCAATGGGGATAATAGTATTAGTGATACCTCTTGGGCTTCTTATGAGAAATAATTGAAATAACATGTAAAAGACTTAAGGGAGCTTTTGGCCTACACTGAGTACCCAGTATAATGTTACTACTGTTATATTATTTGCTAGTCGAAAGGCCTGGAGTAAGTTACTTAGCCGCTGTGCGCCACCATTTCCCCATGTGTAAAACACAGTGTAATTCAGTGTAAAGGTCCCCTTGCTCTCGGACAGAATGAGGAGGATTGCTAAGGACTGCTGACCTGCAGGAAATTGATAGGAGGCCCCGGATGGAAAAGTTTCTGATTGTTGGCATGAGAATGAGGAAGTAGGCAAAACATCATTCTTCTGTTTTCATCTCTAATAATAGAGATCTTGGGACTTAGGTAATAGAATCTGATGCTACCTGGCTCATAGGAGGAGAGTTGCTATGTATTACACTTGACTTGAAGGTGGGTGGTTTCTAAGGAGGGAAGTTGGAACGCCACGGTGCAGTAAACTCACAAGCAAAATTGGTGCATTTCTGTAGGATGGGGGGAGGGAGGTGCTATTCTCCAAAGCAAAGCTGCTTTTCAAACCATTGGCTTACTGGCTTTCTGAGAACTTCTCAGTAACCTATACTGACTTAGAACAGTGGAGGAAAAAAAATTAGAACAATGGAGGAAAAAAATTTGCCCTCTTTTTGCTATCTGTCACTATGAGCAATTTAATTCTGCCTTTTTGTACAAGAAAAATAGTAAAATCCATCTGCAAGTATCTGGGCCGGTGACTTCTACTTGGTAGATACTCCCTTTTTCTTACAAGCTCTTTGTGGGGCAACATGCTTCCGCAGTGTAGTGGCCATCGTGTTCACCTCACAGGCTCTTTGCGGGGCTTTGATTGTCCATGCCTCGGGTATATCCTGGGAGTGACTAACATACACAGAGTATGGACATGAGGAGATTGAGAGCTTACTGTGCACCCACACAGTGCTGGCCACTTTATGTGTATCATCTCTTATCCATACAACAGTGCCTTGAATGTATTACCATTATGTTTCCCAGATAAAAGACACTGAGTGTTGTGAGGTGTATCATCACAGTCACAGGTGATGGCACTGAGATTCTAACCAAGGTCTACACAGTCCGTGGTTCATGCTGTAAATTTTCCACTACTAAAGGTAGAAGATAAAACTTCCCAACTTAAACACACTGAAGTTTACAAGACAATTCTTTCCAGCGTTCCATCTGGAGAGGAAAAAAAGATCCATCTTCATTAGAAATGGTGCTCTTCAGGGCATCTGGGTGGTTCAGATGGTTGAGTGTCTGATTTCAGCTCAGGTCATGATATCACGGTGTGTGAGTTCGATGCTGTCAGGTCAGAGCCTGCTTCAGTTCCTCTGCCCTACCCCTCTCACACACACTCTGTCTCAAAACTAAATAAAAACATAAAAAAAAAGGAAATGGTGCTGTTCAATTTCATCTAGTTAGGAATGCTATAATTAGGGAATTATGCCCTTTCGTAATACTCTGCCAGTGTAATATTACTGCCCATGACATTCTGAAGATTTTTCTATCAAATGTCTATCGGTTCTCGTAAAAGGGAAAGCAAGAACCACCCTCCCACACAATGGCCCAGAAAGAGCAGTATTTTCTTCCTGGTACAGATAATCAAATATTTATATAATATGAAGGTAATTCTGTCAAAACCTTAGACACACAAAAAGTCTAAGGTTTCCCATTTTAAATGTTTCTATACCAATAATCAAGGCCACAGTGGAATATGCAGTAGTTCAATACTAGGGGTAACAATCTTAAATTTAGCCACAGATATAGCTATCTGACTGCACAATTTATTTAAAATCTAAATTAGTTTCTTTCAGGACAAGATAACTGGACCCATGCTAATTTTCGTGGGAGGTCAAAAAATACTTCCTTTTATTTAAACATTTCACCCAAACTGTTATCCTACTACCACACTTATTAACATCTCCCATTTTCCTTCACTTTTGGATAGAAACTTCACTAACTGATATTTTCTAGGACTTCTTTGAATGCCACTGGGGATAAAGGAAAGCTAAAAATAACAACTCTGAAAGCATGACTCCCCTCAAGACACTGAAAGGAGAAAATGTCCCCTTACCATCGCTCAACCCGCGGTAAGATTTTAAAAAATATTTTAAAGGAAGCAAAGAGTTTGTGGAAAGTTCTGGCTGAAAAGTGAGGAAGTGGCTTATTACCCACCATGCAAAGGGGAGGCTGACTTCTGACTCTTTTATACCCCAGGCCCAGCCCTGGGGCCAGCAGCACCTGGAAACGGCTGGCTGCTTGGCTACTTTTCAGTGCTGCCCAGAAGCTCCCCATAGAAGCCAAAGCAAAGAAACCCCAAGCCCACAAGCAGTAATGGCACTGCCTATAAAAGAGAGTGAGACGTGCAGAAAATGTTTTATCGTCAGAATTCTCTCCAGACAGAAGGATTTTTAGGGGCCTCTGGGGAGATTTCTGAGGATTCTTAAATACCATTTTCAAGCAAATGTTTATTAAAGTGCGTGTTTTTGTGACATCCTTCTATTTCTTCACTGTATAATTAAGAGGTATAAAGAATACAATTGTTGGGGACTTTTCTCATCCTGCTTTGCCTTTCGTCTCTTGTTTACCAAACTCCTAGTAGAAGTTTGGTTATTCAATGTCAGTGGAATTTTTGAAGAATATCCATTTCTTTTTTTTTTCTTTCATCATGCTTGTTCCATATTTTAATGCCCGAGATTATGAATTTAAGATTAGGAGAGGGTTTGAAAATTTTATAGACCGGTTTGTCACACAGGATAAAGCACACAAATTCCCCCTTGAAAACCATAAACAAGACTTGACTGAAAGCTCCATATTTATTTACAGCCTTCTCAGAGCCACACATACGAGGGCAGCGACTATACATCTTAATTAGTTTATCTGTATTCTGCTCATGCACTGCCGTGCTCAAAGAACTTTATAATTTTCACCACCATTTACGAACAAGCCCTGACTCACCAAGATTTACAAAGCAATCAGTGGTAAAGTTAATTGGAATCTAGATTTTCTAACACCTACAGAAAAATCCATACAATGCTGGAATAAAAATACAGCCAAGGAAGCGAAACTAAATTTAAGCATGGCATTTCTAAACCAGAGGGAGAGAGCTGGGAAGGGAGAATTCTTTACAAAAGATTTAAATAGGTGTTGGGGCAGTATTGTTTCTTTTCATTTCACGTTTAGGTTGGCTGGTTGAAGCAACAGGGAGTCAGGAAGAGCTGGGCAACCTATGTAGATCCAACTCACCCCTTGGGTCTTCTCACAGACCTGAAATACCCTGGGGTGGGAAAGAGTCAGAATAGTTTCGTACCCAAACCCAGGACAGACTGTAGAGAGGGGAGTATGTGAGGATGAAGCTTAGAAGAAGAAATTAGATTTGAGAGTGAGGAAGACCAAGGCTTTTGTTAGTATCTGTATGCCTTAGAATCCTGGACTTGTATCACTAACAGGGTGCTGCCTTCCACCATGCCCTTGTAATTATATAAAGTAAATTATAGTCAGACCCACGTGGTCTTAAAAGCCTTTGTAAAGGAATCTGAAGTCATTCACTGTTTTACTTAATGGGCAGGGTAATAACATAATCCCTACTGTGGGACACGAGCTTGACACAGGCTAGTGGGAAAGAAAGGAGGAGATGGATGTGTGAGAGAGGATGTGGGTAGAATTTATAGGACTTGAAGAAGATGAGATGTAGGGGTGAGTGTTAGGAATGCCTTCAAGCACAATGGCCAAAAAGATGGTGTTGTCATGAAGAGAAATAGGTTATTAAGGGAAATAAAGCAGGCTGATGTAGGAACAAGTTGTGAGAGCAATCCTATTTTCAATGGAATGAAATTAAGTAATTGTCAGGGACACAGGAAATAAGGAAGAAAAGCCCTGGAGAAGGTTGGGGCTGTCAATATATACTTGGGAGTCCTTGACATATGGACCTGGGGCCCTCAGCATATAGAGAGTGGTTGAAATGAAGGGGATATGCAGAACTGTCAAGAGGAAGGAGGTACAGAGAGATGCAGAAAGGACAGGCCTAAGGAGATGCCCCCATTGTAGGGAACAAATATAGGAAATAAGGGGGAAACTAGAAGGTATAGGGTTGTGACATCAAGAGGAAAGGTAATTTCAAGTAGGGATTAATCAATGGGATCAATCATGTGGAAGGTGGTTGGTGATCTCTGGTGACTCAGACAGTAGGTTTAATGCAACGGTGGAAGTCAGTAAAGAATTAACATGTGAGGACATGCTGAGAAAATGGATGATATAAATGTAGAATGTTTTTGCAACAAGTCTGTCCCTGAAGAAGAAGGTGGAGAGATGGAATCTGGAAAGGTTCAGGTTCGGGGCACCTGGGTGGCTTAGTGGGTTAAGCGTCCAACTTTTGCTTAGGTCATGATCTCACGGTTCGTGGGTTCGAGCCCTGCGTCGGGCTCTGTGCTGACTGCCAGCTCAGAGCCTGGAGCCTGTTTCAGTCTGTGACTCCCTCTCTCTGACCCTCCCCTGCTCACACTGTCTGTCTCTCTCTCTCCTAGAAATAATAAATTAAAAAAATAAAAATGTCATCTTCCTAGGAAATTAATGTTAAACATTCTAAGGCCAAGGCCAGCCACAAACACAAGTTCAAAATCCATTAGGACCAAATAATGTTAGAAATGAAAAATCAGCGAACAGGAGCGCCTGGGTGGCTCAGTTGGTTAAGTGGCCAACTGGTGATTTNCTCTCTCTCTCTCTCCTAGAAATAAATTTAAAAAATAAATAAATAAAAAAAGAAAGGTTCAGGTTCAGGAAAGGGAGTGTTAAGGGTAAGAAGAGGCTGAGGAGGTTTGTAGACTGAAGAGAAGCAGTTGGTGGTGAAGTGAGAGACGGAAAATGTGAAAGAAATGAGCTATAATAGTGGATCCTGGATAAAAGACTCTTTTCTTTCACTACAAAGATGAAGACTTTTTGCGTAATATAAAGTAAACATATCAGCTCAAAATTCTACATGTGTTCGACAAACCTAAATTTCTGCATTAGTAAATCAAACATTTATCATATTTTTATGCAGTAAAGCCATGTTTGTTGAAATGAATGTTAAAACTCAAAATGTGAGGATTTCTTAGTTTATTTATTTATTTTGAGAGACACAGAGAGAGAGAGAGCATGTGAGCAGAGAGAGGGGCAGAGAGAGAGGAGAGAGAGAATCCCCAACAGGCTCCATGTCCAATGCAGAGCCTGACTCTGAGATTGATCTCATGAACCAGGAGATCATGATTTGAGCCAAAATCAAAAGTCAAACATTTAACCATCTGAGTCACCCAAGTGCCCCCACAAAATTCAAGGAGTTTAATAATGAAGGAAGCACTGCTTGCATTGAGATTATATGTAGGAAGCTTCCTCTCTACACCATTTATAGCATTAATTCAATCACTTACAAGTAAGAATTATGCCACATGCTGCAGGGATTGATACCACATGGTCCCTAAATCCCACAGAATTTACTGTCTTAAGGAAAAACACAAACTTATTCTTCTTAAATACAATATGATTGACACTATCATATAGAACTGTACTGGAGTGTGGGAACCCACTCAGAAGTGGCCACAGGAAGCTTCAGAAAGGTGGTGTGAGCTGGGTCTCCAAAGATGACTTCCAGTTTGTTTCTTCTCCAAAGAGGGAAGGGGCATAACAGGTGGAGCAGATAGGAATGAAAAAGCAGAAAATGAGGCTGGGAAAAGACTGGGAAAAAAATATGGATTGTATCCTGCTGGGGAATAGAACCAATGAAAGAATTTGAACTGGGAAGGAGCATAACCAGAAACCACTGCCTAAGCTGTTTAAAGCCATCTACTTAGATGATGGCTCAACTCTTACTTGTCTAAACCCTCCCACACCCTCCCTATACGGAATTCCTGCAAGTCTAAGGCAGGGCGATGCTGGCTCATTCTTCCTTACGACTCTGAGAGACAAATTTTGAAGTTCTTTTATTTTTTAATGTTGGTATCTATTTTTTAATGACTTCTAGGGTGAAATAATCTGTGAGTTGTCACCAAAGTGTCAAAGAGTGCCCCCGAAGCAAATACTGTTTATACGTTGCACTTATTTGGTCAGACATGAATGTAGCAGCTACACTTGAATACATTTGACAACCAGGCACCATGTGGAGTCTCTGAGGAACTCAAACCACCAGGCTGGCATGTGTGGGCACCACAATCGGGCTAAGAGTCAGCAACCCTTGAAACCTGTCTGTTGAACGTCAATTTTTAGGGGAGGTTGACATCAGCATGGGGAGGGCTGGAAAAAGAGTATGTGTTGGTGCCAGCTTTAGTTGTCCTGGATCCCTAGTCAGCGCGTAAGCCCACAGGTGAAGTCCCCACAAAAGCCCCACATTGACTGACTCAACCTGCACTAGAATAGAGCTTAGATCTTCCCTTGAAGAGTTCAGTTCACCTCTCCACCTGCACCCAAAGGGACTTATCAAAGTATCCCTTCAAGCATGTAGCACCTGGAAAGAATTCTGAATCAAGTTTTCCTCAGTCCCTTAAATAACCAGTAGTGTTTCAGCCCTTTGGTGACCAAATCTATATTGGTTCTGCCCTTCAGGTCACACCTTATTAAGAGTTCTGACCACTATCTACACACACACACACTCCCCTACATACATCCATATGCACATATACAGCAGCTATAATTTAAAAATATATATATTTTATGCCTTTGCTTAATTTAGGGCCACATATTGAAAGAAAAAGTATCAGCTTAAACTTGGGTATCTTTTTAAAGAGACCGGGGTTTTCCAAATCATCTCTCCCAGATCTCGTAAATTCTATGTATGAGAGAGTAAAGCTGTATTTTTTTAATGTGCTATAAGTACACTAAATAGTACATGGGACTCCCATATATAACCATTTTTATAGGGTTTGAAACATAATTTTCCATTTATCTTTGCTTTTTATGACATTGTTGGTTAGGATGACTACTACTGCCTAATATTTATAAATGTAGGCACTCCTCCATCCTTGTGTATAGATGCCACACAAAAAATCAGAACCACTCAGCACAGCCCACATGATAATAGAGTTTGCAATATTAGAGCACAAGGATGTTCTGTGGTTTTTATGTGTAAGATCGTCAAGCAGTCACTAATCAGAGAGATATGCCAACAGTGGTCATTAATGATAGTTAAACAGAATTTCATGCAGGATGGCTGCCTTTACAGTAGATAGGTTATACTAAGAGCTCTAACCTAGCTGGATGATCAAATCAAATACTTTGCCTTATTTGGGGAGGTTTCCCAGGACAAAAGTGGCTCCTGAGGCAGAATTTGCAGAATGTGTGAGCGATGTAATTTTGTCTCTTAGAAACCTGATCTCTTGGTTCCAAGGACTCTCCCCAAATCTCTTGATTCAAAGAGTAATTCCTCAGTCTGTTCCCACCAACATGTTCTCCATGTTATATGCATGGAGAAACCACTGGCAAAAGGAGAAATGCTTAGAGTTCAGGAGTTTGAGTTCAAAGTCAGACGAAGTGGGGACTGATAACATAACCTACCTCCTAGGCATATTTCAAACAACATACGTAAAATGTCCAATGTCTGGTCAGTTACAGCTACTCAAAAAGTTGTAGCCAATATTATTGGCTAGCTGACAAAAGAGTTAACTACAAAAATGTAGAAGCAGGGATTTAGATACTGGTTGTTATCTCTGGATGTTATGATATTTTCCCATTAGCTACATGGCTCACTTCTTACTATTTTAAGATGCTTGATCAAATATCTTCTCAGGAAGGACCACACTGAGCAGTCAATCACTCTATTTAACAGGCTGATAGCTGTTCCTCCCAACATTTTATGATCGCCTAACATATCTATAATTTTATTTATTAGGTGGTGGTGGTGGTGGTGGTGGTGGTGGTGGTGGTGGTAGTGGTGGTGGTAGTAGTAGTAGTAGCAGTAGTAATAGCAGTGGTGGTAGTATCTGCTGTCCTATTAGAATATAAGCCTTGCAAGGGCATGAGTTTTGTCTGTTTTTCATACTGATATATTTCCAGCACTTAGTGAATTCTTGATATCTATTAAATGAAAGAAAGAAGAACTTTGCCTAGGTTTGTTTCGTATTTGATGTTAGGTTGGTCAGTTGAAGAGAGGTACTACTTGCTCACAGTGCTCACATATCAGCTTTAGGGTCAGGGCAAGATCAATGGCACTGCTAACTAGGTGTGCAGAACCAATGGAAGGCATTAACTGGCCCTAGCACAGGCATACCAAGCAGTATGAGTGACAGAAAGCTTTTCTGAGATAGGCTTAAGTATTCACAACATGCTTCCTTGCCTAAAATCCTTCACACATTACGCCCATCAAGGGAAAGATGTTTGAACTTTCCATGAAAACAGTAGGAAGCTCTTGCTAAATCAACATCACCATGAGTGTGATGTCGATCAAGTTCATAATGTTGAACAGAAACCTGCCTTTTGAAATTTGTGAACAGTTTCCACATCCACTAACTTATTCATGCCTTGTTCAAGCAGATGTGTCAACATCTCACCAAATTATCAAATGGCAATGACTGGAATTTTAATCAACTACAGGAGTTCTCAAATAGAATGGAGAAGCTGCCATAGCAAAAAAAAAAAAAAAAAAAAAGAAAGAAAGAAAGAAAAAAGATGCTACAAAGTTGATTGTGCCTTTCCCTCCCGACTGCTGAATCTTTAGCATCCATACTTCCAGGCTGCAGTTGCAGCATAAATTCCACGAAAGCAAAGATGATGTCAGTATCTAGTTCCTCACATAGTGCCTGGCACCTAAAGGGCACAGGATAAATACGTACTGAATGCGTGAACTCAGCTTCTTCAATACCTGTTTCAGAGACTCTTTCTTTAAAAAACTCAACTGACACAGTTCAAAGGACTAGATAAAGATTTTGGTCAACAGGATGAATGAGACTTGGCAGCAGTAATCATGGAAAAAGACTAGAGAGGTTTCGTTTTTCCCAAGCCTGACACGAGATGAGGGCCAACTGTGCAGTTCATTGGCTAAATAAGCTAATGCCCTCTGAGCCCAAATTAACAATTAACAGAGCAATGTGTCCAGGGGATAAGGGAAAAAAATGGTTCCTTTGTGTTTTGAGCTGGTCAAACCACACCTGGAAGAGAGCTAACCAGGTCTGGGTGCATATTTTAAGAAAATTTCTGACATAATGGTGAGTAGTTCAAGAACTAAGTCTCAGAGGTAATAGTGGAAGGAGTTGGGTAGCATGAGAACATTACCAGCGTAGCCAACTGGAACAAGACAGACAAGTGCAGCAGCACTGGACCAGTCCTGTCACCTAGGCAGACAGCCAGGTCACCCCCTGACATATGAGAGGGCTCGGCCAACGCAGAAGACACCAAGCTAACAAACCATCCCAGAGATGTGAGCAAGAAACACTTGTTTGGGGCATCTGGGTGGCTCAGTCTTTTGAGCATCTGATTCCTGATTTGGGCTCAGGTCATGATCCCAGGGTCACTGAGTGTGGAGCCTGCTTAAGATACTCTCTCTCTCTCTGCCCCTCTCCCTTGGTTGCACATGTGTGCCCTCTCTCTGTGTCTAAAATAATTTTTAAAATTAAAAAAAAAGAAACCCTTGTTTTACACTCATGAGGTTTTGTGACTGGTTTTCCTATTGCTTAACTATAACATAGAGGACTGATAGAGAAGTAGTGGATGGCCTATCATATATAAGAGAAAGCAAAATAGTTCTATTTCTTTAGGAGATGACATTACAAGAGTTCATTCATCTTTAGTGGTTCTGAAGATGACTTTGGCTTTTAGAAAACTGAAGCTTGGGGCACCTGGATGGCTCAGTCGGTTAAGCATCCAACTCTTGATTCCGGCTCAGGTCATGATCTCACCGTTCATGAATTCAAGCCCCACATCAGTCTCTGCATAGACAGTGCAGATCCTGCTTGGGATTCTGTCTCTCTCTCTCTGTCCCTCCCCTGCTTGCTCTCTATCTCTTTCAAAATTAAAAAAAAAAAAAAAGAAAAGAAAACTGAAGCTTTATAAGGATCAAAGCCATCCATCAAACAAAAAGGTTTTACTGAATTTGAGCTTTGAAACCAGCAAAGCTGACCACCCCATCACAGGTTTGCCAGGCCAGGGCTGCTGGACGTGGCCTGTCCTGGCTTAATACTAGACAGTTTGACTCAGGTCACTTAGGTCAGGAACCTTATTTGTTTTGTTTTTTCATCCTTACACATTTGGACAGTTGCAGAGGATCCGGCACATAGTAGCTATTCAGGAGATATTTATTCCACCCAAAATGAATGGGAGATGGCAAGTCTAGCCCCCAGTCCCTCCATCCAAGAGGGCAAATTGTTGATATTGGGTCCAGAAGCCACAGAGATCTAACCAAATATTTAGAAAATATTTAGAAAAATATTTATAAAAGCTATTTTCCAAGTTCCTGAGAAAAGGAACAGGAGTAATAAATAACAGGCTGAGTGTCAACAGAAGGTAGAAGCATATTGAATATTTCGTGGCACAAAACTCTAAAATAGTCGTGTTTATAATTTTTACAGATTAGTGAGAAGCAGCCTGTGACAAAAAGAAGCAAGGAACAAGGAAAAGGTGCTGGTTCCAGGAGAGCAGGAGTTGGGAAGGAAAGGCTTCAAGAGCAAGGGGATGGTATTTATAAATATAATCGTCCTTGGGTTCATCATTCTAGCCTTCTGGAACATTCTTCTTCTCAGATGGATCCTGATGCAGGCTTAGCAGATGACATGTTTTAAAGATCAGTGCATGAGATTATCAGAGATGGGCCACATGAATAGAGGCCCCTGAGGCTTAGAGAGGCCCCTGCCCCTTAGACAAAACAGCTCTTCTTTTTACAGACTCTTTGCACAGCTCACAAATGCACAGAAAGAACTCTCTCCATTATACCAGGAGTTAGCAAAGCTCTTCATAATGGTACATATTTTAGGCTTTGTGGCCATATGTAGCCAAGGCAATAGATGAATGAGCATGGCTATCATCAGATATAACTTTATTTACAGACACTAAAATGAAAATTTCACTTAATTTTCACGTGTTACAAAATATTCTTTAATTTTTTTTTTCAGCCATTTAAAAGCCATCCTTAGCTTGCAGTCCATGAAAAAAGGCAGAGGGCTGGTTCTGGCCCGTGGGCCACAGTTCGCTGCCCTCTTCTCTAGAGAGAGAAGAATGCTATGAGAGCACTCTGATTTCATCTCATATTTGTATCCTCCTACTGCCCAATGCCAGCAAAGCAGACTGCTCCTGGGTGATTTTCAGTAGTGACCATTTTGATTTGATAAGAGCAACTCTGAGTTTTATGATACAGTTGCATAAGGAAACGCAGAACTTACTAGGCTTACTCTGTCCTAAGCAACTCCCTTATAAAACTTCAAGGGTCAAGCACTGTTTTGAATGGTCTCTAATGAACTTGGCAATATAAAGCAAGGCTGTTATAAATACCCATGATTATGAAACTCCAAGTAAACTCATGAACCCTGTAGACAGTGCTAAAGGGATGAAAGATACCCATGTCCCATGATAGGCCAGCTAAATGTACAACTAACCTGACAATGATTTAAAATTTACTTTTCATGGATGGTGTCAATTACCACGGAGGTAGGAAGGTACAAGAAACACTCTGAGTTTTTAGAATCAAAGAGCTGGTCTCCTACAGAAAGACTTATGAAAGGAAGTTGTTTTAAAACTAGATATTAAGAATAGCCTTGTCCCTAAAAATCAATTAATAGGACTATGTCTCACGGAAGTAGAAACTTTATAATTAATCATGTTTTCCTTTTTGTTGTGGCTGCCAGAAAATTTAGAGTCAAGTTTGTGCCTCAATTTTATATAAATTAAATAAAATATTTATTCTTTGGTTATACTGATATTTTCCATGCTCAAAGCTTTTACTTTTTCACTCAGTGATATCTTTATTTTTCCTCAGGAACAGAATAAACCATGTTAGCAATACACTTACATCCAGACAGGCCAAATGAAGTAGTTCTTTCAAATATCCTTTTTCAAGATTGCCTTCCATTTCTCCATATGTTTCTGTTCTTCATCTGGCTGTTAGTTTTTGGTTGCCATGACGCTTAATATTTATACAAACAATAAAAAGCAAAGTATCAACTCCTGCCCACTTTCTGTCAACTCGTAAGTTAAAATTTCAGACCAAGTGGTGTGTGATTGATTCCAACTTGATGCACCCAGGGACAGTGAGATGGGTTGGCCTTGAGTCATTTACTCCATATCATTTAGAAGGTAGAAGACTCAGGGCACCTAGGTGGGTCAGCCGCTTAAGCGCCCGACTTGGGCTCATGTCATGATCTCGCAGTTTGCAGGTGCAAGCCCCACATTGGGCTCTGTGTTGACAGCTCAGAGCCTGGAGCCTGCTTGGGATTCTGCGTCTCCTTCTCTCTCTGCCCCTCCCCTGCTGGTGTTTTCTCTCTCTCTCTCTCTCTCTCTCTCTCTCAGAAATAAATAATAAACATTAAAGAAAAGTAGAAGACTCATTCTTTTAATGCCCGGGAGAGTAAAATGAAGTAAGTGTATCAAATTATTTTTCCTTATTGATTCAGCTAACAGGCATTAACTGAGCACCTACTGCATGTCAGGTGTATAATAAAAATTAACCAATTACATTCTGTATCAGATTTTGGGTCTCATCTTCCTGTAAACAGGAAATAAATTTTAAACAGCAGAGTGAAGAATTCAGGTTAAGTACTTAGAGCTGCATTAAGGATATTGGAAGTGAGGCCTGTCATCTCTTGCAATTTGGGTTCATGATAAAGGTTTATTAATTCAAATAGCATTATTTGGAATTAAGACAAATTAGACAGGAACTAGATTAAACTGTAATATCTTACCAAGTAAAAAGAATCCATTTGAAAATAATATGTTGCTTACAAAGTGATTTATACTTGGTTCTTTGAATACATTTGATACATGTTAAAAAATCTTATCACTTAAAAGCCTCTTACATGCTTAAAAAACAAAATACAAAAACAAAATGTGCCATCATTTAGCGTTTCACTAATCCCAACAGTACCTATGAGAGCAGTGAGAAATTCATCGAGGCCACACTGTGTGCTGGGTAAGAGCCCGGCTTGGGTTTGAACCCCAGCTCTGTCACACCAGGTGGGTTACTGTGGCCAAATATTTTACCTCTCTGTGCTTAGTTTCTTCATCTACAAATTGAGGGTAGCATTACATCCTTCTAGTGTTACTGTAGGAAGGAAAAGGGAAGTGCATAGGAATGATGTATAATAAAATGACTAAGGAAAGGGTATGGCATCAGACTTCTGGATTCAAATTCTAGCTCCATCACTCATTCATGTACTCCCTTGTTTCCCTTGAACATACACCTAACATCCCTGTGTCTCGGTTTCCTCATCTCTAAAAGGAGGTTATTAGGGGTGCCTGGGTGGCTTGGTCAGTTAAGCATCTGACTTCAGCTCAGGTCATGATCTCACAGTTCTTGAGTTCGAGCCCCATGTCAGCCTCTGTGCTGACAGCTCAGAGCCTGAAGCCTGCTTTGGATTCTGTGTCTCCCTCTCTCTGCCCCTCCCTGCTCACATTCTGTCTCTCTCTCTCTCAAAGATAAACACTTAAAAATAATAAACAAACAAACAAATAAATAAACAAATAAATAAAAGGAAGATACTTGTATTTATCTTGTTGAGTTACTGTGGGGAGTAAATAATAGATGTAAAGTGTTGAGCATACAGTGAGCACTCAATGTTAACTTAGTAGAATAACATCTAACATTTATAGGTACTAAATGAAAAGTAGTTAATACAAAGTATAGAAAAGATGCTCAACATTACTGATTATCAAGGAAATGCAAATCAAAACCATAGTGAGATTTTACCTCACACTGGTTGGAAGGGCCATTATCACAAAGACAAGAAATAGCAAGTGCTGGCGAAGATGTAGAGAGAAGGGAACCCTCGGGCACAGCTGGCGAGAATGTAAATTGGCACAGTCATTGTGAAAACAGTATGGAGATTCCTCAGAATATTAAAAGCAGACTACCAGATGACCCAGCAATTCCACTTCTGGGTGTTTATCTGATGAAAACAAAAACCCTAACTTGAAAAGATATTCTTTTCCATGTTCACTGCATCATTATTATGGAATAATAGAATGCTTCCAAAATGTGGAAGCAACCTAAGTGTCCGTTGATAGATGAATGGATAAAGGAATTATGACATGTATCAATCTATCTACCTACCTACTTACATACCTACTATTGGAATATTATTCAGCCATGAAAAAGAATAGGATCTTGCCATTTCTGATAACATGGATGGACCTGAGGGCATTATGGTTATTGAGACAATCCAGAGAGAGACAAATACCATATGATATCACTTTTATGTAAAATTTATGTTTTTAAAAGCATCTCTTTTTTATGTTTTTATTTATTTCTCAGAGAGAGAGAGAGAGAGAGAGCATGAGCAGGGGAGGGTCAGAGAGAGAGGGAGATACAGAATCTGAAGCATACTCCAGGCTCTGAGCTAGCTGTCAGCACAGAGCCCGACGTGGGACTAGAACCCACAAACTGTGAGATCATGACCTGAGCCGAAGTCGGACGCTTAACCGACTGAGCCACCCAGGTGCCCCTTTTATGTAAAATTTAAAAGGCAAAATATAACAACAAAAAAAACAAGCTCATAGATACAGAGAACAGATTGGTGGTTGCTGGAGGTGGGGGTGAACAAAATGGGGAAAGTGAGTCAAAAGGTATAAACTTCCAGTTATAAAATAATAACTCCTGGGATGTGATATATAACATGGAAACTCTAGTTAATAATACTCTATCACAGGGGCACCTGGGTGGCTTAGTCGGCTAAGCGTCCGACTTTCGCTTAGGTCATGATCTCGCGGTTCGTGGGTTCGAGCCCCGCGTCGGGCTCTGTGCTGACTGCCAGCTCAGAGCCTGGAGCCTGTTTCNCGAGCCCCGCGTCGGGCTCTGTGCTGACTGCCAGCTCAGAGCCTGGAGCCTGTTTCGGTCTGTGACTCCCTCTCTCTCTGACCCTCCCCTGCTCATGCTGTGTCTCTCTCTCTCTCTCCTAGAAATAAAAAAAAAAAAAACATTAAAAAAAAATAATACTCTATCACATATTTGAAAGTTGCGATGAGAGTAGATCTTAAAAGTTCTCATCACAAGAAAAAATACTCTATAACTATATATGATGATAAATGTTAACTAGACTTATTGTGGTGATTATTCATAATATATACAAATAACAGATCATGTACACCAGAAACTAATATAATATTGTATGTCCAATATACCTCAATTAGAATAAAATAAAAATAAGCCAGAACAAAACAAAATAATGTGAGATAAAATGGGAAGAGATAGGTGGGGCACCTGGGTGGCTCAGCTGGCTGAGCATTGACTCTTAATTCAGCTCAGGTCATGATCCCAGGGTCATAGGATTGAACCCTGCATTGGGCTCCATGCTGAGCGTAGAGCCTGCTTATGATTCTCTCCTTTTCTCTCTCTCTCTCTCTCTCTCTCTCTCTCTCTCTCCCTCTCCCTCTCCCTCTCCCTCCCCCTCTCCTTCTGAAGGAACAGTAAATGTACTATCCATAGCCTCACAGCTCTCAGGGCTGAGACTGGACTGCAGCCTAGGTCTTGGGGCCTCCTCCAGTTAGATGTTCTTGGCCCGAAACCAAATTGCATACCTAGTCTTTCTACCTCAGGGATGATGAGATTGGAGTGGAAGCCAGTTTTTATATCTATTCTCCAAAAAGAGGATGAGGATTTGGGGGGTAGAACAAAGTGAGAGCCATTACTGGCAAAGAGACAAACCTGAATAATGTTCCTCCAAATGGATATATCGCGAAGGCATCAGGATTTAATTTTTGGCAAAACTGGCCAACGGTTTACAGATTAAACATGTAACAGTGAGACATAAGAATGGTTTTGGAAAATTATAGACTCGTCAGTCACACTCTTGTATAGGGCCATTTGCTATAAACAAAACAGCCTGATTTTTTAAGTAAGAAAATTTACTAAAAGCTAGAGACTAATTTACTATGGTCTTTGGTGGTAGAGGCAAAGAAGTTCTTTTGAATGAGTTTCTCATTAAGAGGTATTTTCAAAATTGAGTTGGCTGATGGAGTGAGTGATCATTCCTAAAATACTTTAGAGGAAAAGTCTATTTAGAGCATTTAGTTCAATGCTGTCATTTTACAATGAGTAATAGAAAAAGAGAGAGCTAGTGCCTTACTCAAAGTGACTTGGTTAGTTTGGTTTCAGGGCCTCATGGATAGGTTTAAGGCTTGAAGTGTAAACTTTAAACAAAGAATAGAGATAAACAAGTGAAATATCATGAATCTACATCATCGCAAAAGTCTCCACCACCATTCACTGAGAGCATGTAAGATGCCAGACAACACACTAAGCTGATCCATATATCTTTATTCCTCAAAAATCAGTGAGTTCAGTACTATTATTATGCCATTTTACAGATGAGAAAATAGAGGTTTCAGGAAGGATGTGAGTGACTGTCACTTGTATCAACACTAATAGCATCACTACCTTTTCCTGTATCGTGTACCAGGTAAACATCTTAGTTTTACTTGCATTAGCTCATTTAACCCTTATAATAGTCTTATGAGGTTGGTACTATAGTTGATCCTCATTTTACAGAAGAGAAAGCTGAAGTTTAGAATAAGGTTAAATAAATGACCCAAAGTCACCTAGCCAGGAAGTGGTTAAACCGGGAGATAAATCTGGGCATGGTGACTATCATTAATAATACTGTATTGCATATTTGAAAGTTGCTAAGAGTATAGATCTTACAAGTTACCGTAATAGGAAAAAAAATTCTGTAACTATGTATAGTGACAGATGACTAGATTTGTGGTGATCTTTCGTAATATATATAAATAATGAATCGGTATGTTCCACACCTGAAACTAATACAATATTACATGTCACCTTTACCTCTATGAAATAAAAAATAGTGATGGTAGGAAAGAGATAGTGCAAAGAAAAAATCCATTTGCAAATCTTTGTCTCTCTCAGTATTAAAGACCCAGGATGACAGGTAAGTATAAATATAGTGAAGACCTTACGAAATTTCTGCGGGGGGTGGGGGAGTTGGGAGGGAAACCCCTGGCATTTCTGTGGCTAACAGAACATGGAATTGAGTAGAGGAAAAGTGGAGCTGACCCAGGAGAGCAAGTTTTGCTCCAGCTGCACTAAAAGTCACTAATATTTTAGTGCCATGATCTATCACAGGGGAAGTGATCCGTTCATTGCCTGAAATGCTGTGCTGGTGGAACATTAAATCAGGCAAGGAAAGAGTGCACTGAAAATGCCCGAAAGACCTAGGAGTACAGAAATCAAATAAGGGGTGTTAAAAGGGAGCAAACATTGGGAAAAGTGAGAAATAAAAACAGTCAACACATTGATTTCATTCCACAGACAAGTGTAATGAAACAATGTAGACAATGTCTCCTGGGAATTTTTTTTATTAAAAAAAAATAGAGAAAGGCAAGGGTTTGTTTCTACTCTCCATAGAAGGCTATCTTCTATGCATTGACAACAATATGTCACAAGATGTCTGCTTATAAATCTATTTGCAAAGTCTGGAAAATCTTGGTGAATGGATGAAATCAGTAGGCCCAGCAGGAATAACTTATTTTTTTGTAAAGTATTCAGTCCTTTGTTAATACTTTATACTGGCAAAATTAACCAACAGAAGAGTTGGGCCATCTAAACCATGGTCCAAAAAATGAAAATGGCAAATAATTATGAAATGAAATGGATATTCTGGACTAAATGCATCATTCTGTCTTCTTAAGTACCTGAACTCTGTGTTTATTTAACTTTTTGAAAAGTCAAACCCATGACTTTGTTCATGAATATTTTCTGATCAACCAGAAGAGACTATCCCCTACTCACTCATTTACTGATTAAATAACCATTTAATAAAACAATGTAGGTCCAACACCCTACAGCTCGAGTTGTAACAGTTTTTTTTTTTTTTTTCTGGAATATATGCGAGTCCAGAAACCTTTGAACTAACCTGCAGAGGGAAAGCCAAAGCCATCAGTCAAGGGCAATGTTAAATCTAGAGCCAGATGACATGGTAGCTGTCCAATCACTCTATCTATGATTTTCTTAGCAAAGCTCTTTGTTTTCTATTCCTGCTGATGATTTGCCTACCGCTTTCCAAAGTAACTCTCCCCTCATACTGACAAACAGGAAAAAAGTGCTCACGTTCTGTCTTACATAATGTTTTGTGTGTGGGGGTGTGGGTGGGAGAAATACAGAACTCAAAGAGCCTTGATGCTTTTTATCAATTCTACTAAGCGTCAAGGGCAGGAAATAAAAATATTTTTCTCTTCCGACTCAAATACAATACCCCTTTGTGAGGCTGCTAAGAGGGTACAAATAGTAAATCTGGGAAAAATTTCAGGTGAGAGATATGCATCAAAATACTTCATTTTGCAAAAATATCTCTATGTTGCTCTTAGCATTCCAGCTTACATCACACTGCAACTCAGGATGATGAACAAAATCTGTTTCCCCCTCTATATTGGCAGTAACCCTGAAGTTACACAAAGGAGTGAAGTATCCTGCCCTATGACACTGAAGTCCCAGTAGGCATCTGCTAGTTCAGAGCAGTTGTTTTCAGGATGGAAGCAAGAGAGACAGAAGAGCGGAGAGAGACCAATTCAAATTACTGCATCTTTGTTACTTGGTAGCCAGAGTTTAGATCAAATACCCAAGAGGTATTTGAGTTCCACAGAGTCCCGCAGAGAGCTAAACCCATGATAGCAAAGCTTGCACAGTCGTCATCGGCTGCCCCGGCGCAGACAAATGAGGCTCCTAAGGAAGCATAACCACCCTAATGGCAGTAGACTGGTCTAGTGTCTAGAGAGTAATCTGGTGGCAAAAGGGGATGCGTGTGGTCCAGGGTAAAATCCAGCGCTCCAGCCCCACATCAGTGGAGACACATGAGAAAAGATAAAAAGGAAAGAAAGACTCAGCCTTGGGGAACAGGGTGAAGGCAATGGGATAAGCAGGTAAGCACTTGGCCCCCAGTGGCACCTGGGCCTCTCTCTCCTCTGCAGGCTTCTCCCTGCCACCCCAGAGTCGCACAACCCAGCTCCTCCCCTCAACAGGAGCAGAAAATAGATGACAGCTAAGTTTTCTTCAAGTCCTGCCAAGAAAAACATTGCAAGGTTAAGAACACAAAAGGCTTCAATATCTTGCTACTGAGGTTCTTTTTTATAAATTTTAGTACACACACACACACACACACACACACGCACACACACACGCACGCATACAATTCATTTTTAGTCAAAGGGTTCAAGAATGTTGACAATCTTTCAAGGAGTCACTATGTTCTTAAACTCTTTCAACAGCTCTATTTGTTTTCAAAAGGGTCATAGATTTATTTAATAGCAGTTTATCTTTCAGCTGGCCCATTACAAGCCAAAGCATAACACAGTAAGCATCCAGCATAATCATGGGTTGGAGTTGAGGCGGGCGGGGGGTGTGGTGTGGAGTTAGAAACAGAAGACCAAGAGTTCACCATGTTATTTGCTTCAGGAAAGCATGTCCATGGGCAAAAAGACTGAATTTCAGATAAAAAGATAGGAGCAAATGTCTGGAGATGAAATATTTCCATGGTGGTCTTGTTGACGTGCCCCCTAAATCCATCACCAGTGTGAAAAAAACAACTAGAATCTGTGAAATGTTGGGAAGAATGATCATTCACTTCAGATACAGTAACATCTTTCTACAAAGTGATAAAAACCTATCACAAAATAAATATACACCATATGCTCTCTATAAAAAGTATGACACAGGATGCCTTTGTTTTTTATTCAGAAACCTAGCCAAGACATCAGGACCCCAGAGCGTAGCACTCCTCTGGGGTTCAGAAGCCTGCAGGGAGAGCTCAGACATGGACAGAAAAATTGAGATGGTGACAACACTCCTTCATCTGCTGTCCAACTAACCCTGCTCATAAGGCAGACAGAATGGTCACAAGGATACACTTCAGTCTACTAGATAGTACTCCAGCTATCTAGTAGATAGCTTGATCCCTGTGCTCAAAGAAAAAGAAGAAAGCTTCAGTTGGGGGACAGAATGGATCTAAAGGTTAACTGGCATATATTAAACCTGGTCTGTTGTTTTATTTGAGTAAATTTCATGAAAAATCCAACTGTATAAAATTCAGGTTCTTGTAGGGACAAAACACTATCCATGCTGTAGCTCATCGACGTCCCTAATACCATACTAACCCTATTCGATGTGTTTTATATTTTTACATTTAAATCCTTGAACATAGGTTAAAGTATTTCTATTAAAATACATAAAATATACAATATGTATGTTTATAGTAAAAATTACATACTTTTAGCTGAGTTGATATTCTGTGCTTGAAGGACACCAGTTGTCTTAGGAACAAATACTTCTCAGTGGGGAAGGAAGTGCTGGACCCAGCAGCAGAAGTAACACTTGTATCTCTTAGACACAGTTCCATGGGTTACCTTCTCCCTCACAAGTCACTAGTTTTCGCTTTCATCAAATCAACATGCCATTTACCAGAAACATGCTGATGGTTCCAAAGACAGGACTGTTAATTATTTGACAGTCAACTGATCCTTTGACCGTTCTATTTGGTAGTCAGTTTTGTCTACAGCAAAACAGATGAATTCTTTAGCAGGAATAGGAAGAATGTTTTACAATTGTTTAGTCCTTCTTTTCGCTGTATTAGAGTTCATCCATATAAACAGTGAGATTTTCTCTCCTACTGTTAATAGTTGCACTGACATAAGAAAATGCCGTGGTTGGGTCTGCTCACAGTATCATAAAATGTTAGCTACAGAGAGATTTTTGGACACAACTGAAATACCTATGTGGCAAGAAACCTTACAAATATTTGTTTTACAGTAATGGAACAAACGAGAAATAGGGAAAGTAGACCAACTTCTGGAAATAGGTAGCATGGGCTATTTAAGAGCAAAAAAAAAAGTCAGGAAAAAAAAAGGTGCTCAGCTGTCAGCCAATCAGTTTTCTCATTCCTTTCCCCGCCCCCCACCCCTTTCTGTTTTACAAGTTCACTTATCAACTTTTTCTCTTAGGTATTTCTTTTCTTCCTCCTGGTTTTTACTGCTAATTTAATTTATTTAAATTTTTAGCCTTCAATTACCTTGTTTGAATAGTTTGAGAATAGATAACTACCTTCTCAGAAAACAAACTACACACACACACACACACACACACACACACACACACACACACCTGTATCCATAGAATATATATCCATATTTATTCATGGATATTCATGGATATATATACACATACATCTCTCCCTATCCACATATATGGATATATATCCATATACATGTATATGTGTACATATATGGATATATGTGTGTGTGTGTGTGTGTGTGTGTGTGTGTATGAGAATTTCATAGGCTTTTCCATATTCCTAAAAGCAAAATGTAGCAAAATGTAGCAGCAGTAGTCTGGATAAAATCAACAAATTGGGAACTTATAAGGTTGGTTAGTTATTCTGGCCATGAAAATTCAAACAGAAAAAAGGAAGATGAAATGAAAGTTTGTCAAAAAAAGATCCCAGCAGACTCAGGGCTGGGGTGAAAATCCTAAGACGTGCAGTAAGAGGAGGAAAGGAAACTTGATGCAGTCAGAACTCCACTCCAGCACAGAGCAGCCGAGAATAAGGCAGCAAACGCAGGCCAACTCCTGGCTGCCGCTCATATTACACTGTGGCTCAGGTCAGCCTTTCAGATGTCAGTCCTGGGGTCAGCTCTAGGAAGGGAAGGGGAACCTCAGTATCTAAGTTGTACCCTTTATGGTATTTATAGGGACCCGGCCAACAAACAGCCAGGGGGCTGTTTACCAAACTCATTCTCCAGCACCACCCACAAAAACACTGTGGAAATCACTGCCAAAACTTACACGGGAACCAAACAGAATGATCTGAATACAGCCAAGCCATGTAAAACATGTCTCAGTCATTTCATAAGCTCCACAGATGGCTGCTGTGGAAGAAATGACTGTTTACGGAAAACAGAGACCCCAGGAATTGATCCAGCTGCCAGAATGAAAGTAGAATGAGATATCGTTAATTATTCCATTCCACAAATCACACTAGTGACTTACCAGCTCTGGGCTGTAAGACATCTAAGGATACAACTGTCACTCAAACACAGATCCGGCAAAGTTGTGGGACTGTTTTAAAAGGGCTGGTATGGATCGTTATTGAAGTTCTCCAAAGTTAAAAAAAAAATAAAGGGGGGGGGATTCTCCAGATTAAAATATCAGAATGTTCTGCAGACTGCCAAAACCAGATGGAGATAAGTATCTCCCATATATCCTTGAATTTTGAAGAGATCGGAAGCTCCAGACTCTGAAAAGGACCAAACAGAAGCCCACCGGCCATGGCAATAACCAGGAGCTGAAAAGGGAGGGGGACCTTGAAGAAATCTAGTCCTCTCCAATCTATACCCTCAAAGTTGAACTTGGAGACTCTTAGGGCCTAATGGCTCTTATTTCCTATCATTATAACAACTGCTTTGGTTCTTTCATTCTTTCACTACTTACCTGTGTTCTTTCACATTTCAGAGCTTGATTATACAAACCACTGCATTGGATTTCCCACCAGTTTCATGGGTCAGTCCAGCCCCCATGCTTACCCACCATTCGCTGTAGAATTGGGCTTCGTACACCACTCCACACACATATGTCTCTCCCTATTTCCTTACCCCTTACTCTTTGTTGGGAGTTAAGCTTGAAGGTATCACTCTTTCAGGTCAACATACCTTTTTAATAGAGAAAAAGGGACATTGCAGCTATATTCACTGAGCCAATGAATTCTTAGTGCCCGACAGAGTCTAGACCACAGCATCTGTGGCTGCTTGTTTCAACACTGAATAGCCCATGTTTAGTTTAGTACCTGGCATGGAGTGGGAGCTCAATAACTATTTGTTGAGAGATCAGAAGTAATCTTTTCTCCCCTTAAATTCCATTTTATTCTTTTATTCTCAGATTATTCTCTAAACTAAACAAAGGCGGGTTTGTAAATCACTGAAATCATGGTTTAAGAGAATTACTAAACTCAATAGACAGGGTCAAAATCTCAAAAGTTCCCAAATTCATCCCAATAACCAGTCCTCCTCCTCTTTCCCCTCCTTTGCCTTTCCTCCTCTTCATATCTGGAACCACAACACAGGAAAAAAAAAATTAAGGCTCTTTACCTGTACTAACTTATTTAATCTTCATGAAAACCATATAAGGCAGTTGCTAATTTATTCCTATTTTACAGACAAGGAAACAGAGGCCTCAGATGATTCAGGAACCTGCCAATGAGCCCACAGCGAGATTGTGAATCCAGGATTTGAATTCAGGCCATCTAATTCCAGAATCACCTCCAGCTCCTTGTCACCACACTACAATGCCTCCTTCTGAAAACCAGCTGTCAAGAAAACTAACCCAGGGCTGGGAGGAATTATATCCTGGCCATCCATTCAATAAAACATTTATTGAGTGCCTATTACATATTGGATGCTGAAAATACCCCCAACAGCCATGAACAGTTTTTATGTCAGAGTCAACATTCCTGCTGCTTTTCTCGTTGCCATTTGCCATAGCTCTCAAACGGTAAGCATTCAGAATCTATTAGACTAGGAAATTCAGTAAGAACCAGTATTCTTCCTTGTCTTAATCTCCTAAAATTCCTTATAGAAAAGTCATGACTCCTGTCAGCACTGTGTGGAATTCTAGCAAGAGCCACTGGCAATATGCAGCAGCCTGGAATGGCACAGACATTGAATGGAAATAAAGAAATGAATAAAATGGTGTCTGGAAGTCCCTTTCTGCTATTAGATTGAGAAGGTGTGTTGGCAGCCTTTCTGTGCTCTGCTTAATAGTCAAAAAGGCAAGCCAGACAGAGTGGTGTGTCCTTGCCCCTTCTGCCCACCCTTGGAGGTCTTCTAGGCTAGAAGGGTGACTCTGTACACACCTAACACAAAAGGCAGGAGGCAGAGTGGCACGTACCCCAGGCAGAATCTCGGAATAAAAGGCAGGCTGCTGACCCGTGCAGCCTCTGTTTTGTCTGACCTTCACATTGCCCAGGACCCACCCGTGCGGTGCAGAGCAGTCCCCTTCCCCTGGGGGGCTGCTGAATCAGCCAGGCTGGGAACAACCCGAAGGGAAATTTCAGACTCCTGAGACATTTGGTTTATTCAGCACCATGAAGGAAATAGCAGCCGTTCAGTGAGGGAATAAAAATGAGGCGCTGGCTGAATAAAGGTGATAAAAATAGATTTTCCGACTCTACAAAGATGAATCATTTTGCCATGGGGATTCGCTAGGCTCTGTTGCAGCTTGGTTTTCAACCCAGCCTCATAAATTTGAGTAAGGAAAATTTCCTTCCCCTAGATAACCAGTGCCATGAAGCCGTTAGCTTTCAGACAGGTCAGACAGGATTTTATTAGAGAATTGCCCAGAAATAACCTTCAGTCCTTCCTCGGCAGGTAATAAACACGGACTTTGAAGGACAAGGTTCTAGGAGAGCTGGGTTGGGAGAAGCAGCCCTTGAACCCAGATTCAGTGTCTCCTCAGACTCCCTCCCTAATTTTCCCCGTTCTTTCCCTCCTCATTTGAAGAAATGGAAATTTTTAGAAAGCCAGGGAACAGAATGTGGGACGGGGCTCAGGTGAAAGCGCACCTCAGATGTATGCAGCCATGTTGGACCCATGACACCCAGTGCTGGTGAGGACCGGGGCTGCTGGAATCTATCTTTAAGATGCAACAGAGGTGCTTTTAATTCCCAAAACCCCTAAAAATCCTCTTTCTTTTGATGAAACTAAGTGCCATAGCATACCCAAAAAGAAAAAAAACAAAGTTTCCTTAGAGAATCAAAAGGAATTAAAAACAACAGGTACTAGAAATCTCAAGGGACAAGGTGAACCCTACAGGAAAGTGTGTTATTTTAGCCACACTGTCAAGTGTATAAAAAGGAACTTTTTTCTAACCAAGTGTTAAAGTCGAAATAACTCCTTTTCTTCCCTCATGGACACCCATAAACATGTATACTTGGTGGATTCTACTTACCCCCACCAGTCCTCATATTCCGTATGAAACTCCAGCGTGCCCACCCGGGGAGATGGGCGGGCCCCTCTCCTCTCCTCGGAGCTCCAACAGTCAGCCCCCGCACAGCAGCTGCCACATTCCTTTGCACTCCCTCTCCCCAAACTGTCCTCAACACAGCAACCCCGGCTCTGCCCAGGAGCAGGCTGCAGCAGCCTGAAGTGCTGATGCAGGGAACCGGGAACTTACTGGAAGGGAGGGTGACTGCCACACCTATTGGGGAGGGAGGCGGAGAATTCTGCTCTCTCTGAGGAAGGGGAACAGGATCCCCACGAGGTGGAGATGCCCACATGCAATTCTGCAGGACAACTCTGAGACAGCCGCTGGGGCACAGGAGGCACCCGGTACCATCAGTCCATGTGGATCTGGGACAGGCACCCAACAGGACTCGAGGAGCGAGAGTTCAAGTCGTGACTCTGGAACAAAGTAGCTGCATGACCCCAGGCAAGTCACTGCCTTCTGGTTCTGTTTCTTCATTTGTACAATGATGGTGTTTCAAAAATCTCTCTCTCAATAGCTTCTGGTTCTGAAATTCCAAAGCCATCGTAATAATCACGAACATACTAAGTAATAAGCACGGATACAATCTGTTGAAAACCTACTATGTGCCATCCATCAGATGAGGCGTTTTACATATATCATCTCACGCAATCCCACAATACTGAGATGAGATTTATCAACCCCATTTTATAGATGAGGAAACTGGTGAACTCACTCCATGAATCCCCATGAAAATAAAGAATCATCATATCTACTCGGTGTTTTGAATTTAAATGTAGGCATTTAATCTTTGTGCCTGAAATTGAGATGACATCTGAGAATGGAATTTTTGCACTGTTGCGTGATTAATGTGTTTACGATCCTCTGCTGGTATAATTCTGAGGTACTAGTATTTATGGTTATGACTGTTCGTGCTACTGCAAAACCCATTTCCCACCTGTTGTTTTTTATTAAACCTCCCTAAAGGACATGAAATATTTCTTTGTGCAGATTCTAAAAACGGGGATCTTGAAATATGTGAACAGAAAGCTCGCGTGTGGATCGACCATTTGGAATTTTCAAATGTCATAAAATGTACTGTTTACAACCAATTCATCATTTGTAAAAGTTTATTCGATGGATATGCCAACTGACTCACTGGTATCCTGCCATTTATTGATACCAATACATCAAGTGGCAGGCTGACATTCAAGATTTATTAATAACTTCTGTGTTTCTTTGCCTATTTTATAGTTTCCGTGCATTATGCTCTATTTTATCTTTATTCTATTTTTTAAGTAAACTTTTTACTTCAGTACATTTTTTAGATTCACAGAAAATTGCAGAGATAGTACAGAGAGTTCCAGCATAATCCACACCCTGCACTTGACATTGCTACACCACACGTTCCACACGGCTAATGAACGAACGAACACTGGTATGCTACTGTTAACTAGACTCCATGTTTTGTTTGGATTTCATTAGCCTTTCCCCTAATGTGCTTTTTCTTTTTTAAGATCCCATCTTGGAAAGTTATCCTATGTCCTTCACTTCCCCTGGACTTTCCTTGTTTCTCAGACCTTCCTAGTTTTTGATGCCCTTGACGGTTAAGAGGAGCACTATTCAGGTATTTAGTACTTCATTTTGGGTTTGTGTGATATTTCTTTCATGGTTACCCTAGGATAATGGGTTTCAGGGAGGAAGATGATGGCTGAGGTGAGTGTCATTCTCATAACATCACGTCAGTCATCTTTTTTTTTTTTAACATTTTTATTTATTTTTGAGATAGAAGGAGAGAGAGTGTGCATGTGCAAGTGGAGGAAGGGAAGAGATGGGGAGACCGAGAATCTGAAGCAGGCTTCAAGCTCTGAGCTGTCAGCACAGAGTCCTATGTGAGGCTTGAACTCACGAACCCCGAGATCATGACCTGAGCCAGTCAGACGCTTTAACAACTGAGCCACCCAGGCACCCGTCATCTTGTTTTTTAATAAACAGGGAAAATATTTAATCAAATGAAAACTTTAAACTCAACAAAGTTAAATATCAACAATTACTAATAAATGATAAATTATATATCAACCGATGGACTCCAAAATATAATATTTTATACTGGCGAGAGAATGACGGGGAGGGAGGCTAATTTTTGCACCGACTGAGGTGAGGGGAGACCTAAGATTCCAGCAGGAAGCCAGTTAATTACAAGAGAGGTGTCTAGCAAGTTCTTTTGAAATGCTTGCCAAGACAAACTTCCTACAAAAACACTCTCAGATTATGGCACATTTTAAGAGAAGTCCTGGTTCAACCCAGCACAGTCTCAGCCTTTCATGCAATGTGTGCAGATATCAGGTGAAATTTTTTCCTGTTGTGAAACAACAGAATCCCTACCCTTCCAGATTTGGAGTACAAGCTAAAACTTAACTCTACAGAAATTTCTTCTTGAGGTAAACTATAACTATAAAAAAAAAAGAAGTAAAACTTAGACTGAAATATGGATTTCCTGCTATTATATATTTTTTCCTCACAGCTCCTAACTGAAGGTCTGTTCCTGAGGGGGAAAAAGTGAGGAACTGATGTAATGTCACAAACTACTAAATGCTGTCTCATGAAAGATAAGGGAGAGCAAGTGGTTTCTTTCTTCAAAGAATGGCTTTTTTGGTTTGGGTTTTGTTTTTTTTTTTCAGGGACAGGAAGGGGGAAAAAAGCTAGAAAAAAAAAGTTTTATAGCACGGCTATATATAACCTTCCACCTTGGCAGAGACATAAAATAATTATGGAAACAAGCTTGGAAAAATAATTTGTGGTGCGTGAAGAGGGTTTTAGCCAGCAAGTCTAGGCATTCATAACATATGTGAACAAGAATTTAAGTGGTCAGCTGGCTTGCTCGCTGTTAGGGGCTGGACTGTGTAACCCCATTCCCTACTTATATGTTAAAGTCAGAAGCCCCCCAGTAACTCAGAAATGTGACTGTATTTGCAGAAAGGTATTTAAAGAGGAATTAAATTCAGTCATTAGGGTGGGTCCTAATCCAATATAATTGGTGTCCATATGAGAAGAGATTAGGGCACCGACACACACACACACACACACACAGAAGGGAGACCATATGAAGACACAGGAGAGGCCATATGAAGATGGCTGTCTGCAAGCAGAGGGGAGAGGGCTCATAAGGAAGCAACCCTTACGTCTTAGATTTCCAGCCTCCGGAACTGTGAGAAAGTTAATTTCTGTTATTTAAGTCCCCCAGGCAGCAGTACTTTGCCACGGGAGCCCTAGCAAACTGACCCACCTACCCAGTGTTAAGAGGTAAGTATCGTGGAATATAAAAGAGGCTAGAGGGCACGGGATTGGTAGAACATTATACTTCAATGAATAGTCAGTTACACAAAGATCTTTCTAAGTCACGATCTGTCATGATTTTTGTATCTAAATACAATTGCTAAGGGCTCCGCCTGTGGTCTCAAACTAATTTCAATGCGTCTCCTTCCTCCCCACTCTCTCTGCCAATGTAGCTCACACGCTCCAAAGATAAGACTATAATTTGGGGTGGAAAACTTCAAAGCTTGTGGCTTTAGAAAAAGAAATAACTTGTCTTCAAATATTTGTAAGCCTAAGGATTTAACTTCAAAATAATCCATTCATTAACCTCATCCAATTTTTTTATGACTTTTTCCTTGAGTTCCAAACCAACATTTCTAGTTGTCTGCCAGACATCTGCACATGAATGAATATCTCTTAGATATAGCCAACTCAATATGTCCAAAAGAGAATTCATCTTTTCTCTTGGAACCCACCCCTCATCACTTGCTCCCATGGTCCCTATTAATGGCATCACTATCCTCCAAGTTGTTCAAGTCCAAAATGTAGATGTCATCTTCCCGAGATTATTTATCATATTTTACCAATTCTATAAAGTTCGGTTTTTTATAAACCTCTGAAATAAAGACACATCTTTCCATTGCTGGTGTCTTAGCGCTATGCCATAATTTAATTGGTAGCTTTTTTTTTTTCAATTAGTCATACTTTTAAAAAATGGTATGTCTTATAATTGATGGCATATTCTATTGGGGGGTAAAACGCAGAAACGTAAATCCTGTCTCCTCACCTCCACTCCCACTGTTTCTAAAGATTTAGGTCCTCATCATCTCTTATTTGTACTACTTGTCTCCTGACAGACTTTTGCTGATGGTCTCTTTCCACAATCTGCTTTCCCCATAGCCACCAGAGTTGTCTGGAATACAAGATTCCTTTGTTTTCAGTGGCTCTGACCGCATACAAAACATGGGCAAACACCTGCATTGGCATTTCTGGTCTCCACTTACTATTTCTTGTCTGCTTTCCCTAGCATTGATTTCTCTCAGGAATCTTGAGGCTCCAGCCGCAGCCATAGGCAAAAATATGAGCCCCTCACAGACAAGACCCAGGCTCCTGTGGCTCGGAGCCTTCCTCATTCCATCCCCAGATTCTAGAATGTGTTTCCCCCAACTCCAGTGCTCCTCACTATTTGCAGATGCCTAATTCAGATCCCACAACTTCCAAAGTTCTTAATCTCAAATAGAATTTTTCTCCTTTTCTTCTTCCTTGAATATTCTATTTCATTAACATTTCATAGCCTATGTTTATTAGACCTTATTTGTGTATTTGTCTCCCAGGAGGTGATCTCCTGAAAGGCAGGATTATGTCTTGAGTCATAAGCAGATTTTTTACTTGGAAAGCAAAAAACACACCATCTCTCTTTGGTGTATGTGTGCAGAAGAAAATGGAAGACAGACGTTAGATGCCACTCAAGAGACGTGGTCCAAGGAAAACTGTATTATCTTTAAAGTTCTTTAACAATAAAAGATGCATTTTCAGGAAAATAAGAAATCTATGCCCAAATTTCTCAATAAACATACTGTTTCACTCAGTGTGGCAGGCCGCTTCTGAGTAGTTCCCAGTGACCCTTCCTCCTATATACAGGTCCTGTATAACCTCCTCCCCCTGAATGTGGGCTGGACTAGTGACTTGTTTTTATTTTATCTTATTTCTGTTACTTGCTTTTAATTGGTAGAATATGGCAGAAGTGATAAAATGTCACTTCTGAGATAAGGTTACAAAGGACTGTGACTTCCATCTTGTTTGTTCTCTCTCTCTCTCTCTCTCTCTGGTTCTTCTTGTTTGCCCTCTCTAATGAAGCAAGTTGCCACATTGTGAGCTGTTGTATGTGAACAGGTCCACATGGCAAGGAATTGAGGATGGCTTTGGCCAACATCCTGCAAGGACTTGAATCCTGCCAATATCCACATGAGTGAACTTAGAAGCAGAGCCTTCCCTAGTCAAGTCTTGACATGACATTGGCCAACTCCTTGACTGTAGCCTCCTGAGAGACCCTGAACCAGGGACCCAGCAAAGCCGTGCCCAGAGTCTTGATCCACAGGAAGTATGAGATAATAAATGTTGTGTTAAGCCACTAAGTCTGGGGGTCATTTGTTACATGGTAATGGATAACTAATATACTCACCAAATAAGAAAATCAGAAGGTAGACAGTAAACACAGGAAGAATGGAAAGAACAAAAAATCTCTACTGAATCTTCCAAAGTACTCAAAGAACGTGTACAAGGGGACTAACTTATTGGCTGGATTCAATCACACTGGTAGTAATCAAAGTTACCTTTCACTCTGTCCAACTCACTGGAGAATGGTTCTCATCAATGGTCACATTTTCATGTTGTATTCACTACGTGGTCAAGTCTTTTGGTTTAGGTCACCAATGAACTGTAGTTCTGGTTCCTACGTCATATATTCAATGGGAAATAAACCTAGAATGTTACCTCACCTCAGGGAAAGCCAAAATGACTTTCTGAGGTATTTGGTTTCTACTCCAAATGCAGTGCGCAGCCATAGAAAGTCATTTGAGAGGATAAGGGACATGAGAAAATCTGTACTTTTAGAAGCTACCTGTGGAAGCTGTTACAACTAGCAATGCCCTACTGACTTGGGGGTGAGGGGGCATCAAATACACTAAGCACTCTCTAGGTTCATATTCCATCATTCAACTGAATGCAGGATTGAGTACCAAAGACCCCATCCACTTTGTTGTTGTTTTTTCTACAGCCTGTGTTCTGTTATGTCCAAATCTACTAAAATGCTACTTTGGCACCAAACTCAAAAGCAGCAAATTGAGCTCTCCTTCTGTGTGTGGAATGGGAAACAACCGAGGTTTCTCTCACTGTGCCAGGGAGGAGGATAAAGGAAAGTGTGTCATTCATTTCAATTTTGGCTTAGATTCTTCACAAGGTCTATTCATTCCTTTTCAGCGAAAATACCTCCTTCGCACAGGACATCACTCACCTACCAGCTTTTACTTGTCCCCTAAACTAGAGCAAGACCACCTCCAGAGACCCCTCATCATACCATGCAACTACCAGAAAGGCAGGAGAAACACGGAGTGGGAGTGTTCCAAGTCCCTCCTCCTCCCCTGGCCATGAAGGAGAATTCTCAGTCTGCTTCTTACCAAGTCTTTGTTATCCAGAATCAGAACCATGTGTGAAGGGGGAGTTGAAAGGAGCTGAGTGTAGTGATTGCCTTGCACTAGAAAAGGCTGAGGGTTATTAGTGACAGAGAAAGGGATTAGAAGCAATACAGACGAGACCTAGTACAGTGTGACTTTGGAAGATTTTAGGTAATTGGAGATGGAGAGAGATTTGAAGCAAGCTGGCAAGGGTGTGTGTGTGTGTGTGTGTTAAGAGTGAAAAATAGAGGGGAGAGTGTTTTAGAAATTTTGCTGCATGTTATAAATGAAACCACTCTATGACTTTCTTTTGGAAGATTTCAGCAAAGATTTCTAATGTTCCCTATTATTTCATCACTCATTGAACTAGCGCTTGTTTAACTATGATGCTTGAGGTGTGGCCACATGGAGATTGATTTTATAGATGGGTAGAAATACTACATTTAAAACAGGCCACTGTCTCAATGTGGTAAAGTTAATAAATCTTATGTGAATGGGATAAGAGATTGTCTTCTAAAAACATATGCAATCTCCTTAGAGGCTGTCATCTGTAAAAGCGATGTTCAGGAGTGCTGAGGTTCAATGACATAGTGTAAGGCCTAAAGGACATAGTGCAACACAGTAGACAAGGTACGGCCTCTGGAGGTGGGCAAACTGGGATCCAAATTTCAATTCTGCCTCTTCTTTATTGGAAAGCTGGTAGCTTACTCCTTTGCACCTTTGTTTCCTGAGAAACATAAAGATACAGCAGTAACTACAGTGCAGGGCAATTGTAAAGATTAAGGAGAATCTAGCACCAGACCTGACAAATGCTAGGTAGTTCATGTATGATGGTGATCACTCTGGTCACTTACACCTCTGGCCTCCCTCTGTGCCTGTTCTACCCTCCTCCTGGCCTAAGAAGTTAACTTTAACCGGAGAAGAAACAGAGGCAGAGAACACAACTTGGATCAGCTTCCCCTGGGGACACCTATAAGACAGACTGTTGAAGAGAAGGGAACTGCTTGAGGAATTCCAAAGGCAGTTGTGGAGTATAAACCTAAAGTATCAAACACTGCAGGGGGTGAGCTGAGGCACACAAGAGCTAACCTCCAGGTAGAATTTGCAGGAAATTCTTGGCAGACACACACCAAAACACCTGGGACTCAAATTTATGGCATTGTTGTCTTCCTAAAATTATTAAGTTTGTGTAAGGGCTTTCACAACCGCTACTCAGTTTTCAACGGCTCCATGTGTTTGCCTTTTGTCCTGAATAATATTTTTAATCTTCTCATAAGGTGGAAATCTCGACTGCCTTTTCATCTTCCCCCTGTTCTGACCTCCCCCGAACAAGGAAACATCAACTGTTCTGGTATCAGTTTCATAAAATAAAGCAGATACCCTTTGAAATCTTCCTAAAGTACACAGAGTTGATAGAAATTTACATTTTTATCCATTTCAGGAAGCTCTGCTCTAAGTCTATTTGAAATATTATCTTTTGATTAAAGAAAAATACATCCTTTTTCTAAAGAATAAATTTTTGAGCGGGCCAGGGTAACTAAATGGTAGGGTAATTCAACTAGTTTCATTTCTGCTATATTCTACTGAACTCCAGCTAAAGTCGAATTTCCAGCATTCATCAGGCAAAGAGACATTCCATGAAGTACAAAGCCTTTTATAGAGATTGGGAAGATATTTTGATGGTAGTGGCCAAAAGGAAAAAAGAAAAAAAGAGAGATGAACTTTATAAAAAAGCGAGTCTTTGCTTTCCCCTCTTTCTGGGAGCATTTATGAGTAACACAACCAAGGAGGAGGGTAGCCTGGAGTCTGGGTCCATTGTGGCATTTACTCTTTCTGGGATCTCGGGCAAATAGTTCCCCTTTATAGTCCCACATGTCCTCATCTGTAAAACAAACATCTCTAAGATGCTCTTCCAGCTGTAAAATTCCCATTTTCTCAGATCACTTTCATCCTCATGGATTCACATGCAAGATCAAGCAAATATTTCATGACAGCTCTAGAAAGGTTCAGCACCCGGGGGCAGAATCCCCAAATATCATCTCTTTCCAATTATACTTCACACGTGCACACTCCCTCCCTCTCTCACACACACAATGGCTGTAACAATTAAAATCTGGGCAAGGAAAAAGCTTAGTCCCCAAATTCCTATTGTTAGCAAGGATTGCATACATTTGTATCTCTTGCACAAAGTCTGTTTCTGGGATGAAACACAATTTAGCACACTCTCTAATGACCATTAAATTGAGTTTCAGGATGTGGCTCGATTGCGCAAGCTGGCAGACTACAGGGCAGCGTTTTATAAAGTCTTTGGTATGCCAAGACCTAAACTTGAGGTCCTTCTCTCTGGCGATCGCTAACAGGATCACTAACACCTAGGAAAGAATGCACGCATCTGCAGGCAGTCACCACGCGGCTTCGTATGTCAGCAATCGTTACAGAAGAAACCCAGACCCGGATCCGGGTCTTTGCATTCTTGCCAGGAAATCATTTTCAACTACTTTGTTTTAACACCTTCACCCCTGAATTCTTTGTAACCACAGCTCAACGGAGGGGCTCAAATACACCTATTCTTGCCTTTGTAAATCTGCACCTGTTTATAATTTGGGATTGCTATGTGGAAACATACTTTTCTATTTATCTTCAAGTCAAGCAGTTGGTCTATCTTAATGGAGTCTTCTCAACACCAGGCCATTAAGACCCGTGGGCATGGGTTGCCCATATGAAAAGCCCTCTTGCCATGCTTCTTAGATCTCCATGGCTCCCGCTACTGAGGACTTCTTGCTTACTAGATGGTCAGTGACCTGTCAACCCCCTGACAAAGTTCAAACTAGCCTAGAAGTCTATAGGTGCACTTGAGGGGCTCTGTCTGCTCTTTCCTGTCGCAAATAAAAGAAGAAGAAAATGTTGCATGAAGAGTATGCCCACACAAAAGACTGCATCTCTGCTATACCACGATGGCCTTTGCCATCTTCAAATCTACTACTTATTCAAGACCCCAGTGAGTCCCTCAAGAAAAGAGAATTCATGCCCTTTAATCTCCAACTCTGTACTGCAAATTTTCTAGCCTACCAAAAAGTTGCACAAACAGTACCCTGAAAACTGTATACCCTTTCTCTAGAACCAATATTTTGCCACATTTCCCTTCTTCTCTTTGTGTCTCTCTGTCTAGTGCATGTATATATAAAATTATATATTGCACACGTTGACTTCTTTTTGCTGAACACTTTGAGAATTAATGTACACGTTGGGACACTTCATCCCTAAATATGCTTCCTGCCAACAAGAGAATTCATTCCCCTAATTACACCAGTATCTTTGACAATACTGTTGGCATATTCAGGATGTTCAATACTGAGAGAATATTGTTATCCAATATTCAATCTACACTCAAATTGCCCCAATTGTCCTCAAAATGTCGAGCACAGTGGCTCCTTCTCAGTCAAGGATCACATGTCCTTTGGCATATCTCTGAAGTCACCTGTCATCTGTAACCATTTCTCCAGCTTTTGGGCGATGGGAGGTGTTTTCACACTAGGTCTCCTCAAATTGGACTTGTCTGATTGTACCCTCAGAGTTTGGATTTGGGCCAAATATTCTGGCATACACTCTATCTATGTGATGCTGTGACTTCTTAGTGCATCACTAAGACACCTTACATCATTTGTACCCATTATACGTATTGGTAAGCTTGATTATGGCCAATTAACTGTTTAAGGCTACAGTATCTTAGCATGAATACTAGACCATTTACACATGTCCTATTTCAAACTGCTAACAACAGTTATTCAAAATCTTACTCCCCAAAGCATATTTCAACAGTTACCTTTTATCTCTCTAATATATTAAGTCATTTTTCCTAAACCAAGAAATGGTAACTGTATTCCATAATAAGATTATATGCACCATGAACATTAAAGTTTTCACAAAGGAAGTGGTTTTTCACTGGTTCTTGATAAATAAACAAGATTATGTCAAGAATCCAGGGGGAAAGGATTATATTCATAAGAAGTATCGTGAGCAAAGGCATCATACATGAAAGTGAATAATCATTGAGAAATTATGGGTTGATTGTAATAGTCCAGGCAAAAGATGAGGCCCACTCTAGGCCTTGTCTGGTGGCCAAGGAGACACAGACAAGTGAAGTGACTGGAGAAAGTTGCCAAATTCTTTTGAGAGCTGAACCAGTCATGCACATGTCTATGATGTCTTTACTGGCATTGGGGATCAGTGAGTGGGAGTGGTCATTTAAGTCTAATCTGAATCTGTTAAGCTGTGCTGATAGGACACTGGGATGGAGCTGTCCAATAAACAGAACAAGAGGTCCAGAGCTCAGGAGAAAAACGAGTGGTGAGCAATGATGATTTGGGTCGTTGCTATGAAGAGCTGGAGTCATGGAGACAGACAAGAATGTGGGGACAGAAAGACAGTAGACTGTACGTTTGAAGAGAGAAGCTAGAAGGACATTAACAGAGGGGCGCCTGGGTGGATTAGTCGGTTAAGCGTCCGACTTTCGCTTGGGTCATGATCTCGCGGTTCGTGGGTTCGAGCCCTGCGTCGGGCTCTGTGCTGACTGCCAGCTCAGAGCCTGGAGCCTGTTTCAGTCTGTGACTCCTTCTCTCTCTGACCCTCTCCTGCTCACGCTGTCTCTCTCTCTCTCCTAGAAATAAATAAAACATAAAAAAAAAAAAAAAAGGACATTAACAGAATGGAGGGATGGAGGAGAGAAGGGTGGCCGTTTTTTTCTTACCAGGACTCCAACTACCACCCTAGTTTTTGACAATGTTGTTTTGAAGGTAATTGGAAAGAGAGGAAAAGGGATTGAGTAGATTTGTCATTCCAGGAATCATTAATGAATGGGGAGCAATTAACTATACTTAGATAAGTACTTTTTTGGACTAAGGATAACTCTGTTGTGTGTTTTTTCAACACCATCAAGCAATTCTCTCAATTCTGACACTATTTACCTGGAGAGCATCAGATCCCACAGGCTAAGGGCTCAGTCCCGTAAGACTTGTGCCCCTGTCCCGACTTCAGATGCCAGTCCCAAAGCCAGGTTGTTACCTGTGCTTCTGACCGACAGGCTATACATCTGAGGTTCCCATGACCCCTTTCTTGGGCTTGATGAACTTGCTAGAGTGGCTCACAGAACTCAAATATGTATGTACATTTACCAGTTTATTATAACAATATTATAAATGATACAAATATGTATGTACATTTACCAGATTATTGTAAAGATATTATAAATGATGAACAGCCCCATGAAAAAGTACATGGGGCAAAATATATGGGAAAGGGCTTCCATGTGTTCTGGGACCACCACTCTCCCCAAATCCCCATGGGCTCCCCAGCCTGGAAGCTTTCCAAACCTCTGTCCTTTGTGGGTTTTATGGAGGCTTCTTTGGCCATTGGCCAATCACCAGGCCCCCTCCCCTCACTGATGTCTGGGGGTTGGGGCTGAAAGTTCCAGCCCTCTAATCACCTGATTAGTTCCCCTGGCAACCAGCTCCCCCCACACCCCTTGGGGCTTTCCAAAAGTCACCTCATTAACATAAACTCAGGTGTGGTCAAGGGGGCTTGTATGAATAACAAGATACTCCTTCAAACTTTAGGAACTGGATCTATTTCAGGAACCAATGACAAAAGACCAAATATTACCACGAAGATCTTCCTGCTGCTGCTTCGGAAGTTCCAAGGGTTTTAGGAGCTCTGCGCCAGAAGCGGACAAAGACCAAATATTTATTTCTTATTATAAGTGACAGTATCACAGTAACAAATTGGCAAAGAAGATATAAGTGATGAAGATAAGTGAGGAAGTATTATTTGGAAAAGGGTAAGAAAGAGGAAAAATGATGGAAAGGATAAAGTAGAAAGGAAATTCGAATGAAAACAGAAAGAGGAGAAATAAAAGTCAAGGACACAAATGGGAGGAAAGCAACCAGAGCCCCTTGTTTTCGCGACTCAAACTCCTGCCCGCTCCAAGCAGAGGCACCGTGTAGAGAACAACATTGTTCTGTGATAAGAAATTATGTAAAGATCAATGCACATGTCCTAAATGCTTAATTTCACTAAAATTATTTATGATTCACATTTGAATTAAGGCTTCAAAACCCTTCTCTCCTTGGCTTTCTGGACTCTGGGTTGTTTGCTTCTATTATTGTGTTGGGATCTCCCTTGACTTCAGGCTACACGTTTTGTTCCTATAACATTAAATCCCAGAGTTCCAAGGTCGGGAGATGCCACAGGCTTGGGGCCACACAGATATGTGTCAGTATCATTAAGATATGACCTTAACATTTGGAAGAAATGGACCTAATAAAAAGTTTAAAAGTAATATATGTACATATTACTATATATAATATATAATACAGATATATGGACTACTTATTTTATAAAATTATTCAAATCCACTCTTTCCAAATTTGTCTGACTATATCTATCTTTTTATTAACTTACTTGGCTACATGATTCTGGTAAACAAAATTAGAAGGATTTTTAATGACTAATCACCAGCTTACGACTAACTAGGATTGGAAATAAAATGCATCCACAGAAATAGCAATTATTATGATTTAAAAAAATCAACTTTGTTCAACTTGCTGAAGTCAGGTACCAAGACCCTCACACATTCTCAAACACAATTTTTTGGGGGGAGGGGATACATCTAATTTCAACTAGTCATCCTGATATGGCTAAGAAATTTTTCAACAACAATCAGTAAGGTCTATGTAGGAGGCTGCCTAAATTCTTGACATTTCTCAAATTGCTTTCTGCAAAACCACATGCAGAGAAGGAGGTCACAATAGACACAGTGAGCCCTTACCAGGCCACATATATCCTCAGTTTTTGTGCACATGTGTATGTGTGCATGTTCCTTCCGAAACTAAGGTATGTTTGTCTTCTTGATCTTCCACCTCTCCCCCCTTTTTACATCAAGGACAACATCAACTAGATAATTAAGATTAGTTGCCAAGAATTACGAAACCTATCAATACATAAAAACCTTCTTCTGATCACATGCGAACATGTGAATTTTGTCTGTTTAAGTGGACAGGTTCAGAAGGGCAAGGGCTTTGCTTAAATAATTCTCCAGATGACGTAAGGATCACCTTAGTGTCCATTATGTGTTTAGAAGAGTTGGTCTACAAATATGGTATTTAAACACAAGTAGGTTTTAAGGTTGAAAACAGCAGTTTATGATGGAAGTGCTGCTTGTTAATCATGAATTTCTCTTTCCTTCCCCCCTCACCCCTTCCTTCTAGGGGAATGCAGAGAAACACTGAAATGAGAAAACTATCATTACGATCCCATTCCTCCCCTGGGGTCAACCTAATTATCATCCTCTCACCCCAAAACAAATTTACCTCTTTAAGAATGAAGGTTCTTGTCACTCATGGGAAAAATACAAACAAAGATCAAGATGCCATTTAAGCCTAACTTCGATCTTTCATTTTTAAGTGACCTCTTGGTTTAATGGATTCAATGCGTTCTCATTCAAGTGGAATATGTATTGCAGGGGAGAACGGTAGAAAATGGCACTGTCATGACCCTTAGGTTAGAGCAAAGGAATATTGGAAAATAAATCTCAATTCTGGATACTCACCAATCCCGCAATGGGGGTAGGCAATCTATTGATCTTTTTAACAAGTCCTGGCTTTATAGCATTCAGCAACCTGTCACGAAAAAGGCAGAATGTCAAGTGAGACATAAAGCAAGATGGATCGCACAAATCACCTTTATCTGGGGCTATAGCCACATTGCTGAATAGGAAAAGTAGTGAATTTAAAGCATGTAGTAAATCTCAATAATCTATGAGCCTTCATGCGTACAAGTGAAAAGCTTTGCCTGCATCAAGTTTGTCCAGAGCAGGTGAAGTTTTAGAACTGAGAAATGTTGGGAGAGAAGAAGGGATGGAGACGGGGAGCTGTATCAAGGGAAGGGACAAGGATACGAACTGGAATAGGGTTGGGAGGGAACTGTCTAAAACTGAAGCCAACTATTACTACAGGCAAAGCCTGTTCTCAATTCTCCTGGCCAAGGCAGGGGTCTCTCCAGGAATGCATTAAGTTCAGAGACCAACATCTGTCTTTGCAGATAATTTGCCAAGACTAATTCTACACCCAGACCCGTTTGCTCCTTGAGAGTGGCTTTTTAAATGTGGGTGATCTTCACTTAAGAAAGGGAAGAATACGGTTAGCCAGAGGTTAACCAGTCATGTCTTAAAGATTCTAAATAAGGCTCACCACAATTCCCTAGGTCCAGAAGTTATGTGAACAAAACATTTTGGGGGGTAAAGGTTGAAATCACGTAAAAATGGTACTATAAGCAAAGGAATGCAAAAGAAACAACTATAACTACTTGTCTTCAGAAAATAGTTCAGAATAAAAAGAAATAAGGAAGGCAACCTGTAAAATGAAAATAGGGTTGGCACCGGGGTGTGTGGTAGAGGGTTGCATCTGCAAACTAGGTTATTCAGAAAGGAATAATTGAAGGTAAGGGGAGGTGGAATGGGAGCATTTATTCCCACGCTCAGGAATTAGAGGAGAGGCCATCAGGTAACTTATCTCAGGATGCAGTGCAAAGGGAAAGCTTATTATGACTCCAGGGCAGCAAACTATGATCCACAGGCCAAATATGTCCCCGTGCCTGTTTTGCAAATAAAGTTTTCAGGGTGCCTAGGGTGGTTAAGCATCCAACTCTTGGTTTCAGCTCAGGTCATAATCTCACAGTTTGTGAGCTGGAGCCTCACACTGGGCTCTGTTCTGTCAGCACGGAGCCTGCTTGAAATTCTCTCTCTCCCTCTCTCTCTGCCCCTCCGCTATTCACTCTCTCTCAAAATAAATAAATAAACTTAATCTTAAAAATTTAAAAATAAAAAAAGCTTTACTGGAGCACAGCCATACCTCTTCATTCATGTACTATCCACTGTTGCTTTTGTGACAGCAGAGTTGAGTTACTCTGACAGAGAACATATGGCCCACAATGCATATAATTATTCCTATTTGGCTCTTTACAGACTAAGTCTGCCAACTTCTGTTACAATTCATGGAATCCAAAATTATAGAAAATTCTGAAGAACCTATGCTTGATAGATCTCTACAAATCAATAACAAAAGACTCACTGAAACGGTAGAGTAATTAGTCTTGAACACAACCTATATTTGACTCTGACACACTATGTATTAATGAACTGAGAAATATCTCTCCAGTAGTTATGACAGAAAGGATGCTGGTTTTGCACTGAGGACCAACTGCCTGTTCTTGTTAACTTTCACTGCAATTCTAACACGTTGCCACCGACAGGTACCACTCAGAGTAGCCACGTGCCTCTTTGACCACGGAGAGTCAAGATGGCACTCTTTTCATGAACCCACTTAGTTTTAACCACGAATCTAATCTTTTTAAAAAAGTTTCTTTATCACTTATTTTGGAATTATTGGTTTTTCATGTCAGAGGACAACTTGTTCTCTCCTCATTTTACAGCTTACAAAATTGAAGCCTGATGACAACGAATGAGTAACTTCTCCAGAGCTGATTAGTGGTATAACCAGGCCCAGCACCCAAGTTTCCTGGATCAGCACACTCTCTGGGCAGTGTTAATGTCCCATTTCTTATGGTTTAAAATAAACAGAGAGATATGATGTCTCCAAAGCAGAGTTTTTAAATATATGAAACTCTTAAGATATGTTAAGAGTTGTTCTCACTAGTTCTTAACAGTGTCATTTTTACACTGGATTTTAAAACGTTTTCTGTGCACAGTAATGATAACTCAAAAGGACACACAATAAAATGTAAGTCTCACGGTGACCTCAGTCTCACAGAGTCCCAGACTATTCCCTAAAGGTAACCTTAAAGACCTTGCAAAGAAAGGTATACTTTTTTTTAAAAAAAAGAACAGATGTAGCATGTTGTACCCACTGTCCTACGTCCTGCTTTGCCACTTACCAGTATTCCTTGGAGGTTGAACAATGTACCTTTGAGAGTATGCCTTATCAATACAAGTGGAGCTATGCCCTTTTTAAATAGCTGTTGACTGCAGACAGACATGGAACTGGTGGGGGTGGGGGGGTGGGAGGAGAGCACTGGCTCTGGAGTCAGACTGACAAATCCAAAGCCCAGCTCAGCCATTCACTAGGGGCATTACTTAGGGCAAATCTAATAACTTCTGTTTCCTTGACTATAATACAGAAGTGCAGTAACACCAATTGCATAGGTGTCACTGAGGCGTGAAGGTGGCAAAATATGTAAGGCTCTAGCACAGAGCCTGGTGCATAATAAGTTCTCTACATTTGTGTGTAAGCATTTATTTTATACTAATTCATTTCATAGCATTTTAGATCAAGCATCTTTAATGCTTTTAGATTTTTCTCATGAAATGAAATGCCATTGCTACGAAATCCCCGAGCTTTGTTGCTGATCAGCCAAAGCAGAAAGAATAACAAACACCCCAACAAAGAATTTATAAATTAAAAATCCTCCTTTAAAGAGGCACCTTTGTATTAATAATTTTAGTAACAATGCTCACCAACCCCTTTCTTACCCAGGTTTATGTTTTACAAAGTCTTAAATACTTCATTATATCCATCCTTTGTAGAATTATAAGGCAGAAACCTTTCCTGTCACATGATGTCAAACAACAACTATGATATGATGCCGGACCTTAATTAAAAGAGCAAGAAAAAACTATGTCTCTGTCAAGATGTTTAACTACAAATTAAAAAATAAAATGCCTAAGTACTCTTAAATAACTGGAATACATTCAAGATCAAGGCAGCTGTATTTTCTAACATAAACATTGCACTTGTTCTGTACACAGTTTACAGTACACAACAATAGAAGATTACACTGAATTTACATTGCAGGAATGCCCAACACCTGCTTATCTTGTATTTTGCATTAAACTGGGGACGTTTCTTGTGCATATCAGGAGACAGATGGGAAGTCCAAAAATAAAGTTATGAGTAAGAGCCAAGGATATTCACATGCAATTTTATTAAAATCCACGATTGCCTTCCTATGTACATTAAAGTATAAATATTTTCAATCAACACTTATTGATGACATACTTTACAGAGATGATGGTATTTTTATATTCATGAACCTTCTGAGCTGCACCGTCTCCCACCATCCTGCCCTGTAGAGACAGCTCAGGGATTCGTTCCACCGTGTCTGTAGTAGAAAAGACTGAGCCCCAGACAGAGGCGAAGACCTTCCTTAGGTCTTGCACAGCTGGTTTGCAGCATAGCAAGGACAGCCTTCACGTCTTGGGCTAGTCATTTTATACTGAAACTTAGTGCTTTAGAAAGTCTGGCTATAGTACATACCCTCAAAGTACAACTCAACCCCCACACACACTCACGCACACACAATGAAGGAGAGAGAAAACGAGAGAACAAACCCTTAACATTTAACTAATAGGAAGGTGTAGTGAATTTGGAATAAGTAGTCTAGGTTTTAAAAGCTAAACTCAACACTCATTAGCCCTGTGCCTTTGGGAGGTCCCTTGATCAGAATGGGATTTTGGAAACTTCACTTTCCATCCAGGTTTGCAGTGAGGAGCCAGTGGGACAGTGCATGTTGCCAGCATTCGGTAAATGGAAATTTGCATACTCATACTCATTTGATATACTAAGCTACCTCTTTTGACTAAGTAAGTTCAGGTCATCTTAGTTTCAATTTTTCCATTAGCCAGCAGCCAAAGACTAAGTTTTACTTGTTTTCTTTTTTCTGGCCACATTTGGACAAAAATCTTACATAAATGAATCAACTTGACAAACGTGTATAGCTTGCCTAATATATGTGTGGTAAGAAATGACTAGAAACGGGAAGGCAAGTCATGATCTTGGATGATCTTCAATTATGAAAAAGTTAATGATATTAAAGGTAAACAAAAATACATGTGTTTCTTATATGATGGAAATTAAATGGTGTCTACTAAACTCAACTTCTAAATCTGAAACGCACGGTGACCTATTTCAAGGAAGGATATTCCGTATGTTCCTTTACGTATTCAACAAATATTTATGGAGCACGCATGATGTTCTGGCCCAGAGTGGGGTATAGGGATAAAAAGGAAGACAGGACAGACCCCAGGTTGTTTCCTCATGGGGCATGCTCACTCACAGATTTAAAGCCCACAGGAGGACCAGAACTATGCTTATATGTGGTTCACGGTCACACAAACTAATGCACGGCCATCTTGAGGTTTTGAGAAGATGAATTAAACACTTGCTCTGCACAGATTCTATGAATATAGCTTTTAAAAAATTAAAGATTAGATTTCTTAAAGAAACAACTGTTGAGACACCTAGGGATTATGCTGATGTTCTGATTAGACCACAGGCTGCATTTATTAACTCTTTGTAACACCTAATATCCAGCTTGTGGCAGTCTCTCAGTCATTGCTTCATGGTTATAAAACACAAACTGAAGAAATTTGTTCCTATCTGTGATTAAAAGGAAAAACCTCAAATCTCTGCTTCACTCTGGTTCATTCTGATTCTTCCAGGTGCCAATATAATAGCTCTGCAAGGGACGTAACACTGAGGATATAGCTACAAAGGATACATTACAAGATTGTCCAGACATTAGGAATTAGACCAATGAGAAGTTTGTTATTGAACTGTAACATAAACATTAAAGGTGAGATTTTTTTTTAAATTGCAAAAATTTTACCCTACAAATCATTCAATTCATAAGTTCACATCTAATAATGATGCTAGAGTTTGGGGGAGAGTAGAGGAGCTATCTAGACCTTGAGCACAGGGTTGGGAAGTTCATGCTTAATCTCATGGGAAAGCACTTTATTCTTTGCAACAAGAGATTACATCACCATCTCATTAGCTTGGTTTGTACAGCTGCAACAGGCAGCTATGATCACAAAATTACCTACTTTGTGTCCTTTTTAATTTGGCTCAATAGTGTTTTTCTACGTGGTTTCCTTGATCACTTTCTGGGTTTGACTATGCATTGTGAATGAAGGTGTATGCACTTTCATTTAATCTAACATGGCAACTATTTTTGAACCTAAGCATGAGATCAATTTAACCTTGACCATAAACCTGTTACAGATGTCATTTTTAAAGAGTTCTTTTTAGAGTTGCCTCAGCAGAAGGATAAAAGTTAATAAACCTCTGAGGTCAAGAAAAATGGACTAAACTATAGGGAAAAGTGAAACTTGAACCAAACAAGAGTTTCATATGAACAAAACAGTGATGGAATGTAAATTGCCATCATTAGTATCTACCAAATGTTTAAGGGATACTATGCATCGTCCAGAATGTGTGAAGGATAGGTCTATTTTAGCCACCTGCCTTGAACATACTCAAAGAAGAGATGGTGAGGGCTTTAAGAAGGTCTTTGTCTTAGAGTTCCAAGAAGTTGGGACTGACTCTGTAAATTGTTCAGCCCAGCAACGCTGGCTTTATTCTAACACACCTCGTGTGGCAGACACAACCCACCAAACTTGTCTCCTTTCCCTCCTGAGCACACGTTTCCCACCTTGGCTATATTTCCACCCTCCTCTGCAATTTTCTGTAGCCATACAACAGAGTTCTGGCCAATAGGGTGTAGACAGAGTGGTATATACCACACCTAGGTCTGTCCCTAAAACTCTCCCAAGTAATGCTCCATTCTCTCTCTCCTCCGCTATTTATGGGTTAGATGTTGACACCGAGGAAGACCTGAGAAAGAAGTCAGGTGCTAAGGATGGAGTCTCTATCAGTTGAGATCCCTGAACCACTGCTGGAAGTGAAGTCATCTCCACTCTTCCCTGTTGCCAGAAGGGGGCTATACAAGCGAAGTACATTTCCATGGTTTTAAACCACTGAGATCACAGCACCCAGCATTACCCTACCCATCACAGATAGGTCTTTCTCCTGTAAAAAGGGGCCCCACTTTGCCAAACTGTACCCAAGAAAATCCTGTCCTAAAATGAGAAATCGAACACCTGGGCACATCCTTTCCTCTAGGGCTCTCTGGGAGGGCAGCTAGGAGGGGATGAACTAGTACTCGACTCGACGCACTGTAAACAAATGGATGCGTTTTTTCCACCGCATTTGCTAGGGGAAATCTCTTACATATCACTCCATACTCAATACTAAAAAACTAACACTAACGAAATAATTATACTCATGGAAGAGAAACTATAGCAATTATCTGAGTATCTTGGATTCCTTTTGATTCATTATCAGTCTCTCCCACAGTCCAATCTTTTTATGGCCATTCCTGCTGTCAGGAAATTATGGGATTTTTGGACTAGAAGAGGCTGAAAAATCAATAAATCAATCTAGATACAGAAACTGCCACCAGGCACACATCTAAGGTTAGGGCTTGTAAATGTAGTTAGGAGTACAAACTCACGTTTCTAAATCCGAGAAGAGAACTTTCCTATGATGCCTCACTTTCTGCACTTCAGTAAATAATCTCCAGCTACTAATCTCTGCTATCTGGATCAACCTGCTCACCACATCCAAACAGACCCCTTCTAAATCTTGGCTTTGGACATGCTGCTCCCCTCCCCCAGTGATTTCTAGGCTCTTGAGTGCCCACAGGACACCCTCCAAATGCCTTCACCTGGTAGTCAAGCTCCCCCCACCTCACCAAACTGTCTTCCCCACTGTGTCCCCCTCGCAAGATCCTCCTTGATTTTATAAGGCACAAGTTTAAGATGACACGTGTGATCAATGAACTGCAAAAGCTGGCAATACATGAACAGAATTCAGTATAACCAAATAAACTGGAAACTAAAGTTACCCTGACACAGGCAATGATACGTGTGATCACGATCTTGCTATGTAGTAATTATGGATAAATGATAGTAATTAGTATTCCTTTTGCATAACTAAAACCTGGTATTGCTGGGCTTACTGTCAGGATGGTGGAAAGAAAACTGGGAACATGAAATTGCTGTGATTTATCTCTGAAAGCTTCTGTAGCCAGACCTGAACAGGATAAACAGCCAGCTCTTGCTCTCCACACTTCAGAAAGAAGTGCTCAAAACCCAGAGTTACAGATTGCCACTCAAAATTCCAAGAGTCAGAGTAGCCTCCAGAGACAAAAAGGCGTGGGTTCAAATCCCAACTCTGCAACTTGCTAGACAAGTTATTTAAGTATTCAATATCCTTGAGCCTCAGTTTTTTCCTCTGTAAAACAGGGACAATAATGCCCATTAGTCATGGCATGAGAGTGTGAAATACTGCATGTAATACACTTGGCTCTAGCCTTGTGTGTAGTATACATTTGATAAGTGGCAGTTGATATTACCATCTCCATGCAGGTTTTGACCCCAGCCTCCCCATAGATGGAAATCTGATACATCCGTCATTGCTCACCTCTCCTCCCAAGCATCCTGCCTGTAGCTAGAGGGAGGCTGAGAGTTGGAGGAGATGAAAAAACAGAAAGGAAGGGAATGAGATAATGTCAGTCCTTTTAGAGAGACTATGGCTCTGGGCGTCGACTCCAAAGTTGGGGATAGGGAGGAAGGAAGGAGGGATGCCAACAAATGAAAGGCATTAAAAAGCTCCAAAGACAAACTCAGCTACACTGCAGTTGTGCTCACAGCTGCCTCTGGCCCTGCCTTCCTGCCAGGTTCTGGCTAATCCTTTACCTCTTGCTCCTGTCTCTCTACCTCTCTTGCCACCCTGAGGGTGATGGGGGGAAGCCAAGAGCTGAAGAGATCCTTTGCTATTTTAGAAAGGGGAGGTCATCCCCTAACATGGCTTGTTAGAATTCTGAGTTGATTTCCTATCCATTCCACATACTGTTATCAGATGCTTACCCCACACCAGGAGCTGAGCTATGCCCAGACACCCTCAGAAATTGGGGTCTACAGTGGGCCTGTCACTCTTTCAGATGTGGTAGGAGTTACAGAAAACTGTGAAGAACATTAGTTCTACAGGGAAACTTCCAGGCTCTAAACGGTGACTTGGAAGAGAACTTTGGGAACACAGTATACATATAAGAGTTGTAAACTAAGGATGGACATAGCAAGACAAGTGTAAGAAACATCTCTGCTTCTCCTTGGGATGCAAAGCATTTTATTCAAATATTTGTGTTTGGTGCACAGCAGAAAGTAAGCAAGTGTCTCTACCATCACCAGATGTCATTTCCTAAAAAACAAACATAATCCCATCGCTCCTTTATACAGACCATGTTGGCTGCCTACTGCTTGCTGCATGCTACTGAAACTCCCTAACATGTTACTCAAGGTCTTCTGAAAACTGACCTGATACCCACCCTTCATCTCCAGTCTGCCCCATCTTGAATTTGTCCTAGGCTCTGGCCACAGTTTCTTCCCTGAGCACTCAAAGCCCCTTCATGTTACTGAGCATTTCAAGCACTTACTGTTGCCTCTGTTTGACTTGCCATTACCACAGGCCACCCCTCACCTTTGTGGTCTGGAAAACTCATCCTCATCCTTCAAAACCCAGCTTACATGTTACCTCTTCTTCAACTACATCCGAGGTAGAGATTATATCTCCACCTCTAGATCCCAATACTCTTTGGCTTCCTTACTTATCACACATCACAGAAATTGTCCAACATCCCCATCAGGCAAAGGGTTAGTTCTCTCTGCAACCCAATCTCCACTGGAAGGATTAGATCTTGGTAGAGCATCAATGTTTGTTTGCTGAGTAAAGTGATATTAGACAGCATTTGAAATATCATGAAGCAAAAATTTTAAATTCCACTGTGAGTGAATGTATGGGTGTGCATTTCGTGTGTGTGTGTGTGTGTGTGTGTTTTAAGAGCTTGAGATATCTCACCCATTGAATGTGTAGAATCCAATTTTTTTGGTACATTGACAGGATCATGCAACCATCTCTGCAGACTAATTTTAACTATCTTTCCCCCAAAAGAAACTTCTTCCCTATTGGCTTTAACTCCCATCCCACCCACACACAATCCCCAGTCCTAGGCAACCACTAATCTACTGTCTGTCTGTATAGATTTCCCTATTCTGGGTATTTCCTATAAATAGGATTATATAAAATGTAGTCTTTTGTGACTGGTTTCTTTCATTCAGCATAATCATATTGGTTCATTCATGTTTTAACATGCATTGGTAGCTAATTTCTTTTTATGGCCAAACAATATTCAATTATATGAATATACCATATTTTATCTATCCATTCATCAGTTGATGGCATCTGGGTTGTTTTCAACATGTGGCTATTATGAATGTCAGAAACAGTTGTACACAAGTTTTTGTTTGGATAAATGAAATGTGTTTTCATTTATCTTGGATATGTATCTAGAAACATTATTACTGGGTCATAAGATAATTTAATGTGTAACCTTTTGAGGAACTACCAAATCACTTACCAAAGTGGCAGTACCATTTTATATTACTACCAGCAGTAGATGAAGGTTCCAGTTCCTCCACATTCATACCACACTTGTTCCCTTCCTTTCTAATTTGGCCATTCCAGTGGCTGTGAGCTGGCATCTCACAGATTTGATCTGCATTTCACAAAAGATTAGTGATGTTGAGCATCTTTTCATGTGCTTCTTGGCTATTTTTATATCTTTTTTGGAGAAGTGTCTATTCAGACATCTTTGCCCATTTTTATTAGATGATTCTTTTATTATTGAGCTATGAGTTCTTTATATATTCTAGATACAAGTCCCTTCTCAGATATATGATTTGCAAATATAATCTTATTTTGTCCTATTCTGTGACTTGGGAAATAGTATTGTTTGCAGGACAAAACCTTTTAGTCTTGATATAGACCAATTTATCCACTTTTTCTTTTGTCACTTTTACTTTTGATGTTATATGAAGGAAACCATTGCCTAACCCAAAGTCACAAAGATATACTCCTATGTTTTATTCTAAAAATTTTCTAGTTTTAGCTCTTACACTTAGGTCTACAATTCATGCTCAGCTAATACAGCATGTTTTTAATACACATTGGTCAGTTAATACTTTGAAAATGTGAATTTTGGAGTAATCTTCCTTCTTCCCACTCTTCCTCCAAAGTGCTTTTTACATTCCTACACATGCAAGTGTCATTCCATATAGAAAGAGAGCTGAGTCACTGTTACTATCTCACTAATAGAAAGTTAAAACATACAACCTCGTGAGTAGCGCCCAGTGTAAGACAAATTATCTGCTCTAGGCACAGCCAAAACACTTTTCAAACCAGAAACAAGAGAGAGAGAGAGAGAGCACTTGAAATCAGGGTTGTCTCCAGCCCAGGATATACAGTTGTCACCATCATGGGTGCTAAGAGGAAGGAAGCACTGAATCCAGGCTGCAGCGAGGGGGCTATCTCAGTGGAGGAAAAGATGCCCAACGTGTGGGTTTAGGATTTAGGGAGATGGAAATGGACAGGAAGTGAATACCCCAGGTGGCTGGAATGAAATGCAGCAAAGGCACAGAGATGGAGAAGCACAAAGAAAATCATAAATACAATAATTCTCCATGGCCAGTGCAAAGGGATGGTAAAGATAAGCCAAATAGAATCACTGCACCCAGCCAGTGAGAGACACCGGGTTCCAGGCAAAGGAACTTGAATCACGTCCTATTTTGTGGGAAGGGGACCAGGCCTGATGAAGCCATGTTTGGGAATGTTGGCCTTATGGTAGACCGTACAGTGGTATAAGGAAAGGCAAGCACTAGAGCTAATCGCTCAGCCATGAAGTCCTAACTTTCTATCTGTCGTGTCATTCACTCTTTCTTCTTTTCCATACTATAAAGAGGGAACTCTATTTCTGCATAGTTAACTTTAAAAATAAATCACTTATAAACTGGGCCCTTGGTGGGCTATTTAAAAGGTCCTCTTCTGTGGGTTACCAAAGGAAACATTTAGAATGGCACGCTTGAGGCAAGAATTTTGCACACTTCATTGTGGGAAGTCAGCCCACCCAGACTGACAGCCCAGTAGAGACAATAAAAAAAAATGGATTATTATGGAAATACAATTAGGGAGCTACTAAATCCTCTCAAATACAAGCAAAGCCTAATCCAGCATGTAACTCCAAAGGCAGGCAATGAGGTGGGCCTGATTCCCCTCTGCCACACAAGCAGCCCATACTTAAACCTGTTGTTATATGATTTTTAGTCAGTTGATCATTCCAAGAAATGTGGAATAAATTTGTTCAGGAGTAAGGAGATTAAGCCTGTGATTTAACTGAGCAGAAGTTTAATACTTTTTTAAGGTACAGATTGACAGGGTAAAAGAGATTACCACATTTTGAAAGGAGTGGTTCCTGAATGATAACTGTATTTCAACCACAGTTTTTGGCAGCATCAAGACACATGTAGAATTGCCCTACTGAGTTTAGGTCATGTAAGACTCTGTATTAAGAAAAATGAAGTTGTGACCAGGATTATATAATTTTAATGGACAAAACATTTGTAAAGATGGATAAGCTTGAGAGTGTTTCAAATGTACACACGTTTCCCCCTCCCCCACCCAGCAGACTCCTGTAATTGATGCCAAGGCACAGTTTGAATGGAGACAGTAACACCGACTTCACCCCCCCACACACACACACACACTGCTCTAAGAGTCCCTCTTTTGAGTAGGAACCAAGGGCTGTTTATTTCATGAGAATTCAAGAAGGAAAAAGACAACTCTGGGAGTTCATTATGCTCATCATGAACCTTATAGACTCTCCTTCTAAGTTTTTCATCTGTTTTCTTCTTTCCTAACAGAAGGCTGTTGGGATACTCAGTTCTTGCTTAAGTCCCCACCTAAGCCAAGCCAATCTTTGAACAAAAAGCGGCTTTTCACAGGAGAACTTAAAAAAAAAAAAAAAGAGTGGGTTGAAATGTCCTTATTTGAACTTAAAAGCTTAATGAGCCTTGGTGCCAAAGAGTGGGAGACTGGCCAAGTCAGTGAAGCCAACTGTGATATGGCCGAAAGACAAAGGAGAACCCTACACAGAAGGCCTATCAAATTCTTACCAGCCTGCTAAGGCTAAAATCAGTAAAGGCAAAAGGACCCAAGTTTGCTGAGATTTGAGTGAGCATCTGGGTTAGAGAAAGAGCTCCAGACAAAGAATGCAAAGACACACTTGGCTTTACCATCCTGGGTCTCCATCTCTTCATTACAAAGGGAGGCGGGAAGAGCTGACCCAGGTTGTTCACCTACCAGGGTTGCTGTGAGGATTAAATAAGGGTTGGGTTTGCAGATACTGATCAAAGCAGTGGTGATTAGAAGGCATCAGTCTGGAGTCGCCAACAAGTAGGGTGACCACACATCCCCGTTTGCTGAGGACAGTCTCAGATTTCTTTGTTGTTCTAGTGTCTCAGCTGGCTAACACCCCCTCGTACTCAAAACCATCTCGATTGCATGATAAACTATATTATATAGTCGCTCTACAAAGAAGCCATTAGGCCAGATGAATACGTTTTCTTTTTTAATAGTTAAGGAAAATGTTACGTGCATACTTTACATTAGATAAGGTCTCTACCAAGAGCCTGTTGAAATGATGCAACAGAATGAGCTAGACTTACAATAAATGTGGAATCATGATCACTGGTGGGGCAGTTCCCAGAGACAGCTATTAATTGACAAAGGTCTCCAGTGCCTCCCTCTATCGTCAAGGCAGATCTTTTCTGAGGTCTTGTGCAAGGTGACCTCTGCTGGGGCCATGTAATATAGGTGACCACCAGTCTCTTAAAAGTCTTAGTTTCCTTGGTTTCCAAGACATGACACTTCCCTGGGTTTCCTCTCATCTCTCTGATACCCCTTTGTGAGCTTCCCTTTCTCTCACCCCTGATCCAGAGGTGAAGCTTTCTCAAACTGAGACCTTGTTCTGCTATTCTCTCTTGATGTGATCTACCCTGCAGAGAGATTGTTGTATATTTCGGCTTGGCCTTTATGTCCAACAATGGCTGGCAAATCATATTTGAAAAAGTTAAATCCATTGCCTCATCTCTAGGCTCCTGACTCCTGTTGCCAACAGTCTGCAGGAATGTCCCTTAGGGAGGCTATCTATATCTCAAACTCACCCTGCCAGAACTGAAATCATGACCTCTCCCAACAAATAGATGCTCCTCTTCAGAGTGCACCAGAGGCCCTACTCCACTTGCCATTAATAACTGAAACACTAGTTATTTTGTAGCCATTTCTTTCATTTATCTATAGCCTCTACCCTACCAAGTCCTATGATTTCTTCAGAATTCTTCTTATTTCCATTGTTCTAGAGGTCAAAACCAAAAATCCTTCCATGGTTTCCAAGGCCCTGAGCAATCTTTCCCCTGCCTCTTCCTCCTCTCCATCTACTCTCATCTCACACCATTATCCCCCATTTCCTGTATTTTTGCCAAATGAGTCTCCTTGTAATTCCTCCAATATACTAAGAGACCTCAGACATGTTACTCTTTCAGTCTAGAAATGCTTCCTCCCTATTTCCATCTCCCCTCCCCATTCCCTGGCTTATCTCTACTCTACATTCAGATCTCTACCTTGATGTCTTCTACAAGAGAACCTGAGATTTATACCCATACAGAGTCAGGATTTAGATTCCAGATCTGATCAGGGCATCCCTGTTACATCATTTTATTGCATAGTGTACTAGACTTTCTAGTAACTTACCATACTTGTAAGTGGGTTCTTCAAAATGTTCCTTGAATGAAGGAAGAGAAACCCTTCCTTCTGTCAGGCAGATCTCTTCTATGTATACCAAACATAGCATAATCCTTCAGACCTCAAACCTTGCCTTCTCTTGTCTCTATGTAGGACTCTCTTCTCTTTCCTTCAGACTACTTCATTAAGTAATATTCACTTGATGTAGCATCTGTCCAATAATGATCTCCCAAACTATAACAATCTTCCTTTGTTTAGCTTCTTATTAAATCTTGGTCACTTGCACTTACTCACATATTGGTTTACACAGTCACTTAACTATTTTGTGAGGGTGTTCAAGCCCCCAAAACATGAAAAAACTCTTGAAGATCAGGAATCACATCTTCCATTCCCTTTTCATGTCCCTCAGTTCCTCCCTTGGGACTGTGCAGAGCATGGCCAAGATCTAACAAATCCTCCATATGACAAAATGTCTCCATGCAAAATCACACCGTCAACTTCCAACCTGTCCTAGAAGGCTAGTACATATCTGTGGCACACCACATCTCACGCTGGAATCAGGACAAGGATCCAGGTCAAGCCTTCCTTCTTAGAATAAGCAGCTCATTCATCAGTGGTAATATAAACAAGTGTTTGCCAACAGATTTCTTATCTTCAGAAAATTATTTCACCAACATAAGAACCAAGACAAAAATACACTAAGACATTCTCTATTGGTCACTTGTTTGCAAACAGACATACTCAGACTTTGCATTCCATGCAAATGTGTCTGCAGAACAAAATCCCTAAGTTGACCTCTGTAACTCTGAACCTATAGTGGAGAATCTTATACTAAAAGGAGATATTTCTATGCTTTGGTCTCCAGTCTTCAGGGATGGCTCTACTCTTTATGTAAAAGTGTGTGTGTGTGTGTGTGTGTGTGTGTGTGTGTGTGTGTGTGAAGGGAAGGGTGAAGGCAGAGGAGGAAAGAGGAAAAGAGGAAAAAGAAGAGGGGGGAGGAGGGGGGACAGAGACAGAGGACGATACCGACAATGACAGCTAAGACTAGGAGAAAGTCAAGATCACTGTTGATGAGGTAGTCTAGCTAGCAACCTTACTACTGGACTCAGTTTATGTAACAGGTGCCTGTAATAGACAAGTTACGTGCCAGACCAGTGTCCCGTGAAGGAAATACAAAGATAAACAGAAGAGGTCTTCAGGAAGCTTTCACTCTGGTACAGGAAGTAGATGTGGAACAAAGAGGTAGAAACACTGTGATACATGCTAGCACGAAGGTGGTACGGGTCCTTAGAAGCCAGATGGGAACCTATTAACTCTGCCTGGAGGGTTCTGGAACAGCTTTCCCAGAGAAAGAAACCAGGCTGGAGAGAGTGAGAGGAAATGACATCACCACGGAGGTCGAGGTTACTGTTTTCAAAACAATCACTCTAGTCCTCAAGCTCTGCCAGCCAAAGCTCATTATTCACAGATGGTCAAGTTTGTAAGGGACCCAAACTTTCTTGCCCAGCTTTTGATCACAGGCTAGGCAAGAGAAGCTGGAAAGTAAAATCCCAGCTCGTTCATCCTGTGGCTTGTTGGCTGTCCTAGAGAAAGAGCCGATGGGTGCACAGTGACATAGAGTTGCACTGACTATGTTATATTCATAATTGACTTTGGGCCTATTTCCAGCAATAATAATGAGAACAGCTAGTGGTCCAGAGTGCCAAGTGAGCACCAGACACCGCTGAGTGTTTTACAGTATTCTCTTCCTGGAATCTCTCAGGGACTTATGAGGTAGTGATTTCCCCATACCATAGATGAAGGGAGACAAGTTAATATTTAAGGGTCTGCTATGTTCCAAGCACTAAACAAAGAGATTTATCCATATCATCAATTCATGTAACCTGAGAGCAACTCTATTAACTAGGTACAATTATATTGGTTTTTATAGCTAAGGAAACTGGGGCTCTAAGAAGGTTAGGTAACTTGCTTGAGGACACATAGGAGACAAACCAAGGATGTAAGCTGTTAACTACGTTGAACCATATGAAACCACACTTCCTGGTTGTTTTCAGTCTGTTAATACAGTTTCCTAGGATTCAACCTAAGTGTTCCCCAATCCATTCACTTTCCACCATACCATCTCACAAAAGCATTGGAACTGGCTTTTGTTAAATGTGTTTCGTTGGGTGGTAACAAAGAAGAAAGTAAAAGGGGTGAGGGAGGGTGAGAAATCAAATAACAGAGAAGATAGGAGAGCATGCACCCTGTAACTAGATGCCACTTCGGTTCCCCTGAAAAACATGGGGGTTCAGGGCACCAACCCCGTCTGCACAGTTGAAAATTCATGTATAACTTTTGACTTGCCCAAAACTTAACTACTATTAGCCTGCTGTTGCCCAGAAGCCTTGCTGATAACATAGTCAGTTAATATATATTTTGTATGTTATATGTACTATATACTATTTCTTACAATAAAGTAAGCTCAGGAAAAGAAAACGCTATTAAGAAAATCATAAGGAAAAGAAAATACACTTACAGTACTGTATTTATCAACAAAATCAAAATGTAAGTAGACCCACACAATTCAAACTATGTTGTTCAAGGGCTAACTATCTTATCATTTTGCCACACTTACTTGATCTTTTCCTGCATATGCCTCTTTTTTCCTGAACCATTTGCATCTAGTTGCAGGCTATATGCATCATCTTTATATTACTCTTGTAACTTTTCTATAAGCTTGAAATTTTTCAAAATAAAAAGTTGGGTGGAAGAACGACTTCTAAAAAGTCCTGAAAGGGGAGCCTGGGTGGCTCAGTCTGTCAAGCGTCTGATTCTTGGTTTCAGCTCAGGTCAACATCTCACTGTTTGTGGATGCAAGCCCCACATAGGACTCTGTGCTGTCTCCCCACCACTACCACCCCTCCCCCACTCATGCTGTCTCTGTCTCTCTCAAAATAAACTTAAAAAAATGCCCTGAGAAAATCTTTTCTAAAAATTATTTTATTTACCTAAATAGCATTCTTGCACTGCCCAAACTCACTGCCCAAACTCTTAACTTTATGTGGGTAAACAATTACATCCAAAATTTATCCAATAGTCCTTATGAGCTAACAAACTTTCTGTAAAGGACCAAATAGTTAACATTCTAGGCTCTATGAGCCATATACGAACTTTTGTCTTATTTCATTTACAGCCCTTTTAAAACATAAAAACCATTCTTAGTGAGAAAGCCAGTACAAAAACAGGCCAAGGACCATAATTTGCCTACCCCTGATATAGACAGAATTCCATAGAGTTCTAACGAAATAATAAAGTCATAGTCAGGAAAACAAGCCAGAAACTTTCCTTTCTGGAATTATTTCAAAACAGTCTGATCTAGGTACAGGGAAGTAGATGACAGTCATCAACAACTCTGTTCTGGGAGGGTCTTCCTTAGGGAATGGTTATTTGCAGCCTTCCTTTTAAACCCTGAAGTCCTCAAGGACATAATGCAGTACTTGGTTAACATTTCTAACAGCATGACACTGGTCACACATTTGTCACCTGGTCACATTTTGACCCCAGACAAAATTTATTTACTGCTCCGTAGAGGACTCACATCATTTGATCGTTTAACCTCCAAACATCAAGTACACACAGTTGGCAAAAACCATAGAGGAAGAGAGAAGTGATTACAGCAAAAACACATGTACTAGAATTCTACTTGGCACGTGCAGAGTCTAGTTTGTACTTGCTATTACTACAAGTTACGCATTTTTTGCCGAAGTAGTACTGCGTATGGGGGCAGCCTATGCAAAGCCATGGGTACCACGCTTGACAGGCAAAGCAAAAGAGCTCCCAGGGTGACTCTGACATTACTCCATTTCCACCTTATATGCTGCCTGTAGGCGCCAGTCTTTTCTCCCTTGTCTCTGTAGTCTTTAGTCCACATCCACACCTCCGCCTTTGTCTCTATCTGGTTTGACGGCTCTTCCTACGAAAGCTGAAATCCCTACATCCTCTACAGACTACAGCCTCCTTCGCCCATTAGCTCTCTCATGCTTTCCCTCTTATGGAACTTGCCTTCTTATCTTAAGAAGGACCACCAGGTCCTTGATGCTTACATCCCAAGACCACCAACCTCATGCAGTTCTTCACGCTCCATCCAGCTGAGACCCAGTGGTTATCCTCTGTACCGCTCAATGCTTTCTGGCGCCAATTCCATGCCACCATCACTAACCTCCAAACCTCTTGCTTTTCTCTCCCACTAAAATCCCAACTGCAGGCACAGGACAGTCGTTCAGAGCAAAAGCTAAGGAATCAGACTTCCAAATGTAAAGCTTTCTTATCTGTATAACCTTCACCAAGTTATTGAATCCTCAGCGTCACTCTTAATTCCTCTGTAAAATGGGTATGATAATAGTCCTTACAAGCCATATGAAAGTTTGGTAAGAAGGAAAATGAGACCCCAGGCACAGAAGAATGCCCTTTGCTTGATGAGAACTATGACTTTTTTTTCAGACTCATAAACAACTCAGGAAATGTTTAGTGAACAAAGAGCATGTCTCTCCAGTTGCAACCACCATTTAGAGCTGATCTAACTCAGACAAAAAGACGAGAGTTTGTTGAACAAAAGGAATCATTCATGGATGCTGTTCATGTATTTTTCAACTGGGGTCATTACACTATTACAAGACACCAACTGGGCTTCTGTTTTGAATAATATGAAGTTGAAAAGCCCAACAATTTTTAAAAAGAGGGCTGTATATTATAAAAGCCTCAGTCTCAGAAGAGCTGAATTGCTAGTTTTCGAAATTTGAAATTATAGGGAGTTCTTACATTGTTAAATGTTGCTACATGAGTGGAAATTTTGAGTTAGAAAGCTTTAAATCAGCATCCACAAAACTCCTCTGGTTCTAGAAAGTGGCACACCCTTACACATTCTCATCTACTCTCCAAAGACAGGTGTTTAAAACCTGTGTGGATCCACTGTCTGGGAGCCCACACTTTCCTGAGACCCTCCAAACTGAGTTTTCTACCTTTTGGTCCTTGCCGTCAACCAGCCCCACAGTGTAAGTCCCCCTTCTTGCGAGATGGGTCTCAGGATACAAGTCCCAGAAAACAAACTTTCTGATCTCAGCAGCCCGGTATGCTTCAGCTCAGATAGAATCTAGCCATGCCCTTGCCCCGACCAAAGACGAGGGGAAAATCTTCCTCCATTGCTCTCAACCTTCAGTGCATTCAGTTGTTGGGCCATGCTTTTGTTTCTCATTGCTCTGTGGCTCCTGGACTCAGAAATCTGTTTGTATCTGGTTTCTCCAGCTGCTGACCCAGCTTTTCCTCAAGGGTTCTGACTGAGACTCATGCTACTGACTCTTTTGATGCAGTTCATTCCACCTTAGCAAACTCTGCTGGAGCTCCAGGCTGGAATCCCACAGGGAAGCCAAGACTTGACCCTGGTCTTCAGACTCCTCCAAATATATCAGTGGGTCTAATCTTCTGTGGGTAGGAGACTTAGACAATAACTGACTTATCTTGAGTTCTGGCCTACATGCCGTTCAGTAACACTTGTCCAAGCCTCTGTGTTGGCCAGTTCACTCAGCTTCACTCTTGGCTGTCGACAGTCCAAACCCTTTATAACTTAAGAAGGCCCCTGGCTATAATCTGGGCCTCTATCTTGGCTAACCATAGTATTTCTTAACCATGGCCTAGACCCAAGCCCCATCCCTCCACGCCTAAACAACTCCAACATTCACTAATGTATCTGTAAAAGGCCAATGGATGGTGCCACTGCTCACATGACAGAACTCATCCTCTAACTCAACATCTTCATCCAGTTAAGAAGCAAGTTCTATGCATGCAAATGTCTCCAGACCCAGAGCATCAGCTTCAGATGAGCCTTCTCAATCCAAAGTCTGGCAAGCAATACTACTCCTTGACAGATTTATTTACAGGAATATAGCGGAGAGATGGATGCCTACAAGAATCTTTGGAGCAAATGTTAGCTAAACAAAAATTGGTACCAAAGACACATTTCAACAGTTAAAATAGCATGATGCACATAAATTAGATCAGATTGTGGCTAGTCTGTATTCAGGGGAGGGTTAAGCCCAGCATCACTGGAGAAGCTGGAGTTAAAACACAAGGGAAGTGTTTGGAGCCTGCCTGGGTTTGTCTCTGGTGAGACGCTAAACTAAGTATGTCTTATGTAAGTGATGAGCTCAGATTTAGATTTAAAAAAGGGAGGAGAAGCAATGAGGGAAGTAAAGTATGAGAAGAGAGAAGAGGCTCCCCAGGAAGGAACGCATGGAAACAGCAATCAGGGCATGTAAATTTCTCTTTGAGGAAAAAAGGACAGTGGGAAGCAGGGAAAAAAGTGCTGGCAGGAAGTGTGTTGAAAAGTGCTGCCTAATCGTCAACATTTGTATAGCAAATGTAATTTTTCAAAGTACCTCATCCATGTTATCTCGTTGAAAGTCACAAAAAGCTTATGAAGTAGGAAAGAGTTGTTAACTTTTTTGTTACCATTTTAGAGAGAAAAAATTGAGGCCCAACGAGGTAAATGATTCAAGGGCTACAGTAAGACTTGCATTTCTAGCTCTCAGGTTCCAAAACCTGAAGTCCTTCAACTACACTGGTAGGTACCAAGCAATATTCTGGAGGTCGCCAAAATAAAAGTGCATTCTATGTCATTTCACTTCCACAAAGTTCAAGATATAAGGCAAATAAATGCTATGGTGATAGAAATTAGAAAGATGTTTCTCTAGAGGTGGTTGAGATGGATTGGGAAGGGACAAGAAGGAATTTGCTGTCCTATATCTTGACAGGGTGTAGGCTACATGCATATATACACTTCTCAAAATCCATCAGGTTGTATATCTGGAGCTGTGCTTTTCCTGTGTGTACATTTCACCTCAATGGAACATAAACCAGTATCCGAATGATAGAATCTATGAAATACAAAATTTGAGACCTTAAAGTGTATGTTCATCCACCTCTAAGTGTTACGGCTCTAGTTTATTTTCTGTAGGGCCACTTCACAGAAAGCTCTTGAAACCATTATCATAGCTGTGCCTTATGACAAAACCCAGGTTCAAAGCATAAAAATCACACATTGCAGTGATTATTCACATTTGAAATTTGCCAGTAGCGTAAATTAAGTAAGTTCAAAATGCGTCAGGAGAGCAAGCCCAGTGAGGAACATTAACTGCCATGTTTTAAGATATTGTAAGTAATTAGATGCATTGTTTCACACGGCACAAATTGCTTTTGTTTGGGGGATAAAGGGGAGAAAAGCTGCTACTTTTACTACAAATGGGTCCACATCCTCCCAATTACCTGGGCCCAGATTCCTACATTATAAATATTGGTTGGAGCTGAGTAGCAGCTACCAGATACTTCTTTATCTAAGTAGAAATACCACAGTCCCCATCGCTTTCTCTTTATTGTACACTAAAACTCCCTCACCTACTTAGGTGTACTGCCTAGCCTAGTGATTTTTTAAAATTTCAGAATCAAACTATGAATAAATGCAAAACAAAATACAAAGTTTTACAGATGAACTGAATAGTATTTATGTTTTTTTTTTAGTAAAACCAATTGAATAATAGGCTATACTTACTCGCAGAGAAGGATTCCATTTTCTAACCCTGTCCGAAAATCTTTATCACCAAAACTTCTGCCGGTTACTTGCTGGAAAAAATAAAAAGAGGGAGAGAACATAAATTTTTCTTTTTTAATCAGGAAGTTCAATGATTTTTTAAAAATATTTAATAGCCTTGAAATAACTGGTGGCATTCCAAGAATGGAGAAAATCTGTTAGATCTGAATTTCCTTTTCATGTGTAGTTTGCTGAGATCAGCTAATCCTAAATTTAGACCATTATTTTGAAGCCTTTTCCTACCCAGTTCCTTAAATTGTCTGTTCTTCCTGATAAGGGTGTTACTTTTGGGGCTTGTCCATAAGTCAAGGCCACAGCATCAATCCACACACTTTCAGAAAAGCCTGCAGAAAGCACCACCTAAGGATAAAGTATCTATTTGTTAAAGTATTAAAGGGGGGATGGTGGGGAGGATACAGGCACCTATCCTCAAGAGACAAACATCAAAACAGGAATATTAAAGCCAACATCCATACTAACTTGGTGTGAAAGAGAAAAATAAAAGCTGGAAAGGAATGACACACAAGATTAGTGACCATTCTTCATGCCTCTGGCTTTCAGCAGTCCTTTGCCATAGGCACCTAGGGTACTCATTTGTCACTCAACAGTATATATTGAATATCTAGAGTATGCCAGGTAAATATGCATACTAAAAACCCTAAAGCAACCTTTAAAGCAGCAAAATAAAAAGGTATAATTAATAAGCTTAGAAAGGAAATAAAAGGGAATCATAAAAAAATATTCTTAAAAAAGACAAAAAGAAAAAAGAGGAAAAGAGAATACAAAACGTATGGAATAAAAAGTAAATAACAATACTGTAGACTTATACCTACCCATATCAATAAGTGCATTAAATATAAATGGCCTAAATATCCCCAATTAAAAGACAGAGATTTTCATATGGGGGGGAAGCAAAACCAAACTATGTGGTGCCTAGGAGAAATGCACTTTAAAGATAAAGACATAGTAGATGAAAAATAGAAGAATAGAAAAAGATAATAAAGGCTAATGCTAATTTTAAAAAGCTATGTATTAATATCAGACAAAGAAAGTTTTAGAACAAATAATAATACAAGGACAGCGAAAGTCATTTCATGATGACAAAGGGTTTAGCTCATCAGGAAGACATAAAAATCCTAAAAATTTTCACATTTAATAAAAATTTCAAAATACATAAGTCAAAACAGGTCTGTGAGGAGAAATAGACAAATTCACAATTACAGCCAGAAATATATTATCTGTCTTCCATAACTGATAAGGTAAGAAGACAAAAAATCAGTAAGGATATAGAAGACTTGAACAACACTGTCAACCAAATTGACTTAATTGACATGTCAACAATACTTCACCCTACAATAGGAGAATACATATCTTTCTTCCTAAGTTCACAATGAAAGTATTGAGATAGACCAATTTCTGGGTTTCTAAACAAGTCTCCTCAAACTTAAAAGAATTCAGTTCTTAAAAAAGCATGTCATCTGACCAGAGTGGAATTAAATTTGAAATTGGCAACAGAAATATCTCTGGAAAAAAATCCCCAAATAACTTTAAACTAAGTAACACAATGTTAAACAACCCACTGATCAAAGAAGAAACAAAAATAAGTGAAAATATATTTTGTAGTGAAAGAATATGACAAAGACACTAAAGCAGTATTTTGGGGAAATGGACAGCACAAAACACCAATATCAGAAAAAAAAATCTCAAATCAATAAATTTTGCTTCTACCTTAAGCAAATTAAACTCAATTAGGTAGAAAAAAAGGAAAAAAACTGTATCAGTTGAAATCAATCAAATAGAAAACCAAAAAGCAATAGGGAAAAAAAATCAACGAAATGAAAATTTATTTACTTGAGACCAATAAAATTGAGAAAACTTTAGTCAGGTTGATAAATCTCTGGCTAATAAAACTGACAACCTTTGGTTTTTAGCCAGAAAAAGAAAGACACAAATTACCAACTTCAGGAATGACACAGATGACATTATTATAGATCTTAAAGACATTAAAAGAATAACAGGGAATATTACAAATAAATTTATATTAGTATATTTACCAACTTAGATGAACTAGACAAATTTCTAGTTCATTCAACCAGGTTCATTCAACAAAGAAATAGGTAACTTTCCCAAAAGAAAATGTCAGGCTCAGAAGGTTTACCTGGTAAATTACAACAAATATATACGAAAAAAAATAATGCAATTCTACACAAACTATTCCAAAGAACTGAAGAGGAAAGCATACTTCCCAATTCATTCTATGAGGCCAGCATTACCCTGATTCCAAAACCAGACAAGAATATTATAACAAAACACACACACACAAACACACAGAAAATATGCCAACATGTTACCTCTTCATGATGGAAAGCAGGTGTTATTTTTATTTTCTTCTTTAAATTTTCCCTTTTTTCCTAAAACTTTCTACAACTAATACAAATTACTAATCATCAGAAAAGCCAAACAAGATTGTTTGTTGTTTGTTTTTAATTTTTTAAAAAAATTTAATGTTTATTTTTGAAAGAGAAAGAAAAAGAGACAGGGCACAAACAGGGGAGGGGCAGAGAGAGAGAGGGAGAACAGAATTCAAAGCAGGCTCCAGGCTCCAAGCTCATAGCACAGAGCCCAACATGGGGCTCGATTCCACAACTACAGATCATGACCTGAGCTGAAGTTGGACACTTAACCGATTGAGCCACCCAGGTGCCCCTGTTGTTTTCTAACGAGTAGTCTGGGGTGCCTGGGTGACTCAGTCAGTTAAGCATCCAGCTTCGGCTCAGGTCATGATCTCACGGTTCGTGGGTTTGAGCCCCGCATCAGGCTCTGTGCTGACAACTAGCTCAGAGTCTGGAGCCTGTTTCAGATTCTGTATCTCCCTCTGTCTCTGACCCCCCCCCGATTACGCTCTCTCTCAGAAATAAATAAAACATTAAAAATTAAAAAAAAAAAGAGTAGTCTAAGGAAACTAAGTGATCGCAACTCTTCCTTGTAAGCCATAGTTAATGTTGTATTACAAAACATTCTCATTTCCAATCCCACTAGAAAGGCAAATCACAAGCCAATAAAATGTATGCCTGAAGGAAAGAGGAAGGAAGGAAGGAAGGAAGGAGGGAGGGAGGGAGGGAGAGAAAGAAGTCCTTTGTTAATATCTTCTCATTCTTATTTAAGGGATGGTGAGAAAATGGATAAAAAGTAGTTTGTATTTACAGTTTGCAAATATCCAACATTTTTCCTAAAATAAATTAGGAAAGATGTCCTTTAGAAAGCTAAAATTTTAAACACAGATTTTAAATATTTTAGCATTTTCTTCCTGAATCTATGAGTTCTCATTTATATTCTCTAAACACCACTAATACTATCTATAAAATTGACCTCTATTCACTGAGAAGTCATTAGAAGATTCTGAAAACATTTTTCCCCAGGTCTTTACATTTTTGTTAAAATTATTATGTTCTAGCACAAATGGCACTAACAATGAAACGCAACAGAATTTACCTACATCTATTACAGACTCTCTGGCCAAGATAACCCAGGCCCCTTTCCATTTATTGAGCCATGATGATGGGCAGGGCCTAGAGACAGAAACACAAATGGGACATTGTCACTGCATGCAGAAGGCTCACAGGTTGCAGAGGAGAGCAGATATTGAAACTCATACCATAAATAGAAGGTAACAGGACAATTAAGATTATAAGAAAACATTGGTGGTTCATGGGCCACCTAAAATGCCCACGTGGTATTTAAAATTATATTGTGCATGATGTGTAGACAGTGAAACATTGCGAGTAGATTTGATTTAACAGTCCCAAGTCAGCCTGCTAATCCACATCCTCCAAGGTGTAGCCTGATTAAATTCAATTTCCTAGACTGCCACTTCTGGAGGGGGGAACAAACACCACACATATAGAAGAAGGTGATCATTTCTGCCTCTGTTTTTTTGCTTCCATCCCTGGTCCTGTGTCTATAGTTCCCAGCATAACTTTCTCACTGCTCTCCACTGACCTTAATGCTTCCCTTTCTTCCAAGCCCAAGTTACTTAGTATAGAAGTGTCTAGATCTTTGTGGGGAGGGTCATCAATGGAATAGACCCCAGAAATTCAACAAGGACCATGCCACTGAAGAGTTAGGTCCTTAGACTAGCGGCAGTACCATCTTTACCTGGAATTAACATTAGAAATACAGGCTATCAGTCCTCCCATCCCTACAAGCTCTACTTAATCAGAACCAGCATCCAAAAAAGATCCCCCTGTGATTCATATGCAAAGTAAAATTTACAAAGCCCTCAACTAGTATACAAAAGTAAGCCGACAGTTCAGAATCAGAAATGGAGGGCCTTCAACTGGAATCAGGATTTTGGATGAATTGTCTCAACAACCCCTCTCAGCAACATCTTTATCACGTGTTGACAATGCCACACATTTATTTTAACTCTAAAGACTGCTAATTACTGTTCCCTTCATGACAGCATAAGCCATTGCTATAAAAAACAATATGGCTGCCAAGAATCAGCCACCATTACCAACAGTCCATGAGCAAGGTAAGTGAAGAAAAACCACCCAAACTCTTCACTAACCTTCCCACCTGGATTTCAACTGACTAAGGACTCTCAGTAACCTCTCAGACAAGGTGCTGGCCAAGCCATGAGCTCCTTATGACTTTCCAAGGACACAGAGCAAGATGGGAAGATCTAGTAAACTTCCTAAAGAGAACCTGCAATGGGGACCTGGGACATGGAGTGGTGAGAGAGTCGAGGTTCAGGAGCATCCCAGGACGAGCAGTGGAAGAGCTGCTTGAAATGTCAAGAGCACTTTATCATTTCCCCCAAATCCTGCTCCACGCCCCCCATCCTCACCCATCTGATCAATTAATCCTTGCAGCTTCACCCTTGCAGTTGTTCAGTTTAGCCATGCTTGACCTCTATCTTTCACACCAATCACACCCACCAACAAATTCTGGTGATTTTCCCTTCAAAACTTAGCATGAATCCAACCACTTCTCACTGCTTCCATTCTACCACCTACTGACTCCAAGCCACCATTGTCTTATACCTGGATCAGTCCCTTAACTGGCCTCGCTGCTTCTATCCTTGTCTCCCTTCCATCTATTCTCAACAGAGCAGCCAGGGTAATCCCATAAAGTTAGATCATGCCACTACTCCATTAAAACTCCTCAATACCTCCCCATCTTACTCATAGTAAAAAGCAAACTTCCTTCAGCTCCCTCAAGGTATTCACCAGAAAAACAAGCAAGCAAGCAAGCAATAAAAAAACTAATAGGAGCACATGGACCAAACCACTGGACACCACCATGATTTCAAGGGTGGCCATAATGAACATCTCCCCATTGAAAGAGATCCTCAGAAATACTTATGGTGGCAGTTATATCAGCATCTATGTCCTGTGTGCCTTTCAGGAAAGCCCAATAACAGATTTTTTTCCTGCTTTATGGTTCAGGATTAATTCACTTTCATTACTGACTAAAAGATTTGCTATTTACAGCAATGGAGGGACATGCTGTAAGTGTCAGATTAAAGTACTCAGTAAATGGATAACTTACCAGAACATTGATTGTTTTAAAGGAAAAGAAGCACTTTCATCTACCTCAGCGATTAAACCAAAGGCATAAGCAAGAGGACATCACAATGTGTCATCACAGTATTTTATGCACGTAATTATTAGGTAAGCTCATCTGTATTTGATTTCCCTCTCATTGATCTAAAATGTAATTATGTTTCTGAGTCTGTTCATGTGAATGGCACTACTCTAAACCATTCAGCTAACTGAAATAAAGAGGACTCAAAAAAAAAACAGCCTAATAAAAAACCACAGAACTTTACAGTAATATTTTTATGACGTGTTTATAATATAACACGTTATATATCAAAATGCTACACTTTGATAATTACTTTGTTACCACCATTATTAATTGCCGCGAATAGTCAAAGATTGCCAAGAATCAGTCGTTCAGACTGACCATTACCATTTATATAAACTGTATTTCACAAATGTTTTCATAATCTTCAGTGTTTGTTTTTTTTAAAGCAATCTGGTAGGTAAACTGAAGTCCACTAATAAAATAGGTCTGAAGACAATTTTAATTTTCGTTAATGTTTTTTATTTATTTTTGAGAAAGAGAGAACATGAGCAAGGGAGAGGCAGAGAGACAGGGACAGGTCCAAAGTGGGCTCTGCACTGATAGCAGCGAGCCTGATGCAGGGCTTGAACTCACAAACCATGAGATCGTGACCTGAACCGAAGTCTGATGCTCAACCAACTGAGGATTTTAAATAAATGTTGGAAGCCCTATTACAATGATCTCAAGAGGAGATTCTATTGGCTGACAAAATAATGGTCCCTGGATTCAAGCAATTGAAGAAAATACAAAATTTAATTAGGTTTGACTTAACTTTGGAAAAAACATGGACATTTTCTCTAAATTGTACAAAAACAGTTACATTTCATATTACATTATTATTTTGTTTATTGTCCAACTCCATCCAGTTGGGTGAGAGTGGGAAATTTTATTTATTCTCTTCACTTTTGTATACTCTGTGCCTAGAAGAGTACTTGGCTCACAGTAGGTACTCGATAAACATTTGTTGAAATAATAAAAAAGAGGTATGCTTTCATAAGGTAGTGATATCCTACTATAAACAGTAAATGAAAAATAATACCTCTTTAAAATTTACTGAAGAAGATTATTTGTGGCTTATTATGCTCCCTTCCCTTCTCATCATATTTGACTTATTTAATTAGAAGGACATTTCTGCAAATTTTCTCGCCTAAATTGTAAAATAAAGCAGTACAGAATTGCTCTTATTTTTCACATTTACTGAGAAATAAATCCGCTATTTCTGTCTCCTTTGTGGGGTTGCTAGAAAAATCAAATCAAGTTTCTATGGGAACTCTTCATAAACAATCAATCGTAAGTCACACTTCAACCAGTCAAGCATCTGTTGAATACTTATTTCATGCCAGGCAATGTAATAGGTGTGTGTGTGTGAAACCAAAATAGCAAGATCTGTGCCCTACCCAGTAAAAGTCCATAATCCAAGGGGAAAGATCAGACAGTACAGTAGGTGTTGGAAGGGGAATATGAACACAGATCTACAAGAGCAGAGAGGAAGCAATTAACACAAATTGCACAATTGAAGGAATAGTTGAAGGATAACAGTTCACATTCATATACTAACTACCCTATGGTATGCCCTCTCTGTTCTAAATGCTTGCCAAACTTTATTTTATTTAATCTTCATCTCAACCCAGTGAGGTGGAGCCTAGGACTATTATTTCCATTTTAAAGTCAAGGAAACCTAGACACAGAGAGGTTAAGTAACTTACTCAAGGACACAAAGCTACTAAATAGCAGAGCTGGGATTGAACCCCAGGTAGTGTGACTGCAGGGTTCAGGTTCCTAAGCACAATTCTGTGCATTGTCTGAGCAAAGGAATGAACTCTCTGTGCCTACGACAGTCAAGGAAAACCTCTGAGGAGCTGACATTTCAATTGGTCCTGAAGCATAAAAGGGGTTTTCCAAAGTACGAAGATGAAGTGGGCACTCCAGGCAGACACAAAGACCTGGATGGGTTTCTTTGAGCAAAGAGGAAAAGTTCTAGAGCTGATCACAGAAGGGAGGTGGCTGGGGAGGCACAGGGTGGTAGGACATGAGGTGCCAGAGCGAGCATGGCCCAGATGTAAAGGATCTACGTGTCAGAACTATGGGTTGAACTCGATCTTGAGACAAAAGAGATACCCCAGAAGATGGAGGCAAGGACGCAGTTCCGTGGCAATCACCCTCCCCATTTCCCACTAACTCTCCATTCCCAAAGAGACAGTCCCAAAATGACATTGTGCTTGTTGCACTCAATTACTTCCTTGCAGACTCTACCACCCCCATTTGATATAGAATGACTTCGCTTTTGGGATCACAGTGTGATGGAAACCATCTGGCCAGGCCTCCCTTAGGACCACTGCCCCCAGCCCCCGCCCCCCCACATCTCTTTATATACTGTACCTACACCTACCTTTTCATCCTTTCCTTAAAAGGAAGAAATATACCTTCTGTTTCCTCTATCAAGGCTCTGGATGCCATCCCCTCCCACCCCCAGGTGCTTACCTTACCTCTTGGTCCACAGCATTCTTTACCTCCCTGTTGGCAGCATGAGTTCCCTCTTCTCCTAAGAACGCTAATTCAATTTAGCCCCATTAACTCTCCTGTTTTTCTCCTTCCTTTCACAGTCCAAGTTCCCTGTATGAGTATCCAGGACCCACTGCCCTTATCGTCATAGCTCAGGCGCCTACAAACTGTCCACTTTTAAGCCACTGAAAATTCTTAGAGGGTTGAGTTAAGTCTCATGAGTCTGACCCTGAGCTCCAGAAACACAAGCTAAATCCTAAATAGATTAATGAACTTCTATCAATCCTCAGCTCCCCTACTTACGAAATGATACTTGTACCGACTCCAAAGGTTCGCAGGAAAAATAAATGAATTAGTGTATGTCAAACCCTTCCCACAGTACCTGACCCACAGCAAGAGTTTGGTAAATCTCATTGTTAGTATTGGCAACAATACTAGAATTAGACGTCATCATTGATTTCTTTCTTCAATACTCTTTACAGGTCTTTCCCCCCGATCTTAAATGATGCCATGCTTTACTGGTTCTCCTCTGAGATTCTAGTATCACCATACTGTCTGATTCGCTGAGATATGTGCTCAGCTGATGTGCTTCAAGGCCCCAGCACCATGACAGTCAACCACTCCCCCCTGTTTGGATCACTTGCATCTTCTAGGCTTCCCCATAACCAGACAGTCCTGCTTTTCTTTCTACCTCATTCAGTAAATACCCCCTCACTGTTGCCTTACATATGCCTACCTCATTCATTTCCTATCTGTACAACGTGGTTCTTCTCTTTTCTTCACTCTGCCTTTTTTTCCCTCTCTCTAGCCCCACACTCCCCTTCCCTGGGTAGTCCCAGGCTTTTAAATATGTCATACGCAATAACTCATAAATTGTTATGAGTTTAAATACCCCACCTTTAAATGTCTTTAAATATCTTGCATATCCTAACTCACACACTCTCTTTTTTTTTTAAATATTTTTATTTATTTCTAGGAGAGAGAGAGAGAGAGAGAGAGAGAGAGACAGCGTGAGCAGGGGAAGGCCAGAGAGAGAGGGTGTCACAGACTGAAACAGGCTCCATGCTCCGAGCTGGCAGTCAGCACAGAGCCCGACGCGGGGCTCGAACCCACGAACCGCGAGATCATGACCTAAGCGAAAGTCAGACGCTTAACCGACTAAGCCACCCAGGCGCCCCTAACTCACACACTTTCATAGGTGGCACTGACCCTTCTCCCTTGAAGTTTGACTTCAAACCTCCAATTTCTTACTTGACATCTCCACTTGGGTACCTAATGAACACGATCAAAAGAAAATTTGTGACTTGTGTCCCCTGATCCAACCTGTTCTGCTTCTTGTCTTTTCCATATCAAGGGAAGGCACCACCATCTCCCATCCCTAAGAATACAGAGATGTATTCAAACCATCAAGAAGGACAATGTCTCTCCCTCCAAATGTACTTTATGCCTGCTCCTTCCCCCTCTGTCTCTGCACCACCACACTATCCCAAGCCTCCAGTGCATCTCCTCAAGATAACAGCAGCAGCCACTGCCATGGTCTCTCTGCTCCCACTGAGGCCCCTCTGCAAGCCACCTCCCATGCAGCACCCAGGAATCTTTCTATAGATCCATCCCGTGTCCCTTCTCATCATACCAGAATAAGTCCAAGTCATATACACAACCCCTTCATTTTACATATGAGAAAACTAATGTCCTGCAAACCAGGTGACTTGTTCAATACCATATAGCTAGCTACCAGCAAGGATGAGCCTAGAATCAGGCCTTCCTTCCCCCAGGCCAGGGTCTCACGGCCCCACCACACTGCCTTCTGAAGGCCCTCCTGTGGCACTTACACTGCTGTACTCCCTTTAATAATAGCTTCTTACATCCATTCAGTTTGAGTTGGCAAAGAAACAGCACAGAAGTCCAGGCCTGAGATTATTTAATCAACATTATCAGACCATGATCCTCTCCAGCACTAGATCTGAGTGCTTAATACTGAGGATAATAAAATGCAATCTGCAGAATCCATTTATATTTTCATTGTGTCATCAGAAAACCAGAAGGCACTGTTTATAGCCACAGATTGACAGACTCCCTCCCTTAAAAAAACCCAAAACCCTCTAATTAAGAATACAGGCAATACTCAAAAGCACCCTGGGAGCATTAAATCCTCTGATCTAGCCACGGTATGCTCTAGACACAGAAAATGGGTCAGTCCAGGAACATGTGAGGGGGTTTAGCAGTGGCTGTGTTCGCACATCCTCAAGTCATTCTTGCCGTACAAAGACACAGAACAGAAGCTGCAAAGGAAGTCAACATTCAGAGTGAGCTTTCACAGAATGCAGAGTGTTAGCAACTGATTTGAGAGCAAAGAAAAAGAAGAGTCCAGAACGAACATGGCCAGTGGAGTGCTTCTGGGCTATGTATGTTGTTTCCATTTCAAGGAGCAGAGGTCTGCTTCAACCACAGTGTTATTTTTACCTGAGTATCATGTTTTGTTCCTTAAATAAATACTTCAGTTCTAGGCTAATTTTGGCAAATCAGTGTACCTACCTGTCATCTAGTCCTCAGCACAGTAAAGTATAAAACCTCTGAATTAGGCAAATCTGGGTCCAAATTTCAGGTCTGACACTTAGGAGTTACGTGACACTGGACAAATGGCTTCATTTCTCAGAGCTTGCTCTTTTGCCTTGAAAAGATAGTTGCAGGAGCCTGTTTTATGAGGTTGTTAGAGGTTACAAATTGTAAGTAGAAACCATCTAGTAGGATAGTTAATGCTGATTGGAAGCTCTATTACTTTTTTCCCCCAAGCTTTATATCTAAGGAGGAAAAAAATCCACAATTTAAGTGGATTGCAACATTTGTTCAGAGAAAGTATTTGGAAGAAAGTTAGTATAGCTGAATCACATCAGCTGTTGTTTGATGGATCTGGGTTTGTAGGTGCTGGGTACAAAATCACACGGGGAAGTCAGCGTGTAACCTCCTATACACACTGTTTGGGCTAAATGAGACCATGAGAAAATAATTGTGTGAATCTGGAATATGATACATTTTATAAGAAAATTTACCTTCAAAAGCCAGTGTCATGAAAAAAGGGAGGGTTGCTATTATAAAATAATAGACTTAAAGGATAACTGATTGCATTATTTGCTCTTTAAGGAAATCTTAGTTTATGAATTTTTTTAATGTTCATTCATTTTTGAGAAAGAGACAGACAGAGTGTGAGCAGGGGAGGGTCAGAGAGAAAGGGAGTCACAGAATCCGAAACTTACACAGGGCTTGAACACACAGATGGCGAGATAGTGACCTGAGTCAAAGTTGGATACCCAACCGACTAAGCTACCCAGGCATCCTAAAGGGAATCCTAATTTAAAAGAAACTTTACAGAAGACATTCTGGGCATGACCAGGGAAATTTGAATACATACCAGTGATTTGATAATACTAGGGCATTACTTTACTTTATTAAAACTGACATTTATTAATGGCCTTCTGTTATGGAGGAGAATGTTATTACACTTTGGAGATGCACACTAAAGTATTTAGAGGGAAAGAGCTTTGATGCTTGCAATTTATTTTGAAGTGGTTGAAACAATACTTGGGGTATGTGCGAAAGTGTGTGTGTATGTATGTATAAAAAGTAATACAGAATATGTGTGCAATCATTGAGACTAGATGTAATTATATGGGTTTCTTTGAACCAATCTATCTTCCCTCCCCCCTTCCTTCCTTCATCCCTTTCTTCCTTCCTTTTTCTTTCTCTCAAATGTTTCAAAATATTCATGATAAAAAAACATTAAAAAAAAAGGGGGCGCCTGGGTGGCTTAGTCGGTTAAGCATCCGACTTTAGCTTAGGTCATGATCTCGCGGCTCGTGGGTTCGAGCCCCACGTCGGGCTCTGTGCTGACTGCCAGCTCAGAGCCTGGAGCCTGTTTCAGAGTCTGTGTCTCCCTCTCTCTCTGACCCTCCCCTGCTCACGCTGTCTCTCTTTCTCTTTCCTAGAAATAAATAAAAAACATTAAAACAAACAAACAAACAAAATATTCATGATAAAATGTTCTCTGTGACTAGGACTGAAAGTCATTAAGCAGTGCCCACAGAACACTCAGGTCAACAATCTGACCAGTGCTTCCTCCATTCATTCATTCATTCATTCATTCATTTGTTCATTCATTCATTCACTCATTCATTCATTTATTTTCCTGGAGCACTTTCTCTGATCTCTTCACTGATGACAGTTACCAGTTCACTATTGGTCATTTCATTCATATTCAACCCACACTCTCACTGGCTCACTACACAGAAATGGCACTTGCCAGCCATCAAATCAATGACGTCAGCAGTGAGGATAGAAAGGAAAGAGAGGTCAAGCTCCTTGGCTTCCTGATTTGGGGAAAAGAACTAGAACTAGAGGCTCTGCCAAGTACACACAGTCCTATGACAGTTGTAAAGCTGTGTAGAGAACTGATCAATTTCACCATTTGATATTCTAATACATGAATACGTTTTAGCTAAGAATCCAAAGTAACCACAAAACTGCTGTACTTCACCAGTACTTGGCATTTAAAAAGGCATCTAAGTCAAGTTAGAAAACTACTACAATCCACCCAAACAAGTTATTAGATTACTAAATGAAAATAAAACATGGTGAAAAAGAATGAGATCTTGCCATTTGTGACAACATGGATGGACCTAGAGGGCATTATGCTAAGTGAAAGAAGTCAGACAGAGAAAGACAAATACCATATGATTTCACTTACATGTGAAATGTAAAAAAACAAATGAACCACAAACAAACAGAAAAGAAAACCCAGACTCTTAAATACAGAGAACAAACTGATGGTTACCAGTGGAGAGCAGAGTAGGGGAGATGGGTGAAATAAATAAAGGGGATTAAGAGATACTAACTTCTAGCTTTAAAATAAATAAGTCATGGAGGTGAAAAGCATGGCATAAGGAATAGAATCAATAATGCTGTGATAATGTTGTATAGTGACAGATGGTGACCACACTCGTGATGAGCATACTTATTGTGAGTAATGTATAGAAATGTCCAATCAATATGTTGCACACTTGAAACTAAGATATCATTATACGTTAATTATACTTTCCAAAATGATGAAATGCTTACTATACAGATAGGATAAACACATTCTAAACAGCCTGTCCTTTGAAAAGTTTGCATGGCTTGGGCAATACAACTATGAAGGAAAGCGAGGCAGTGACCAATAGAAAATGTCAAGAGTCATCTTGCTGGGTGAGAGCCCAGGAAGGACTTCCCAGGTGACAGAATTCTACTCCTTGATTTGCATCTACTTCTTGACACAGTGATTCTAAGGCTGTTCACCGTCAATTATTAACTGAGTTCTGTGCTTGTTTCATGGGGTTTTCTATAATTATGTTATATTTACAATTTAAAATATTTTAATTTTATTTATTTATTTATTTATTTATTTATTTATTTATTTATTTATCTTGAGAGAGACAAAGACTGTGTGAGTGGGGGAGAGGGAGAGAAAGAGATGGAGAGAGAGAATCTCAAGCAGGCTCTGCACTGACAACACAGAGCCCAAAGCGGGGCTCGAACTCATGAAAACTATGAGATCATGATCTGAACTGAAATGGACTGTTGGACGCTTAACTGACTGAGCCACCTAGGTGCCCCTACAATTTAAAAGATTTTAAAAGGGAACACATAGGCCAACTGCCATCATGATTCAACCTCATTTCTTCTTTCTCTGTTTAGTAAAGAAAGCCATTTTCCATTTGGTTTTACTCAGAGAATTTTGGAGTGGGAAAATACCGCTTTTCAAAGGTGTTTCACTCAAATGAAGCACAGCTCCATATAATAATATTCCTCAAGTCCACTATTAAAATGGTGGCTGGGACCTACACATCCTCCCTGCATAGTATATTTTAAAACACATATTTGGACATCAGACAAAGGAGCTAATGGACTGTTTACCTTTGGAAAATAAAGGCTACATCATCTTCTGCGAGTTTGCCATGGGGCTGGCTCTAGGCAGGCACCTGGTGCTGGGAAGGGCCACAGTGCCCCTCACCCCCATCTTCTATCAATGGTACTTTTGTTTGCATCACACAGTTGTCTAGAGACACCTACTCAGCTTCGGGAGGAGACCAAAAGTCAAGACAACTAGGTTCTAGTCACAGTTCCGTCAATAACCAACAGCTTTTGGCAAATCACTTCACTTTTCTAAATCTAAGACAGCCCTGCACAAATCTATAGGCTTTCTGAACCCTCTTCCACCTTATCCTCTCACCTTGAAATTGAACAGTATCTTTTACTGAACCATACCTGACTCATTTACTCCTCAGTCCCCCAGTGTGTAGTCAAGCTGCCATGGCTGGTTACACAGGCTGTGCCCTGGACAGAAATGGCCAGCTGAGGAGACAAGCTGAGGCTAAGAACCAGCCTGGACTCTCTTTATCAAACCACAACAACTCTCAAGGAAAAGTCATGTTTTCCTAATATACACAAAGCTACTGTCTGGACCCAAGCTCATACATTCTACCCTCAGGTGTTCTGCGTTTATATAAAATTGCTCAAGGGGCTATCAGATATAAGTACTATTATTATCCTTGTTATCCAGGTGAAGAAACTGAAGTAACCAGTAAGTAATTTGTCCAATTTCATATGGCTGGTGGGTGGCGGAGTCCAGACTCTATGCTGGGCGGACTGGCTCCTAACCCGTGTTCCTACACAGCACACTATGCTTCCTAAATATGTCTATATCTCTGCAATTTTCCCCTATTATCACTTGAGTTGTAAATAAAGATCTGACTTCCCATTGTCTGTGCCACCTTCATCCCTTAAACTATGGCATAAGAAAATAAGCCCCCAAATCCAGAAAAACGTCAAAATGTCTGTGTGTTTACTACCAATTCACTCACTGCCATGGGGATAAGAAAATAACAACCCATGATGTCACTGGATTTTTATCTTTGTATGCAAAGAATCATCACAGATATCCAAAGAATCCAAATTGAAATAAACCTATACACAACTTGACTCCCTAAGGAATGAAAAATAAATATCCATTAATGGGGAATGGAGGAGACAAGAAGGAAGGAAGACAAGATGCCTCATTTAAGACCATTGGGCATTTCTACAACAAAATATTTCTTTGTCTATCTTCCTTCGGTTCTTTAAACTTACAAATAATGTATTATGGCAGGAAATCTGTTCTTTTGGCTGTTTTGTGATGAAGACAGCAGGTGGTAATGCCAGCCCACTAAAATGCCATTCATCATGGGGCCTCAAGACATCTCAGTGTAATGGTGGCCCCAGACTGAGGACACAGCTGCCATCTTGGCATCAACGGAAGCAAACGTTGCTCAGGCTGTGTATTTAGCTCTCCTTACCTCTTCCTGCACAAATAATGTGCATATCAACAAGGAAGGAGTCCTGTCTTCAGGGTGTTACAAAGAACTGTAAGAAAATAGAGTAACACAGGACTACTGTAGGGAAATTCGAGGAAAAAACAAAAAAAACAAAAAAAACCAAGAAGAGTATTCTTTACAAACCCAATAGGTGAGAGCCATATTTAACCAAAAATGAAACAAAAGCAACAATGGGAACTTCTGCCCACACATCATCTTTAAAAACATTAACCAAAACAGGGAGGAGTGGAAGAAACAAACAAACAAAAGGTTTAAAAGGTAACTCTGTTATTGTTAGAACTTGTGCTGTGTTCTAAGAGGTCCTGGATTATGTTTTAAAAACCTCTTGGGGCACCTGGGTGGTTCAGTCGGTTAAGCATCCGACTTCAGCTCAGGTCATGATCTCGCAGTTCGTGGATTCGATCCCTATGTCGGGCTCTGTGCTGACAGCTCAGAGCCTGGAGCCTGTTTCAGATTCTGTGTCTCCCTCTCTCTCTGACCCTCCCCTGCTCGCGCTATCTCACTCACTCAGAAATAAATAAAACATTAAAAAAATTTTTTTAACCCCTTTTATAATCAAGATGTCCTCAGAGGTGGCCTAGAGCCAATACCATTCTGCTAAACACTTAACCATCGGTTCACGGGGATAGAGGAGGAAGCCCTGATGTGTGGCATTTGCCAGCCCCTCTGGTGTAAAAATTGCCACCGCTGCTGAGTTCAAGCTCAACCTAATGTCACTGAACACAGTGAGGAGCAGATATGCACTATCTCCTCTCCTAAGCCATATAAGCTGGCTCCAAAATACCACTGCAAATTTGCTGTCTATATTACATAGACACGACGAGGCTAAGAGTTAACTACAATATTTCAAATGTATTATAACTTCTAAATATCTACGATGTTGGAAATTTTATCAAATAATAATTGAAAACAAAGCACATGACTATATAAAAATGTAAATGCTTCTAAACTTGCATATACTCCTCTGTGTAAATAGTCAACCTCTTATAGAACATGCAACTATTATGACAATAGAAGTCTATTATCCCTTTAGATGGCTGTTTTCAATTTACTGGCTACAGGCAGGCAATAAAAAGCAAAGCAAAAGTTCTCTACTAAATTCCTAAAAATTGGAGCAGTGACAATACTCCAAAGAATAGGCCTTTTGCAAACATTTGAAACCAAATATAAAAACTTTACTTTTGTTCCCCTGCAGGAAATATTTCTGAGACGTGGAATATAGCTCAGGTCCTCGGAAGTCCGCACATTTTCTAGTCCTAAATTTGAAGACACATTTGAAGACACATCTCCTCCTCTCAGAGGAGAGAAAAGCTAGTAGCCGTTCTTGGATCCATTCTCGCAGACAGCGATAAAATTTTTAACTCCATGAGTTTGTGGACATTTACCAGGATGTAGCACCCTTACAGAGCACAAAAACACACCCCACCTCCAACTGAAGAACAAAAACTACCCAAACAAAAGCTTTGACCACACTGCTCGGGAGGCAGTCAGAAGGAGCAGAGCAGACTAGTTGCTATTTGGCCCCTGATGGACACAGAGAGCTGCTGTCTGTAGAAGGAAGGAGGGACGATGAACTCTGTTTCCAACAATGAACAGCTCTGTCCTTTCTTCTTTTCTTTTAATTGCCAGAACACCTGCTGCCTCGGTCTCTTTAGCCTCATCCATTATGCAACACGTTGGCAGTGACGGGACCCGTATATGCCGCTGTGCACAATGACTAACCTGATGGAAGACAGGGAACTGACCCAACAGCTCAGAGAACACACCGCAAAGAGCCCACATGTGTCCTCTCCACCCCCACCCCCTCCACCGTGGTACTGGCAGGTCCTTCGAAGATCTACGCACCAGAATTTATTGAGTTGCCCTTTGATGGCACGGGGTGGAGTTAAAATGTCAAGACAATACTCGTTCTTCACATCATGTCTTTAGGGGCATTAAATTATTATTTCGTGGGGATTGGCCTTCACATTTACTCTTTGGCCTACCCAAGAGAGGAAATACTTAACAGAAGCATTTCCCGGTGGCCTACAGAATCCTAGTTCCACAGGATGTTAAGGGATGTGATGTGGAAAAAAGGCTCCATGGTTAAGTAAGTTTGCGGAACGCTGTGTTTTTTTTTTTTTAATGCTATTTTTTTTTTCAACTTTGAGCTTCTCGAGGCTCAAACATTGTAACAGGCTAATGTGCACAGACATCTTCCAGTGGGGAGTAACACAGCGTTTGCCAATCCACCTACCCAAGACCTCTTTTTGAGAAAAGTCTCTGGTGAATGGGACCATGGGAAACTCTGGCTTTCTGCAGAGCTAGCTAACTCTCGTTTTATTAAAAACGAGGCCTCACACATGTTGTTTGGTCTTCATCATACTGCATCACTTAGTCACTTGGTTTTTAAAAATTTGAAAAATCTGCCAAAATTAAAAAATCAGAAGTGCTGATATTTAAGCAACAACAAAGGGTTTTAACTGCTTCTCTTAAGGAAAAAAAAAAAACCTGGACTAATGGAGCATGCTGTGCCCATAGACTTGCTTTCTCTGTGCAGATTTAATTCCTTTAATCCATAAATATATATATGCATCCAGTTTAGGGCAAAGTTAAGGAAAGAAAAATTACAAGTACACTTGCATATAAATGTTCAGAGAAGTGAAACAAGGCAAGTGAAAATGGAAAGGTAAAGAGGTCTTCTGAAAAGTGGGGGTGAGCTCAGATGGGCAGGGAGAAAGGAGGGATGTGTGCAGAGTGAAAGGAAAGTGCTGGAACACAAACACAGAGCTGGAATCAGTAAATCATTAAAATAGATCACAGGCTGCTTCAAATTAGAAACACAAAACACACATGTTTGGTTTAAATAAAATTTAAATTTAAATTCCTCAATTTAATTGAGGAATGCAGCAGTGGGTAATTTTAATAATTAAGTAGCTCTGAGTCATACATAGGGTCAAACCAAACTTTTTGGCCATTAAATCCAATCTCTAAGAGGATAAACACCAGATATTTCTTAGATATATGACTAAGTCATTCCCCAAACAATTTCCATTGAATGCCAGGTGCAAAAGCAATCACTTCAAAAACCTTTCCAGTTCCACAGACCTCGGATAGCAGGGCTTCCAAGAACCAGTGAACCAGTTCGAAAATAATTCTGGAACTTCAGAGATCCTATTACTAAGAAGCAGAAATAGATTTTCAAGTGCTCACTTTGAAATATTAAGCACTGTTCCACCCAGATCTTTCTACCATCCTAGAACATTTATTAAAAACCAGTTCAAAGTGAGTCAGCTTCTAAAATAAAGCTTTTCACTTTGCCTCAAGTCACGATGCATAGTAGTTTAACTTCACCACAATGTGATGAGCACAGTCTAAAAAGCAAAACAAAAAAATACAAAAACATCTTCTTATTAAGAAGTTAGATCTAACATATGATAGGAGCTCAAAACATGTGTCTCAGTCTGAGTTAAGATCTAATTGTTGCTGTCCTATAATTTATTTTTCACATGATGACTCTTTTCAAGATTTCTCTTTTTTTAAGTTTATTTATTTATTTGGGGCTGCGGGCGGTCGGGGGGAGCATAAGCAGGCGAGGAGCAGAGAGAGAATCCCAAGCAGGCTCTGTGCTGTCACCGCAGAGCCCAACACAGGGCTCAAACTCACAAACTGTGAGATTACGACCTGAGACAAAATCAAGAGTCAGATGCTTAACCAACTGAGCCACCCAGGCATCCCAACTCTCTTCAAGATTTCTACTAACAACTCAAAACCCCTACCCTCCGATTCGATTAGTCTTCTACTATATTCTCAAAAGAATGCCTTCCTTTGAAAAGATTGGCATCCTCAGACACAAAAAATATCACACTCCAAAATCTTGGGAGCTACCAGAATCTTCCCTAACATTAGTACCTTTTTTTTCCCCTACCTTTGAGAGTTGCCTCTCTTTCTTTCAGAGAAAGTCCTTCCAACTCAGGCCACTGCTCCTACTTGTTCCCCTTCCGATCCCCTCTACCCGTGTCTCTTTGCACTGCCACCCAAGCTGGGGAGGGGGGGGGTCTTCAAAATGCCTGACTGCATATGGCAGTCTTGATTCAAATATTTCCAATGTTTCCTTGAGCCTGAAGCTCAAGCCCTAACTCCTTGGACTGCTGATCAAGAAATCTGCTGAATGAAGCACTCTCCACAATAGCTAAAACATGGAAAGAGCCTAAGTGTCCATCAACAGATGAATGGATCAAGAAGATGTGGTTTATCTATACCATGGAATACTACATGGCAATGAGAAACAATGAAATCTGGCCATGTGTAGCAACATGGATGGACCTTGAGGGTGTTATGCTGAGCGAAATAAGTCAGGCAGAGAAGGACAAATATCATATGTTTGCACGTATAGGAGGATTAGGAGGAACTTGACGGAGGAACAAGGGGGAGAAGAAGGGGGGAAATGGTGGGGGAAAGGGAGAGAGGCAAACCATGAGAGACTCTTGAATGCTGACAAAAACTGAGGACTGATGGATGTGGGGGGAGGGGGGGTGGGCATGGAGGAGGACACTTGTGGGGATGAGCACTGAGTGTTATGTGGAAACTAATTTGACAATAAACTATTTGTAAAAAAATAATAATAAAAAAAAAAGAAAGAAATCTGCTGAATGAGTCCATTCCTGTGTAAATTCGTCACACATATCCATGCCTCTTTACATTTGCTCATGTCATTTACAATATCCAGAATGTCTTTAGTCTTTACTTACTTATAGCCAATCCCATGTTCAAATCTCCAGATATAAATATTCTAAGATTTATACAAAGCACCCACCAGCACCTGGTTATTTATCTCTTTGTAAACCACATTTCTCTCAACTCCCAAAGCATTTACTGTCTCTTACACATGAAATAGACAGGGTTTATAATCAGAAGATGTGGCCTTAAATCCTGACTTCACCACTAATTCTTTGTGATTTGGGGAAGGTACATCTGTACTGTAGCTCTTTCTTTACCTGCAAACTAGGGAAAATGATGGGGCACTGATCCTAGGTAAGGATCAAATGAGATTATGCATATGAAAGCACATGAAAATTCTTCATGTAACTTACCTAGAATTGTCATTAATACTTGTATGTTTTGTCTCTGTGTTCCTGAGTAGATTAATTTATTCAGTAATTATTTACAGAGTACATATTCTGTACCTGATATTATTCTAGACCCTGGAAATGGGGTCTCTGAATTCATAGCGCTGTCTAGTAGACAAGAAAGATAATAAACAATATAACATATAATATAAGGAAGTGATAATGGCTCTGAAGAAAGATAGAGTAAAACAAGGGAATAAAAAGTGGCAAAGAATGGATGGCTACTTGAGATATTTTAGATTAAAAAGTCTTCTCCAAAGCAATGACACATAATCAGAGACATGAATGAAGGAGGTAGTGAGGAATGCTCATTGCTGTGAGAAAAGAATTCCAGGCAGAGAAATGCAAGTTCAAGGCCCACAGGTCAGTGTGAGCATGGAATTTCTGGCCAAAATATAGCCAGTAACGGTGTCAAGGCAACAGGATGAGAGCAGAGAGGCAGCTAATAGCCTTATAGATAATAATAACCTTATAACTTATTCCCGGTGCTGTTCGGTGCCACTGAAAAGAGAGTTTTGAGCAGGGAAGTGATATGATTTGATTAACATTTTACAAAGTGACTCTGGCCATTGTATGGACGACTGACATGGAGAAACAGATGGGCAAGACTGGGGACAGGAAGACAGTGAGGACACAATTGTATTAGCCGGTTGAGAAAAATGGTAACTTGGACTAGGGTGGTAGCTGAGGGGATGGTGAGAAGTGGTCAGATGCCAGGCTTATTTTGAAGATAGAAGCTAAAAGGTTTGCTGATGGACTAGCCAAATATGAGATATCAGCAAAGGAGAAGAGTCGAGAATATCTATACATTTTGACCTAGAGCAACAGGAATGCATGGCAGTACAAGTTCTTAAGATAGGGAAGGCTTGGATAGGAGTAGCTTTGGAAACAAAAACCAAGAACAGTATTTCAGTCCTATTAAGGTTGAGATGACTGTGTGATATCCAAGTGGAGACACTGGGGAAAGAATTAGACACAGTGGAGCTCAAAGGCAAAGACAGAGCTAGAGATACATGATTAGATGTGGACCATGAGATAAAATCATCCATACCATGTGCAAGAGGAGAGGTCCAAGGACTGAACCCTGAGACCAGCCAACAATTAAAAGGCAAGAAAAAGGGGAGAATCCAGAAAAGGAGGACCAGAAGGCATAGCTAATGAGTTAGGAGGTCAGTTATAAGATGAGGATGGTCTGGAAGCCAAGGGAGAAAAAATGTTTGAAGAGGGAAGAAGTCATTAATGGTCCAACGATACTGAGAAGTTGTGTAAGATGAGAACTGGATTATCTGTTGCATTTGGGCAATGAAGGACACAGGTAACCTTAGCATGAGTAATTTCTGTGGAATGGTGAGTATGTACATCCTCTGGAGTAGATAAAGCAAGGAAAGTAGAGTCAACTCGTCAAGTGAGCAGATCTGGAGAAGTAGGCAGAGATGGGCATGTACTTTAGAAAGGGCATGTACTAAAGGAAGGACTCAGTGGCAAAAAAGAAGTCGGTGATATAGAAAAGAGAGAGATGACAACTGAGGGAACAAAGAGTTAATTTTTGGACATGTGGAGGGATGCAGATCACAAGGGGAAGGTCTGGCTTCAGACGTGCATGGAGAGATCATTCATTGGAACATAAGAAAAGCAGGGTAAATGGGTTCAGAGCAGGGTAGATGACAAGTTTGATGGTAAGAAGATTAGAAGATCTTTTCAGATTGCTTTTTAGAAGGCATCCCTTGAGGGTAAGGGAAAAAGAATGGCATTGGAAGCTTAGGGAAGAAAAATGTGGAGAGTGAATTGATATGTGGGTGGTGAATATGTGCAAGCTGCCATTTGATGGTCCACTCCCCCTCTCACGCCCTACTTTGGCTCTCCTTCAAGAACCTGTACAGTTTCGTGGCTGTTATCCAAGAGCACACAACCCTGGGACATGTGCTTAAAGATGAGCCTCATTTCTCTGAGAAACTCTAAACCGAAAGCCAGAAGAAACCCAAAGCCAGAAGAATTTTTACAAGTTTTTCAAAACCAGTGAAGACAGTATCCAAAAAGGGGTATGAAAACTAAAACGAAAGTTTCTGTGGACTGTGTGTAGCCAGCCACACCTTGGATGCTATGAAATATGCCTACAACTGCAAGTGTGGCCCACAGCTCATGTTCAGAGTCATCTTCACCTCTCATTTTGACAAGTACATGGGAGTCATTGATGAATGGGACATGTCAGAAAAACAATACTTCACAAAGACTTGGGGGATCTATTACTAAATTAAAGAAGGAGGCAGGAAAAAAACAGCATGGTATGAGTTTTGAGTTATATATTCTGGAGTAATATAAAAGATCCTATTTTCTGCAGAAAGGAAGCAAGCTCAGCAAAGGTGGAAGCGTGCCAGCCAACTCAAATGTACTTGGCTTCATTTCAGTTGTGGTGGTGGTTCAAACATACCAGTGTCCAACTACCAAGAGGCACAACGTATTGACTTTCCACCTCCTAGGAGGTATCATGGTCTACAGCCCAACTGATTCACAGGATGAACCCTGTGACAGTCTTACAAATATGGCGAATGCCGCCCATTTGACTATATTTAAGTGGAGCCATTATGACAAATCCTCTATAGAGTCTCTTGGGAGAAGGGTTTGAAAATCACTATGATAAACACCTTGCCTCGGTTTCCAAGGGTAGTATGATAGCTTTGTAACTTCTTAAAAATAAGAATCTCTCCACTAATGAGCTTCACACACATTCCCAACAGACAAAAGCCCAGAGTCAGAAATCTTAGCAGCTACCCACATGCTATGGTGGCCAAATAACAGAAAGAATGTATAAAAGTAAACAGGACTCCAAAAGGGAGCTAGAATGTCATCACCAACTTTGATCTTATCTGAATGAGAGAAAAACAGATACTTGATATGCAGGGCTATAAGCCTTGCCCCCAACTCTTGAAGAGAATTTATAATGTATTAGATTTTAGAATGGTAACTTAATGTATGTACTGCCTCCTATGTAACACCTCCAAGAAGTCTAGTTAAGTACCCTGTAATCAAACACAATATTTTTGTGGTTAAAAAGGTTGAATGTTCACATGAAATAGAGTAAATAAAGATAATGAATACCCCGAAGCCATTTCAGATCAGGTCAGAGTTTTGCCACTAAATGATCATGGAAGGAAGGAAAGGGAGAGATAGCCGAGGGGAGGCCCCAGGAGGGGAGAGAAAAAGGGAGAAAGGAAGGTAGGGGAGGAAAAGAAGAAAGGAAGAAGAAAAACTCCAAAATTTTAAAAACTTAAAATTAAGAGAGAAACTTGTACTTCTCAAAGCAGTTTAGGTTTTGTAACTGTGCCCCAATGACCATGGACCTATAAAAATAGAAGTCAAAGGGCACCTGGGTGGCTCAGTCGGTTAAGCGTCCGACTTCAGCTCAGGTCATGATCTCATGGTTCATGGGTTCAAGCCCCACGTTGGGCTCTGTGCTGACAGTTCAGAGCCTGGAACCTGCTTCGGATTCTGTGTCTCCCTCTCTTTTTCTACTGCTCTGTCTCTGTCTCTCAAAAATAAATAAACATTTAAAAAAAATGTTTAAATAGAAGTCAATGTGCAGAGTATGCCCTGTAAATGTGCCATATTAACTACCAGACTCTTAACAAGCCAGCACTTCCACCATGTGAAAAGCAAAAGGAAAACTGAAGGTTACCAAATATTTAAAATCACCAGGCAAGCCCCATCTTTGGAGAATGGTTTGTGACACTGTGTGAATGGTGCCCAGCGCGTGCCAGTCTTTCCGACTGTGCTGTGAGGGACACTGCTAAATATTACATGGCCTCTGGGCTCAGGGCTACCTATAAACATGATGGTGGTATTCTGTTTTCTGGTAAAGCTGCAGGATGTACAATGCTTAGTGGCCATTGACCTTCCCAGAACACCATGTCCAATGTGAGAATAATAAGGACCACATGCCAGGTTCAAATTCCTTGTAGACAGGATCAGAGATATCAAGTTAAAAAGGAATGTAATAGACTTGAAGAGATACTTGTAGACTCATGTTCATAGCAGCATTATTCACAATAGCCAAAAGACAGGAGCAACGTGTACAGGTTGCTTTTAGACAAATAGGCTTGAGCAACGGGAGGTAGAAAAGAGCCATATTGACTCCCTTGCTGAATACACACAAGCCCATCTGGTGACCCCCTTCACAATATCCATAGGCCCTTACTGACCAATGAGCTACTTAAAACTAAGTGCAGTTACCAAAATAAGAAGAGATTCTACATGTTGCCATACTTCCTCATCTTCTCCCTTAATTTTTTTTTAAAATGTTTTAAATGTTTTATTTATTTTTGAGAGAGAGATAGAGACAGTGTGCACAGGGGAGAAGTCAGAGAGAGGGGGAGACACAGAATCCAAAACAGGCTCCAAGGCTCTGAGCTGTCAGCACAGAGCCCGACGTGGGGCTCAAACCCACGCACCGTGAGATCATGACCTGAGCCAAAGCCGGACACTTAGCTGACTGAGCCACCCAGGTGCCCCTCTTCTTCCCTCTTAAAAAGCAGCCCTCACCCACCCCTCGTGGCAGACAGCCTCTCCCCTGCTGTCCTGCCCACCGCCCCCTGCAGTGTATTCAATAAACTCCTACCTCGTTTGTTCTTGCCTCAGGTGAATTCTTTCACCTCCCATACCACGGGCTTCCACTTGATCATTGCCCACATTTGGGGGCCCCCAACCAATCAGACAAACACCCCATGTAGACACCACATGACCCAAGTACCAGTTGACAGATGAATGGATAAACAGCACGTGATCTATACATACATTGGAATGTTATTCAGGGTGAAAAGGGAAGGAAATCCTGTCACGTGTCATAACACTAATGAGCACTGAGCACATTATGCCACGTGAAATTAGTCAGTCACAAAAAGACAAATACTGTATGATCCCATTGATATGAGGTGCCTAGGGCAGTCAAATTCAGAGAGACAGAAAGTAGATGGTGATTACCAAGGACCAGGGTAGAGGGTAATCAGAAGCTATTGTATAATGAGCACAAAGTCTCCATCTTGCAGGATGAAAAGAGTTCTAGAGATCAATGGCTGTGATGGTTGCACCATCTGAATCCACTTAATGCCACTAAACTGTCTACTTAAGACGGTTAATGGTAAATTTTGTTATCTGTATTTTATGACAAAATATTAACAGGGAATTTTTACAAAAAGGCATAGTGTTACTAAAAAATGTACTGAACAACCTGAAAGATAACACCGGAACTCTATAAGGAACAGACAAAAAAGTCCAAAATTCCAAGGAAGAGTACACAGACGAACCAGGAAGCTATGTAGGAGACTAACAGGAAAATAAAACTGCACTATATCTCCTTGGGAATTTGCAGTGACCTTCAGTGAGAAGTTTTTGAGATGATGTGCAGCACGGGGTTCACTCTATTCATACTCTCTTAGCTGAGGCTAAGCAACTGAATGGTTTCTACGCCTTGATAATGGTCATAAATTTGGGAGGTGCAGGAAGCAGAGCTCGTGAATAATCAAGAAGGAAGAAAGGGGAACCTGTTAGTAGCACTTCTCATTTTGATTGCACATTACAATCACCTGGAAATGCAGCCGCAACCAGAGACTCTAACTTAATCATTCTGGGGCAGGGCCTGGCCACTGACATTTCTTTAAAAGCCTTTCCAGAACATTCTAATGCGTGGAGAGGGTGGAAATCTACTGACCTAGAGCAGGGATATGCAAAGGTTTTCAGACAGATAATTAGGCTTTGCAAGCTATCCTGTCTCTGTCACAGCTACTCAACTCTGCCTTGGTAGTGTGAAAACCATCTTGGACAAGCATAAATGAATGGGTGTGGTTCCAATAAAACTTTATTTATAAAACCACGCAGTGGGCCACAGTGTGCTGACCTCTGCTCTATAGGGGAAGAAGGCTTCAGATTTTCTAAGTAGATAAAAAACTATTATTTGGGCTTTGGAAGGAGAATTTCAAATGCAGAGAGGAGTAGGGTCAATATAAAACACTAGTTAGGGATTTAGAAACAAAAACAATGGAAATGAAGCATTGGAGGAACAGGAATTATAATCTGGGCTCCAGAAGAGGTAGTAGAAAGGCATGCTGGTAGGAGGTAATCTTTTTATAACATTTTATTTCTTTCTGAGAAAGAGAGAGAGAGAGAGAGCGTGAGCAGGGGAGGGTCAGAGAGAGAGGGAGATACAGAATCTCAAGCAGGCTCCAGGCTCTGAGCTAGCTGTCAGCACAGAGCCCGATGTAGGGCTCAAGCCCACGAACCATGAGATCAAGACCTGAGCTGAAGTCGGACGCTTAACCGACTGAGCCACCCAGGTGCCCCCAAACCCAAGGTCCAGAGTCCAAAAGTTGAGGGCAAGCTGAGTCTTTAGCAGGGTCATTTGGCCAGGGACATTTTGGACTCACTGGCATGCTGGAAGCAGGGACTTGGGAATCACTACCAAGGCACCACCAGTTTAGAAACCCGTTGAGCTGACATTTCAGATGGGAACACATGTGGGGGCAGGTGGGAACCACTCCAGGAGACCGGCTTACAGATTTTAGAGATCCAAACAGGGAGCGACAAATGGCAGCACACGGGTAGCAAAGCTTGGGGACTCTGCCGAGAATGAAAACATAGAAACAGGCAGGAGAAAGGCTGTGGGGAATGTAACTTGGAGAAATCCCTCCTCTAATTTTGCAGCAGCCTGCTCAATTCAACTCCAGGCTGCTAGGAATGTCCCAAAGAAAAATTTGAATGTTTGAGGTTCTGAACATACAGAACGTGCATCAAATAGCAGACAGGGATCCTAGTAAGCACAAAAAGATGAGAGGCACCACCATTGCAAAGTTTTTAATTCTGTAAGAAGATGGGTATGCTTCTGGTCACTGTGTTCCAGGAATAGCTATACCCTGCAGAATATTCACTGATGCAACAAATACTTATGATGAGAAAGGTGATGAGGCACGCAGAGGGGAGAGGGGAGAAGGCAGCCTTAAGTTGCAGACATGTAGTTACAATGGCTGGCAGTTCTAGAAGGGAAAAACATACGGCTGTAGGTGAGCATGGGATGAGGAGATTTGATCTACTCAAGAAAATGGCTCCGGAGCTGAGATTAGAAGAATGAGTAGAAGGTCAGGAAGGAAAGAGAGAGGGAAAAACCTTCCAGAAAGAGGCATGTGCACAGCCCTGTGCAGGAAGGGAACGTGGCAAGCATGAGGCATGCGAAGAAGGGTACTCCATCAGGAGCTCAGGGAGCAAGATGAGCAGAGTCGAACACCTGAAGAGAGGTGGGTGGAAAAGACCGGCACGAAGTCTCGCAAGGCACTTGAAGAAATGTCAACCAAGCCCGGAAACAATGGGAAGCCATGGAATGATTTGAAGGTGAGTCAGGCAAAAGGGTAACAGTTCAGATTAGTGTTTGAGGAAGATCCCACAGTGAAGAGAAAGGACTGGGAGAAGGGAAATGGGAGTAGATGCTGAGCAACACTGACATGTCTTTGTTGTAGACGCCTAACCAGAAACCGTGCTGAAGTTAACCAATGATGGCAGATTTTACCAACTCAAAATGCCCTAGACTTTAGGCATTTGTCACAGATTGACTGGCAAGGGTAAAACCAAGAAGACGCTCTTGTTTTCTCCTGTTCTGTCCGAGCCCTTCAAACAGACAACATCATACTTTCTGTTCTAGGCTACCACTGATAACAAATGCAAGTTTATCATAAAGAGAAAAAATGACCTCTAGAAACTCAATTGTGTCTAGATCTTAAACAGGTGACACTTTAGTCACCCTGCCTAAGCTCTTCAGAGGGCCTTTGAGGTGTTTCAAAAGAACTTCATAGTTTAAAAAAACAATGAATTTTCTCAACTGGTTCTCTGTGTGTATAAGTCCCTCTGAGACCTTCCAGGAAGTACATGACTGCAGTAGCACAGAAGACAATATTCGGTTGGTTCAATACTGGATTCAATATTCAAGATCCTGGATTCTCTCCAAGAAGCCCCATCCCAAGAGGATTAAGAATTATGCCATGTTGGTGCTCAAAATTGTTCTGGCCTTTCACGTAATATAAACTACACATGAGAGACCAATGTGTGCTATTAAACCTATGTTCACTGACTTCATGTAAAGATGGAATTTCAATATAAACTCTGAAAAAGTAAAAGGTCTATTTTAAATTTCCGGGCAATTACAAGTAAGGCAAAATGTTGCCTTTTGCCAGCTGTATTAGTTTTTGGGGGGCAAAAATCCAAACAGACTTTTCCTCTTTTATGTTTCATATCCAAGCCACAAGCCAGAAAACACTGGTATTTACTCCAATGCTAATAAAAGTAAATTACTTTGTGGTTTTGGGTCACTGGTATAAAACTTGTGCTCTTTTGAGTTTATGTAATGTACAAAAGTTCAAAATTTCAGGATGCATCCAGCACAAACTGATGACTTACTTATGCTTTTCTATGTGATTCAGAGCGTTTTTTTTTTTTTCCAGTGTGTGTTTGAATTACTTCTGCTTCTCCATGCCAAATGCTCTCATGATTCCTGTGGGATTCTTTTTCTCTCTCCTTCTATCTTTTTACCTTTATGATGTTCGAACTTCTTTTTTTCTTGAGCCATTTCCTGGATTGTACTACTCAAGGCAGAGAAGTCAAACCCATCAGAAGTTATATTTCCAATGAAAGCTCTCATCTTAAACTGTAAGTTAGCAATAAAGATTTTTTTCCCAGAGAAATGGAATCTAATTAATCCTTTTTGCAGTTGTCTTTTTTATTTCCCAGAGAATACAAGTCAACTGGGACCAGAACGATCAACTTGAAAGGAACATTCTAGGACCTAATACACAGATGCCAAACATACTGCCCCCCCTCCCAAACCCATCAAGTCCCCATACCAGATGTTGGGGCTGTATACACCCAAAGTTCAGCTTCCTTTCAAGTCAGTCTTTCCATCAGCCAGATGCTCGAGCTGACAGTTCCCTTTATAATTATTTATCATACAAAGTACTGCACAGACCTGAAGCAGCAGACCCCTCGGTAACGCTGGCCAAAATGCTAAAGAGGCTGGTCTTCTGCAAGCTGTCCAAAAACATGCTACTGATTTAGACAGTCCTGCAGAACAATCAATCATGGTCTCAGCCCCGATGAAGGGCCATGGTCTGCACATGTTCATTTCATTAGGAACTTAACTTAGGTCGGAGGACTTTTCTCCTTTATGTTTTTAAACTAAGGTAATCATTTCCATGCAAAGTAAAGGGACAGGATGTGAAGGGGAAATGCCATTTGGGCTAATGTTTTGCTGATGGCTGTCACAATTGTAAGTGATCAAAAAAAAAAAAAAAAAAAAAACCCCAGATTATGCTGAGGGCCTCCCAGCCCTTAAGAAATTGCCAAGCTTTCACAAACCTAACAAATCAGGCACCAGCCCTAGAAGCAACCCCAGTAAGGCCTTTTCTGTTATTTTTGTGCTAAGCGTGTCATAGACATCTTAAGGGAGTATAGCAGTAAGCTAAGACTCTACTTTTGATAGGAGGCAGTACCAGTTCTGTGAAATGGGACCACAGTCCCTCAGTTCCTCAGAAGAAAAATCTGTAATTTTCTTTCATGTTTTTATTTTGTTCTTTTCTTAAGCAAGAGGCAGAAAACTTGTGTAACTCACTGTATAACTCTCCAGCAAATGAAGCAAAAATCTCCTTGGTCATTTTGTGCAAAGAAATCAGTGCAAATAAACCATCTAGCATTGAATCTAGGCCTCGAATGAGGGACACATTTGCAAGAGCAAAGAGGCTGGAGCCAGGCTGTCAGGGTCTGAAACCCTGTCGATCCACTTCCCAGCCGTGGGCAAGTTATACTGCAACACATTCTGCCTCAGTTTCCTCACTTGTAAATTAGAGAGAACGATAGCGCCTATCTTCGAATGTTTTTGTGAAGACTCAGTGAATTCGTAGGTGCTTAGGAAGCGTTAGTGTTTGGAAGAGGCTCTGGCACGTGGTTACCACAACCTAGTTGTTTGCTGTTACTAGTCCAACAAAACCATAAACAAACCAGATTACTGCATCTTGACCATTAAACAGATAGAAAGGAATTGGGAACAAAATGGCCACTCAGAAATGATGTGTCTGGGGGCGCCTGGGAGGCTCAGTCAGCTCAAGGTCCGACTTTGGCTCAGGTCATGATCTCACAGTCCGTGAGTTCGAGCCCTGTATCGTGCTCTCTGCTGCCAGTGCGAAGCCTCCTTCAGGTCTTCTCTCTCCCTCTCTCTGCCCCACCCTGGCTGTGTACACGCTCTCTCTCTCTCAAAAAAATTTTAAAAATCCCAAACATTTAATAAAATAAAATAAAGAAATGATGCGTTTGTCTGAGAACGAAAAACCAAAAAACCCCAGCAATTTCCAAATGCCCAATGTGCAGCGCCAGCTACTCACCCGGGTCCCAGGGGAAGCAAGGACTGTGGGAAGCTCATGTATGCAGGTGTTTCCTTGCCACCATACATATCACTTTGGTTCTGAACTTCAGTCGACTATACAAACTGAAATAAAAGGTTTATCTAGAAAAGGAAAAGGTGAAGGGGCACCCTTCTCAGCCACTCATAATGGCACACAAATGAACCAAGAGACGGCTGAGGGGCAGGGGCACTTGTGACCAAAGCAGATGGTTCTTTCCAAAGAGTCAACCAAGCAGGAATGTAAGGTGGGAGGTGGCCTGACAAAGCCACTCACGGGCCATCGGCACTGGTGGCCACTGCAAAAGATGGACCAGAGTTGGCTAGTGATAGACATAACCTCACCACCAGTCTAAAGTAATAACCATCTCATTTTTGGAATGCCATGGTCAAGTCACGTTAAGTCTATCCTGTAGATTGAAACATGTGATTTTCTTAAAAACGAGCTCAAAGATACAGGTAGAAAAAATTTTACAACTGGCTTATTCTCCAAACTCCTCCAAAAACAAAACAAAACAAAACAAAACAAAACAAAACAAAAACCCGCCTCCTCAGCTTCCTTCCTGCCTTAATGTGGGTCCAGAACCTGCCCCTGTCTCTCTCCTTCCTCTTTCTTAATGGTCTTTGTAGCCTTGACATGAGTATATGATGGTCCCCCCTCAGAACTAGAATTACCTCTGCTCTCTCAGTTCTAATGTCTCAGCCCACCCATTTCCTCTGTCCTCCAACCACCAAATCTCTCAGACTCCCTGGATGTGGGGCCAGCACCCACATTTTTAACAACCACTCCCCAACCAGGAGATCCTTACTCTAGTGTAGACTATGCCTTCCTGGAAGTGACAGGGGTCTATCTTTAATAGTTTATGCCTGGTGCCTATCACAGCACTGGGCACACAGTAAATGTTCACAAATGTGTATTTAATGGATAAATCCACAGCGATTTCAACTTCTAAACTGAAGTCCCTTCTAAAGGGACTTACTTCTTTGAATCTCCTTTTTGGCCCTCCATCCATGTCTGCCTCACCTCAAGCCTCATCCACACCCCACACTGCACAGCATCTTCTGAACAAACTCAAGTTTCCAAACAGTGGCATCTGCTTCCCTGCTGTCCCTTTTAATCTTGAAAGAATAACCTCCCACCTACTCAATTGACTTCCATTTCCATCAAGATCTCCAATTGCCCCATTCTCCTAAACCCGTTACTTGTTTGGGTTTGTTTGTTTGTTTGTTTGTTTGCTTTTTTTGATGACCTTCCCATGCAGCCTGGGCCACATGATTGACAATATCAGATGGAGTCATCATCTCTTGATTTGTCAAGGCTTGGACCACATGGTCTACTTTGTCCCTGTACCCTTACACAGTCACAAATCCTTAGTGAGTAGCTCTCTTCCTAAAAGTTCAAAAATCACTTCCATGAGAGCTTTCAAATTTATATTTCCAGCCCAATCTCTAATCAGATCCAAACACACAGTTGCCTAAACACCTTCACACATATAGCTTGAGTGGATCTTCAAACCCACTATGGCCCAAAATAAGCTTAGTCTCTTCCTTCTCAAAGCAGTTTCCCCATTGCTTCTAAAAGTACTACCAGTGTATTTATCACAGAGACAAACTTCTGTCTTCTCTTCATTTCCACCATAATTTTATAATGTCTGCTCATTTTACCTCCTCACTGCCTCTCAAATCTGAGTCTACCTTTCCATGCGCAGTACCCTAATCCATCCTTTATGCCAGCACAGAGACCAGCATGTCCAACAGAACTTTCTGCAATGATGGACATGTTCATGTGACTCTTAAGCACTTGAAATGCAGCCAGTGAGACTGAGAAATTGAATTTCAAATTTAATTTAAATAGTCATGTGTGGTTAGCAGCTACCACACAGGACAGCACAGACATAGCCAGTTATAATTCCATCTGTGCCAGTCATTTGTTTGCTCTCAGAACTATTCCCTCCTGCCTACACCCACTCTCTGCTTTAAATCATAGGGCACTTCCAATCCCCTGCTCTCTTGACAACCATCTTCCAGGTAAGTTCAGTCAGTGAGAGGCTTTGGGAAGGACTAAGGGCAGAAGGAGTAGAGAAGCCAGGGAGCTGTACTTCAGGTAGCATCTCTAGCAGCAGCCAGCCCCTCCCTCTACACTGCCAGCTCCCAATGGCAGCCTTCACCATGGTCTAGTTCCCATTGAGCAGCACTATTTCTGAGCTCAGGTAACACTATTTTCTCCCTCTGTCCCTTAGCCCTAGGAGGAGTGGTAGCTTTCTGCCATTGCTAATCTCTGGGTTGCTTCACTGTCCCATTTTGCTTCATAGCCCTTAAACCATCTATATAACCAATTCCCTCTATTAAATTCCCTCCATTTGAAACACCTACTATGGTTTTTATTTTCCTGACTGAAGACCAACTGGAGTTTCTTCTTTAACTCTAATTCATCCTGACAATGGCCACCATGAGGCCAGCTATAATCGTCTTCATCATCAAAATAATGTATGATATGAAAGTACATCAGGAATCATCATTTAGACAGTGCTTGTATGTTACACATTACACTGGGAATTTTAGCGGGCGCCTGGGTGGTTCAGTCTGTTAAGCAACCAACTCTTGATTTCGGCTCAGATCATGATCTTTTGGTTTGTGGGTTCCAACCCCACATCGGGTTCTGCACTGACAGTGAGTAGCCTGATTGGGATTCTTTCTTTCCCTCTCTCTGCCCCTCCTCAACTCACGCATGTGTTTGCATGTGCTTTCTCTCAAAAAAAAAAAAAAAAAAAAAAAAAACCATTTTAATTAATACATTGGGAATTTTACATATCATAGCTCATTGTTCCTTATAAAACCTATGAGGCCAGTGTGTTTATCCCCATTTTACAACTAAAGATAATGAGGCCTGGAGGTTAAGTTATGCAGCTCAAACAGCAACTAAGAGACTTTCTCATGCCTCAGAAGTTCTTTCCAGTTCCTTCCACTCCAGCACACTGTCTAATACTGTCAAGCATGCCCCATGGTCTCAGGAAAAAGCTCCACATCCTCAACCTAATCTTCAAAAGAGACTCTCTGTGACTGACTGTAACTCATCTTTCCAGTCCTGACTCCTACTTTCTCCTTACCCACATCCCAGCTGCCTCTCTCCTGTTTCCCTCACATGCACCATCAGTGTCTTTCCACTCATTCTATCACCCAGGGGCCTCTCAAGACCTCCTTAAAATTCCATTTAGTTTCAGCATCATAACTAATTATTAATTGCCTACTGTATCTGAAGCCCAGTCCTCTCATCTTTCTCCCCATGTCCTTAATTTCTCATTCAGTTTTCCACTGTTTGGCTTCTATTCCAGTTACATTCTTATTGTAGTATCTTTACTAAGTTGTAAAGTCCTTGAGAAAAAAGGTGGTGTTTTAAGGAATGTTTAAAATCTTCTATCAGTATCTAAGAGTGACTTTTAAAATCCTTCTTAGATGATTTGCATCTATTTGTTGAGTTCATTTATATCACTCTTCAGAGACGCAGAATCGTGTGGTTTCTCAGGAGACATGGAAGTCAAGGCCTAGGGTTTGTCCAAAGTCTCTACCTTCACCACAGTTAGGGACATGGATTCTATCGTCAAAATATCTAACTGTTTATGTTTAACTACCTGGGCCTCTGTTCTTTCACCTTTAAAATGAAGATAATAAAACTACCTGCCTCATAATACTATTGAAAGATGAAGCAAGCTATTTATATAAAGTGCTTACAACAGTGCCTGGAACATACTAAGTGTTCAATACATGTGAATTCTTATTAATATGACATCACCTCTCAAATCAGTATGATGCACTTGGTTAAAATGCACATAATCTCCCTTAGCCATGGAAGTAAAAATCTCAAGATCCATAATCCCTCTCAGGTTTCGTCCTGGCCTCCAGAAAACAAATAATCTATACCTATAATACAAGATAATCAAATTTATTGTAAGCATAAAATATTAATAGGACTGTGAAAGCAAGATAAAATTTATGGTTGGGATGTTAAAATATTTCACAATTTGTCTAACTTGAGAGTTTGTATGTTCAACAAATCCAGTAGATTTGGTCTGTCAAGCCTGTTGTAGAGAACGCACATGTATTTTCTCTGTATCTAATCAGTGCATGAATTCTGGGTTTTTACATGTGCGATGCCCAGTTTCCAAGTGGTACTTTCCTTTTGTGTGCTCAGGCTCTGACGGTCTCAGTGCCAGTGACAGAGGCCTAGGTGGCCTCTCCTTCCTACACAGTAGAATACTGTCCTTGCCCTTGAAACCCAGCCCCCATATTGCGAGGGAGCCCAGATCATGTAGAGAGACCACGTGGAGGTGCTAAGGTGCTGTCCCAGCTAAGGTCTCAGCTGACTTCCAGCATCAACTACAAGATGTGTGGGCCAGTGAGCTGCCGAGAATTTCAGCCCCCAGCTTTGAGCTGACGTGGCTGACACTGAGTGGAGCAGGGACAAATTATCCCTGCAGAGTTCTAACCAAATTGTAGGCTTGTGAGTGAAATAAATTTTGTCAGTGTTTCCAGTCACTTAGTTTGGGGGCAATTTGTTAAGCAGGCATAATAACTATAGCAGACAGTTTGTTACGTAGCAATAGCTAACTGATGAACACAGTATCTTCTACCTGCTTGTGCCTTAGTATATCTCCCTCAAAACTGATAAAAGAAGATGATCCAGGTCAAACAGTATTGTTTTAAATCTAGACCAGTCTGATAATAAAGCGGAGTTTAGCTAAAATTATTAAACTTATTATTAAAATAATTAACTAGTACAGACTAATTGGTTGTTTAAGACAAGGCATATTACTTGCTGCACCCAGGAAATGTGTGGTTGCCTTTTTGAGCAAGGAAACATCGCCAAAAAAAGTCAAACAAAAATAAGAGAATAAGAAACTGTATCAAAGAGTGGTAGAGATTGATGAAAACTACAGGAATACAGAATCCTGTTGAATCAGTTTTCTCTATTGATGATATGATGTGAACCCTAAAGCAAAAGTTAATAAGCTGTGTGAGAAATATAAACCTAACCATGTTTCAATATAATGGCTGATGAAGCTCATGTTGCTACTAAGTCATAAGTTTTATAAAACACCAGTAGGCCAAACCCATTGATAAAACCACTACTGTAATAAAAGATATTGATCTAGCTGTTTCCCGGATACTATTCTTTTTTTGCCATGAAAAAAAAAAAAAAAAAAAAAGTAAGTATCTCAGACACGGGAGCTAAATAAAATTGGAAATAAAGGAATGTTGAGATATAAACTCACTAACTAGTTAAGTAATTATATGAATCATTCTAAAGAAACAAGGCATTTCTATGTGTTTGGGATCAAGTCAGAAGGTACTACCATCAGATATCTTGTCTGAAGCTAGTCTAGCCTCAGCAACAGGTTAATATAGCCAAAATGATGAACAAAACTACTGACATTATAGACCAGCCACAGCAGTAACAATTTAGGGCTTGATTAATTCCCCAAACTCAGCATTAAATGTATCTGTGTGCTGCTGAGTCAAAGCAACCAAATGCAGAGGTCCTCATCAGCGTGTCTGCAAGATGGCTGTTTGTGTGTTTTTTAAAAATCATTTTGGGCAACGGGTAAAACTGATCTAAGAGAAGACTACATTGAGGATGCCAATCACCTGAAAAGAGCTGAGTTGAAGCCGGATCCTTAGAGGCTGATGTGAAGAAACAACTAAAGATCACGTGCAGCTGACCTTACACACAGCTGGACCGAAGCAACGTCTTCCCCAAATACCCACGCTCATTTATAAGGTTCAATCCAGGCAGCATTTCTCTCCCCTCCACGCAATCCAGTCCCGCCCTCTCTGCCCTGTGGGTTGGTTCCAACCTCATCACTTCTGGCTCACCCCTCTCCTTAAGGGTCAAGGGGAACACACCCAGATGTGGTCAACCAAAATTTGCTCACAATATTGTTTGATACAATAAACAACAAGTCATCCTCTTATCTAAAGCCATACTTGCAAACACTATAATTGATAGCAGCCTCTCTCTTCTTCATCTTTCAGAATAGGCAGCTATTGTTTTCCTTCTAATCTGGGGAAACTGTATTCTAGAAAAGAAACTACACATAAAGATTAACAACAGTCAAACCCGCAGAGAAACACAGTACATTTTATGGCTGCATCTGTAGTAGCCATTTCAATAATCCCAACTAACCAAAGGAGCAAGTTTGCATTACATTCGATGATCCACGCATGTACACACATGCTTGTGTGCATACACACACAGCTATAAGACCCTAAACATACATTTTCTGTGCTATCAAAGCATCTGATGCAGAATCAGAAAAGATCGGGATTTCGATTTCTCATTTTCTCATCACTGAGCAAGGGATTGCCCTTAAAAAACACCTACCACGTGTGAAAATAGCCTGATAATCAGATCAGATTCACAAGTGCTCTCTAGAAAATAGCCTGCTGTGAATGTTGACGTGCCTTGCATAGCTCATGCCTCTGCTTTATCTTTTAGAAATAGCTGTAAAATGTGCACTGCCACGACCCACCACCTTAAGACACTCTCAGAATGCTATTTGAACATCACAGATTTCTCCCAGAGCTGACGTGGGCAAACAAACCGGGAGGGGGGCAGCATCTCTGAAACAGCGTGAACAACTAGCCACACCCACTCCCAAATATGCAGCTGTCTGCCTCCCAAATGCACACACACCCTCTCATCCACCCATTCGACAAAGCTCCCATTTCCATTCAATGTCATCTAGCAAACATAAAAGTTTTTTTTTTTCAGAATGCAAGGGGAAATCTTGAAACAAGTTCTTTACCACCTGACGAAATAGAAATTAAATTTAAGTTTGAGTTCATAAAACAGTGATCAAAGAGAATCACTTGGCTGTTTAATTTATTCACTCCCTTATTTACCAAACAGATTCAATCCCAGCCCCTGAAGGTGTTTCCACTGAGGCTTGTGTAAAAACATTAAATATGCATATAATTGCAAATAGTGGGGAGGTGGGGGGGGGCATGAGGGAGCATGTAGGCAGTTATGGAAGAGAATAAGGGAAGGTGTTGACTTACATGAGGTGAGAGCACAGGACTGGAGGCCTATCCTAAGCAGTAGTATTGAAACTTAGCTATGAAGGCTGAGTAGGAGTTGACCAGGTTAAGAGTGTTAGAGGAGGTGGGACAAGGAGAGAAAGGTGGAGGAGAAAGAGAAGGGTAGAAGAGGAAAGAATGTTCTTTCCAGAGAAACAGTATGAGTGGAGGCACTCAGGCAGGCAATTCATTCTAAGAAACAAGCTTTACATAATACTCAACTTAAAATTCTTAATGTAAAGAGTATTAAAATTCTTAATGTAGAAAAAGGTCATAAAAACAATAAAATAAGACAATACGCTAAAAGAGAAAAGAACAAAGAACATAAACAGAAATCTTACTAAAGAAAAAAAGATACACGCACACATATTTATGCCAGCTAGTATATATAAGATGTCCATCTTAACTAATGTTCAAAGTAAATAAACACAAAGAGATACCATTTTCTCTTTGTCCTACTGACAGATGAATGCTGCCAGATGTGAGGTGGAAAGTCCTCTCATTTCTGAAGTCCTTCTAGAGCATCAGCCTACAATAAGGGCCTATCATTTGTTGGCAACACCACTGAATATCATGAAATAAGAAGGATGTGAATGATTGCCTAGAACATAGCAGGCATTGAAATGTTTGCATAAATATTTACCAAGTGCCTAAAACATACAAGGCATAGATACTGTGGGTGCTGCAAAGATAAGTAAGACCTTCTCTGCCCTTAGGAAGCAGTTAATTTACAGGGTCAACAGAAAAGTATACATTTAGATATAAGAAATGGCAGACTATGGTGAACGTAAAAGAGGTAGAAATAAAGTGTTTCTTGTTTGTCCCTGAATAAGCAAGAGCGATCTTATTTTGAGTGATCAAGGAAGGCTTTGTGGAAAGATAGGGCATCTGAAATTGGCCTTGAAGTACAGAGGAAGGATGGGGGAGCTGGATTCAGGGAACTCCTGGGGATGGAACGATGAATAAGCAGGCACTGTCCCTGCCTCTTACAGTCTATAGTTTGTCAAGGAGATTAAACAAGTGTGATGAGAACACAAAAGTTCAGAGAACCATGAGAACATCATAAGGGCAAATATCAAAAAGACAACAAAACCCAGTGTGAGTGAGGATGCAGGGAATTGAAATTCAAATACAGTTCTGGCAGGAGAGTAAGTTGGCATCATCACTTTGAGGAGCAACTAACTCTGAACAAAATCTAGAAAGACTGAAGACACACAGAACATAGGACTCAACAATCATACAAATATACCCAGAGAAATTCATGTACAAGGACATGTGTAAAATTGTCCAATCCATCGGGATTTGCCACAGTGAAAAGTTGAAACACCTTAAGGGTTTATTAACAAATGGTATGAATAAGTAATGTGGTTTTTATTCATGCAGTAAGGCTCAGTAGCATAAATCTCAAAGTTACAAGATGACAGGATCAGTGTGTTACTATTTCCATATACATGTAAAACAATATTATACATAATTTATGGATATATACATATTTAGTAAAAATATAAAAACATGCATGGGAATGATAAAAACCAAAATCAGATTGGTGATCGCTTCTAAATGTGGAAAGAGAATGGAATTGGGAATGGGTATACAGTAGACTTCATATATATATTATATTTTTTTTTCATCTATTTCTAGGAGAGAGAGAGAGAGAGACAGCGTGAGCAGGGGAGGGTCAGAGAGAGAGGGAGACACAGACTCTGAAATAGGCTCCAGGCTCTGAGCTGGCAGTCAGCACAGAGCCCGACGCGGGGCTCGAACCCACAAACCGTGAGATCATGACCCAAGCGAAAGTCGGACGCCCAACCGACCAAGCCACCCAGGCACCCCGTGTATTATATACACATCCTTTCCAGATAGACTGGAAACTCTGGAAGCCAGCACAACACTGATGATCTCTAAGTCCTCATCATCTAGCACTATGCCCCACAAGTCATTAGTTCTCAAAATCTGTTCAGTCGATAAATTTACATTCCATCTGAGCATTACTTGGATGGCTGCCTCCCATGACTTTGCTTGGGCACATCATTCTTTCTACTGACTCTTCTAGCCACACAGTAAAGGCAAATGGTTACATACTGCCTAGGGAATTTAAATGATTGGAAAACCCTATCATAAGCAGACACAATGACAGACTTTAGAAAGGTAGTTTCAATAAGAAAGAGCTAACTAAGTGGGAGATGGTCAGAGATGGAACAACATCTCCAAAACAGCAGTGACTTTCCAGACCCCGAAGGCAGTTATGGTGGAACAGAGAAATCTACTTGGTACAGAAGTCATAAAAGGGATTCAGAAATCATGTGATCTCAAAGATTTTAGGATTTTTGTTTCAGTGACCATCCAATAGAAGGGACCTCAAATTCCTAATCATGTCTTTAGAAGCCATCTGTGTGCTCCTTTTCATTGCCTGCACACAATTTTGTGTTTTCCCACGATCTTCTGGACATCTTCATTCATTCCAATGGTGAGAACTAAAGTAGCCCATTGTTGGGGTGCCTAGGTGGCTCGGTCGGTTAAGCAGTCAACTTCGGCTCAGGTCATGATCTCACGGTTCGTGGGTTCGAGCCCCGTGTCGGGCTCTGAGTGCTGACAGCTCAGAGCCTGAAGCCTGCTTCAGATTCTGTGTCTCCCTCTCTCTGTGATCCTCCCCCACTTATGCTCTGTCTCTCTCTCAAAAATAAATAAAAACATTAAAAAAAAATTTTAAAGTAGCCCATTGTCAGGAGTTGTTAAAAATTTTTGCTTTCACAGTGGCCCAAAGCGATCTATATCGTGTGTTCTCAAGTCTGCACTTTTGAAAATATCACCCTATTTTAGATTTACTGCTAATTACAAGTCATAACAAGCTGATGCGCCCCTCACACAGAGGAACTTTTAGGTCTCGAGACTCCGTTGCCATTGGCAGGGGACACACTCCACATATCCGCAGTGGAGAAATCCAGGCACCAGAGCTATGACAAAGGGTTCCGAAAGGAAGTGAGGGAAAACCTTCTAATGAGGATTGGGACCGGTCAGCAGCATTTAGCCCCACTAGTTGATAATGTCATGCAAATTAACCTTCACAACTAGGAAATAACTTCAAAATGAGCTAATAAGTGGCAGGCATTGGTTGCCTTGGTAGCAGAAGCATGCCCTGCCTCTTTGTCAGTTCTTTCTGCATCAGGGCGGTGGAGGGGGCGGGTGTCAGGCGCTGTGGACTAGAGCTTGAGCCTAGAGAAAATGCCCAGCTGGGGCTGGATTGTTTGATTCTAAGAAGAAAAGAGTTTATCCAGAAAGCTTGTCCTGGGGCTGATGAGGAAGCAAGGTAACAATCTGCAGACTCTCATAAGAAATAAGCCTTAAACCGGCAGAGCCTTCCCAAAAGGTAAAAGGAGGGAGCAGGTAGGAGCTCAACTCAGGAGATCAATTTTCACGCAGAATAAAAAGAAGAAGAAGAAAAAGGAAACAATGCAGTAACTGAATGTGCAGTGCCACCCTGAAGATAGTTTAAACAGCCTGTAATAAAGTAGCAACCTCAAAGCAACTATCTGAAACCAGGAACTGCAGATGTGTGAAATGGAAAAAAAAAAAATCCCTAAGCTTTCAAAACTTAAAATATTTCTGCTTTCATCGATAGGACTTGAGATGAAATATGAAAATCTGAGTGTTGACACAATAGGCCAATCCTCACATATTCCTGAGCCAGCACTTAACCAGGAAGAACAGGGCTCAGGAGGCAGAAAAAGTCCCAGGAGTTGGAAATGCAAAGGATATAGCAGGAGACAGACTTGAATTTTCCTTTGACCATAAAAATAAATGTTTTAAAATACTTACCCTTTTGAGGACATTTCTTATTTTTTCTGTGTAATATAAATAATTTTCAATCACCTGTACTTCTGAAGATAAAAGGAGACCTTAGTGATGACTTATTTTATGCAAACTTCTCATAATAATATTTCAACTCCTGTGCTTCTATGGTAAGCTATACACACATAGTGAAATATCAAATTAAAACCTCAGCCTGCTGATAAAGGATAATTTTAGACTTAACTCAAATATGTCAATAGCCCCATATCCAGCAACATCTCCTACAACTTTCACATTCCAAAACTGAATTTTCTGCCTTACTCTTTAACTCTCTCTCTAGTATTCAGCAAATGCACTCCACAGACATTTATGGAATGCCAACCATATGCAAGGTACCCCCCTCCATTCTCATCCATTCATAACACAGTTTACCCCACATTCCTATTCTGATGTTATTTTTCAAATACTGCAAGTTTCTAAGTGCCCCAAATCCAATAAATCTATAAATTTAATTGACAGTTATAAACAGGTCTTACACAGAGAGATACCATTGACCCCTGAACAATACAGGGGGTAGGGACACCAACCCCCGCAGACTTGAAAAACGAGTGTATAGCTTTTGGCTCCCCTAAAACGTAACTACTCATAGCCCATGTTGATCAGAAGCCGTACTGAGAATATAAACAGTTGATTAACATGTATTTTGTATGTTAAGGTCTTATATACTGTATTTTTACAATAAAGTAAGCTGGAGAAAAGAAAGAATATTAAGAAAATCATAAGGAAGAGAAAATACATTTGCCGTATTATACTGTATCGAACAAAATCCATGTACAAGTGGACCCACAGTTCAAATGGCGTTGTTCACTGGTCAATAGTAGATCTTGTACCTGATTAGAAAAATTCGATAATGGGGCACCTGGGTGGCTCAGTCAGTTAAACATCTGACTTCAGCTCAGGTCATGATCTCATGGTTCGTGGGTTCAAGCCCCACGTCAGTCTCTCTGCTGACAGCTCAGAGGCTGGAGCCTGCTTCAGATTCTGTGTCTCCCTCTCTCTCTCTGCCCCTTCCCTGCTGGCCCTCTGTCTCTGTCTCTGTCTCTCTCTCTCTCTCTGTGTGTCTCTGTCTCAAAAATAAATAAACATTCTAAAAAAATTTTTAAAGAAAAATTCAATATTATAAATACATGAAATCTCCCTAAATAAAATATAAATACAATTTTGTATCAATTGATATTAAGGGTTGAATTGTGTCCCCCACCAAAAATTCATATGTTGAAGTCCTAACCCCAGAGACTTTATTGGAAATAAAGTCATTCTAGATGTAAGTAGTTAAGATGAGGTCATACCGGAGCAGAGTGGGCCCCTAATCTGACATAATTGGTGTCCTTATAAAAGGGGGAAATTTAGATGCAGGCACACATACAGGAGAATTGCCATGAACACAGCATAGGAGGGGGCCCAGGACAGATCTTTCCCTCCAAGTCCTTGCCTCCAGAATTGTGAAACAACAAATTTTCATTATTTACAGTACTTGATTTTACAGTACTTTGTTACGGCTGCCCCAGTAAACTAATATAATCAATATCCCAATAAACAAGTCCTAAGGCTTAGAATCACTTCAGTCTGATGTCCAAGTAATTCCACGATCTGATCCCAACCTATTTTTCTGAAACCGCTTTTTTAATTATGAAAAACAATGACATCAACATTCTAGCAATCTATTGTAAGAAGGCAAGTGGAGAAGGGTGGAGATTCATGTACAGGAGAAGTTATTCTTCATAACACTATTTATAACAGTAAAAAAAAAAAAAAAGTAAACAATCGGCAAATCCAATCCCTGAAGTGTAGCATGGGATCCCCACAAACTGACTAAATGATACAGGAGATAGGTAAATAGCTATGGGATGTGAAGGAAAGAGAGATGCAGGAGCATCTAACTGTGCTCAGGAGATTTAGGAAAACTAGTGGAGGAGGTAAACCTGGGGATGTTCTTTATGAACTAGAAAGAATCCACCAGAAGGACAAAGGGAGGGAGAGCATCCCAGGCTCCAGGAACATCTAGGACACTCCTTTGGTATCATGAAAAATATCCCCAGTGTCTAGGAAAGCTGGCTGGAGTTGGTGAAAAGGAGGTTGGAGGACAGAAAAAGAGGCTGAGGGCTCAGCTGAGCTTAACCCACTGGGCAGTGTATACTGAACTGAGGGCATCACTTTGGGGTGGGGACCCAGACAGGGAAAACAGCTCCGTAACTCAGTCATGGCCTTCATCCTTCATCTGGGGTGGGACTTCCTGGTCTAGCCAAGCCCAAAGCAGCCTCCAAAGCTGAAGCTCTGGAATGCAGGAAAAAGACGTTTCACATCTTGATCGCGCACGCACACACACACACACACACACACACACACACACACACACCACTGATACAAAGTTCACAGAACAGTACTTATCTTTTACTGTGTTTAAAGTACACCGATGTTTTCAATTCCATTTCATTGTTTTTAAATGCTAGTCTACCCGATGTTATTATCTTTGCCACGGGCACACTCAGCAGTGTGCAAATCACTGCTTTATAGATCAGAGGTGAGACAAACAGGCATTTGTCTTAATATGCCCTCCTCCATTTTTCCACATTTTCAGGATTTAGAATTAATGCACTTGACAAAAATTTTCCCTCCATTTAATAAAAGATGTAGCGATTAACATATGTTCCATATTATAAAAAACAGATTTTTAAGAGCAGATGTGCAAATCCCAGCTCCATCACTTTATTAAAAAAGAATATTTGATTTGCCTTGAAGATTCCATGATTCATAGTCATCTAGTTTGGATTGACATCACTGCAATAATAATAAAAACAGCATTTTGCTCCCTACGAATCATCTTATTTCCAGACATAGACACGAGTGGTGATCCTGTGAAGAGGCAGAAATCAGTATTTGGCCCAACTTAACCAAGGCCCTATAACCTTGTCTCACAACACTTGCTTCTCTTGAAATGTGATGAATTAACCTTCTAATTTGTCTCTGATGTTTCCATTACACATATTCACATTAGAATCTTTAATACTTTGAGGCGCCTGGGTGGCTGAGTCGGTTGAGCATCTGACTTCGGCTCAGGTCATGATCTTGAATCTTGAGTTTGAGCCCCGCAATGGGCTTGCTGCTGCTGTCAGCGCAGAGTCTGCTTTGGATCCTCTGTCCCCTCACTCTGCCCCTCCCCCGCTTGTGCAAGCTCTCTCTCTCAAAAATAAATAAGACATACATTTTTTTAATTAAAAAAAAAATCTTTAACACTTAAACAGAGAAACACACACACACACTAAAGTCATTCTTCCTTTTCCTCTCTTGCTAATTCAATTTCTGAAACCACTTTCCACTTTAAAGAAACTTTGAAAGATCAAGAAAAACATAAGGGATTTTATCACTTGTCATTATATGAAGTGTTACCAATTGGATTTATATACAGGCTTTCACTAGTTTAATCATAAATGCATGGTTTATTCCTTTAAATTCCAACTAATTGCCTAAAGGCTCATGTTGTCTTCCAATACTTACTCAGCACATCTCTCCATTTGTTCACCATTCCAGAAAGGTTAGAGGATGTGTGGCACATTAACTCATTAGCTCGTATGAAAATAAAGCAATCAGCATTCAAAACTCACTTCATTCCAGCTATTCCCATGCTGATCTCTGTATACTGACTTCTAAAAGCGATGGTTCCATTAATTATCCACATTTGTGAATCTCTTGGGATAATCTTCCCTTCCATATCGATCTGGGATCTAGTCTTTCATCTATTTTAATGTACACTTGTACAGAGCATTAAAAGATCCAGACATTTCAAACATGCAACAGGAATAGGAAATGCTAGCCTAAATCCTCGATACCCTGCTCTACCCTCACCCCACCTCCATGTCTCATCTGTACTTCAAACAAGCAATGCCTGACAGAATGGAGACTTTTTCTCTATCAGGTTGTACCCGAAGTTGGGAATTGTTCCCCTCATCCTCTCCTTGGAAATGGACGGGCAGAAACCCTCAAGTCCTTTGACAAGAAAGACCTACTTTAGAACAATTACCCAGTGTACTGAGGCTTCAAACCATAGTCCTTTAGGGAAACTTCATTCTATTATATTTGAACTTTTAATTCTTTCCACAATTGTAAGTCTCTAGGAATTCATTCATAGAGGGAAATAAAGCCCAGTCTATGCTGATATATATTTATCTCCACCACAAATAGCCAAAGTCCTCCAAAGACTGCATTTGTTTTGCTGAACCATTCTGGGAATGTGTCCTGGAAGGGAAAGGTACTGCCAAGAGCAACAGTCAATAAAGCAAGATATAAAGGTCAGTAGCTACCCCTATCTCCAGAATGCACAGAAACTTTAATCTCAGGCCATCACTGCAAAATTAACTTCCATTTTTAGGCTGAAGAAGTTCCATGTGAAAAGTATTATGGAAAGATACAAGTCAACAGAGACACAGATAAGGAAACCTTCACAAACTTTCATGTTTTCTTTGAATACCTAATTGGAGGAACTAATTATACCAGTTCACTTCTACTGTTTTTCTTGAAAATACTAAGAGTGCTTTCATTACAATTTTTATTGCCAAAAAATTTAAGGACAAAAATTCCACAGGTGTCTTCAGTCCTTTCTGGCTGTATGGTTACCTTACAGGGGCTCTCATTTCAGAAGATAGCCATCATTTCCAACCTAAACTTGTGCTGCAAAATCAGGGTGGGATGAGTCTGCCTCTCATGGTCAATCAACTGATCATCAGTCAGAGGCTGATGCTTCTTACAAGGTAATAAAGAGTGGGGAAATGGTGAAGAGCCCTTTAATCTGTACCTACCAAAGCACGTAGTGGTTATCGAGCAAGACAATCTGAGCCAAAAGAAGTTGGCAACATCACCGATAAACCATCCGGCACTTTAACCTCAGTCTGGTGGCCTGGTTATCACATCAGAGACTGTGGATGGGCAGACTTGAGCAAAATATAGCCCACAAGAAGATCTCTTTTATGAGAACCATATGCCTAACCACTAGGGAAGGGAAGATTATCCAAAGATATACTCAAATCCCCAATGTTGAGCAAGACTAAAAGTCCCATTGCTCTGATGGCCAGCTCAGGGGTGCTAAGGTTTCTAGAGATGCCCCTCCTGAGGGCAGATGGAATCTCAAGTTGTTGTACTTGGCAAGGGTTAATGGTTGTGTTAGCTCCTCTTTTCCCAGGGTTATTTGGGGAGGGAAGGGCTGCTGTGATATGCTGAGGTAGAGATTGCCAGGCAAAGACGCCACTGTGTTGGGCAATGAAAAGTCACCACAAACACAAATTTGAGCTGGCCTGGCACCCACTAAATATTCCCAGGACCAGTGACTTACCTTTAAGGTCAAGATTATGAATTATTATGGATTTTCATCGAAACTCTATAATTATATGTCACCCTTACCACTCCTTCATGACACTACAAATGCAAACGGATGCTATGCCCTCAACAACAGAGAGAAATATATATAAAATATGACTGAAGAGTCACCATGTGGCTGTTGAGGAGTACCAAAAATAAAGTTCTGTACAAAGAAAACCTGCTAAAACTTAAACTAAATGAGCGTCTAAGTTTTTGGAACTATTCAGACTCCCATAAACTGGAAGAGGTCTTCAGTCTCTGAGTCACCTGTACACATTTCAGCTCCCTTCAGACCCACTGACGATTGCAGTCAGATAGAAACATTTGTACTGTCTCTGAATACAGGGCTTTCTCTGACAGCCTTTTCTATCAATCACAGTTTGAGTTAGGTCTAGGCAGCTTGCATTTCCTTGAGTCAGTGTATTTTAGGTGGGCACATCCTCAAGACAAAGCAAGTAACAAAGTAGGGAGTTGCTGAGTTGTTCACATTAATGGTGTTCAATCCTTGAGGCCAGGCAAATCTCCTCCCATCCTTCGCTGGAATGAGAGGCCCAGCAGCCCCTGCAGTGTAGATCCCTATGATCCAAACTGCTCCCTTGGTTAACTGAGAACATTCCATTTTATCTGGCATGAGGGCTTTCCTTCACCAGGTGTATTTCTGATGTTCTCAGAAAGGAGGTTAGCCATTGCTTACAAGTACTGTATATTCACAGATCTTCATGTCTCCTGGGAAATGGCTCTTTTGGATGACATAGGAAGGTTTTGAAAAATATAGCTTCCTTGGCTTCCTGAAATCTGGAAAGCTTTACAGCACGAAAGAATGGTTTCACTGGATAATAATCCACTTGCAAGAGGAGCACGGTCCAGACTATTAAATGTGTTTATCCACTGATTCATCTGAATATTCCTTGATTTGCTTTAAATACTATAATCAAATGTTGTTTTTTAAATTCAACATAGATTCAGGAAGACCAATCTCGAGTCTCACAGGTGGCCTGAACCCACTATGTTGGCTGTATTTGAGGCACTCTCCAAAGCAGAAAGAAAAAGACATCCAGTATGACTTGTTTCTCCTTACACTGGCACACAGGACACAAAGCTCTCATGACGGAACTCGCTCCCTAAAAGTGCGACTGTCACTTACTAGCTTATGTTTCCATTAACACAAATCTCTAACTAAACACACATGAAAAACGATACGACCCTTCCTTTGATAAAAATCTAGCATCAAACATTGGCAGGCAAGATTTAAGTCACCTCCTGAATTGCTAAACAAACGGCTACACAAAAAGAATCACCAAACACACCACGTTCCCATGTTTTCCTTTCATTTACTAAGCAAGTCCTTTCTTCAAATTAAAAACTATAGTTTTCCAGCAGTTATTGTCTGTCTTGGTAAAAACTACTGATGCCTAATAGTATAATTATCTGCGATAAAATTGAGTGAGGAGGGAAAGGAGACATGTGCCACTTACATGATTAAAACTCAGTCTGTTATTATTTTCCATTTGCATCACTTGTAACATGAGCACTTGTGTGAGAAGCTATATTTAGACTTCTGGGTGGTAGAGAGTCTCTTCCCTCATCAACACAGAGTACAGAGAAAAGGAATATAGAGAAAGTTTATTTGGAAAACAAGGTGATTTCACCCTGCAATGGTGATCCACACAATGAAGTTCTAAACTACCACTGTGAAATCAGTCAATTAATTGGTCGGTTACATACCTAATTTCTTCCTTTGCTCATTCACTGCACAAAAACGTCTTGACGGTCATGTATGTGCCAGGAAATGTGCTAAGCATGTATACGATAGTGAGAAAAAATAAACACTAACCCTAAATGGCCAAACTTATGCCTTTTGCAAAATGCTTTTTTGGTGGCCTGTCTTTTTCTATTTTAAAACTAATGCCTAGAGAAAAAATCTTATCTCTTGTTGCATGTATGGTCCCCATGTTCCCACTAAGCCAAGAGTTTGGGGACAGAGAAAGACAAAGAAGCAAAACTATTTCAGATTCTAATTACCTTATATTTCCTTACCAGAGGTCTCACAAAAAAATATATATGTAAGTAAAATTAATATATCTTTAGCTTATACTATTATTGGTTTATTCTAGCAAATGAGTTTATATTCGCAAAATGAATACTTGGTATTAATTTTTTTCTAAGAGGTCTTTCATTCTTTAGGGAGTCAAAATAAAACCCAAGGAAAAAGAAAAATAGAGATTGTCACATACAATTTAGCAACCAAAGTTCCTAAGTGAAATAGCACTATTCAGAAATCAAAACTTGTCACCGTTTAGAAATGCATTTTTTGAGTATCTGTGAAAGATCTTGTTTCTAATTAGTTTTCCAAATCCCATGCATATTTAGATGTTAGGGGTGGGGAGGAAGAAAAATTCTAAATATTTAGTACAAATTCCACCCCATCTTCATTTTCCCTCATATTAAAACCAAGACACAATAATGTCTTTGCCAAAGTGGGGGAAAAATCATAGATTTGAGAGACAGCACACCTTAAGTTTTTAAGTCTTTCTCCATAGAAACACAAAAACAGAGAGAGCAAGAGAGAGGATTGATGAGGCACCTGGGTGGCTCAGCCAGTTAAGCATCTGACTCTTGATTTTGGCTCAGGTCATGATCTCACAGTTTCATGGGTTTGAGCCCCCTATCAGGCTCTTTGCTGACAGCACAGAGCCTGCTTGGGATTCTCCCTCTCTCTCTGCCCCTCTCCTGCTCGTCCTTTCAGTGTCTCTCTCAAAATAAATAAATAAACTTTAAAGAGAAAGAGAGGATTAAGAAAAGGAATCTAAAACAAAAACAAGTATTTTTTAAATAATTAGATCGTAAGATATTATGAATAGATTTTATTTATAAAGAAGCTGCTTAATTTTCAGTTTTCATTAAAACAGAGGCAAATTTCACTTCTCACTGATTTCTATAACAATTTAGAAATGCATCCATATTTTCTCCCTGTAAATTAATTTCAATTCAAGAGATCAGCTTAAAAGAGAACCCCGAGCAATCCAGATCATCCTTGACTTTTCCAGACAAAGAAGTTGTGCGAAGATGGGTTGAAGTCAGTAACCCCCATACTCCAGCACCAAGGGAAGAGGGCATCCAAACCGCAAGACAGAAAGTGAAATCTAACAGGCAGGAAAAAATCCACAAACAATAAGAGTCAAAGACTTAAGACCATATTTATTATTCTTCCACTTCATAGTCAGCCTCATTGTTAAAGGCTTTTGAGAATGTCGTTAATTTTTTTTTATACACAGTCACCATAGAATTAGGTCTGCCCATATTACCAAAGATAGACAATGGTATTTGTCCTTTATTTTATAGACTCTAAACTTGTAGAAGATTGTTTACAATATCTAGGGCCAAAGAAACCCAAATGGTATACCACATTGCACAACTTAACCAGTACTGGCTCACATAACAAATTATCCTGCTAAAGTACAGGCAGTTTTCACACTTCTGTCTGACAGGTTTTATTCCTGAGGAAAGTGTTAACGTCAAAAATATTTCAACAAAATGTGATTTTTCCCATAGGAGCATTGTTCTAATCAGATGCTAGTTTCCTGGCTAATCCCCTTAAAAAAATAAAATTTCTACAAACACCATGTTTAACCACCTATAAAGGATACAATTAAGCTTTAAACATTTTCTTATAATTGTTACTTATAGAGGACAAACTGATAACAAAATTAATACTAATGTTTAATGATATTTTTTAGGTGTCCTTTACTTCTTCCCTTCCTCCAGCAGCAAGAAACTACAAGATAGAGAAACACTTCTTTAATCATGTAACATCTACTAAAGCGCCTGGTATACAAGGGCTAGATACAGGAGCTGAACAGAGTGCCAAGTGAATTCATAAGGCCTTTAGGAGAAACTACTGTAAAGATGAGTTTTTTGTTGCCCTCCCCTCCCAGCCCCACCACATGCAAATTTTGTTGCTGGTATTAGAAACCACTTGGTGTTTCTCCTGCAGAGGAAGCTGGGTGTGTTCCTCTCCGGATAGAGGGCAATGCCCTGCATATAACTGGATGGGAGCATGACCACTGGGATCAGGCTTGACCTTGAGAGACTAAGGAAACCATACCATCTGCCAGCTGACCATTCGGTCATCCACATGTTCAGCTCTCTTCCCAAAGCTCTCTTTGGTCAGTCAGGCTTCCTCATGACATTTCCTCCCTTCATCCGTACAGTGACGTAGCACCCCTCAAAGTCTGATCTGAGAATTGATCACACCTGTCCAAGACGCCACACATTACAGAACTGAGAATAAGCATTTAGAAATTTTCACAGCAACGTGACATCGCCCTACATCCAAGCACATGATCAGTGGACTCCTCTTGCCGAGCAGGCGTAAATGTTTAGGTGTGGGCCCACCGCCTAGGTCAGTTGCACAGGTTAAGAGTTGTGTGCTAATTGTGTACAGTCAGCATTACAATGTATAATATACAGGTACGGTATTACAATGGATTGGAAATTTAAAAAAAAAAAATTAGTCCTTTCCCATAAAGGTCTGAGAAGCCCTGTAATAAATAGCATAGACTTTTGGAGACAAACCATTCACTCTACCACTCACCTGATCATGGGACCTGGGAGAGTTACTGAGTCACTCTGAACTCCGTCCTCTTCTCTGAGCAGACCTGCATGCAGGAGGCTATGTCTCTGCTACATGAACGGCTGCCTCTCCATCTCATGAACTGAGCAACAACTTCAGTATGCATTCAACACACTTGAAAGTGCTTTGGATATGGTTTGTTCCACAGCTGTGTGAACAAACTGATAGCTATTTTGGGCAACAGCTAACCCACAATAGTATAGTGAACGCCCCAGCACCTTCTCATATCCCAGGTAGAAAGTATTTTGGCAACAAATCCCACACACAATGGACTGGATGTGGATATGATAATCCTGTGGTTGCTGTGGGGTTTAGACTTCACCACATGTGACAATTCGCTCTGGGCCATTGTGAAAGCAAAAATTTCTCAACTCTATCCAACAACAGCTGAAGACCTAAAAACAGCTTTCCGGGACAGCTTTAATGACTTACAGTCATAAACATGGAAGATGAAGTCTAGGAGAACAAGAGGGAGAAAAATTCCACTTATGGGGAAAATAGAGGGAAACACACAGATAACTTCTCACCAGTATGCAGACACCATTCCGGCCACTCAGTAAACGCAAAACAAAAACAAAACCCTTTTCTCATTATTGTAAAGGCCATCTGCAATACCACAAGCACAATATCTGGCCAGAGCAGACAGCAAATAAACATTCCCTTTGGATCTGCCTATGCAATTTCTGCATGTAAAATTATGTTTTAAATCTGCCTTCACCTTATTTAAGTTAATGACATTAGAGAGTTTCCTTTCTATCTGGTATGAATGCCATCCAGGTAGAAACCTCACAGCGTGTGACTGGCACCACTCACACTGGTTCTAGAAGTGTTTTCACCCTCAGTCTGCAGGACAATCAGCAACCATCCTCAAGAGGCTACCAGCCCAAACCAGGAAAGCTTCATAACGCCAGCACTGATTTACCCCATCAGTCATCAAGCTCCGGCGCCTTGCACACCTCTGGCTCCTGTTACACTAGCTGAGTGAGAGGTCACTTGGGTCACATGCAACCTTACAAGGTTTCTGCAGAGAAGAATAGTTTTTCTGTATCCCCCTCCTTACGAAAGGCAACTGATCAGCACCACCGTCTAGACATACAAAGATATTTTTCACAGACATAAGCTAGGTTTTTGTGGGGGTTTTCTGTTTTGGGTTTTTTTTTATTTTAATGAGAAATGGATTTACTTGTATTCTAAAGCTTGTACACAGCTACAGTAAACCTTCTGGAAATCCTACTTAAGAGAAGACTTTGGTGTCAGGCTCAAGTTCAGAAAGGACATAACTAAAGGGACTGGAGCACCATGACAGTATTTGACGTGTTACCTGGAGGACTCTGAGACGGCTTTCATTTTTCAGATTAAAGAACTCACCTTCCAGACAGGAAGTGTGGAAGACCAGCCAGAAACCAGGGGTCTTTACCTGAATTTCCCACTTTAGAATACATATCCTTGGTGGATATTGTTTTAACCACACTTCCAATATAGACCTGCACACTGACCAAATCCGAGTATCCCATCTGCCACGAGCGAAGCAGTGAAACACATTTTAGAGTTGCTTGGGGGTGACCAAAGCTTGTGCACAGAAATTTTCAAGCGCCTGAATTCCATTTCCAGTCCTGATAGCACGTCTCCCACAGATTGCTCTGGCGCTGTTACTCAATTCCTTTCCATGCGGCCTCCACAGTCCCAACGACAACATGCAAAAGCTGTTTTATTGGAGCTGGTGCTGCAAATAGCACAATGACAATGTTAGGAAAAAATCTGAGTATTAACTGGGTCACAGACATTATTCTCAATGCAAGCTGTCCCCAACATATGGATATTATTTCGGAGTGACCCAGACTCATGAGCTGGCCCTGAGTAAGCCTGCAATCCCAGTCCACCACTGCAGACAACTGCCTGTCTTTCTTACTTTTTTTTTAAAAGTAGGCTTCATGCCCAGCATGGAGCCCAATGTGGAGCCCAACGCAGGGCTCGAAGTCACAACCCTGAGATCAAGACCTGAGCTGAGGTCAAGAGTCGGATGCTTAACTGACTGAGCCACCCAGGTGTCTCACTGCCCACCTTTCTTAAATCAGAAAAGCTGAAGGAGACGTGACCTGGAGGTGTGCCCACATTCAGATGGGGAAGTACAGAGTGAATGATTCTGGCATCTAGGTAACAAGATCTAGCTGGGGAAACAAGAGGCTCAAACCACCGCCATCAACGTCACCTCCAAAGATGGAACGAAGATTCTTGGCATCCTAATTTAGAAGTCAGAATGTAGCTTGACTATTATTTTTTTAATAGAAAAACAAAGCTTGAAGAGATTTTTTTTTGTGTGGCTCAATGAACTTTCCCACCAAGAGAAATTTGAACAACTGAACTTTGTAAAATACCATAAGTGAATTAAAGATTGCCTACAGCATTAAAAGTAGACCAAATACGGTATACTGGTTATTCTTAAGGATGAGTGGACCATTTAGTCCTGTAGTGGCACTCATTTTCATAGGATTTCTAGAAGCATCATGTCAGTAAGTTCTATAACACAGGACTTTTAAGATAGGATTTTTGAGATCCTGAAGGCTGACTCATATAGATTTCTACCTGCTAAATCTTACTTGACATATTTTGATACAAGACCATGTTCCTGCATGATGTTCCCATAGAGCTTCATCTAGGGCTCTACAAGAACCAAGTTCTAATCCTAGCTCAGTCACTAGCCATTCCATATGGACAAAGTTCCTGAATTGTACTCTCTACCCCTAATGTTCTTAGTTATTAAATAGAACTGATACCTTACTAGGAGAATGAATGGGGAGAGCTTTATTCTGCACTCACATGAACAAAGGAATTTTAGTTCAATGTTTCTAAGTGACTTTGGCAGGAGGTGGTAAGCGTGGATTCTTTTCCTATTGCTGTTGTAACAAATTACCACATTACGTTTAGTGGTTTACAACAATACAAATGTTATTTTTCTAATAGTTCCAGAAGTCTGGTATCAAGACATTGGTAAGTTATATTTCTTCTACAGGCTTCCTGGGGCCTCCCTTGGCTTTTCTAGCCTTTGGAGACTGCCTGCATCCCTTAGCTCATGGTTCTTTCCTCTGTCTCCAACATGTATCATTCCAACACCCAGTTTTGTCATCATATCTCTTTTTACTGCCTCTGATGTCCTGTGTCCTCCTTATAAGGAGAACTTGTGATTACCTTGGGCCTACTTAGATAATCTAGGAAAATCTCCCTAACTCACGATCCTTAATGTAATCACATCCACGAAGTCTCTTTTACCATAGAAGATAACATATTCAGAGGTTCTGAAGAGTAGAGCTTGAACATATCCAGGGGAAGGGAATATTCAGACTACCAGAAAGAAAAAGACCTAACTGTAGGCAAATTTGGTGAATATTTAGTCTAATGCAATAAGTTAAAAAGTTATTTTAGGTTCAGTCTCTTTAGGCATCATGACCAGTTGCTCAGCTTTCTCACCCTCCCCCTGCCCACCTCCAAGATAGTAACTAGATGCCTCAGGAGAGGGTGTCTATCTCCGTTTGTTATGGCAATGTGGGAGAGGGAACATGCAAATCAAATGGCGTCCCCTGGATCCTGGCTGTCCTGTACTGCAAAGCCGCTAGTCTGGGCTGCTGCGTGGCCTAGGGAGTATAGAAATGAGACTGGCTAGATCTTCAACCCTGGATTTTCCATGGATATCTGTTGCTGACATCCAAGCTGGTGGTGGTCAGGGCCTTGGGATGCCACATAAGGTGCCACAGCCAGCACAGGGTCTCATATTCCATCCAGTTAGTTTCTGGCCTAAACCCACTTCCTCTCAATCAGCTATCTTCTGAGTTCCCTCCTGACCTCATCATTTTATCCCCTTCTGTTGCCGTGCATGTCTTCCAACTTGGCACGAAGTTACTCTGTGTAGCGGTCTCTGCCCAGAACCCTAGAAAGGAAGTGGGACAAAACTTACCTCTACCTTTGGCATTTCATCAGGCACAAGGCCCTCTGTCCTCAGTACTACCCTCTATCTGTCTCATTTTGGTCATCAATTCCTTCCCTCCTTTTAGGCATCATGTCTATTCCATCCATTGAGAGATGTGATCTATTCCCACAACTCCCTGATCTGGAGTCTGGGCTTGACTCCATAACTTCTCCAATCAATAGGATACAGTCCAAGGACTGTTCTGGGACTTACATGCCTCCCCTTATGAGCACTGGCAGCTTCCGTCTTCTCTTTCTCGGAAGCCAGCTAGCTGAGGAAGTATAACTACCTCGAGACCACCATGCTATACGAAAGCTCAGACTAGTCAGGTAGTGAGACCATGAGGAGAAGCACTGAGGTACTACACATGTGGGAGAAGACTTTTTGGACCTTCCTGCCCAGCCTTGACACCAGCTGAATACAATGACCTGTCAACACCACATGAAACAGAACTGCCTTGCTGAGCTAGTCAACTCTGAGAATACTGAGAAATAATAAATTGGTGTTATTTTAAGCCACTAAGTTTGGAGTGGTTTCTTACCTAGTAATAGGTAACGAAAGCAGTCAGAAAAAAAAAAAAAAAAAAAAACACAAAAAAACCAGAAAACAAGCTATATAAATATACTGAAGTGTTTCCTTAAAAATGTGATCACAGTGACACAATAGTAAGATATACACAAAATGACAAAGATGTGGTAAGCAGTCATTTCAACAGAATGCCCACTTATTTGCAAGAGTTTTGTTGTGCTTTCTTTTCTCACCAAATGCACGCACTCATTTAATTCTTCTGTAGCCAGAGAACCACTTACACTACTTTTTTTCTTCCCCGATTAACATGCAAGGATTTCCATCCCTTTTAAGAAAATGTAATATGCAAAGTCATTGGACCACTGGCTTGCATAACAAACCAAAGTCTTTTGACATCAGTGAGAAAATTCCTCAAGAATGCAGAGGACATAATGCCAATTGTGAAGTGTGAAATTCCAGGGTGTTAACCCTTTGAGAGATGCTGTCTCGTTCTGTTTTATTTGTGGTTGATCAAAAGGACTGTGAAACTAGATTTGAAAATCATGCACCGGCTCCCACTGTCTGCTTAAAAAATGAATAAATAAATAAAGAAGCATGTAAGAATTTGGGCCTTTTGATATCTCCAAACTGGCCTAAGTTTTAGCAACCAGGTTTTAAGCCATGAAAGATCACTACCATTTAAAATGGTGTCCAGACAAGTAAGCCTCATAATTCAATGTAAAAAATCCTGATCCATTAGCTGTCACCTGGTCCATAAATTTACCTTAGGAAATGTTTTTTAAATGGAAAACTGACAGCGAGGCCATGCTCAAATGATACTATTCCAAACAAGGACAGAGGACCCCTAGATTTACTTTACCAGGCCAATTTGTTTAGAAAGTAGTCAGAGGTAAAAAAAAAAAAAAGGGGGGGGGGCTGGTGGAGTAATTCAGACAGGAAGGCAGGGCCTATTTATTTTCCATCTTTACTGTTTTCTTCTTACTAACCCTTCCATCATGGATGCCAAGAAAAGGCCCCCAGTCCACAAAGTCTGAAAGTACATATGCAGAGTTACACAAAGAACAAGCTTCCAAGCCTCAAAACTGTCTGTCAAGAATCAAGAACAGTACCATGCTTGTATTTTATAGTCAACCAGGCAAGCAAATGTAGTATGTACAAAAAGGCAACAATACACCCTGTTATTTTTAGTTGCCATGATTAATCTATTCAAACAGTGCTCACACAGCATTCATCAGCCAGGAATATAACTTCCCTATTTTGAACTCAAACTTTGCCTGTGCCACTGACCTTAGTGGGGGGAACAAGTTCTCTGGGAGTCAACAGATCCTGGATTCAAATTCTAAGAATACTGCTTCTTAGCATGTACTAAGTATGTGACCCTGGGCCGACTACTTAACTTCCCAGCCTGAATTTCTTCATCTGTAATATACAAGTAGTCCTCAGAGCCACCTCAATAGGGTTGACAGATTTTAACTATGATTTCACATAAAAAAATAAATCTTTAATTATAAGCCAGTTACAGGTTCAAATAAAGTTGAGCTAACATTAAAAATACAGGCACTTGGGCTCAGTCGGTGAAGCATCCAAGTTCGGCTCAAGTTATGATCTCAGTTTGTGAGTTTGAGCCCTACATCGGGCTCTGTGCTGACAGCTTGGAACCTGGAGCCTGCTTTGAATTCTGTCTCCCTCTCTCTCTGCCCCTCCCCAGCTCACACTTCTCTCTCTCTCTCTCCCTCTCAAAAATAAATAATTATTTTAAAATATTTTTAATAGGGGCACCTGGGTGGCTTAGTTGGTTAAGCGTCCGACTTTCGCTTAGGTCATGATCTCGCAGTTCGTGGGTTCGAGCCCCGCGTCGGGCTCTGTGCTGACTGCCAGCTCAGAGCCTGGAGCCTGTTTCAGTCTGTAACTCCCTCTCTCTCTGACCCTCCCCTGCTCATGCTGTCTCTCTCTCTCCTAGAAATAAATAAAACATTAAAAAAAATTTTTTTAATATATTTTTATTTTTTTTAAATATATTTTTAATAAAAATACAAAAGTTTTTGTTTTCCTATAGTATTGGCAGTAATCCCCTTTAGTCCGCAATCATTGCTCACTAAAGTAATCACTCAAAACTCAAAAAAGCATGAGAAAAGATTTATAAATTAAGGAAGGTAGTTAGTGGGACTCAGTCCATATGAAATCTAAAAAGACGATGAGTGAGGAAAAATGTGAACAGAGGAGAAAAGAGACACACGTCATAATTAAATAAGATCTTTGCTGAAGTCAACTGTGACTCTGACTCCAAGAGAATTGAAAGCCTTTTTTTGCCAGTAAATGGAAAACCAATTTAGCTCTATGCCTTCCATGTCCTTGATTTATTCCCATGAGATAAAATGCAATGAAATCCTTTGAAAACCAGTATGCACTGTGCCAGTAGGGAATATTTATTTGGTGCTTGTTACATGTCAGACACTGTTGGCATTTTCTATAAACTATATACTCAACTCGCACAACAACCCTTTGAAACAGTTCCTAGGGTCCTCATTTACTGAGAAGGAAACTGAGACAAAGAGATTATGTAACTTGCCTAAGGTTGTGCAGGTAGCAAGAGGCTGGCCAAGATTTCAACCTGTGTCTACAGAGCCAGAATGTCTGCTCATCCTACCAAGTACGAGGAGGTGGTGCGTCTCAAAGCTCTGAGACCTTCCTCTGAATTTTGCAGAGACGAACAGGAAATGAATTACACAATCATTTTTCATTTCATGTCTAGACTCTAGGAAACAACCCATAACCCACTAGGAAACAGACAAGAAGTATGGGGCTGTGAACCCAGCACTGAAAACGCCTTTGAGGAGGATAAGAAGTAACAATCTGGACATTCAGTTGCAGTTTAGAAGGTCAGCACCAACTTCAGACAGATGTCTGATATTTTAAATGACAAATTTGCTTGTGTATTATGCAGAAATGCTACATGCTTAGTGATGAACCCATAATGCTGGTTTATTTCCAGTTTCAGCACTGAAGGACACATAGAGGGGGAAAAAAGAAAGAAAGAAAACCAATTGGCTTTCAATGGAATTTTGGCTGAGTTTTCAGCCAGCATGTAATAAAGAAGTTATTCTCCTTAGGCACATTCAATTTTTAGACTGCTAAAGCATGGCAAAAACACAAAAACTGTGTGTTTCCTAAAGAGGACCCAAAACTTTTGTAAAATTAAGGAAAGCCAGTTTTTCTCAAACAGATTTACATTCTTAAGATTATTTTGTAGCTATTTGTAACTTTTGGAAAATAATTACAAAAACTAGAGAAATGGAATGATCAAGAAGACATTCTCAATCTCTTTTAATATAGAGATTAATATAATTTTTATAATTTATAATTTAATATAATTTTTGAAATTCCTACATAAAGTTGTTTACCCCCAATTTAATTTCTCTAGGACTAGGGTCTGCTGCATTCATTTTTGTGCTCCTAGCAACCATTATAGTATCTGTTATATGCAATGTCCGTGGTAAGCATTTAGTGCTGCTGACCAAATACTTCTGATTATCCTCCCTCCATGAACACGATAGGATTAGGCTTTCCTGCCCGCTTAGAGTCAGATATGGCCATTGACTTGCCTTGACCAGCCTTTTACTGACAAGCCGATGAACTGTGAGTACAAGCAATATGACTTCTGGGACAAATCCCTTAAATCATGCATGATTCGCCATGTTTCCTTCCCTTCCACATGGTAACATGGTAACTGATAGGGAAGACTCCATCACCATGCATTTACGAGTGAGGTCTACATGGGGCCCAAAGTCAACCCTCACTAGGTATGTAGCATAAACAATAATGAAAACTTCATTGTCTTAAGCAACTGAGATATGAGTGTTGTTTGTTACTGCAACGTAACCTAGCACAGTCTGACTGATTAAAAAAATTCTGAATGAAACGTTTTAACAAAGAGAACTCAAGAAAGGAAAACTTGAAGACAATAAGCAGAATCCTTATGAAGCCATAATACTTTTTTCATTATTCTTTCAGGTTCAAACCTGAGGATAGTGTGTGGTAAGCAGCCTGATACAAATATTAATACAACCAAGTTGAATATTTGTTTTAATAGAGTATCACGCTGCCAAATGCCATTATTATCAGCATCACCTCTCAAAGATACTAAAATCTGTAGAGAACAATCTGCTCACATACCTTAAGCCAGAATAACAGGTTTGTTCCTCAGAAATGAGTACCCTTCACTCAATGACTGAACACAGTGAATTTATATTTAAGTAACCAAGGGGTCAGAGTACTGGAAGTAAAAAGCAAATGCTGCTTCATAGAACTAGAATATTTAAAGAGCCCAAGGGAAAAATGAAAACAATAAAGCAACACACACACACCATGCACGCACACACGCACGCGCGCGCGCGTGCACACACACACACACACACACAAGCAAATGGTGTGCAGATGGACCATAATATTGAAAACACGCTATCAAATTCAGCAGGAAGAATTCAGCTTGGCCACATAAGCACTCTCCCTTTGCTGGAACTCATGTGGAGTATTTGCACCTGCTATTTATGTTACTGTTAGCGTCTTATGCATACCACTTTCTGCCTTCCAAGTAAAGAGATTTCAAACAATGAGGCCCTTTCACATGCAACTTAGAAAGGGAAAGGATAAAAAAAAAAATTGGAAATGGAACCAAATGTTTGAGAGGGGAAAAGAGGAACACATGTAAGAAACCCATGAAAGTAGTAAGGCAGCATTGAACAACTATTGTCATGAAGCAGCTCAACTCATGTCCTTCAGCTCAGCCTTGTCTTCTTTTTTTTCATTCATGTTCAGATAATGACAGATACGAGGTGTGGACTCTGTAATCTCTCCTCAGTCCTACCTGAAGCCACAATCTAGCTGCTGCTACAAGCATTTCACTAAAACCAGAAGCCAGATCCATGGATTTCCAGAGTTGTAATAAACATAAAAAGCCATCTAGCCGCAAGATTGTCACCTTTTATAGACGGAAAGGTTAAATGACTTACTTAAAGGTCACATCTGAATAGTTTTGGCACTTAAGAGTGCCAAATGGCCACCTTATTGTCTACCTTTTGATTGTCAACTTACTTGCTTTCTCTGCCACTTTTTATCCCTGCTAATTATCTCTTCTCATTTTAAATTGACCCCCTCCTTGTGGATCTTTTTTTCTGAAGAAGAAGAAGAATGAAATATTTTATTTATTTATTTTATTTAATAGTTTATTGTCAAGTTGGTTTCCACGTAACACCCCTCCTTGTGGATCCCTGACACTAATCTCTCCTGCATTTTCCATCTCCAGCTCTTTTTCTAATTTATATAACAAACATTTATCAGCCATTGTTCTAAGTGCCTTAGAAATACTAATTTATTTAGAGGTGCCTGGCTGGCTCAGTCAGTACAGCATGTGACTCTTGATCTTGGGGTTGTGAGTTCAAGACCCACGCTAGGTGGAGAGATTACTTAAAAATAAAACTTAAAAAATATATTAACTTATTTAATCACCACGACATGGGGTGGGTACTATTATTATCCCCATTATACAGATGAGGCACAAAGCAATTACGTGACTTGTTCAAGGTCCACTGCTACTAAAAGCATAGCCAGAAAACCAAGTAGACGGCCTCGGAGTTCTGTTCTTCACCACTGCTCACTGCTGTCTCTCTCCATTGCTGCATGCCCTTCCCTCCCAAAGACTAGAAAGTCAGCAATCCCCTCGCCTCTGTAAGAGGTCACCTTTGAGAATCTCAATCTCAGAGTAATCTAGCCACTGGGCTGTAAAGACCACCCACGGAAAACTGCTTATTATTCCCCACAACACATTTTGGAGCCTCTTCGTTCTAATTGCTGAACACATGGAGAGGAACAGAAACCGGTAAACTATTTTTTTTTTCCAAACGGACTCACCATCTGTTGGATAAACAAGGTGAGGAAACCGAACTAAGCCCCAAGGACTAGACAATGTGGTATGAGTTAACGATAAAGCTAAACTTGCGCTGAATTCATCAGGAATGATTGATTGAAACTTAACTGGGGAACTCATTTGTTTGTACAGTCTAAAGAAGGAAGAAGTCCTGTTTTGGTAAGATAACCTTAAGTCTGGCTTCTGTTTTATTTTTGTTATGTATTTTTATAATTTGGGGGTTGTATGGGCAGGAGTGCAAAGGTCTTCTGGCTAAAGCTCCTTTGTTAAAATCCAGAAAAACAAACAATCAACAGTGATGTTTTGGAACAGCCCAGAGCTGCCCTGCTTTCAAATATTTTACCTTCCATTTATTTAAGGAAATGAGCACACACAGAGGCTTCCAGAATTGTGTTTGACACAGCAGAGGTCACTACACTGGACCAAATGATTTCTTGCATAAGACACAGAGAGGGCGGCAGGGTAGGAAGGAGGAAATGGCCATGCAGGCTGATAAATACAAAACTGCCCACTCTCTTGACCCTCAAGAAGAAGGAAAACAAAATCCATCATTTGTGAGCTTGGCAAAGGAAGCTTTACTTTGAAGACAAACTTTACGCAGTTCTTCGAATATCCATGAAATGGCCTTCCTCTCAGTCAGAAGAAATAAACAGCGCGACCAGGAAGACCCTAGACAGTTCACAGTAGAAAGAGGGTAGAGCAGTAAGAGCAGTGGAAATTCCCCCCAAATTCAAATGATCTCAAGCCATTCATCTCAAAACATCTCCCCATTCAAACTTCCCAAGAAACATTCAAATGTAAAATAACTTAGGTCTGGCCACCTTCTCTGATTATCAGATGGAATCAGGAGGTACCAAAGAACATTCATTTGTTGATTCTCCTAATGTGAACCGGACGCCTCGCTTTCTGCCCAGTGGTTGGGCAAGGCGCTGGGTGTAGAAACTAACACCCCACATCTCCACCTGTGGCCTCAGGGGCTCGCAAGTTCGCTAGAATTTCAACGAAAACACCAAGCAGGTGTGCCTTTACATGCCAAGAATAGAAATGAATGTATTTTTTACCTCGTATCTTACCTGTAATGATTATTTTGCATGAAAGAGAAACCAACGATTGCTCAATAACTGTATGTTGTGAATGTGAGAGCTTAGATCTGTCCCTGAATTTCAACAAAGCTGAAGAAGTTTGTTTAGAAAAACCTGTCAAACTGCCCTCGGGAATGGGGTGGCTTATTTAAGCAATAATGTTTCCGTGCCAGCCCTAAGTCTAAAGGGGACAGTCCCTGGTAAGGAAATGACAGTGCCATGTGGACACAACTGTAGTACATTTTGGATTCTTTACACCCAGAGAATAATCGTTTCCAAATCTGTCCTCAAACATGAAAGGCAGCAATATGTAGACAACCTTCAAGAGACTCCGTTATCTGAATTACTCTAAGCATATAATATTTCTAAAGTAAAATTGCCAGGATACAGTTATGACTCATAAATTTCACTAAAGTCTCCTATGAAACATCTATACAGAATAAATCTTTCACTATTAGAAAGAAGAATGTAGAAAACCACTACTTATATACACACAGGAAAAGAACTAAGAAATCACCTGGAATTTTATAGGAATCTTTTCACTCTCTCAGATTTCATTGCTAGCCTCAGTTTCAGATCAAAACTGTTCACATGCACATAAATGTTCCTAAAAACTGTAGCACGTCAGACATCTAGCTTTCAGCTGCCCAGAAACCCCAGTTCTCTGAAACAGCCATGAAACCAGAAGTCTAAGTATCTGCATGTGTGAGCAGAATCCCAGAGAAGTCTCTGACGTGGAGAGTGAGGAAGAGACAAAGTGAGAGTTAGGCGGCTGTGTGTTAGAGACTGGGAACCGATCGTCTGAGCCAAAGCCCACAGACACCCGATCTGTGCGGAAAAATAACTAAAACTCCATATAATTGGTTAAAAAGTAGCAGGAAACAGAGGCAGCAGGCAACAGAAATAGAGATGGGTGGCAGGAAAGATTTCCCTGAATGCATCGAAAAGTGAGCATGGAAACTTGTGTCCACAGGAAGAGGAATAAGAGACAGATGAGGCCAGATATGGTCATGGGATCACAACCCTTTACCGGCTTAAAGCCCCCAGAAGTCATTATCTGTATCGAGACAAGGAAATTACTCTTTACAACCTGTTGTAAGTTCAAAATCTTCTTAAATATTCAGAAGAAAAACAGATACGTTCTTCTGGATTTAAGAATCCATTTATATCCACGGCCAGACCTAGGTTGTTCAAAGCGGTGAACGGTGTCAAATTCTTTGAGCACTCTTAAAAAGAAAGAGAGAGACCAGGAGAGGGACTGGGAAACTTGGTGGCCAAGAGGGAATACTTTTACAATTAAGAGTCAGAGCTAATCAGGATCTAACACAGATACCCAGAAGGAAGACCAAAGACAAATGTTCCCCTGGTTTTCTCTTTGACCATGGAGCATGAAAGAAATACAGATTTCCTACAGGAAACAGAAGACAAATGGTATCAATGGCCACTCTGTCTGGCCCAGAGGAGTCCAACTTTTAAAGGCAATGGCCAGGAGCAAGAAGTGGTTGAAAAGAATTACTATGACTACTCCTGGTGCTCCGAAAGTTCCCAAAACTCCAAAAACACCAAGTGTGTAAGTTTGGTAAAAACTCAATTTGTGACAAAACCTGACCTGAATTTACTCAAAGCTGTATATTGTCTTTATTTATCCAATAGGAACATTCTTAAGTTTCATTTGAAAAAAAATTAATGTGTTTGAATTCAAGGTGCTGCTACTAGAGATGAGACATAATATATGCTATATGCCCTTAATATAACCTCTTAAAACTGGAAAATCCTGAAATATGAAGCATACTTAGCCCACAGTTTCAGATTAGGATTCATGGATCTGTACCAGGTGAGATTACTTGAAGCTGCCGATAAGAATCTCTGAAACAGTTTTTTTTTTAAGTTTATTTACTTAGAGAGAGAGAGAGAGAGTGGGTGTGTGAGAGAGAGAGAGCAGGGTAGGTGCAGAGAGAAAGGGAGAGAGGGAAACTCAAACAGAGATTCTGACAGCACAGAGCCCAAAGTGGGGCTCAATCCCATGAGATCATGACTTGAGCTGAAATCAGGAGTCAGTGACACTCAACCAAGTGAGCCACCCAGGCACCCCTCTGTAACAGTTGACATTCAGCTCGGATCTTTCATTCAGGCGATGTTTGTAAAGCACTGTGCACCTGAAATCGTGCTAGATATCAGTGTGTTTATTTCCAGAGGCCTCAGTTCTATTTTTGTCTTAAATGTAAAACAACACCAGTAATAAGAATCACTATAGCTGCTTAAATTATTAACAGGTCCATGTTCACAGGTCATGAAAGGAAGAAAAGAAGGAGAAGTGGGGGGAGGAGAAGAGGAAGGGGTAGGGGAGCAGAGGCAGAGACAGACACAGCCACAGACAACGGCACTACTGGCAGAACCTTACTGCAATGATTTAAGGCTCAGAACATCACTCATGGGGAAAGAATCATCCCCTGGCTGGTCCTGCCCACCTGAGACACCACCAGGCTACTCTGCAGCTTTTCCCCAAGCCACCTCCACCTTCTGTCCCCTAAATCCTTCCTCCTCCCCAAGCCCAGGCCTTAACTTCAGCTTAAAACTTATTTTATCAATTCTCAGCCTTTATTTAAGACCTCTCCCAGCTTGGGGTGATCACAGCAACCATCAGGATATACTGCATCTGTTTATAATACTTACACACACACACACACACACACACACACACACACACACACACACACACACACAGTCTGTAACCTTTGAGAAGGCAGGAACTTTGGACCTGTTTGCCTAACACAGTGTCTGGAACAACATGGGGCCTTAAAAAAAAATGTTGGTTGAATGAATTAAAGAACTTCAGTCAAAGTGAGATACAGGTCTCAGGAAACTTGATTACTCCTTGCTCAGCCATGAATTCTTTTTATTTTATACTTAATTTTAACAATCATGCCAAAAAGTATATATGGAGTCCTGGTTCAAATATTCTTATCAACTGCTTAAAGTAATCTCACCACGTACAGTTCTAGACAGAGCCTTATTTGAAATCTTTGAGTCTGGACACATCTTATATTTCAGAATTTCCCAGATAATATAAAGCTAATACAGTATACATGTCCTATATTACAAGTGAACATGTGGCCTGATCTCACCCTACACTCACTTTGCAGCTGTGACAGCTGAGAGTTGGAGGGGAGTGCCAGGCTCCTCGTCTCCACCAAAGCAGCAATCAAATGGAGTACTGGAAGCTGATCCTATAGACAGACCCCAGGAGTCACCATTGAACCAATTGTGACAAAAATACTGAGTAAAACTGATAATAACCAGCACTTCTTGAGCATACACGACATACATGCCAGGCATTATGGGAAGCGCCTGGTGTGTCCCCAACTCACCTAAGGCTCATACAATCCTACAACTAGATGTTAGTATTGCTTTACAGATGAGCAAACTGAGGTATAGCAAGGTGACATAACTTGGTACGCCTGCTCAGGTACACCGGCTCAGCTAACACACACTGGACCCAGAGGATGAGATCCAGTAAAAAGCTGATGGAATTAATGAATTAATGACTTTATTATTTCCTCAGTTTTACAGCCTTGGTTAATAATCAGAAAAAGTTAAGTGTCGTGGGAAGAATATGAACTTTTGCAGTCAGAAAGAATTCAGTTTGAGTCCCAGCCCCACCATTACATAAATATATGCCCATGAGGACAGGACTTGAACTTTGATTTGTCACCTCCCAACATAATAGACATTACCTCCCTGGACTGTGAGAACAACACTTCAAATAACACTTTTTTTTTTTCTTTTACCTGACCTGTACACTTAATATGCCAGGTGCTTTATATGTTTTAATTCTTGCAAAAATTCAATAATATAGATACCATTTTTAATCTTATTTTTGATATGAGGAAACACACTTAGAGACATGGAGTATTTATTCAAGATCATCGAGCAGTTCATTTCCCTTTCCTGTTCCCAGCTAAACCTGTGGAGAAAGAGAGATGCTGTTGTTTCTTTTCCTCGATGGAAGATTTCTCTTTCCTCAGGAGAACAGGTACCTGGAAGGGACTTTTTAATTCAGATGTTTGTGTTAACATTTTCCTGGCTTGTAGTCTTCATGATGATGTCAGCCTTGGGACAGCAAGTTATTCTCATCTCGAATCAAATTAAAATCACCTCCCAATGCTTAAATTTCCTAAACACAATCACGCATTCACATATTTGATGTTTGCAAAAATTACTGCCTCAGACTCGATTTAAAATACGAGTGATAGAAGTTGTGGTGAAAGTCCACAACCAGCGCCATAGCCACAACTGGAAATCCTGGATTAAATCAACTGTAAAATAAATGTCTGACTTTTGTATGGCTGATATAAAAGTTTTAGGAGAAAGTACAAGTAACACATTCAAAGACATTCAGTTATCCACAGTGTCCTGCCTCAGGCAGATTAAGCGATAGCTTTCAGTCCTGAATGGATGATGGAAATCTCTGATTCTGCCTAGATTTTAATAAATCAGGGAAGTGCCTGAACTTACTATCTCCCAATCTATAGTTCCAAGCAGACAGCTCCTGTCTACGTGTGTGTCCATGGTGTGGATGAAAACAACTGGGTAATTGCATCAAGTTGGTCTGGGGGCACTCCCAGGTTATTCCCCTGCTTGGCTAACTACTTCCTCTGGCTTTCAGGAAAGTCTCTAGAAGCCTATAACTTACCCTCCTTTGCCTCTCCCAACAGACCACCACCAAAGCCTCTCCCCGTGCCTTCCACCTCCACTCTCCAATCAATAGCTGACAGAGATCAGCCAGATTTCTTCTCACCCGAAGACAACAGCCTTGAATTTAATGCAACTCATTTCTTTATTCATTTGCAAAATTCATTTTAGCAGCTTCGTGAGCATGTTGGTGTGTGTCCCGCCAAAAAGTCTCTCCCTGGCTTCATGAAATTCAAATGTTTCCATTTGTTGATGTCTGTAGTCAGAGCCAAAAGACTTTCCCTTAAGCGATTACCCTTGGAAAGAAAAGTTATGACTTCAAGACTGTTCCTAAATGTGCCGACTCTTTTTTTACTTCTTTGTGTCACACAGAGGGTCTCTGATGATATTTATCAAGCACTCCTTGAATAGTAGCCTTCAGTGAAGTCTCTTCAGAGGGTATTCACCTTTGCATTGAGGCTGCCGTGGGTGCAGAGAATGGCATTTGAAATCCTTCTCTCAGCTGGAACCACATAGGAAAATCACAATCTTGCCATGCCTTTAGCTTTTATTTTTCAATTTGAGAGAGAGCACAAGGGTTAGGGGGGGTCGGTGGAAAGGTGGAGGGAGAGAGAGAAAGAGAGAAAGAAAGAGAGAGAGAGAGAGAGAGTCCCAAGTAGGCTCCACACTCACCGCAGAGCCCCATGTAGGGCTTAATCCCACCACCCTGGGATTAAGACCTGAGCCAAAATCAAGAGTCAGACACTCAACTGACTGAGCTACCTAGGCGCCCCTACATTTTTAATTTTGCTTTAATTAGTATCAACCTTAAAATTTTTATTTTTAAAAAAAATTTTTTTTTTTTTAATTTCTAGGAGAGAGAGAGAGAGAGACAGCGCGAGCCAGAGAGGGTCAGGGAGAGAGGGAGACACAGACTCTGAAACAGGCTCCAGGCTCTGAGCTGGCTGTCAGCACAGAGCCCGACGCGGGGCTCAAACCCACGAACCGCGAGATCATGACCTAAGCGAAAGTCGGACGCTCAACCGACTAAGCCACCTAGGCGCCCCAAAATTTTTATTTAAAATAAGGTAATCCTGATTGATTGGGCAATTTCCAAAGAGGAAGAGAATATTTGAATAGTGACAGCCTCAGTGAGAAAACTATAGCCTCACTTTGTAAGGGAAAATGCTCATTATGATTTACACATTTTTGTTCATTTTTTTTAAAAGATTTTATTTTTTTAAGTAATCTCTACACCCCGCATGGGGCTCACACTCACAACCTTGAGAATAAGAGTCGCACGCTCCACCGACTGAGCCAACCAGGCACCCTCATTTTTGTTCATTTTTTTAAATCACATCCTTTTTATATAGTTTTGCCTTCAAGGAAAGCTCATTTGATTGTTATATTGGAAATATCATCTTCAGTCATATGCCTTCCACACTCATTATAAAATTAGGAAGCAGATATGAAAAGACCAATGGCATTTTAAAAATATCCACAAAAGTAACATCGGAAGTCATTTCAAAATAATTACTACGTGGGGCGACTGGCTGGCTCAGTCAGTGGAGCATGCAACTCTTGATCTCTGGTCATGAGTTCAAGCCCCATGCTGAGCACAGAGCTTACTTAAAAAAGCAAACAAACAAACAAACTAGTATGAACCTCAGTTCAGGTTAACAGCACTACTACTAATAATGGGCTATTTTAGTACTATAATCTCAATTATCTTCATACACTCCTTTCTGAATTCATGTTTTAAAATCATAAACAACAACTTGTTAACACAAGAAAAAGTAGAAAGATCACCAGACTCAGAATCAAGAGATTCATGTTGGGTCCCAGCTCTGCAAATCAGCTACGGCAAGCCAGCCTTGTGGCCCCCAGAGTCTCCGTCTCTCCCCATATAAAATCTTGGTTCCTGCCCAGCCACTATTCTAAGGGACTTACATATATTAACTTAACCTGCTCAGCACTCCTATGAGGTGAGTACTATGATCCTCAATTTACAATGAGGAACCAAGTCACAGAGCGGTTAAAGTCACCCAAGATCTCACAGCTGGTGGTAGGACCCAGGTTCAACTCACGGAAGTCTAGCATCACAGCACCGATGGCCCTTATTGATACTCTGCCATATCACTTGGGGACACCATTCCTGGGCAAATGCTAAGAACCACCAGGGTTACTGTAAGGGCCAGAGATCCAGGTCAAGGTGTATATGCTACGCAAATGTGAGCGTTAGTTATTATGGTGTTTCTTCAAGAAACCTTGAATCTGGCTTTTGAAATAAAGTCTACAACAAATATGACTGGTAAGAATAAATTCAGATTGGCCCATGGACAGTAAAATGTGCTTTCTCCAGCATTCTTGCAATGAGGAATCTCTATCATCTCGCACTTGGCAGCCTCAAGGTAACACCTGCTGTCAAATCTTCCCAGGCCAAAGCCATCTCTTCCACGCTCTGCGCTGCAGAATTAGGGAATTTCAGTGGAGGACCCTGCCAAGATCTGAGTATATCTCAGGAGCCTCCTGAGGCTAGCATGTTGGCCCTGCCTTCAGGGCTTCCAGAAACTCACCTCCTTGGGGAGGAGGAATTGAGTTAAGCAAATCTAAGGCGTGGTTCATATTCTGAAGTCTTATGTCCAACTCATCTATCAAATAACTACATTCTAGCCAACTCTTGAAATAAACTTGGCATATTATGGAACACAATTAGCCCTCCGGTAATCTCAAGAGGCCAGGCTAGATTCTGGAATCATCTTGTTTGGTCCTACACCCTAAATCCAAATCATGGCTCTAGGAGATCTTTTATTCTGGCCTCTACTGCCAACAGATTTTTTTATAGATGATATGATGACTACTTCCACTAACAGACATGCAAACTTGTGGTGGGGAGAAACATTTTTTAAGTCCTACTATTATTATAACTCAAGGCTATTACATGCCAAAGCACTATGCTGGGCATTCTTACATGCCACCTTAGTTAATCCCAACCACATGTGAGGCAGGTATCATCATCCTGACCCACCTTTGCATGCAGGATACCTGAAGTCCCCAAGTCTGACCGACAGTGTCCCCCATAATTTCTCATCATTCAAGTCTCAGCTGAACGGTCACCCATCCAACTGAAAGCAGCAAGTCCCCTCCCTCTCCACTTCTCAGACCCCCTATAACATTATCTTGTTTAGTTTTTCACATAGCGCTTAAATTGCATAGCACTTATCTGAAATTCCCAAGTTATTTATTGTTTGTCTCCAGTAAAATGACAGTTTCTGAGCGCAAAGGAAATTGTCCACCTGGCTCAAAGTTCAATTAACAGCAAACTCAAAGCCAGTAACAATACCTGGCTTTGAGAAAGGAAGTATGAGAGGAAGAAAGGAAGGGAGAAAGGGAGGAAAGAAGAAAGAAAGGAAAGGAGGGAGGGAGGAAGGAAGGAAGGGAGGGAGGGAACACAGATGCCTCCGTAATTTCTTCCATAAGGAGAAAGGCTTCTTTTAAGCATGAGAAAGAACTTTGTTAACTTAGAAATGATGTCAAATTCTGAGGCACATTAACTGAAGAAAGTTGTGAGATAACTAAAAATTCAGAGGTAAAAGAAGTGTTCTATCTTTCTTAAAAAAATGTTAGTATAATCCTTTGTGAAATGTGGATGACTTTAAATTCCAGGGACATTCAACCTTTCAGATACCTTTGTTTTATCACTGCTAACATTCAAAGCCTCTCAGAATAGATGCTTGTTCTCTGGTTGGAAGTTGGTTGTTGATTGTTCATTGCTGTCCCTTCCCCAACACGCCACACACCGTTCACACACACACAACACACACATACACAACACACCACACACACACACACACACACTCACCCTGTCAGCCCTTTAAAAGCCTGAGTGAACAGAGTTTCACAGTCACAAGCAGCAGCATTCTAAAATTGGAATTGGCTGCCTGACTACACACACTAGCCCTGGAATTCAGCAAACATCTGGGCCAGTGAGTGTGAGAAAGTTCTGCGCTAACAAAAGTTTCTGCAGCAACAATGAGCGTTGGAATCCCACGGGCAGCAAGGCGCAGGCGCCGCTGGGAGGCCGCCAAGCGGACGGCAGGACCCGCAGCCCGGCTGCCTCGGGGCAGCGACTTCGCTGGCACACGGTCACCTGGGGGTGGACTCCCACAGCGCTGCTATGGTCCGGGCAGTGCACGGACATGTGTGCGTGGGTGGCCAGGGCACTCCCGGCAGTCTGTTAGCGGGCGGCTCGCGGCACTGGGTGGCTCGGTGGGTTAAGTGTCTGACTCTGGATTTCAGCTCAGGTCATGATCTCATGATTCATGAGTTCAAGCCCCATGTCAGAATCATTTGATTTATTAATTTTTTTAAGTTTTTTTTAAAAATTTATTCTGAGAGAGAGAGAGAGTGCAGGAGTGGGAAAGAGGGGCAGAGATAGAGAGAGAATCCCACTAGTACAAAGCCGGATGTGGGGCTCGAACCCACAAACCGTGAGATTATGATCTGAACCGAAGTCAAGAGCCAGAGGCTTAACCAGCTGAGCCCGCAGGCGTCCCTCCTTTGGCTTATTCGATTTTTAAAAGTCAAAGAGTTTGTTCCTTAATGGAAAGAGGCATGTGCTGGCCAGCAAACTGCAGTCCTTTTAACAGGCATAGAGATATCACACTATATTATGTCCAAGCTAAAACTTCACTCTCCGCACAAACATTGCAAATGAAAGTCAAGTGAATTGCTGCGATCTGGGAAACCGGAACTTGGTGAGGAGGGTGAGAGAGAAAAAAGAAGAAACCTTGGGTATCTCTTGTTTTGAATAAGAAAATAAAAGTTTCTGTTGTTTAAATCTTTTATTTATTTCTGAGAGAGAAAGGCTGTGTGAGCAGAGGAGGGTCAGAGAGAGAGGGAGACACAGAATCCAAAGCAGGCTCCAGGCTCTGAGCTAGCCGTCAGCACAGAACCCTACACGGGGCTTGAACCCGTGAACTGTGAGATCATGACCTGAGCCGAAGTCAGAGACTTAACCAACTGAGCCACCCAGGCGCCCCAAGTTTCTATTGTTTAGACTATCATTTGTTGCTTCATTTTATTAGCTATAAAATAATACATGCTCATTGTAAAAAAAAAAAAAAAAAAAGATCAAACCAAATAGAAAAGTGCCCTAGAGAAAGTAACAGCACCTCCACAAATTCAGTCCCTAGAGACAGCCACTCTCTGTTCCTCGGTGGAGGACCAGACTTGTTTCTTCTCGGCTCAATAAATGCAGTTGGCACTCTACATCCTGGTCTTCAACCTGCTTTTTCTCCACGTACCTTCTCCTGTGCTAGCCATGTAGTCCTACTTCACCCGTAAATTGAGGATAATGGCATCCAGGTCTGATAGGGATGTCATAAGGATTAAATGAGATCTTTGTTCAATGCTTAGACTGGGACCTGGCACATAATAAAAACTTCAGTAAATATTATTATCAGCTGCCCAGTATTATATGGCATATACATGGCATCAGCTACTCACGAGGCAAACGCCCTCATGGTAGAAGTTTCCGTTGTTTCCAGTTCTCACTGTTACAAACGATACCACAATAAAGATTACAGCTTACATTTCAGTATTGTGACTTCTTTTTTTATTACCTTCCATTGTCCAATGTTTTCAAATTACCAAAAAATTTTCATATGTGTTCATTTGAGCTCACATCAATGCTCTGTAGGAGACAAAGCTAGGTATAATGCTTAGTGGCGAGACAGAGAGATGTGGGGTTTAAAAGAGGGGTAAATTGCTCACGATCACCCAGAAGGAAGCCTACAGTCGTGTCTTGATTCTGGCCACGTAATCATTCAACAAATGTTTATGAAGTCAGTACCTAGGGCCAGGCTCTATGCTGGGCACTGGGAGTATAAAGATACATAAAGTGCCCTCAACTCCCAGTCTAGTGGTCGGGCAGCTACTTTTCTTTTTAATAACCATATGCTATTCCAGGCATAATTGCGGGCATGTACACAAATCGCAACACCAGGCATGTAGACAAAGGAAGCAATGTAAACCTGAGTCAAAGAAGCATCAAAGAGTTGTGATGTTTCTAAGAGCTGTCCTCCAAAGCTGAAAACAGATGTCTAAGCAAGGGCGGGTTTCAGACCCCTCCTTCCAATCCTGCTGTTTTCCCTGAAGCAAGTTATCACATAAACTCAAAGAATTTAGGGAGCACCTGGTTGCTCAGTCAGTTAAGTGTTGGGTCATGATCCCTGGTTTGTGGGACTGAGCCCTGCATCAGGCTCGGCACTGAGCATGGAGCCTGCTTGGGATTCTCTCTCTCTCTCTCTCTCTCTCTCTCTCTCTCTCCCCCTCTGTCTCTCTCTCTGCTCACCCCACCCCCCTTACTGGCTTGTTCACACATAGGCACATTCTCTCTCTCTAAAAAATATTAAATTAAAACACTTTTAAAAAAAGAATTTAGATCATTTAGGCCAGCAAAGATATCATACCCACGTAATTGTCAACAAATTTCTCTTCAAGGAGAAAACAAGAGAGGAGATGAAAGGCTTAAAGAACAGTTCACCTTAATTGGATGTTTTTTTAAAAAAATCAGTATCAAGTCACCTCCCTTCAGGACACACTGGTGGCATTCTCCATATTATTCTAACGAGCACCCCAAGATGGAATAAATATGTTCTGCAACATCACGTCCATAATGACATTAACCCTCCTGCATTTGCAAGAAGTTACTACAGTTCAAGATGTTACAAGTGATAATTCTATTACCTATTCCTATTACTATTATTAATTGCAACTAGCATTTCCTGAGCACTCAAAATATGCTGGACTAATACCTTTATAAGCATCATTTCAATTAATCATCACAACACCTCCATGAAACATGTATCATGCTCTCCCAGTTGTATATATGGGGAAAATATGGTTGAGAGACATTCACTACTAAACGGGAGGATCAAGACCTAAACTAAGATTTGACTCCAAATCTCATGTTCCTGATCATTCTGTTATGTACACTTTCCTTTTTATCTGTAACACATTTTTAAAAATTTTTTTAATTTTTAATTTTTTTGTTTTTTAGTGTTTATTTTTGAGACAGAGAAACAGAGCATCAGCAGGGGAGGGGCAGAGAGAGAGGGTGACACAGAATCTGATGCACGCTCTGGGCTCTGAGCTGTCAGCCCAGGGTCTGATGCAGGGCTCAAACTCACAAACTGCAAGATCATGACCTGAGTGCAGTCAGAAGCTTAACCAAGTGAACCACCCAGGTGCCCCTATACAACATTTTTTAATACTGTAAGTGCAACATGTGCACAACATCTTCAAAAGCACTGAACAATTTTGTTCTTTATATATTGAGAACCCTTTTTGAGATTTAAGTTCCTTTCAAGCCTGAATTTATAAAACTTTATCACCATGGCTGGCTGACATCTGGATTTGAAATTGGCACCCTTTGCTGCATTTCATACTCCTAAAATTAGACAATCAGGACTAACATCAAACAAAGGCTTCTGTGATGATTAGTTGACACGGCAACATAATGCAGCATTTTACATCAGGCTCCAGGTCCAACATAATTTACGTTCCTAACAAATATGGCAACCACCCAGTGTCTGTCATATGGATTTATGATCTCAACTGTGGCCAAGTCAAAGCCCATTAGCCTAGTGTGTCTAGGCATCTGACTCTCATCATTACAGTGAGGATCAAGTCAGGCATGAGAGGCATCTAAGTGTATTTCACTGAGTGTGGGAAGTCGGGAGGAAACCAGTTTTTAAGGGGGAAGGGCGGGGTAATGTTTTCTTAAAATTTAAGATCATCTGCTGTCAGTAGTAGGTGAGTTGTCTCTTCCTCCACTTCCCCTTCCTCTCGCGAAGGGTTCAGCTGTGCCCAGTGTTGCCCAGCCAAAAAGGTCAGGCAGAAGACAGGAGAGAAGAATCCGTGGGAGTCTGTCAGCCATCAGTGGTTTTTATATTGTTCTATATTGTCCACATACACACCCTCTTCCTGCCTCCCCCGTCCTGTTAATATGAATAATAGAGGATTATTTGGGTATTTACTCATTCCCAGATATTTTGGGGGAATGAGTTATAATAAATCTGTAATCTAATCTCTTCTCACATAAACATACAGAACTGAAGTATAAACTAAATATATTTATTACCTTCTAATGATAGTTCCCATTCTACCAGAAAGAAGGGAGGTCTGGCCCCATGGCCTCGTACCCTCAAGGTCTACATCAAAACCCTGTACCAGTTATCCCTGACCTTGTCATCCTCGTTATCAATCGCCTCCCCAGCCACCTCTTTCTTAGGAACCACAGCAATGGTTGCTATTCTTTTTTTTTTTTTTTTTTCCTTTTAGCCCATTTATCCTCCTCATATTTGAGGTCAGCCTTCCATTATATGGAACCGATCTGGTCATTAACCACTCCACAACAAAAATCACAGCCACAAGTATAAATGGTATAGATACTAACATCTCTTCATTTCTCTCGGTGTTTATGCTACATCTTTACTGTTTCCCTAAAAGTTAAATTGTAGATGGAATCTTCCTGGCTTTACAAGACTTCAAACCATTTGGCCAGATAATAACCTCCTGGAAGTTACCTTACAACATCCAAAAGCTCCACTTTTTTTTTTTTTTTTAACTTTTTAGGTCTTCATACCACATGGAATAAAATGGTTCTTCATAAGGTTTTATAAGATGAAGAGGACTCACCAGAAAACAAATAATGTCATCAGGAAAAATGTAAACAATTTATAAAGCAGTATGTAACGGAAGGAGAATGAAATTTCACATTTATCAGGTACCAGATACTTTCATATACATAATTTCAATGAATCTCAGTGGTAGCAGGTAAGCTCGTCCCCCCAAAACCTTTCAGGCTAGGTATGAGGATCTCCATACTGTGGCCTAGGCCCCAAAACGTACACATGTTACAAAGCCAGAAACCCCAGAGTTGTACTAAACCGTTTTTGTGAACCAGAGTCAGGTATGGTATATTGGGCTCCAAGATGAACATCTATTTCCATATTTTTCTCTTAACATAGTGAGTGAATTCTTTTTACCATCTGTTTAGACAGAAGGTAAAAGTGAAGCATATATGAAAGCAGACTATGTATTTCAATGCTGGCTCTGTCTTAACTACCCCATGGCCCCTTGGTCAACTCATTTAACCTCTCCAAGGCTCATTTTTCCATCTGTGAAGCACTATTCTAATATGCGACGGTATTCAAATGTAATGCAAAAAAGTCTTCCCTTTTCCAGTGCATGTGTCTTTCTCATACTCATGCATACATATATAAGCTGACCCAATTACTGCACTCTTTTTTTAAATACTGCCCTAAATATTAATATTTTAGAGTTTCCCATTTTACCTCTATTTCCCCCTATGACTATAAAACCTAAAGTCAATTAGTATCCTTGAGTAACCTCTATAGATGATGGAATTATCTAAAAGTCTTCAAACCTTTGGGCGCCTGGGTGGCTCAGTCAGTTTAGCATCCAACTTCAGCACAGGTCATGATCTCACGGTTCGTGGGTTCGAGCCCCACGTTGGGCTCTGTGCTGACAGCTCAGAGCCTGGAGCCTGCTTCAGATTCTGTGTCTCCCTCTCTCTCTCTCTGCCCCTCCCCTACTTGTTCTCTGTCACTTTCTATCTCACAAAAATAAACATTTTTAAAAAAAAATTTTTTTAATGTTTTATCTATTTCTAGGAGAGAGAGAGAGAGACAGCGTGAGCAGAGGAAGGCCAGAGAGAGAGGGAGTCACAGACTCTGAAGCAGGCTCCAGGCTCTGAGCTGGCAGTCAGCACAGATCCCAACGTGGGGCTCAAACCCACGAACTGCGAGATCATGACCTGAGCGAAAGTCGGACGCTTAACCGACTAAGCCACCCAGGCGCCCCTTAATTTTTAAGTCTTCAAATGTGAAAAGCTAAGAAAACACATGGGTTGAGATATGCAATTCAGCACCTAGAAAAACAGCTGTCAGGCATCTCCAGGACATAATTTCATGTATTAACATCCTCTCATTTTCAACTGGACCCCTTCTTAGACACATTTGAAAATATGTGGCTGCATGAAGCAAGAGGAAAACCAAACTCCATACAAAATCTTCAGTTTGTAGCTAATAAATTGCGGCTGAACTACACCAACGCCAGGGTGAGTGTGAGGACGGGAGCCATGGGTCACAGGCTCTAAGGAGAGGGAGAAAACATTTTTTTAAGTAACTTAATCTAAATTGGATATAGCTAATAACCTCTTCTAATGGAGTTGGCTTTTAAAAATATACACTTTCTGCAATCTGTTTTAAATAGGTGTCAGGATTATGTTTTTGTTTCCTAGGAGCTAAGTCCGTGGGCAGGTATAGGAAACAAGAATGAGTGGTGCAAGTGTCAGGCAGTGAATCATATGTGATCAAACCAGGCAGAGGTAAAAGGTGAGGTTTGAGGGTCTCTTTAAACCTGCAAAGGAAAGCACTACAAAAATGTAAAACAGCTACATAGTAACTTTTGGCTTATGAGTACTGATGACAACTTTGGCCATGATCAGTTAGAGTACACCACAGGCAAAAACACCAGGTTATTATATCACAGGGTTTTGTGCAAGTTCCTATCTCTCTATTATCCCAAGTACAAAACTTAGTAATTTAAGAAAATAGGCTCTGGAGCCAGACTACCTGGGCTCAAATCCCAGCCTATGTTCTCGATACATTTGTAAACTTAGGCCACTCTATCCCTATGTACTTCAATGATACTGTCTGTCTCACTGGAGTGTTTTGAGGATTAATAAATGAATGAATATGTGCAAAGTATATAGAGGAGTGGCTGGTACATAGGAAATGCTCAATAAATGTTACCTGTTACCATTTGATATCACCATCATTATAGTTATTATGAAATTCTAAATCTTCTCTGGGTGCCAATCGAGTTCAAAGAATCTTAATTTTGATTGGATTTTAAACACACACACACACACACACACACACACACACACACACACACACACATTTCCTCAATAGCGGTTAAGATAAAAAGTGCCTGTGATCCAACAAAAAGGTGATAGTTAATTCTTCTGAGTTTTGCAACAAGCATGGAGAAAAATCAGAGGATTTCACGAATTTAAGGATGAGCTGACTAATGCCAGAGGACGGCTAAGGAACCAATTATGTAGTGGAAAGAGAAGCACATAACAATCCCAACTACTTGTCACTGCGTGTCAAAGATAAGGAAGGGACCGCTGACTGTGATGGACATGGGGAAGGGGTACTGTTTGCAAAGAACACAAGTTCTATTTTTCACCATGTTTTATTAAAGTGCACCCAGGCAGAGCTATCACATCCGGGTAGAAATGAAAAGCAGTTTGAGGGCAGTTTCTTCAAAGGAAAGCAAAGAAGGACCACCGATAAAAAAGAAAAAAGCGATAGTAACGGGAACAGGAAGAAACCATCCTTTCCTACATCACCAGCAACACAGGCCCTGATGGCAGAGAACAAGCTCATGGAAAGGACTGCAGATCTTAACTGAATCAATAGAAGCTACACTGAAGACCTTGAAGCTGGGTTAACCGACAAGACAGAAGAATCAAACAGTGTGTGAGATGAAATAGATTCATAGACCCTCGGAATCATAAACAGCTTCCTAGGAAAGCACTCCCCCACTAAAATCAGCCCTAACTTTTTTTTTTCAGGGCTTTCATTTAGAATCAGATGGTGTTTTTTTTTTTTTCCAGTTTACATAAAAGAATTCTGGTAACATAAGATACAAAGCCCTTTATGAATTCATTTTCAGGAATTCCAAGCACAATACTCTTTCTCAGCTATTCTGAGGCAGATAAAAGAGTAATTTTTTAGGGTTTTTTTTTTCTCTTTTGGTTTTAAAGAATTTAAATCAAAAGGATTGCACTGGGGGGATGACTTTCATTAAAAGGACCAGAGAAGAGGGAATACAGCTGGCTATTACTCAATTCAATCAACTTTTAACATGAAAACTACTTTAGCATTAGCCTTTTTGCTTGGAATGAGAAAATGGCAATTTTCACATTGTTTCAAGTTACACTGCAGCTGTAATATCTGGCAACATTATTTGGATAAAAGAGCCAAGAATAGACTTCTAAAAGATTAACACAGTGTTATTATATCATGACATCATTTATAGGAACCTCCCATACATTAATTTCAATACAATTTCTGAATAAAGATGCTATCAGCTTACAACTATCAAAGCGTCACTCTTCTCCACTTAGGTATAAATGACAGATTTTTAGTTATAGTAAGGATATCCATTTTTTTTAAAGCGTAATCAAATCAGACAATTTACCCAATATCAAGCTATTACTGGTTATCACTGGATACATTTTCTGACTCTGCTCAACGGCTATCATTCAAATTTGAAATGTCATAATGGAAACAGTCTACTAGATGTTTAATCCCCTTGGTACTCCAGGCCCAGAGGGGCTCCAAGAAATGTTTACTGAATATTCCTAATGAAGTGACTTAAAATTCAAGCCACTGACTTCAGGTGCTCATGAGTAATAATGAGTCAAATGTAATTCCTGACAAATAATTTTTTTTCATTTGGCATGAGAAATAAGGCAAGTCCTGGCATCAACTCAGGAATAAGAAGTCATACCAAAGAACTTCAAGTCAAGTGAAAAAGTCTTTTTGTAAGGTTATGTAAGAAAAAGCCCTCAAAACGAAGCAAGCACACTCTCCCACACTGATCTACACACAATCCATGGGCTGACAAAGTCAGGGGTAGTACATTTCACCAATACTTTTAATCAAGATACCAATGCAGACAAATTATTTCAGGTCATTGGTCCCTATAGCTAAAGTGATAAGCCTTGATTCCAAGACCAAACTGCTGATCATCTTAAAATTTATCAGAAACATCGGGACTAATTTAAGTGCTAGAAGACTCCACAGCAATAATTGCCCCATCTTGGAATCTTACCTTCAGTACGGTCCAAGTGAACTCCCAAAAGTTCAAACCATCACAGATGCTTAAGAAAGGGCTAGACAAAATGAAGATGTCATTTCAGATGGAAGCAACCCTGTTGCTTTTTGATTCTACAGAATCACACAAGAAACACCACCACTTGGTTCTTATTTCTCATCCACTCCCTACTTTGGCTCAGGGCAAACAGACACCCTACCTTCAGCTGCAGGAGAGAGATTGGAAAATCCAACATTTTTATGTGAGACTATACTCTGAGGGCCAGCAGGGAGGCTCTGGCTGTGTTTCTGGACTCCATTGAGTCTCAATTTCCTCATTTCCGAAATGGGATAATAATAGATGTTATGCAGCATGTTGTAATCACGGAAATGTACACCATGGAGTCCTGTTATATTTGATTAGACTGCAGAAATTCAACCACACGGATTCCACAAAGGAAGTTTCCATGGGGAATTCTTAAGATGAGCCTTTTACTGTATGAAATGGGATGCTAGTACTAAAAGGTGTTATGTTTTCATGAAATTGGCTCCTCAGTGCAAGTCAACTATGAATCCGCTCAACAAATATGTACTGATCACTCTTTCTAATCCCTGGGATATAGTGGTGAATGAAAGCAACTAAGTCCTTGGAGTTAACATTCTAACTCAATTGAGAAAGGGTCGAAATTAAGGTATTTTAGGGATAATCTTTATTATATACACTTTTCCACTGTATAGACTGACTTTTAAGTTTAAAACCTAATCCTTGTGTATGATGATACTTGATAGTGAATTTAAAATATTATAGGTGCTTAAGGACATTATGGATGCTTATCAAATAATAGCCAATATAATTCTGCTTATATGCCGTCACTAGGAAAATAAAGATGCATTAGATCAAGGCCAGCACCTAAGTATAGCAATAGTGCCCTTCATTTTTCTGGGGCCTTACAGTTTACTGTTTTCATATACATTCATTCATTTACCTGTTCTGGCAATCTGCTTAGATACAAAAAGTTTCTATTTTACCAATGAAGAAATTAAGACCAAGGAACTAAGTGCCTTGTACTATAATATGATCAGTAAATACTAAATCTTTAACCTCAAAATTTCTCTTTAAAATATTAAAATATTCTTTAAAGGGAGCAGAAGGTTCATGGCAACTTTGACCACAATGAAAGTAACTCAGTGACAACCTATGTTATTTTCACTGGAGAAGCTAACCAGCCCTGAGTTTTTGTGCACAGGAGGAACTCAAAAGTCTTGTTGTGGTTGTAAGCATCTAGAAGACTGGCTCATCTTTGACCACCCGGGTTCGCAGTCCAGCCCCACCACTCACTAGCTGGACAACTATGGGCACATTATGTTACTGGCCAATGCCTAAGTGTGCTTGTCTTAAAACAAAACAAAACAAAAAACAAAAACAGAAAAATAATACTAACCTAATATGTTGCATAAACAAGTTAATACCTGGAAAGCAGCACCCAGCTGCATTCAATAAATCATAAAATAAAATTTTATACATACACACATGCATAAACACATGGACACACATTGCTGTTAGCCACTTTTACATGTATTATTTACTCTCAATAAGATATTGAGCAGCGTATAATGCTATCATAATTATTCAGCTTGTACCAAGAGCCCAAAGACACGATGTAGTCAGCTCAAGGTCACAGCCAATAAGAATGAGCCTTATTCTGTCTAATTCAAAACCTTATCCTTTCCACAAGCTTTTCTGTGTTCCAAAGAACATTTCACAGACTGATAGCTTCAAAAGAATCATTATTTTTTTCTGTGCTCCAACCCAGCCATCTCTGTGCAACCTTCACTGACCTTACCAACCTAGAGAACATTTTTTTGACTCAATAAAGCACTCCCAGGCAGGTCTCCCTACCCCCGCCACTTGCCCCTTGCTTGTTTCAATTCCTTCTATTAGTAAATCTGCCTACGACTCATTCCTTGTCCATTTCACCTGATATTTTGAGCACCAACTATGGACAAGACACTGAGCAAAAGGAGGTATGAAATGAGGCCAGGCCAATGACCTTAAAATACTTCCTACTTATATTGTTTCCAGGAACGTTTTTAAAAAGTTGATTTATTTTGGGGGCGCCTAGGTAGTTCAGTCAGTTAAGTGCCCAATTTCAACTCAGGTCATGAGTTCAAGCCCACATTGGGTTCTGTGCTGACAGCTCAGAGCTTGGAGCCTGCTTCAGATTCTGTGTCTCCCCCTCTCTCTGCCCCTCCCCTACTCATGCTCGCTCGCTCTCGCTCTCTCTCTCTCTCCCTCCCTCCCTCAAAAATAAATAAAGTTCATTTATTTTTAAATACTATAAAGTTTATTTATTTTTGAGGAAAAGAGACAGAGAGAGAGACAGAGAAAGAGAGAGAGACAGAGAGAGTGCAACTGGGGAAGGAGCAAAGAAAAAGAGAATCCCAAATAGTCTCCGCATTGCCAGCACAGAGCCCAATGCAGGGCTTGATCCCACAACCATGAGATCATGACCTGAGCTGAACTCAACAGTCTGAAGCTCAACCAACTGAGCCACCTGGGTGCCCCACCAGGAACTTTTTTTTAATGACGTTCACAAACTAATCTCAGCAGTATGCACTTAGTGCATCTGCTGAATGAGACATTGAAATATTCAGAACACTAGCAGCCTAGAGTTTAAGAACCTGGAAAAGTAGCAGCAGTTGGCTAATAGTTTTCAAATACTCAGATATTCAAGTCTAGACCTGGGCTGTTTGGTTTTGTCTTGTTTTTGTTTTTCTGAGCCTGACACCTTCCCGGAGGGCATGGATAGACCAAACGGCAACAAGGATACCACTCACCTATGGGCATGGACTGCTCCCCCAGCACCACTCCTGTGGAGGATGAAGACACCAGGAAGCACCCAGTGGGGAATCTGGACTCACCAAGGAGGGCCTTTCTTTCTTTTACCCAAATCCCCAGAACCAACACAAGAACCCAAACAAAGCCTTTTTAGAAACCCAGTATCATGGGTGCCTGAGTGGCTCAGTCGGTTAACTATCTGACTTCAGCTCAGGTCATGATCTCACGGTTGGTGGGTTCGAACCCTGTGTCGGGTTCTGTGCTGAATGCTTGCTCAAAGCCTGGAGCCTGCCTCAGATTCTGTGTCTCCTTCTCTCTCTGGCCCTCCCCACTCATGCTCTGTCTCACTCTATCTCTCAAAAAATACATAAATGTGAAAAAAAAAACCCATTATCGTGAAAATGGTGCTGGGCTCCACTTAAAGCATCCTAAAGCCACAAGCCACATCAACTTGAACTGATACATGAGACACTAAGAACATTTTGGGACTTAATAGCAGTGATGGTCACCTATGCCTGGAAGCAGAGATCACACATGCCCACACTCCCAGACGGCCAAGAAGGCCTGTGGCTTGTGAACAAATGTCACACACTCTTACCCATACTTCCTGAAGCATGGTAACTCTGGAGGAATCTTCTCACGGGGGATTCTCGTGGGGCCTTGTTGCGATCTTTGATAGTGAAATACATATCCTGCGCCCAGCTCGGATGGATAAAATTATATCACACACACCAAAGGAAGGTACAATTCTCCAGCATTTTGTTGCAATTTTCAAAGAAATTTTAGTGCCCCAAATCTTGCCAGTCTCTTTAGAATGTGACACCGGAATCCACTGTTGTACTCTTTTTAGAACAAGGCTTCAGAGAATCCAAGTCACAAAACAAACTCCTTGACATTTCAATAATTGTTTTCAACCATGTTCAAACCCTTGGCTTCTACAGTAAGAGGGAAATTAATAAATGATAGCTATCATCTGCAGTTACCTTCTTGTGCACACAGGCTTAGCCTTCCCAGTCACTGTGAAATATTTTCTTGTGCCTCAGCCTTCCAAGTACAGTAAAGTAAAAGTCAAGTTTCTGATGACATCACTCAGCTGCTGTAAATAATTTACTGAATAAAAATGAAACCAATCAACCAAAAGAACTACCATAAAACCCACCCAAATTCTGCGTATCGACTTTTCGTAAACTATAAATCAAGTAATATTCTTTGCCTACAGTCAGAGTAGCTTTTAAAATGTCAGTTAATTAGGTTTCTCTGAGGCAGAAACACTGGATTTGGTCCCAGAAGAGTTTACTTCAAACACCCTCCTGAAAGGAAGATACTGAAGTTACTGAAAAGAAAGTTCAAGTGATTGAGAGACACTTTATTATACCAGAATAAAGGGGGTTTTGTTGTTGTTGTTTTAATTTCAGAAACACTAATTTTATAGAGGCAAAGTGAAAAACAGTGCTCCCTTGAAACACAGCAAGACAACTTAAGCAGGCTAGAACGTTCCATACAGAGAACCTTCCATGCAGTCTCTTCTCCCAGATTTAGTTCTGCAACTGCTTTCTGTATGAAATGACTGTGAGTTCGTTTTTCTTTTTTCTTTTTTTTTTTTTGTATTTTTATTTATTTCTAGGAGAGAGAGAGAGACAGCGTGAGCAGGGGAGGGTCAGAGAGAGAGGGAGTCACAGACTGAAACAGGCTCCAGGCTCTGAGCTGGCAGTCAGCACAGAGCCCGACGCGGGGCTCGAACCCACAAACCGCGAGATCATGACCCAAGCTAAAGTCGGACGCTTAACCGACTAAGCCACCCAGGCGCCCCCTGTGAGTTCGTTTTTCACATTGCATCACATGAAATATTCACCCGCTGTGGATGATGAAAATCACATCCATTTAACAAGTTTGTTAACCAGTTACTACGGACGAGGTACTGTGCGAGGTTTACAAGGGGTGGTAAGCTGAGACCATAAGTAAGACTAGCTCCAAGACAGACCAAATTATACAATCACATTATAAGTCAGGCCATGCAACAGAAATGTGGAAACCTAAGCAAAGATGAACCAAGGGGACAGTGTTTACTGGGGAAAAAAATGTTTTCAGCTGCGCTCAGGGACTATGTCAGGTTTCACTGTCTAATGGAGACCACTCCCCTAGAATAATTTTACTTGTTATTCAGACATTTCTTCAGTGACCTGAATGACTTGTCATTTGACTCTAAAGTTAAAACAGCAAGGGAAAAATTATGTGTTGCAGGTAAAATTTTAAGAGGTTAATTCAAATGTTAATAAATTGGAATTGTTTTGTTTTATTTTAATTGAAACTGCTTCTTGGAAATACTGAGGGAGAAAAACCAACCATTACACTATGCTTACTCCTTGGTTATCAAATATTTAGTAAGAAAACATTAGGAGAGTATGGTAAAGGCACGCCTGGGTGACTCAGTCGGCTAAGTATTCAACTTCAGCTCAGGTCATGATCTCGTGGTCTGTGCGTTCGAGCCCCGCGTCGGGCTCTGTACTGATAGCTCAAAGTCTGTAGCCTGTTTCAGATTCTGTGTCTCCCTCTCTCTCTGCCCCTCCACCACTTGCACTCTCTCTCTCTCTCACTCAAAAATAAATAAACATTTAAAAATGTCTTTTAAACGATAGTATGGTAAAGAAAACAGATCAGGTTCATACCCCAAAGCAGGTCAAAAAATAACAGATTCAAAATAAACGCACATACAAGAAATTGATAAGGCAGTAAAAATGTGTTAAAGAAACAAACACCAAAGAGTGTACAAGTAAAATAAAAATCAAGAAAATAAATAAATCAAAGCTTACATTATGTCCTTGATATATGATAGCTCAACAAATATTTATCGAAGGGATGAAGGAACAAAGGAATGAAGAAAAGAATGAATAGACAAACATGCCCTGGGATCACTTATGCCGCCATTGCTTCCGTAAGCGATATTGGTTTATTGAATTCTGGTCTCAGATTTTTAAAAAGAAGACACCCTCAGAAGGGCAGCACAGGACTCAAATGGCTGGTCATGCACCCACCTTAACCTGTATTGATCTTGCGCCTTCTCAGAGAAAGGCTGGGAACACTGCTAGCTTTCATGGGCTTCTGACTTTTCTGTTCACACAGCTAGTTGGTTCTTATCTGCTCCCTCTACAGTTAGGCATCTTGTAGGGACTCACTTTGGTCAGTGACTCACTTCCCAGAAAAAAGTTACTTTCCCTTCCCATTCATTGTAAGGGTGATCATGTAGGAGATACTGTGGAGGAAGCTTCTGTCAGTCTGGGCACCAGCCCATATCGGATATATAGCATGAGTGAGTAAAAACTTCCATTGTACCAACCACTGAGATCTCGGGATTGCTTGTAATTTTTTTAAAATATAATTTATTGTCAAATTGGTTTCCTTGCAATACCCAGTGCCCATCCCAACAAGTGCCCTCCTCAATCCCCAGCACCACTTTTCCCTCTCCCCCACCCCCCATCAATCCTCAGTTTGTTCTCAGTATTTGAAAGTCTCTTATGGTTTGCCTCCCTCCCTCTCTGTAACTTTTTTTTCCCCTTCCCTTTCCCCATGGTCTTCTGTTAAGTTTCTCAAGATCCACATATGAGTGAAAACATATGGTATCTGTCTTTCTCTGCCTGACTTATTTCACTCAGCATAACACCCTCTAGTTCCATCCACGTTGCTGCAAATGGCCAGATTTCATTACTTGTCATTGCCAAGTAGTATTCCACTGTATATACAAACCACATCTTCTTTATTCATTTGTCAGTTGATGGACATTTAGGCTCTTTCCATGTTTTGGCTATTGTTGTGAGTGCTGCAATGAACATTGGGGTACATGTGCCCCTATGCATCAGCACTCCTGTATCCCTGGGGTAAATTCCTAGCAGTGTTATTGCTGGGTCATAGGGGAGTTCTACTGTTAATTTTTTGAGGAGCTTCCACACTGTTTTCCAGAGGGGCTGCACCAGTTTGCATTGGGATTGCTCGTTACTGAAGGATAATATAGCTTATCTCGGCTCAGGCACATGCTATTAAGCGCATAAAATATTCTCATTTCTCCTGTTCCTCTACCCATATCAAACACTCCTCACTTGCCTAATACATTAAATCTTACACATCCAAAAGCCAATGTTATTATGATATTCCCCTAAAGCAAACAATTTGGACAGAAAAAGAGAGTGAGAAAAGGGAAGGAGGGAGGGCAGAAAAGAAAGGAAAGGAAAGGAGTTTCCCACCATTCTATCTTCTCATCCAACAGAATCCATCACAACTCCAACTTCTCTTCCCAGCAGTTGACAAGGCCATGGAATTAATGAGATTAATGAATCTCGCCATGTGAATTCAACATGCAAATAAGTCAACTCACATGTACCAGATTGGAAAATATATAGGATCAGCGCAGGCACTAGGTGGGAATTACAAGGTTACCACCAGAAAGTAGTGGGTCCCTTAAAATAGAAACATAACCCTTTACATCTTAAATTTCATGTGATAAATCAAGTAGGAAATTCTATCTTCCACCCTTCTCCGAGAGAAAATTTAGTCATAAAGTGATAGATGGTTGAAGCATTTTTACAGCATCTAGTCTATTATCCTAGATTTCATTCACTAGGCTTATTTGGTTTTTGGACTTGGAAAACAGGTCATGATAACTACATAAAACAATCAGCATGAAATATTTCACCCTTACCTACCCCCTACTCATTTTCAGCATTCGGATAGGTCTTTTTATTTTTTAACAAAACAAAAAAACAAGTGGGCTCAAAGAGCACTTGAATGTATTTAGCTTTGAAATTTCTGTTGCAAATTTTAAGATGCAAAGTGTGATTTGTGGCTCATCATTCACATTCTCACCAAAATAGGTCCAAGAATTGACATTCTAGGCTCAATTTTCTGTACCTCTAAATTCGCTTTATATTGATATCTATTTTAAGATCATCTAGAAAACACCAAATAATGTTGAAACTATATATTTGACATTTTGTGCAGTATTATAGCACAGGAATAATCTTAGTTACTACTGGTATACTACGCTTCCTAAGTAAAGTACACTAGAGCTCTATTCCTCTTACCCTATCTGTAGACAACACGGAAAAATTTACAAGGGATAAGAGATAGGAAAATTTACTACATTCCAGCTTTACATTCAGTCTGAGTTGCCAAGTACACATAATTCTTCAAGCATTTCTCGTGACAGGGTCCAATTTAAAATAGAAATCTGCCCTGACAGACATCATGAACAAGCTGGAAAACAAATTGACCGGGTAGAATATGCATTTTACCCTTTTTGGAGAGTTGAAATACAGGAGTAGAGGGGCACCTGGGCGTCTCAGTCAGTTAAGCATCAGACTGTGGCTCAGGTCACAATCTCTCAGTTCGTGGGTTCAAGCCCACATCAGGCTCTGTGCTGACAGCTCAGAGCCTGGATCCTGCTTCAGATTCTGTCTCCCTCTCTGCCCCTCCCCCACTCTCACTCTGTCTTTCTCTCTCTGTCTCTCTTAAAAATAAAGTGTTTAAAAAATATTTTTAAAAAAGAAAAAAGAAATACAGGGATAGAAACTTTTCCAGGGTACTACACCACCAGTTTAAGAGCTTTAAGATACTCTCCCTGGACTTCAGCTTTCTCTCCTACAAACTGACTTATAAAGACCTCTTAAACTTTACAATGCTTTGCTTCTAATGCTACTGATTTTTTTTAAAAAATACAAAGTGATTTCAGTTGTATATTCTGTTTTATCTCCTCAAGTATTCAAATGCAGTATAGGCTAGCCATTAGGGGCATAGCCTTGATCTAAATCTTGGTTTTATTGGGGCGCCTGGGTGGCTCAGTCGGTTAAGGGTCCAACTTCGGCTCGGGTCATGATCTCATGGTTCATGGGTTCGAGCCCCGCGTTGGGCTCTGTGCTGACAGCTAGCTCAGAGCCTGGAGCCTGTCTTCGGATTCTGTATCTCCATCTCTCTCTGACCTTCCCCTGCTCATGCTTTCTCTCTCTCTCTCAAAAATAAATAAAAACATGAAAATAAATAAATAAATATTGGTTTTATTGCTTATCACCTGACACTTCAGGAAAGTTAACCTCTCTAAGCTTCAACTCTCCCCTCAAAAGAAAAAAAGTGGAAATGAAAATCATCCTCAACTCCCAGAACAGTTAAGAGTAAGATAAACTGAATAACGTACACCCAGCCTTGCTTCTTCCCAGCGTGGGCGCCCACACAAGCACCCACAAACCATCAGCCAGTATTGCTGAAAGGTGTGCCTAGAATCTACATATTTGACCAGCTACCTGCAAACTCTGGTATTAGGGAGTCTTCTCTCAACCAACAACTGCTCCTTTTATTTGAATGACACACCTCTACTTGCTCCATCTCCTCACTGCCCGGCTGATTTCCTGTGAATCATGTTCTTTTTTCTCCTACATTCCCTCCCTTCTCCTCACCAACTTCAGCCTCTTTTTAAATTTTTTTTAATTCACTTTTTTATAGAGAGACAAAGCACAAGGAGGGGAGGGGCAGTGAGGGAGACACAGAATCCGAAATAGGCTCCTGGGACTGAGTTGTTGTCAGCACAGAGCCCAACAAGGGGCTCGAACTCAAGAACTGCAAGATCATGACCTGAGCCAAAGTCTGATGCTTAACCGACTGAGTCATCCAGGCGCCCCCCTCTATATCTTATGGGTGCGGTTTTCCTCTTATTTATCCCACTGAGCAGTCTTAGTATGCAAGCAAATAAATAAAGGAGTCTGTTTTGAATAAAACATCATGTTTGTTAGCATAAACAATAAGACAAAGTAATGAGACTGATTTATTCCAAGCCTCACATGAAAACTGACCTCCTTACTTTATAATGACACCTCCAGCTTTCTCCTTTAAGCAGACAAGGAGACAAAGGCAAATTTCAATTTATCTCGGCAGAGCTGAAATAACACATCACATGGTGGCACAGCAATGGGTACCCTGTAAATGTTAATTAGCTGAAATCTTTTCATAGACTTTGCCTTTCATGTTTGTGGACACCAAAACACAAAGAGTTCCTACATTTGCCAAAATAAAAAAGGAACTGCCTTCCTGCAAGGCATCTGGGGTGGTTTGCTCACTGTTGCCTTCAGGGGTGAAGGAGGCGAGAGAGAGAAAAGTATTTTTAAGTCTGTCAGTATCCCACAGCCATGCTATGCTTCGGACAGGGACACTTGGGCAGAGAATGCTTTATTTCATGCTTTTTTGTTCATCGTTTCCTATAAGGCTTTAAAAGGGAAAGAGAATTCCAATCTTTTGGAATTGATTAGCAGAAGCCTGTCATGTAGCTCACTCCAGACTCAGCAATCAGAGAAATATGCACAAAGCTACCTTGTGCAGAACCTCGGAACCTCTCAGATTTCAATTCCGATAGAGAAAAGGCACTCACTGTTAGCATTTTCCCAGGGTTTTCAGCCAAACTTTTCATTTTACCTGCTCACTCCCCATTGGAGCAGCAAAGCTCCTTCCCAAGCCTTTAGAACTACTAGAAGAGATATACAAAACACCAAAAATACTGTTTCAAAATGAATAAAGTGATAATGTTCCTAATCCCCAAAACTCTGGCAGATGATGGAAAAATACAGAAATTGATGAGGCTTCTGTTCTGGCCACCTTAAAACCTTTGCACACTGGTGTCTCAATTTGCCATTTTCACTTGCACTTAGGAATAATCTTAGTAAATAAATGGGATAAAAGCATGCATTCAAAGCTGTTGGATGATATCTTTAAAGTTCATAAAGTATCTGGGTTTATGTGAAAATAGCTCCCAAAGCCCATGGCATATGGGCACAGGTTTGTACTTTAAAATTTGCCTTTACATTTCTAGTGCTGTCAGTTCAGATGTTTAAAGAATTTAAAGAGCAGATTAATGACCATTAGAATAAATTAACATTGTCTAAAGAGCCCCATCGGCTCTTTAAACACACAAAGTTATCATATATGCAAAAAAATCTATATTCACATATACAAACCTCCTGATAGTATACAAAGGCAATTTAACAGAACCATGTTTCCATTTTAATTTTCTAAATTGCTTCAGTAACTTGAGAGTCGAGGCAGCCAAGTATCCCTGGAATATACTAAGTGTAAATCCACATAATGTATTCTGCAAAGAGCTGCAGGAAGAGAAAAGATCTTGAACCATTAGGATGCTTCCAGCTGTAAGTGAAACAATGAACAAACAAACCTGCCTCAAGCCATAAGGATATGTTTTACCATAATGAGGATATAAAAAGCCCAAAGTGGGTGGGCTCCAAAGCTGGATGCTTCCATAGCTCAGAGAGTACTGACTTCATCGTCAGGTTGGGAGCAAGATGTCCCCAGCTGTCCGAGGCATCACGTACACACACAGCAATGGCCAGAGGCAAAAAGGCAATCTTCTCTTTGTGTCTTTCTTAGAAGCAAACACTTCCCAGAGGTCCCCCCAACTTTGGCCACATCCATCCCTTAACCAACCCTTGGCAAGGAGCAAAGGAAAGCCATGACTGGCTTCATAGGAAAGGCTGGACGTAGGGAGTCAACCACAGTGACCAGCGTGGGGTGGGGTAGACTGGAGTCAAGCACAATAACCTCATACCAAACACATACCTGTTTTCCCAGAGCTTGCTTTCTAAAAATGTCCTGATGCAGGTGAACATCAAAGCCAGACACACAATCACAAAACCACACAGTGTAATCCTGAAACAAACAATGTATCAAGCTTCTATCCCCGCAGAGGGTTCAGTACATTCTGCTGGACCAGGAAGGACACGGAGCTCAGCATATTTAAATAGGTCAGTAGCAAACGATGCTTTCCCCAGCAAGTGACACACATAAAGAAGAGAGGGTTTTAATAGAAATAGACACCCAGGCTTCATTTATTTGCATTTAGCACTTTGTTCTTTTGGTTGTTTTTGTGTGTTTGGTTTGGTTTTCAACTTTACCACATCTGGATGGTAAAACAACGGAGGCCAGTGCTGGAAGATGAAAAAGGCCGGGAAGAAAGTGTGCAGCAATCACACCGGAGACAATTCACACAGGGTACAATCCGAAACCTTTCCCTTGGCCTATAAGAGCCTACACATCTGGTCCCGTGACCTGTAGGAAGGCATCTCCTACCACCGATTCCTCCTCTCTCTCCACCCACTCACCCACCCTGGCTTCCTTCTGGCTCATTTGCTGGGTGTGCAGCAGCTTTCTCTCTGGTTACTTTTGGGTCCCTGCTCAGACGTCACCTTCCGAGGGAGACCACCTTAAAAATGCACAGCATATTCCCATCCCAAATATGTCCCATCTCAACTGTCCTGCTCTTTTTCTCCATAGCACTCATCACTATCTGACATTTATAAGTATCTTTCTTTTTTGTCTTTACCCTCTAGAATATAAGCTCGCTGAAGACAGGGATGCCCAGGAGCTAGAAGAGTTTCTGCCACATAATAGGTGCTCAGCACATATTTGCTAAATGGAAGAATGGAGAGAACAGGAAACCATAGCAGGAAAGACTTTCATAAAAGCACACCCAAGCTTCAGAGAAGGAAATCGAGACCTAGCCACTAAGAAGTACTTTAATAGAGCGGTATGTTTTTCTTTCTTTCTTGAAGTCAATGTGAAAATGATTATACCACCACTGAGGATAATACTAGCTGATAAAGAAAATCCATTTAAAAATTAGAAAAGGAAATACCAAATTATTCTTTTCCAAGGTAAGCTCATAAAAGGAGTCCAATAAAATTATTTTGCTAAAATTAACACTTGATGCCCAACAATCGCATGACATAGGTAAACTTTTTCTCCTCCTTCTCCCTGTTTTTCTGAGACACTAATTTAGGAAGGCAAAGGTGTGGACTGTAGAGAACAAATTCCTGGTACCTCCCGTCCTGTGCTGACAGTGCATGAATAGGATCTTTAAATGCATTCGCAGGTCAGTTTCTCTGACACCCAGCAGTACATTGCCTCCTTTTGTCCAGGAAAGGAAGCGAGGCTCTTACGTTCCAGTCTACACAGATGTTCAGAACTCACGCACAGTCTGTAGGTTCTGTTCCAACCTGGATCTAGGTAGCACCCTTGCTCTGAGCATAACGTGAAAATGCCACGACCTGCTGCAAGGTCTCCAAGCACTCAGATTCCTGCGGCCACAAAAGCTGCTCTGAATCAGCTGCCCTGCCCTAAATACTTCCCAATTACAGAGCCAAGAGACAGCCACTTAGGTGCTCCCTGACACATGTGATTTCCAGGGGAACACGAAGGTGACTCATAATAAGGAGTCTTGAATTAAAGGTCACAGAAGCCCCTACAATCCCAGATCAAGAAGAGCAGTAATTTCCCCGGCATTTTCACTTCTATACTCTCCTCCGCCAGCAGTCTCAGGAAATCCAAAGGTTTTAAATACCAAGACCAAGGGTACGAATGCACAGTTTTTCCAGCTTGCAGAGAAGTATGATAGAGATTTTCAGATTAGCTTTAGCCCACAATAGGTCTTTATTCTGTCCCTCCTATATGAAATTTAAGAATTTAATAGGTTCCAAGCAAACGAATATTTCAGTCTTGTTTCATAGTATAATAAAAAGTCCTTTTCATTGGGAGGTTTAAATGTAACCTAAGAATCCAACTTCTGATTCTATCAGTATGCCACAACTTGGGTTCTATTCGAAGTGTTCGTTGCTTAATATATCACAACAAAGGACTCAGCAATCCTCTCCCAGAGATGCTGGTAGGGTTCAATCGTAAACTGTCAGTAATACGTAAAACAGAACCAATTTTGGTGTAGCGTGCTTCAGAAATGGAGGGAATATTCCTTATGTAGTGACTTTAAAATTACAGGAACTAAGTTTCCAGAGACAAAGAATTCCATCCCCATAGCAAGGATAAAAAGCTGCCCTTATAAGTTTCTACCTGAGCCCACATATGTCAGACTCAAGGACATTTTATGCTATTCCAAAACCATTGTTGTTTTTCCTAATGACATAGTAAAAATAGCACCTGAGATAATTCAGTTGAAAAGGTTTCATTTTTACCAACTTGACAATAAACTATTAAAAAACAGGGAAAAAAAGAAAAAGAAAGGGCTTCATTTTCTACATCTCCTAAAAATGACACAGTCTGACCCAGCTGATAAAAATGCATTCTGGGTAAAAGTAAAGTTTCTTTCTTTTTATACAAGAATCTTCAGGTCTTTCCAGTTTTACAGCTTATGTTCAGATGTATGCGTCTAAGATGCTTGAGAAAGGTTTCCATTTTTACAGGCCAAAGAGGTCAAGATAAAAGCATGTTTTCTTCTGTTAAACAGTTTTAAAGCCACAGTATTTGTTATAAGGTATTAAAGCTCCAAATGAAACTATGATTCTCTGGTCTATGGAAGAAACACTCCTTTTCTTTTATTTCCCACAGTTTCCCACCCCTCCTCCTCCATCACAGGACTAGCTAACACGTGAGGCCCTCGAACGCAATTGTATAACCAGTCCAGTCCCTCTCACCAGGTATGTTTAAAGAGGCTGTCTTTTAGGACCCTATAATAAAGGAATCCTTTTATCAGAATGCATGCCAAAACCAGGTGCAACGACCCCACAGACTCTCCTAATGCACACTTTACTGCCCTTGACAGTGACATTCACGGACAGCAGAACACAATCATCATAACTTGCTCCCTGCAGCTGCCGCCACATTCTCATCCTCTGCCAAAGGGAAGGAAGACAGAGCACACTCCTTCTGGCCACTTCTCTCAGGTGGCAAAGTGGGCAGTAAATGCGGAAAGTCAGAGAGGACTAGCAGCCACGGAGGAGAAAGTCATCCCTTTACAGCAACACTCATTATCTCCTCTCTGGATGTACTATGTAGTCACGTCCAGCTTACCGATAACAAATTTGATATAAACAATAGCCAAACTATGGAAAGAGCCCCAATGTCCATAGTCTGATGAATGGATAATGAAGCTGTGGTGTATATATATATATATAATGGAATACTACTCCGCCATCAAAAAGAATGAAACCTTGTCATTTGCCATGACATAGATGGAGCTAGAGTGTATTACTCTAAGCCAAGTTAGTCAGAGAAAGACAAATATCATATGACTTCACTCATATGAGGACGTTAAGATACAAAACAGATGAACATATGGGAAAGGCAGAAAAAGAGTAATAGAGGGAAACAAACCATAAGAGACTCTTAACAATAGAGAACAAACTGGGTTGATGGAGGGTGGTGCGTGAGGATGGGCTAGATGGTGATGGGTATTAAGGAGTGCACTTGTTGTGATGAGCACTGGATGTTATATGTAAGTGATGAATAACTGAATTCTACTCCTGAAACCAGTATTACACTGGACGTTAACGACACAGAATTTAAGCAAAAATTTTAAAAAGAAAAAAAATTCAGTAGAAACCATATGTGCTTGACCAAAAAAATAAAAGAGAGAAAAATCATGTTTTGAATCATGTGAACATTTTAGCCCTCCACTTAAGCAGAGAAGCATATGGGACTGGATGAGATGGAAGACTGCCCCTTCGATCAGGCTATGTTCCCACCTCGGCCTCTCACAGTAGAAGCCTCCCACCAAGCTGAGTGAGATTCCAGGAGATAAAGATAATATGTTTATTATCCAAATGAAAACTAGCTACTTAATCTAAGGCTCAAACATGGAAACAGCATTCTTTGTGGTTCTTTAAATATATAGCAAGCAAGTCATGCCTCAGGACCATTGTGCATGCTATTTTTTCTGTCTGGGAGGCTTTTCCTCAAAAATATCTATATAGTCCATATGACTCACTTCCTCACCTTCTTCACATCTTTACATTAAAGTCATCTTCCCAGCAAAGTCTTCTTTGAGCCTCCACACTAAACTTTATCAATCCTCCAACATTTTATTTCTTCCTTCTCTGCTTTATATTTCCCTATAGCACTTAAAACTATTTAACATACTAGACTTTTGCTTTTTTTTTTTTTTTATCTTGTTTGTTATCTTCCTCTACAAGAAAACAAGCTCTTGGAAGGCAGAGATTTCCTTTTACTGTTGTGTTGACTGTCGTATGTCCAGTACCAGAAAAATCATGTGTAAGTATCTATTGATAAAACAATAATCTGCTCTAATCCTGGAAGAAAAACAGACGTGCTAATCTTCTTTGAAGGCAGCACATAGTTCTCATTCATAACATGGGACATTCTCAAGAGAATTTCAGGAGTACTTTTTTAAAAGAACATTAAGAGATAACTCTAGATTTAGTAAGAGTTGCAAAGGAAGTTCTCATATGCCTTTCGCCCAGCTTTCTCTAACGTTAACACTATATCTAACCACTTATTTTTATCAAAACTAAGAAATTAGCATTAGTACAATACTATGAACTAAACCACAGAGTTTATTCCCTTCAATAATGTCCTTATTCTATTTAGTCAACCTGACTGTTGACTCTCCTCCAATCTGTGACAGCTTCTCAGTCCTCCCTGGTTTTTCATGATCTTGACACTTTTGAAAAGCACCTGGTCAGATATTTCATAGAATGTCCCTCCTTTTGAGTTTGTCTGATGCTTTCACATTATTAGTCTCGAGTATGGATTTTGAAAATTAACACAGATTTGAAGCACCTTTCTGGTTACATCCTATCAAAGGGTATAACGTGCCAACTATCATAATTATTATTATCATCAGTAACATTAACCTTGAAGAGGTGGTAAAGGTAGTGCTACCAGATAGCACAAGAAAGTTACTATTTTTCCCTTTCCATATTCTATTTGTTCAAAGTAAGTCACCATGTCAGCCCACACTCAGGAGTGTTTTGTAACTACATGTGATGTTTGCTTCACGTACTCACTTTAGAAGCTAATTCTTGCAAAAATGCACCTCCACTTTCACTCGGTCATCAAGACAAGGTGAGGTCTATAAAATGAAAGTAATATGTCCCAAAAGTGGGATCAATAACCAGCCATATATTATGATTATTTCTGTGGACCCAATCAATGTGAATGGGGGTGGGGGAGTAGGCAGAGTATAACCACAAAAGTTGAAAAAGTAGGACACTTAAAGATTAAAATATTTCCCCAACATGGCAGAACAAAACAGCAAGTGAATTGAATCCAAGAATAATCCCTCATTCTGCATCCTTGGCAATGACCCAAACAATTTCTTGATTGCTGCAACTGGGTAATACCCTTTGTTCTATTAATTATGTTTGATCAATAGCATTTATTTAACAGTATTGTAGAAAGGAAACAGAATGTGTGGGCAAGACTGTTAATTGTCCCCAAGTTCTTCCTGTATAATAGAACCTTCATTTGTAGCTTGGGCACATGGTTGCCCAGAATAACGCCCCATCCAAGCCACCCACGTAGCAATGTGTAGCCATTTGATTAAATCCAGACAATAAAACATAAGCAGAAGTTCTAAACTCAGCACATAAAGCTAACCACTGCCCCCTGTGAGCCCAAAGTCCATTGAGAAGGAGGAGAGCTCACACTTACAGGTAATATTTACCCTAATTTTCAGATAAAGAAACCAGGGTTTAGAGATGTTAAATAACCTACTGAATTTCTAACTAATCAAGTGGAGAAGCCAATGTGAAGCCAGGTCTGATGGAAAGTTTGGTCTGCCTGATAAAACACAGGATACAGAGTTAGATTTGAATTTCAGACAAAAGAACATATTAAACTTGAAATTTCTGTTATTTATTTGAAACTCAAATCTAACAGGGCACCCTGTACTTTTATTTGCTAAATCTGGCAACCCTAGTTAGACTCCAAAGCATAGGTACCTCGCTACCACGTGATAATCCAGGGCACAGTAACATCACACACCATGACACAGCAGATCTTCCTACACATCACATTCCCTCCGGAGCTATTTGATGACCCGAGCTGAACTAAGCAGGATGCCTACTCAGACAAAAGGAACAAGGAACAACTAGTCAACAAAATGAAGAAAACCGTACTCCCCAGAATTCTAGGGAGTCAGAGGCTGCCCAGTCTAAGGAGTCGTCTCTCTCTGAGCAGTGGCAGCAATATATGTGGTCACCTAAGCTTTGGAAAGCAGTGGAGTAAGAGGTAGACGTCAGCAAGATGGCAGAAGGTCACAGAAAGAGGATACTCAGGATTTAGGGGAAAACAGAATGTTGTTTGCTCTGTGACTAATGTTACTTTTCTGTCTTTAAAGTAAAGAAACAAAAAACAAACAAACAAAAACCCAACCAATCCGTAGCGCTGATGCTTGCGAGGTGTGTCAGCTCCCCATGGTGAATGCAAAGAAATACCAAGTGTCCAGCTTTAACTATGAAAGAAAGGCTGCAAGGAAAGCCAAGGGGGTTGTGAAGGTTGAAATGGACATCTAGTTAACATAGACCAGAAAGAGAGGTGAAATCAACACCCACTGACTATGCATGTTCTTCTATTTATAGTAAGTTCACAATTTAGAGCCACAGAACAGTGGTTTCCAACCCATCTGGCCAGGACAACCACCTGGAATAGCACTGTAAGCAAGGACTCCAAGGCTGGGTTTTAGGCCCAGAATTCTTTCTTAATTTCTCAAATGATTCTGATAAGGAGATAGGTTGGGTAATTCTGGCATCTTGAGGAACTTCTCGCACCAACCCCTGCAGCTCTTTATTCATCCTTGGCCTGGATATTTGCAGGTGACTTCCAAAAGGTTGCATTGAAAAGAAAAATTCACCAGACTATTTGATGGACCTTTTTATAGCTTTTCTTCATGAGAAAAGGGAAATGAGATACTAAATGACACTGACCTATACAGGGCACCAAATCTACTTTCTTGAGCTCACTTCCTGAAAGCCAGCTACATGTTCTCCATTGCTCTTTAATACTTCATTGCCTAGTTTTAGAATTTTACTTTCAGAAAAACAAACAAGAGCATTCTATCAGTTTCCATGGTGATTTTTTTTGGCTCCTTCTGGAACATTTTTTATATGCAGAATAAAATATCTTATGGCACTCTGACAAATCTGAATTATCCCAGAGGATAAACTTGGTAGCAATCATCCAAAAAATTACATTTTTAAAAAATTTGTTGCAGCAGACATTTGGGGAAAACCTATGACAATGATTTCTGCATCACTCAAAATATCAGGGAAAAAAATCTCTGAATTATCAATTTAATCCATAAAAGGTGTTCAGATAATAAATACTCACAATCCCAAATGGCTTTACACAAGAGAGGACTTACTTATGGGCATTAATTTCTTAGCAGAGAAGTCTAAACTGAAACACAATGGAATAGAAACAGATGTTCAATCCATATATGCAGATAAGAGTTCTTCACTTGCCTGCTTATCACTAACAGAGGAGGAAGTGCATTCATTAAGGAAACAAAGCTTACCCAAGGGTAACAGAGCCAGATAGCCAGATCACAATTACCCATTGGTCCAGAGTACAACTGAATTTTCCCAATTTCAAAGGACAGAAGTTAAATACACTGAAAAACCAAATACACAGTTTGAAAATATAATGGAGGCAGTCCAGCCTGGTCATCCAAAGAAGACTGTTTCCCTTCCATCAGCTCTAGTTCATTTATGCCCAGAAATGAATTGTTTCATTCCCTTTTTTCTTAAATTCCTAGATTTCTTACACTGTTTTCATGAAAGTTTTGTCATATCCCCAAGCTTATCAAGCTAGTTTTGGCAACTGCAAGTAATTTCTGGTTGCACTGAGAATGGATTTTGAAGACAATATTCTACTTATAGAACAATCAGAAGAAGAGTATCAAACTCAACAGGTACAAAAGCCCACAGGCACTGTTTTCTTTTGCACACCTAAGACACAAAACCAAACTCAGGCTGTCCTTTCTGCTTTGCTGCAAATCTCAGCAAATGCCATTACCATGGGCCCAAATATCAGGCTAAATCTTTTTTAATGTTTATTTATTTTCGAGAGAGAGAGAGAAGAGCAGGGCAGGGGTGGGGATGGGTCAGAGAGAGAGGGAGACACAGAATCCAAAGCACGATCCAGGCTCTGGGCTGTTAGCACAGAGCCCAGTGTGGGGCTTGAACTCATGAACGGTGAGATCATGACCTGAGCTGGAACCTGGAAGTTGGACGGAAGTTGGAAGTTGGACACTCAACCAACTGAGCCACCCAGGCATTCCCATTGCACCATCTTTAACCCTTTCCTCTCCCATCACTGACACTTAGACTTCTTTACAATTAAGTAAGTGCTAAGGAACTTTATGGTGACGAAAAGGCAGAACCTAATGCAAAGGGCCTTTGACTGCCCTCATTTTCTCTTCTCCCACTCACTGCTCAGCCCCCTGCAGCCAAGTTTCTCCCGCATCATGCCCTCTCCAGCCTTCAGGAGTCATGTCCATTGGCAGCTTTCAGTTCATTATTTGCTTCCTTTGCAGCATCTGACAATTTGCTCACCCCTTCCTTCTTGAAAACTTGTCTCCCAGTGGCTTCTGGGACTTCTTATCCTAGCTTCTCAGTAGGTTCCTCTTCTACTCACCCTTTAAACTATGTGGCTCTTTGCATTCTCTTCTTACTTTTTGCACACTCCCTGGTCAATCTCACCCATTATCATGCCCTCAAGTGTCAGGTATACAGTGATGATCTACAGTTCTTTATCTCCAAGCTAGATATTTCTCCTGAATTCCGGACTCTTAAAATTACCCAGTGAACAATTCTAGGTGAAGGTTCCACTGAGTGTCTCAAACTCAGCTAAAACTAAAAGCCTTACCCTCCTCACAAAACATGTTCCTCCTTTGACATTTCCTAGATCAGTGAAGAGCACTACCTACCACGCTGTGGTCATGCTGGGTGTCATCCGTGAATGACACTCCTCCATTTCCCTGCAAGCAATCAACCTGACATTCCACTGATTCTAACTTCCAAATCACTTAATGCATATATATTTTCTCCAATCCCACTGAACGACTCTAGTTGGAGCCACCATCATCAGCCACCTAGATTACTCCTTTCCCTGTCTCTGATCTTGCCCCTTCCCTATGCTCCTTCCTCCCCACTGCAGGCCTAAGGTTCTTAACCCTGGCCACACACCAGAATCACCCATGGGGTTTTAAATATATACATATACACATACACGTATATGGACATGTACCTATACCTGCAAATACAGACCCCATGCTCTGGTCATGGCGATTCAAAAGGTCTGGAGTGGGACCCAGGAATCTGTATTATTACAAGTTCCATACGATGGTTCTGATGTGCAGCCAAGACTGAAAATCAATCAGACTGATTTTTCCCAACACAGCTCTGATCACACCTTACAAGGCCCTTCATGGTCAAGTTATGCTCAATTTTACGTTTCCCAAATGTGTGTGTTTTCCTTCAGTCCAGTCATAAAACCCACAGTTCCCTGGCTTTAATTCTTCCCACACCATATCCTACCTCTTTGCCATTTCATTCCTCCAAGAAGCCTTCACTGGCACCCTCTTTTCCAGATTAAGTGCTCCTCTGATATCCCCCTATATCCTTCTATATCTCTCTCATCAGAGCATCTACTGTGATTGCCCGTTAATCTGTATGTTTCTGAACTAGGCCATAAGCCTCAAGATAGCACATATCTCTCTAATTCAGTTATACCCAAGCACCAACCACCAAGCCAAACACAGAGTAGGTGCTTAATAAGGGAAATTAGCAGTCAATAATGTGGAAGAGACAGATTTATGACTGATTAAACTGTAAGATAGAAAATTCAATGTTAATTAGCACAGTCCTACGAAGATGAAAAGAAAAAGAAAATAGAGGTAAGAGCCATATGCCACTATGGGGCTCAAGCTCACAAACCATAAGATCATGACCTGAGCCAAAGCCGGATGCTTAACCGACTAGGCCACCCAGGCACCCCAACCATCCTTGCCTTTTTAAACACACAGTCATCCTCCTATTTCAGGCCTTCTGCACCAGTTAGCTGAACTACTGCAAAACCCTCACCCCAGCTCCAATCTCCCTTCACTACTGCCGTCTAATGTATAGACTGATAACTCCGTTCCCTCTGTAGTAAATAAATAATAAATACGTCAATAAAAGCTCTGATGACTCCCCTCTGTGCACGAATAATTATGTCCATAATTCTTCCTTCTTCCCAAGGCACCTAAAGTCTCTATGGATACAGCGCCCAACCCAGCTTTCAGCCTTGTCTACCTCACACTGACCCACTCTGTGCGAGCAACCTACTCTGTGCTACTATCATCCTGGGCTACTCACTACTGTCCAGTTCTACCTCCTATTTTCATGTTTCCATGTCTTTACACAACTCATTGTTGTGTATTAGATGCCTATTCCACAATAATGCTACACAGCAAACAACCACCAATTTCAATGGCAAACAATAAGTACTTACTGCTCATGCATCTGAGGTCAGTAGTTAGGTAGTTCTGCTGATCTTGGATGGACACACTCCCAAGTCTAGAGGTGGGGGTTCTCAATAAGGGGCAGTTTTGTCCCCCGGGGGGATATCTGAAGACAGTTTTAGTTGTTGCAACTAGAGGGGGATGAGTGCTTCTGGCATTTGGTGGTTAGAGGTCAGGGATGAAGCTAAATGTCCTAAAGCGGACATTCCTCCACAACAAACAATTCTCCAGCTCCCAATGTCGATAGCCACGCAGCGGAGAAACCCTGCTCTCGGGGTTGGCTGGCCATCAGCTGATCCAGGATGGCCTCCATCAACGGAGGCAACTTGGCTGTGTCCATGGTCTCCTCTCCTTCAGCAGAACCTCTTGGCCGCCTTGCCGTAGTGATGGCAGAGAAGCAAGAACAAGCAGAATTCTGCAAGGCGTTTACAGTCTAAGCGTAGAAATGGTACATCATCACTTCTGCCACATTCTGCTGGCCAAAGCAAGTCCGCCCAGATCCAAGGGGTAGGGAGACAGACTCCACCTCGCTAGTGGAGAACTACAGTCACTTGGCAAAGGATATGCAGACAGGATGGAATGAAGCACTGGTGCAGTCAACCATATGAATTTTGTTCCCTCTACAAGGGCACCATGAATTTGGAATTATAAATGTATTCCTTTCTCTATGCTCTCTTGTTGACACTTTTCTTTTGGTATTTAAAATATCATATGTTGTGCTACCTACCCTCAGGGATGATAGACAGCTGGTAGGCACTAAACCAGTTGCCGATGGCTGGTACACTATAACCGGGCTGTTCTGACTGGTTGGTGCTGTGCTGTTTTAGTAAGAGCTCTTAAAAATGTCAGCACCTTTGCCTCTTATTTGCCTGCTGGTCTCTTGCACTGGGGTGGAGGGTTGCTCACTAGAGGCAAAAAATGTCTTATTCTGCCTGCACAGTACCTGACACACGAGAACTGTCCACGAAGTGTATACTGAATAAATGGATGCATTCATAAAAAAGGACAGTGGCAAAGATATAAGGACATGCTCTGGGACATCTGTGACTCAGTGCGGAAAAGAGGAAGATTCTCCTAAAGAAACTGTCGTCAAATTTGCTCAGATATTTGGAATTTCAGACTGTTCTTTAGAGTCCGCCATGGCATACTATTTATTCCACCACATGAGCCAGGAATGATGCTGTTGGCAGAAAACATAATACTCCCTGGATGCACGTCCCTTCACACACACCCCTCCCCCCGCAGAAATAATCATTAAAATAAGGTTTGAATCTTACATCTGCCAGTATTGCCCTGTGCAACTCACTCCCTCGTTTTGTCCTCTGCTGGGTTCTCCACCCTGGCTGCATGCTGCAATCACTTGGGGGAAACCGTTATGAACTAACAATGCCCAGGCCCGGATCCAGATCATTTTAAATCAAAAGCTCCCAAGTGAGTGTAATATGCAACCAAAGCTGGTAACTGCTGAGCTAGTGATCTCTGCTAGTGGGGCCACGGGAATTATTATTGAAGGCTTAGTTTTAAAAGTAAAGTTCGAGAAAACCCAAATTCCTGTAAGATTTTATTTGAATGAAAGGCCCCAGAATTAAGCAAACTTGGGGGCAACGTGGATTTAGGTGTGAATGGTCCATATCACCAGTGATAACCTGCATCGGGTGGGATTCAGATTCGGAAGCTCCTTGATTCCTCTACTGTCTGGTGTTGTTTCTAATCTTATAATTTAAAAGACTAGGTTCAATTTGGAAGATATGTCTAGAGAGAACACCCCAAACTTACCATTTATGCAAATAGACTAGATTGGGACTAATGATTTTAGATCAGAATATCTAATAATGAATCCTTTATATACCAAACGTGACACATGAACAGTTAAAGCATGTGCTGATTCTGTAGCCAATTGTGGTGCCTTCAACTATGTCCACAAATTCTTTGAGGCTCCTCCTTTTGAAAGTGAAGCCTAATTCTCCTCCTTTTGAGGGTAGACTATACTTAGTGACTCATTTCTAGGAAATAGAATGTGGCATATATAGGAGCATGTAAGTCTAAGGCTAATTCATAATAAGAGTTATGCCTTCCTCCTTGCTCTGAGTCAGTCACTCAGGAGGTAACGGGGGAGTCAGCTGTATGTTATTAGGACACACAAGCAGCCCCATGGAGAGACCTAGATAGTAAGCTACTAAGACCTCCTGCCAATAGCCAGCAAAAACCTGATGCTCCTGCTCACATGAGTGAGCCATCTTAGAACAGGAGCTCCAGCCTCAGTCAAGCCTTCAGGTGATTGCAGCCCCAGCCAACATCCTGTTTGCAACCTCAAAAAAGACCCTGACACAGAACCATCCATCTAACTTTTCCCTAATTTCTGACTCACAGAAACAATGAAATAATAAATATGTGTTGGTTTAAGCTACTGTGCCCTGGGCTAATTTGTTATACAACAAATGTGTGTTTGTTATGCACCATCACAAACTTTAAGTTTTCTTGACAAATATCTAGAAGTGTCCCTTCTTATGTTTCTATATACTCTCAATACCCTCCCTGTGTGTCTCAGGAACATTGTTTGACCAATCCTTTCTTCTCTCTGTTAGATAATCTGTATCTCCCCTACTCTTCTCTGAAAACTTTCTAATATGTTCAAGCCTCTCCCATCCTTTTTTTTTTAATGTTTTTTTATTATTTCTGAGAGACAGAGAGAGACAGAATGAGCAGGGGAGGGTGAGTGAGAGGGAGATACAGAATCCAAAGAGAAGCTCCAGGCTCTGAGCTAGCTGTCAGCACAGAGCCCGACATGGGGCTCGAACCCACAAATCGTGGGTTCGACCTGAGCCGGAGTCGAACACTTAACCGAGTGAGCCACCCAGGCGCCCCAAGCCTCTCCCATCCTTAAATACAGAACCAAACGAATCTGACTGTGACTATGTTCCTCTCTTCTCGCTCCTCACTACTCTCCCTTCTTCACTGGCAAGCACCATGAAGTAATAATCATCAGTCCCTCTCTGTTTTCATGCCTCCCACAAGCCTCGGGCCATGGTAACCACTATGCTAACAAAGCAGTTCACACTGTCCTCCTAAGTCCCACAACCACAGACCTGTTTCTTGAATATTTCACAGGATCCTCAAAGCACACACGCAAGCCTGAACTCATTCTCTCTCCTCCTGCCACTCCTCTCCCAGGCTTCCCTAGGCTGGAAAATCACTGCACCCCAGTGAGCAAGCTATACATTCAGGAGCTACCCTCAATGTCTCCACATCCATAGTCACTAAATCTCTTCAATTTTACATCCCTAACATTCACTCCCACGGTTGCTACCATCATCACCTCTTATCTATATTCCTGCAACAACTCTACAGTCCCTCTGCTTTAGGACTGGCCACTATAATCATCCCTTGTGTTGCCACCGAGCTCATCAGCCTGAAAAATACTATAATTATGTCCCTTCCTTACATTTCCGTTATGCCCCATTCCTTATAGATAAAATCCAAATTCTATATTAAAACATTAATAGCAGTTAACACCTGCTGAACATTTGACCACATGTCAAACACTTTTACTGGGGCCTTACATGTATTAATTTTCTAGCACTAACCACAAGTTCATCAGGCAGACACTGAGAATACCTTTACCATTACATAGAAGATGAACTAAGTCTCCACAGAAGCCAAGTCAGTTCCCCATGGGTCAAAGAGCTAATAAATGGCAGAGTCAAGTTTTTAACTCAGGCTTTCTGAATCTGGAGCCCAGCCCTCTTACATTCCGGCACCAAATCCTAAAGCATGATGCCCAGGGCCTTCAATGATATGACCCAGCCTTTTCTCACAGCAAATGCTCTGCTCCAGCACTGCAGCTATCTAACTGTACCCTGTTCCCACAAACCCCCAAGCCTCTGCTTAAGCCACGCTCACAATCTAGAAGGCTCTTCTCCAGCCCTTGTTCTCACCTCTCCTCACTCTTACCTTTCTCATCCAAATATCAATATTTGCTCATTTTTCATGCCTCAACCCAACACCCATCTCCTTAAGGATGCCAAGGTTCCTTTGCTGTGGCTCTAAGAAAACATATACAAACTTGTTTCCTAACATTTTGTGACGGACTTTGCTGTGGCTCTAAGAAAACATACACAAACTTGTTTCCTAACATCTTGTGATGGACTGGAATATTATTCCAGAAACATCCACCTCCCTCCCCCTCCCTCTGTGAGTTAGAATGTCTTCATCATCCCATGACTCCAGATCTGGCCATATTTCTTGCTTTGACAGTACAACATGAGTAGATGTGAAGTAAGTGGAGATTTTAAGGCCATTTATGATTTGACTGTGCTGTAGTGCACCTGTCATTCATTTGCCATTAAGACAACATTCCCTCGTTTGCTTCTGATCCAAGAAGAACATAAAGACACATGAAGCAGACCTGTACCCAACCCACAGCCTTGAGCTGAATGCGGCCAACCCAGAGACTAAAGCGGAACCACTCCAGCTATCCCTTGGATCCGTGAGCAAGATAAAAGAAGCATCACTATCTGCCACTGAGTTTGTTACATGGCAATATTGTACCAAGAGTTGACTAATACATACACAGAAGTCTTTTTTTTTTTTAATATTTTTTTTATTTATTTCTAGGAGAGAGAGAGAGAGAGAGACAGCGTGAGCAGGGGAGGGTCAGAGAGAGAGGGAGTCACAGACTCTGAAACAGGCTCCAGGCTCCGAGCTGGCAGTCAGCACAGAGCCCGACGCGGGGCTCGAACCCACGAACCGCGAGATTATGACCTAAGCGAAAGTCAGACGCTTAACCGACTAAGCCACCCAGGCGCCCCACAGAAGTCTTAATTTCGTGTATTTGTTTACATGTCTTGAAGCCTGAAAACAGTGCTTAGAACATAGAACTCTTAACATTGTTGAGATATATTTCATATATTATAAAACTCATGCTTCTAAAGTGTATATATCAGAATCTTTTAGAATTTTCACTAGGTACTATAAATGAATGGGCAACCATGACCACTATCTAATTCTAGAATACTTCCATTACCCCAAAAAGAAACTCAGAGCCATTATCAGACCCTTTGTAGATTTTTGTAAATGAATAACTTAATGAGTGAAAATGCCAAGAAATTCTTAAAAGAATTCTTATGCCAAACTAGCAGGATGATATAAATATTGCAGAAAAAGAATCTTTTTCAGAAATGTTTCTCTATTAGGTATTTTAAGATCATTATTAAATAACTTATACACATACTTCCCATATATCTTAAATGTAAATATTTAATACTCTTTATTATTCTATTATAAGAGGCCATTTGGAAATTTAATTTTGGATCACAGAAAAATGCTATATTAAAAGCCATAAAGCATACAGGAGGGAAGAAAAAAATCTCACATGGTTCAAAGCTATCAGTAACTGAGGAAAACACGATATGGAATCTGCTTTAGTACTAAAAGAAAAACATCTCTTGGTCAAATGCCAAAAAATAAAATCTCAATATTTCTAATAATAAGAACCAGAGCTTTAAAAATTAGCAAATTCACACTTTAAAAACACAAATGTCAAAATCCCAAAGAAAGAATGGCAGGATTGAAAAATTAATGTGGTTGGATAATTGACACCATATTTAAACACTGTTATTCATTTTTTTGGTTACAAAGAAAACTATATTTTTAAAAACTCCATAATTACAGGCTCCTTTCATTGTATTAACCAAAAAAAAAAAAAAAAAAAGGAGAGAGAGGGGGGTTTTATCTCAAAGAGCAACTCCATAAAAGAGATGCCTTTGGGAAAGAAAGTTTATTGAATTCTTGTATCTTGAATAATGAGATACATAAGAAATAATTATCAAGGAAAAAAGGTTCTAAACTCAAAGAACATATTTTCCTTTTAGGTATTTACAGGTTTATGTACGTATGTATGCATTTTAGTAATCTCTACACCCAATATGGGGTTTGAACTCACAACCCAAAAATCAAGAGGGGCATGCTCTTCCGACTGAGCCAGCCACGTGCCCCAAAAAACATATTTTCTATGTATACAAAAAAGCAATGCACACTTTATTGTACTGTGCTATACAAAACTATTGTACCAAGTCTAAGAAACTAGAAAGCCATCACTCTAAGCGATATGACCCCCTTCAACAACAATGAAGTGAAAATCTGATCAAGGACTAGCAAAGTAGCCAGTGAGCTTCCAAGTATCCTGACCCCATCTAAGCTGTCCAACCAGTTTTTATTTTTACCCTCCTCCTTCCCCTGCTGGCTCTGCATAGGACCCAGCTGCGCTGTGCCAATCTGGGTCACTCAACCAGGGGATCAGTGGGCGACAGCCGCCTCTCCACTTTTAGAAGGGTCCCACATGCCTGCGGAGGGCACAGGCACAGAGCCAAGCGCTCTCCTGTCCAGAGTGTCCAGTGAACAGCAACTGTATGGTTTTGCTATTTCTAGGCTTCAGGCTTAAAAAAACACATCGTTACCTGAGGAATATGGAATTAAATGGGAAAAACAAATCAGATTCTGGTAGTGAATACTTCCATTTTGAACACTTTTTAAAAAATGTTATTACTCAGTGGAAAGATCCATATACATTGGGAAGAAAGGAAAACTGAAGTACCCAGAATGGACCTTTCTCTATTCTTTTATCTTTAGCTTTATTGAGGTATAATTGACAAATAAAATTGTAAGATATTTAAAGCATACAATGCGATAATTAGATATATGGACACATTGTGAAAGAATTCCTCTCATCTAGTTATTAACACATTCTATCACTTCACATATTTATTTGTATCTATTATATAGATACAAATATATATATATATATATATATATATATGACAACATATATTTGAGGACATTTAAATTCTAGTCTCAGCAAATTTCAATGACACAACACATGTTATCAACTGTGGTCACTATGTTACACTTTAGATCCTTAGACTTCATTTTTCTTACTGGTTAAAGTTTGTACCCTTTTACCAACCTCTCTCTATTTCCTCTACCCCCAACCCCTGGCAGCCACTTTTCTACTCTGTTTCTATGAGTTTAAAATTCTTTTCTTTTGGGGCGCCTGGGTGGTTCAGTCAGTTAAACACCCAACTTTGGCTCAAGTCATGATCTCATGGTTTGTGAGTTCGAGCCCCGCATAGGGCTCTGTGCTGACAGCTCAGAGTCTGGAGCCTGCTTCAGATGCTGTGTCTTCCCCTCTCTCTACTTCTTCCCTACTCATGCTCTGTCTCTCTCTGTCTCTCCTTCTCTCAAAAATAAATAAACATTTAAAAACTTGTTAAATAAATAAATAAAAAAATAAAATTATTTTCTTTTTTAAGATTCCATATATAAGTAATGCCATGCAGTATTTGTCTTTCTCTGTCTGGCTTATTCCACTCAGCATAATGTCCTCAAAGTCCATGCATGTTGTCACAAATGACAGGATTTCCTTCTTTCTCGTGGCTACATAATATTCCGTGTGTGTGTGTGTGTGTGTGTGTGTGTGTGCATACACAAACACCAAATCTTTATCCACTTATTTATTTATTGATGGGCACTTAGATTGTTTCCAGATCTTGGCTATGGTGAATAATGCTTTAATAAACATGGGAGTGCAATGCAAACATCTTTTCGCACTGTTTTCATTTCCTTTGGGTATATACCCAGAAGTGGAATTGCTGGGTCACATGGTAATTCTATCTTTTTTTTTAATAAACTATTTATTATTTTTTTAATATTTCATTTATTTCTAGGAGAGAGAGAGAGAGAGAGAGAGAGAGACAGCGTGAGCAGGGGAGGGTCAGAGAGAGAGGGAGTCACAAACTGAAACAGGCTCCAGGCTCTGAGCTGGCAGTCAGCACAGAGCCCGACGCGGGGCTCGAACCCACGAACCGCGAGATCATGACCTAAGCGAAAGTCGGACGCTTAACCGACTAAGCCACCCAGGCGCCCCAGTAATTCTATCTTTAATTTTTCAGAAACCTCCGTACTGTTTTCCATAGTGACTGTAACAATTTACATTCCTACCAATAGTACACAAGGGCTCTCATTCCTCTACTTTCATACCAACAATTGTTATCTCTTATCTTTCTGATGATAAGGATTCTAACTGGCGTGAGGTGATATCTCATTGTGGTTTTGATCTGCATTCCCTGATGATGAGTGATGTTGAGCACCTTTTCATGTACCTGTTGGCTATTTGCATGTCTTTAGACAAATCTCTATTCAGTTCCTCTGCCTAATTTTTTAATTGTTTGGAGGTTTTCCTATGGAGTTGTATGTGTTATATTATTTCTTATTGTTTTTATTTTTTTAATGTTTATTCATTTTTGAGAAAGAGAGAGAGAGACAGCATCCGAAGCAGACTCCAGGCTCTGAGGTGTCAGCACAGAGCCCGATGTGGGGCCCAAACCCACAAACAGTGAGATAGTGACCTGAGCTGGAGTCGGTCACTTAAACCAACTGAGCCTCAGAAGTGTTCCGGATTATATTACTTTTTAATCAACACTTCAAAAGCAACCTGATTCATTCTAGGAAAACCAATGAGGTGCTGGGTTGAGCCCCTGCCATTCAATGAAATCTTTAAAACTGAACCTTTTCTAGTCTTATAAAAAGAAGAATAAAACAATCTCTTAATGCTTTTTTTTAACCAGTCCCAAATTATAACCTTATGCTCACTTCCAAGAAGTAGCCACTGTTCTGAGTTTTTTATTAAAAAAAGTATTTCCTTGTTTTTCCCTATAGTCTTACCACCCCTGTGTATGCATTCATATATACTATCACATTTGAATTAAAATGTTGGTATCTACTTCCCCAGACTTTATTTTAGGGAATCCAGTGCTTTGTTATTGGGCAGAAGCCAAAATCTTCGTTAGAGATGGACCAGGGTGGCCCCTGTTTAGCTTAAGCTAATCAAGTCATCCATTCCCCTGGTGATCACAGAAGAGGGATGGGTCCCCTTCCCTTGCCTAGAGGGCATACAGAGAATACAAGGATTGGAATTGGTCTTGCCCGGCCAGGCCTCAACAGGAAAAGCCTGGACTTTCTGGGATAGTGTAGGGCAGGTGTGGATGCACTGTGTAAATCCTGAGCATAAAGCCCCATAATGCACAGTTCAGCGAAAGGCTGAGAGGATTCTCGTCCTTATGGATAACACTCTGCTGCTGAGTCAGCTTTTTCTGAAGTAGGGACCTATCTCCAGGCTGCCAATGAGACAGTAAACCATCTTCATTTCTGAAGTCAGGTTGGGTTGGGTTTCTGTTGGATGCAACCATCAGAATACTAACTAAAACACACACACACATACACACACACACTTGAAAGAAAAATTATGAAACACAACTGGATAAAAAAAAATTTTTTAACATCATACAATTCACAGCTCTTCATGGTAATTAAAAGTCAGTGACCCACCATATCAGAACAACAGGGTCCAACGGGCCACTGGGGGCCCAGAATTCCCATATGCATTACAATGTGGAGTTGGGAACATGCCTGGAGCCCCCTTTGGATAAGCTCTTTCTCCTCTCCAGGTGGCAGCAACTATCAAGCAGTGTAGTAGGTGATGAGATTCATTTTGGGAGGTTTCTTCAAAAATACCGAAAGTATGTCTAAGGCCAGCACCAGCCTCCTGCGTCCTTAGGCGCCGCCAACCCCACCCCACATTCCTCACTGCGCTCCCCCTCCCCACTATCCCTCAAGAACACCCTTGGTGAGAGCCTATGTCACACCCCATAGCACAGTGGTTACCAGCCAGGCTGCCTGGACCTCAAGGTCAGCTCCACCACCTAATGACTCTGTGACTTGACTTGTGTCTCTATAAAGTGGGAATTAAAAAGAGTTTGAACCTCGCTCACAGGATGGGCGAGAAGTAAAATGCTAAGAACAGGGCCAGGCAGGCTCCAAGCCCTCAAAACCTTCTGTCCGGGACTATGGTAATTTGCCGGAGTTTGACTAAGATGTGACCTCCAGGAGAGAGGCATCCGTGGCCCCAGGCTCTGGCCAGGCAGCACTGAGGACTCCTAGCTTCTGCCTGAGGGCTGAGCAGCCCTTCCCCTACCTTCTTCCTTGGGCATGTTCTGCAAGTTCTCACATCCTTTTCCTTTTGCCCGGCCAGCTCTTGCTCATCCTTTGGGTCTCGGTCTAAACAGCACTTCCTCAAAGGCCTGCCCAAGGCCCAGACCCAGCCTCCCCACAATCCACACAACCTGGTTTTGCCCTTCGGAAGATGCATTCCACGTGGAACTCTGTGTTCAGGGTCCACCTGTCACAGTGGAATATAACAGCACAGGGGCAGAACCACAGTTGTCCCACATACTGCTGAGTGTCCAAGGTCTTGTGACAATGGATAGGAAACGTGAAGCTCCTAAGAAAGTCTCCTTATGACCCAAGATCCCACATTCCCAGATGACAGCTGTACGTACGAGTGAAAGATAGTAAATCTGTATAAGATCCATTAAGATCCAAGTGTTTCTACTGCAAAACACATATCCTTGAAATTGAATGAATACTGTCCCAAAGTAAGGCAAATAACCAACAACCTCGTAGTTTGCAAAATCACACACTAAAAAATAGCAGGGCTTATGGGAAATATAGAGTTCAGGCAGAAGGCTCCAATCGCATTCAATTTTGTAACCAGAACACTGACAAAGGCAGTAAGAACACTGCAAATTACTAGCACAGACAAAACTGTTTCCTAGCAACTAATAGCACCATGTGCAAAGAAGATGCTCAATAAACAGCTGCTCAGGGGAAAGGAGGGAGAGTGGGGGGGGGGGGCAGGGCACCTGCTTGGTTAGAGTTAGTTAGGATCACGACTTTTAGAGGTTTTGCTTTTACTTCTGGAGCACAGCAGTCACTAGCCCAAGCTCAAGTTCTGGAATGGGACTGCCTGGATACAAACTCCGACTCCACCCCTTAGTTATCATTGGACACCAGGCAAATCAGTTAATTGTATTCCAGTTTTCTGGTCTGTAAAATGGGCATAAAATGATGCTCACCTGAGGAGCACCTATGCACCAGGCACGGTGTGAGGTGTGCTGTGTATACAATTATTATTATTATCTATATGTGTGTGTGTGTGTGTGTGTGTATATTACATATATATATACATATAGTATAATCCCATTAACTCAAGCAAGGGCCTTGACTAGCACTGGCACATAAGTGGTCATGAAACATGTTAACTATTACTATTTTTACTTGGCACTGAACTCGCCACTTTAACAGTTTATGTTATCACATTCTGTCAACTTTTGCAGCATGATGAATCAGGCTCTACTTGTCACCCACCCTCCTATTTATGACATCTCGCAAGGTCTCTGCGGAAATGGGTGGCAATCACATCTGCTGGCCTATGACAACATTCAGCTCCAAAAGGTCCTTTGTAACTTTTCTGCAGGAAAGGCAGAGAGAATGCTATTTCTCAGGGTTTCCATTGGGTCATGACAATTGACGGTCATAGCCATGGTCATTTATTACTCCCAGCTACTGGCCATTAGTTTTTATGAGATACTCTCCTTTTAAAAATGCCTATCTAATAAGAACTCAAACAGTCACCACTATAATAAAAATTCCTCTGTGATTTTTTTTTTTTAATATCCTGTGAGTAGAAGTATTCTGATCTTTCTTTCGTGCTAAGAGGTAGGAACTATCTGGACCCCCACAACAGGTAAGAGAGAAGAAGCTGACTGATTGCTTTGAGATGGGAGAGGAAGAGGTGAGAGCCCCAGGCCAGAATGCCAGGGGGGGGATATTTATTTAAAGAACAGAGATGTTTAAATAACAGGGCTCCCCAGCCCTGCAGACAGGAACCGTGAGCCCCACATCAGTCCAATCCAACCTGAGGGGAAAGTTGGCCTCCTAAGTCATTCCTTCAACTGATATCACCTGCCTCAGAGCCAACAGTGAAATCACTTTCCAAGTGTCCAATCACTGACTGTCTCCAGGCAACCAGTGGGTAAACTGCTTTTTTTAATCAGCCTTAAAAAAAAAAACAACTCTGCTTCCTGTCAGGGCAGCAACAGAGTCTATTTTCTCTGCCACGGCTGAGTCCAAGTGCCAATCAGGCAATTGTAGCTGGGCACAGGCTCCCTGAGAAACTTTTCAGGCTATGGGTAATGTGGTCACTGGGCCCCAGTGGGGAGCAGACTGAGGAGAGTAGGGACGGTGACGAAGACCCAGTCCTTGGCCACAGGAGCTCTGGGGGTTATCAAAGGAGGAAGACCATGATACATGACAACAGTTCTAACAGAGGTAAATACTAAACACCAGATTTGCACAGAGAAGGAAGGATTAATGGGCTTAGAGGAATCAGGGAGTCTTTCTCAGAGCCAGACATATATAAGCTCTATCTGGAAAGAATCTATTCCCTGGAGAAGTGAAGAAAGGACATCCCAAGGTCCCCCTGCCTCAACAACCATTCTCCCCTTTCTTCTGAGGAATAGAACCTGAGGACAATGCAGCTCCCCTGTAATCAGGACTGGCCACGGTACTGAATATGTGGGCAATAAAATATAAGCAGAGCACCGGGAAGAAATTTTTAGAAGGTATCTTATAAGGGAAAGATGTACTCTTCATTTTCCATTCTTCCATCCCACTTTCTGGAAAGATGATGTGATGATGAGTCTCTAGCAGCCATACAGAGCCATGAAGAAGGGAGTCTAGAGATGGCTGGTTCAAGTGTTAAAAGAGATCAAAGTCACAGACCTCCAGAGTTTACAATTTCGGGGATTCCCAAATGGCATATAAGTTTTTTAGTTTAGAAAGTCCCTTCTTTTAGAGAAGTCTGGGGCAAGGTCTGCAATTAGAGGACATCTGTAGGTCATCACCCAAATTCTCACACAAAATCACTCAGCCTACTCACTGAAAAGCAGGCAGGTGTCTTGCAAGCCTCTTCTTGCCACAGAGTGAAGTACGGCTTCTATAGCCCTGATTTTCTATAAGAATTTTAATCCCTGAATCTAGGCTGAAAAGAGAAATCCCAAGATCCTCTGTGCTATTTCTCTTAGAAGAGTTCTTGATTTTTTAGTGCGTGGGTCTAAGAGGTACAGTAGATCATCATGCAAACCCTACTCTGAGTGTAGGACAAGAACATTCAAGAACTTCTGACTCCGCCCCCTTTCCTGCCCCTGCCCCTCCACATACACGCACCTTCAAAACATCTGGAGAACTTTAACAGTGTTTCTAGTCTACCTTTTTTTCAAAGCATAATCACAATAAAAGCATGCGAGCCCTTGTCTCAATAAATCAGTGTCTAACTTATTCCCCCATTCAGCACCCTTCAAGGGTCTTAGCTTAAATATTACTTTCGTGGAGTCCTTGTCTGCCTCACATACTTTTCTCTTAAGCCCCCATTTTTGGTCTTCATAGTACTTATTCCAATTTGCAATTGGGTATTTATCATTTTAGCTCCCACACATACACATACTACACTGTGCATTTCAGGTGGATGGGAAGTCAGTGTATGTCATCCACCACCTGACCCTGGCTGTTAGCACTGTGCCCGGCACATTGTTGGGGCTTAGTAACCACTTTCCAGGAAACACATTCTTTAATTTGTTTAAAACACTTTTACACACTCTTGCTTATTTTCACCATTAATGCTTATTGTTAGTGTTTACACTGAAGTGAACTTACAAATGAGTGATAGCCAAGTGTCCCAAATAATTATTTAATTATTTTCATATGTTAAACCATTTGGCTGAGCCTATCCTCACCTTCATTCAGTTTCCTATTAGAATAAGATCATTGTTTGCTTATCATTCTTTTTTAAATACCTCTTTGGGAAGGAAATGACAGATGTGTACTCAGCACAATAAATAAAACTTCAATCCCTTGGTGAGAAAACTAAGGCTGAGGATTTTTTATAACAGTATTGGGTCATGGAAATAAAAATGCCACAAGCCCTTGCCCTTGACATTTACTTGAAAAAAAAAAAAAGAAAGAAAGAAAAGAACAAGTGCAGGTCTATTCTTCCATAGCCTCCTAATAGGCTATTTAGGGAAGGATGGGTGGGGTAAGGCTCTAAATTCTATGGTTGACCAGGTGGCCAAGCTACATCCCGCACTAGCTACCCCACAGTTAACTAGCTCAGGCAGAATGCAGAGCAGTGGAAACATGGAGCTTTCTCAGCCTAACCAATATTTTGTTCTTAAGGTCCCACAATAGATATAAGAGGCAGTTTTGCCGATAAAATAAGTTTAGTGGGAAAAGGTACCCACCAAGATATCCCTTAAGTTCATGTTCTATGACTATGTCACCTCATTTTTTCCCTTACACCAAAGATAATCCCCTGAGATACTACGGCCATCCCGTCAGGGTTAGCTGCACAGGGACATCTCCCTGGGGGTGTTGTTTTCAACACTCTGCACATGGAATTCTATCGCAGCAGCACTGAACTCCATGACATCGCTTTCCTTGTGGAGAGAGGTATAACATCCCCAAATGTCCAGGCAGAAGTCTTTTCAACAATTTGTCATTTTTTAAGAACTGGTTTTTTTCCCCTGTATCATCTAATAACTCTCTAGTTTAGGCTATCTTTATATTTCCCAATCACTGAAAAACAAAGTTCTATTATCCCTTCCTTTCCTCATCTGACTTCACTGAAATCGTCCTTTTTCCCACCCAACCCTCTGTCCGAAAAAGATCATATCTGAGACCTTTCCTTGGCTTCAAATGTAAACACACACACATCCTTAGGAACAAATGAGGGGGAAATGTTGTAAAATTGTTCTGCACATTTTTCCGAACCGCAGAAGAGTGAGTAAACTGGCCTTAAAAAGAAAATCTAGCTCCAGCAAGAGTAGTTTAGTCAAAGATCAACCAGTGTTAACTGATTCAGTCGTCACCCATGAAAATAAAGGCCAGAACGATTAAGGTTAGACTAGAAGGTAGGTGACAGGGATGCCGAGTACAAGCCGAGATTCCCAGGAGTCACAGAGCTGCTTTGTTCAGACCCTCTGGTTCTTCGGGATGGGACAGGGACACCTCAGCGAGAGGCTGCCAAGCTCCTCGTCTCGGAAGGACCTGCTTCTTGGCTGAACTCAACAACAAAGCTGTTCCCAGGTGCGATCTTGGCCAGATGGGAGCACTCTCGGGTGAAGGTGAAGGAGCTGTGGTAAAGCTTCTGACAGATGCACCAGTGGTGCTTAAACATATCAGCACGGAGAAAAGACATCGCTCCACACTCAGGTTTGGAAAATAACAGGCCACACAGGTTTTGGTTCAGACTCGCTGGGGAATGTAAAGTATGGAATAATGCCCCTTCTCCATTAGATAATGTGAAAAGCACACACAGACCATGCATTTATTCATTCCCACTGTGCAGCAGGCATTGGAGAGAAAACTGTAACGAGAGAGCCATCATCCCTACGATCATAAACATAATATTCTAGTATCTGTCTTTGTTTAAAAAAAAAAAAAGCATAGGATAATGAATCAGCAAGCTTTAAAAAAATTAAAAACTACTCACCTACCTATTGGCCACTTGCCCTCAAAAAGTTCAGTGGAGGGGCGCCTGGGGGGCTCAGTCGGTTGAGTGTCCATCTTCAGCTCAAGTCAAGATCTCAAGATCTGTGAGTTCAAGACCTACATCAGGCTCTGTGCTGACAGCTCAGCGCCTGAGGCCTGCTTCAGATTCTGTGTTTCCCTCTCTCTCTGCCCCTCCCCTGTTCATGCTCTGTCTCTCTTTCTCTCTCTCTCAAAAATAAATACACATTAAAAAAAAAAAAGTTCTGGGGCACCTGGGTGGCTGAGTCGGTTAAGCATCCGACATCGGCTCAGGTCATGATCTCACGGTTCGTGGGTTCGAGCCCTGCATCAGGCTCTGTGCTGACAGCTGGCTCAGAGCCTGGAGCCTGTTTCAGATTCTGTATCTCCCTCTCTCTCTAACCTTCCCCTGTTCATGCTGTCTCTCTCCCTCAGAAATAAATAAAACATAAAAAATTTTTTAAAAAAAGTTCGTTGGAGTGACTGTGGGCTGTGGCAGTGACAACAGGAAGCAGAAACCAGACTCTCGCAATACCGGACCACAAACAACCCCAATGCCTACGTTAGCAACGTGAGGTCTGAAGGCAGCAGGCAAGGGTGGGGGTCTGATTCTTCTTGCCCGAGCGCCTCCACAGCGCACCTCCTTGGGCTCCTGGGCCCCACCAGTGTTACTGAGGAGACCTGCCTGAGTGCAGAGGGCCCCTTCGTCCTGCAGCTGAAAGACACCAGCCACGGGGAGTCGTCTAGGGACCCACGGCTTCTGAAATCCACAATCTGCCCGCACCTACAAGGGAAGGGGGTGGGGGGTGGGAAATCTCTGCAATCAGAGGAATGGGATGCTTAGTCCTTACAGGAGTTGTTCAACTCGGTCCTAACGTGGGAAGCGATACAAGGATCAGACAACAAGGGTTGCAGAGTCAGACGGCCTGGGTTTGAATCCTGACTCGAACAAGCTCTTACTGACTAGGTGACTCTGGACAGGTTTCCTGATTCCTGAAAGTCCCAACTTCCTCAACTATAGATTTGGGGTATCTAAAGAGATACACATTCATAAAAGTTAAGCAATAATGCTTTAAGTCCTAGTTATGCCACTCACTTTTACGTTTGGGCAAGATACCAAATCTCTCAGAGCCTCAGTTTTTCTCATATGTAAATGGGGATAGTAATAGTACTTATTTCTAAGAGATTCATGCAGACCTAAACTTTTTAGGCCAGCACCTAGCACATAGTAAGCACTCAGTAAGTATCAGCTTTTTTCATCATAAGCATCAGTTTCATTACCAACACCATTGTGACCCTGCTCCTCCTAACTATAACACTGTTAAATTTCAGAATGGTTCCAAGCAAAAAGAGAAGCTGCGAAGGCTGACTTCCAGGAGCTGCCTGGCCCCACCTAGCACTGACTGCCACTCACAGAGGCATGGCCAGATGTCTGCATCATGGCTCCATTGTCATCCATCAGCGGAGAGCAGGGGACTCAGTCGCTGGGAACACACATCCCACCCTACCCCTTCCTGGTGACCAGAGCTCAGGCTTGCATTTGGAGCTCCCCTGATGTAAACTCGGTTTCCAGGGAGATGCTGGGGCAAGAAGTGCCCGCTCTGCCTCCTATTCCACTTCCTCTGTCCCCAAATCTGTGGGATCTCACTGTTCTACCACGTGACAGCATAGTGTCATAGCAGCCCTTGCATACAAACAGGCCAGATTATTTAAATGTCCGTGTGAGAAGGACTCTGTCTGCTCTAATTTACATATCCATTCAGACCCCTACTCCTTTCTTGATCTAGCCAGCAAAGGTTTTCTTCCTCCTCCTCAGGTCTCCAGGCAATGCTCAAGAAGCATATGCAGAGTTAAATCTTCGTTGCGGTAAAAAGATGTGTCCCTGCAGAGGTGGAGAACGTGAACGACTATATAACTTATGGCACATCTTCGCTTGTCATTACATTGCAAATGTCATATATTACTGGCTTCTCAATGCTAGATTCTCTTAAAGACTACTCATAAATTTTCCCCACTGCCAAACAATACAACATCTTTCAGTCTTGGAGAGCTAAGGTATCCTCGGTGCTTTTAATCTTCCAAATCAAGTCCCAGTTGAATAAGAAAATAATTCTATACGGACAGGGGAAATGACCCAAAGTGATGAACGGATCCCTCCCGGCACCAGTTCCCACTCATGTGAAATACGGATTAGGTCACAAATAAGATTATATTCAGCACCAAGCCCCAGAGGCATGCTATGATTAAAGTTAAAGGGGTCCAGAGACTTCTCAAGTTGAGAAGCAAGGCTGAGTTGGGTTGAAATTGTCAACTCCTCCTCAAAGGCCTGGCAACTTGTTCCAAATCATACCTGAAACCAAGCTGAAGGGACATCTGTGTCTTCAGAAAGTGTTTGGCACTGCAGAGAAGAACTACAGAGTAGAACAGATAAATATTGTTGTGGGCAGAGAGGCAAAGTGGGGGAGGGAGGGTTGATTACTAAAAAAATTTAGAATCCTCTACCTGCTAACAAACTCCTATAACTCAGTAAATACCATCAGAGGCAAAAGAAAGACAGGGAAACAGAGGGAGGAATTCTTCTTTTTCCTAGCAGGAGCAAACACAATTGTAGTTAACAAAACACTGCTATATTTGAGATGAATATTCAATTTGAGATGAATATTCAGACAGCCACTATTTGTCTAAAGACTTGCTACTAGATCATCTGCAAGAGGAGAGGCATTGAGCACTCTGCCTAAAGTTTAGTAACAAAGATTGTGCGTTAAACTTAAATATTCAACATAATACTGAGGAATGACTTTCTAAGCCTTAATGGACTACCAGGATCATTTTATGAGTAGGTATTACTGGTTTTGCTCCGATCTCTAAATATCTTTTAATGTAAGTTAACACAGCATCTACTTAAGTTCTAGGCCAGGTATTCAGAGCTAATAAGGTAAGATATAAGCATGAGATCAGTAGGTATTTGAGTTACATTTTTGGGGGCGCCTGGGTGACTCAGTTGGTTTAGCATCTGGCTTCGGCTCAGGTCAAGATCTCACGGTTCGTGGGTTCAAGCCCCGCGTTGGGCTCTGTGCTGACAGCTCAGAGCCTGGAGCCTGTCTTCGGATTCTGTGTCTCCCTCTCTCTCTCTGAACCTCCCCTGCTCACGCTCTCTCTCTCTCTCTCAAAAATAAATAAAACATTTTTAAAAAGTTTTTCAATGAATTATATTTTTTACAGTAAGAAACTTAGGATCCTGATGATTTTCTTTCAAAACAGTTGTAGGAAAACAACAATAATATCAATAACAGGAGTGTTAATCATGATAGTAGTGATGATGGTCATGGTACTAGCAGTAGGAATGGTAGTAAGAGTAACACCAGTAGCATTACTAATGGAGATAATACTAACCACTAGTTGTACAGCACTTCCTAAATACTGGGTACTATTCTAAGCATTTAAAAACTATTAACTGACGGGGCACCTGGGTGGCTCAGTCAGTTAACCGTCTGACTTCGGCTCAGGTCATGATCTCGTGGTTCACAAGTTCGAGCCTCGCATCAAGCTCTGCGCTCACAGTTCAGAGCCTAGAGCCTGCTTTGGATACTGTGTCTCCCTCTCTCTCTGTTCTCCCCCCCCCCCCCCGCCCCATCACTCACTCGCATTCTGTCTCTCTGTCTCTCTCAAAAATAAATATTTAAAATTTCTTTTAAAAACTATTAACTTACCTAATTCTCACACACTCACACTAGAGATAGGTAAGCTATTATTAGTGCCCCTGTTTTACAGATGCTTTCCACAATATATTTGTTATGTTTGTTGTTGTGAACAACTAGAGCCAGCTTTCAAAGAAAATATTTAGAACCAAAAGGAGAGGAAACGCAGCCTGACCAAGGTCACGCAGCTAGAAGGCAGGAGACTCAGGTTTCAAACCCAGGCTCCCCAGCTCCCAAGTCTGACCTCTTAATCCCTGTGCTGTCCTTACTGCCCTTTTGTTTAGGAAGGGCTTCTAGAAAAGGAATGTGGAAGGAAGTTAGGCTCCTGCCTGCTGGTAGCCACAATTAATACTGGAAGTTTGCTGCTCCTTTTAGGAGTGCCCTAAACCCACATGAAGACATATAGCTATTAAAAAAAAAAAGAAAAAAATAGCGCTGCCTTAGTGAGCTGCTCCCACATGGTCTGTGACCTCCATCAGGGCTTTCACGTTTGCCAGCTAAGGCAGAGGCTGGGGGTGGGCTGAGGCGGGAGCATCAGTTCCCAGGCCACCGTTTCCTGCCAGTAACAGGGCCCTCCAACAGCCAAGGCTGAAGGCTGACAAATTCCTCACCAACAAGTGATCTCACGGAGCTTGCTCCTCAAGCCTTTATTAAGAATGAACCTTTTCTTGCCAACCCATGACTCAAGGAAGACCAAGGACTGAGGAGGAGAGACAGGCTGCAAAGTTTGTTTATTAACCTGCTGCACCCAAGGGAACGTTTTTCTGAAAGGACGAAATTCCTGACGACTCAAGGGGGGGGTGGGGGGAGGGAAAGCCTGTGGGAAATTTAATCACCGACAGAACAAAAGTGAAAAACAAAGCCCTACCAATGAGGATGTTGCTGAAGACAATGGGCCCCTAAAGGAGATGCGATTGTCTCGAGATAACCATCCACCCAGGAATCCGGCTCGCTCGGAGTACTACATTATTGCTCTATTAGCCGAGGAATCTTTGTTCACCGGGCAACTGCGCCCAAAACCATCTGTTACCGCTGCCGGGTTCCCCTGGTTTGCAGACGCGGCATTTACATTTCAAGAGGAACCTCCGGGAAGGAAAGGGGGAGGTCACTATCTCTCCCTGGAGCAACTACCTTTTTATACGGCCTGGGAGGGGAAGCTCTCCTTTCCCAGAAACCGAACTCCACAACTGAAAGGAGATAGGCCGCTTCAATAATGCACGCGCGGAGCAGAGCGCCAAGGCCGCCTAGTCCTAAAGCCACGCGCGCCCCTCGCTTTTCGCCTTCTCAACTTAGCATCCTGGAAAGGTAGGATGAATAACGCCGCACCGTCTACAGGGTCTAATGGGGCTCTGCTTTCCTAAGGAAGCCCTTCTTTTTTTTTAAGCCAATGGAACCAGGACAAAAGCTGATAGCCTGCACTGCATATATCTAGCCTAATGTATACCACCACTTAAAAACAGACGGCGGTCCTCTGGGCCGAAGGAGATGGTTTACATCTTGACCTAGGTGAGGGCTCTAATTGTGTGCGTATACACATGACAACATTTGTGGAGATGTGCACTTAAGATTTTTGCACTTTTCTGCATGGAATGTATACTAGAACACATTTTTTAAGTAGACGATATCAATGTTACTATTGAGGATATTGGGGGTAAACCACTTGCCTTCAAGAAGTGCAAGACTGCCCTCCCCTGACACCCTCCCCTCACCTACTCTCCACATCCCAAATCTCGCCTGAGAAGTTGAAAGTTCAAGAACATGAAGAATACAGTTCTCCAACTCTCAACTAACCCAGTGAATACAAATATGTCTGCTGTGTGTCCTGTGAGCCTGAGTAGGCAGCAGAGAGAGCATCTCACACCCCAAGCCTTTCCAGCCACATATCAAAATTTAAAAGCCCACGTCTTTTTCTCATCTGGTCCTGAGCCATCAAACTAGGAGACAGATGATTGGAGCTTTTATCAAGAGAGCCTCGAGTTTATTCTTCTGTTTCTTTAACCCTATTTTTAAATAGATGTTTCTGAATGCTGCCTAACGATCCTGCTTGCAGCAGGTTAACCCTGTAAGGCGGGGAGGCCCCTTGCGGGAGCATGAGGACAGCCTTAAGTGAGGGCGGTCTCTGCAGGTTTAAATCTGTACCATCGTAGTGCTGTTACCCCAGCAGCAGCTTGAGAGCTGTTGGGCCACAGGGGATGTCCCTAAGTGACAAGCTGGGTACTAACAGGCTTCACCATTGCGGGGCCAATGACTTAGCGGTACCTTTCTTCGAGCTATCAGCGAAGGAGGGCTGCCTGTCACTGAGAAAAAGGGTCAAATTTGCCTTCCGCTAAGCCTTCAGAAAGGCGGTCCAGCGAAACAGAGGCCCAGTGTACGGCACAGCGGGTCACCTTTCCCCGCTCGCGCCCTCTAAGCGTCCTGATCCCGGGAGACACGTCATTTCAGGAGCGCAGGGCCACCAAGCTGTATCTACAGATAGACATCGAGAATCAGGATCACGCAGCGAGCGCTTCCTGGACTGAGCCGAGAGCTCCAGTGATTTCCCTGGCCTGCCACCGAGTCATTTAAGAAGTGAAATATGCAGCGGGGCCGGGTCCCCGGCGCCTGGGAGCCCGCCCCACCGCCTCCGGTACGGAGTGGGAGCTGCCAATGGCTGGGCAGCGTCTATGCGGATGGCGCGCTCGCAGGTGGGTCTTGCAGGCTCCCGGCCCTGCGCGCTATGCCAGGCTCACACCTGACCCACTGCAGGAACAGAGCCAGAAGCCCCGGAGGGTACGCGCTTCCGTAGAGACACTGCCAACCCCGCTGGGGAGTAGCTGAGAGGGGGGTCAAGAGGCAGAAGGTAGGACGGGGAGCAGGACCCCCTGAAATGCGGCGCCCGCAGCACTCTGGGTCTCGCGCTTCCTGCGCCTTTGCGGCGCCTCTGCGGGCACAGCGCTTCCTTTGGCCCCGCGTGGAAGCGGCGGGAGCTGAGATTTGCGGGGCTGGCGGACAGGAGGGATGGAGGCGCAGGGGCCGGATTCCTGCTCTCCACGCGCACGGCTACACCGCAGCGTCCCCTTTTCGCGCCCACCCTCGCCCGAGACCCGTGCCCAGGCATCACAGCTCGCCCGAGGCCCCGGGCGGGTGACCCGGAGCAGCTGGCAAAAGCAAGTGGGGGGCGGGGATGGGAGAGGCGAGACTGGACCTGTCGTCCGTGTGTGCGGGTCGGTGGCTTCGGACGCCCCTGCAAGGCCTCCCGCGGGTCCCGGGCACCTACCTCGATCCACTTCTGCGCCTCGGAGAAAGCGGGCTCAGGGGGCGGCTCCGGCTGCAGAGGCTGAAGCGCTTCCAGACCCAGGGCGGGACAAGCCATTTGCGAAGCCCCGCGTGCACTCGAGCGCTGGGCCGCTGGGATGAGGACGGCCGCCGCCGCCGCCGCCGCCGCCGCAGGAGCGCGCTCCCCGCCCCTTCCCGCCCGCCCGCTCTCCCCTCCCCTGCCCGCCCCGCCCCCGCCCCGCGCAGGTCCGGGAGGAAAGCGGCGCGCTGCCGGAGGACGCCGCGGCAGCTGTTGCCTGCGCCGCCCGCGCTCCGCCGCGCCCCGAGTCCCCGGCGGGAGCAAGCGCCAAGGCGCCGGGACCTCCCTCTCTCCCCACCTTCTCCGGCGGTTCGCCCCCCACCCCCACCCCCACCCCCCGGGGAGAAGGTGTCAGCTACCTACTAAAAATAACCACGAGGGAGCACTGGGTGTCTCCCTGCCTGCCCGCAGCGGGGCCTGGAGAGGGACTCGGCCAGCCGCCCCGCACGGCCCCGCGCCGGGCCCGCGGCTGCGGACGCGCGGGTGTGGCGGCACCTGGGAGACGCGCGCCCACCGTGACGCACGCGTCCCCGGCGGAGCTGGCGCGGCCGCTCGGATAGTGGCCTGGCCGCACCTGCCGTCCTTCCCGGCCTCTGTCCTGGCGCTAGGGAGGGTTCAGTCACCAGGTCCTTTCCTAAGAAAAAGGAAAAACGACCCTTAATAAGCCTTTTTTCTTCAAGCGAGCTATCTGTGACCCCGTCTTTTGATTCATTCAACCCATATGTACTCTGCGCCTACTGTATATCAGACACCGAGGTTGGCGCTGGGGACCCAGAGATGAAAAAAGAAAAAAAAATTTAAAACTCCGAAATCTATGCCCTCTAAGATAACTACATTCTAGAGGGAATGGGGGGAGGAGGGACAATAAACATGTAAAACAAAATCAGGTAATTGTGGAGAGTCATGTACTTTAAGAAGATAAAGGAGAAGATAAACTCTGACCTGGGAAGGGAGAGCGTTAGCTAACTTCCGATTACCTCTCCATCCTTCATCTGGGAGGCTGATCTGATCTGTGTGTCCAGGTTCCAAGAATGGAAGGAGGCAGGAGGTGGGGCCCCGGGGTGGGGGTGGGGGGGAGGGTTGGAGGAGAGAGAGGTGGAGTGTTTAAGCTGCCTCTTCCTGCAGAAGGCCAGCAGATGGGCTGCACCAATCCCCTGAGAGCCACAGTTCTGTCTGGGGCGCGTCCTTGGGTTCTCCAAAGTTTCCCGTCTCCTCTCGTCCCATCCTATTTCCCCAGGCCAGGTGGCGGTAAAGGCCTCCCAACTTATCATGGCTTCCCCACCCTGCCCACTTCCTCCTAATGGTGTCCTAATAAACTCCCTCAGCCAGTCTACTGGAGCATGCCTTCTGTTCTGCTTGAGAGCCCAGCTGATGATCCCGGAAGGTTTTTCTGAGGAGATGAGGTGATGAGGGGACGTGAATGGGAAAGATGTTAACCATGCAGCAATCTGGGGTAACGTTTCCAGATGCATACATGGGCTTTGAGATAGGAGTGAGCCTGGTGGTGGTCAAGGAACCCACAGAAGGCCAGCATGACTGGAGTCAGGTGAGGAAGGAACCAGGTGGGAATGACGGCATGGGAGACGCAAGCCAGGCCACACCTGGGGTGGGGAAGGGGGCGGTGAGATCAGGCCATGGCGGGGTTTTACTGTGTGGGCATCCACAGGTAAGCCCAGGGCTGGTACCTAAGAACTCAATACTCTTAGCTAACTTAAAGCAAATGGATTCACATTTTAGAATGGCTGATGGCAAGAGGGGTTGGACAGAGCAGGAAATCCGTGAACGTCTCGGCAGCGAAGTCTGTTCCCTGTTCAAAGTCCAAGTTTGGTTTTTGCCCAATTCTGCTGCTTTAATAGGGGAATGGAACAAAAAGCAGGCCTGAAATTCCACCATTACCGGCTTTGGAGTCAGACAGCTTTCAGTTTATTTACTTTTAAAACACTTACATGGCACTTGCATTGTGCCAGGCGCTGTTCTAAGTGCACTACAAATAATTGACTAACTCATTCTCTATTCCAACCATGTAAGATAGACTATTATCAAGCCCTGTAAGGAACTAGGAGAAAGAAGGGGGGAGGGTCCCCCCTGGTGAGCACAGAAGCCCAGATTCAAGCCCAGACAGCCTGGCGCCAGATCTGCCCTTACCCACACACCACCCTGCCTTGCCAGCCCCGGTCCGCTTACAATGTGTGCCTCAGTTTCCTCATCTCCAATGAGGTCGAAATGGCAACATTTCCGCAGAATCATTGTGAGGAGCAAAAAGGATTTCAGACTGTGAAAGGACCAAAGTTGGGGCTGGCAGATAGTTAGTGCTCAGCATAAGCCAGCTGACCATCCCTCCCCTCCTGCCTTCCAAAAAGGAGGGAAGGCTGAAATCACAAAGAGTAAAGAAGACAAGCCGAGGGAAAGGACTAATAAAATATTGTCAGAGGATGACCGTGTCTCCGCAAAGAAACACGGGAAAGTAAATAATTCACAAACTGACTCTAACAGGAGACGCCACTTTGGGCAGGTCCTTCTGCAGGGAGTCACTAGGAGGAGAGGAAGCCGCTGCCCCAGAATCTGAATCTGTTTGAAAATTACTTCATTGGGGCGCCTGGGTGGCTTAGTCGTTTAAGCGTCCGACTTTCACTTGGGTCATGATCTCGCGGTTCGTGGTTTCGGGCCCCGCGTCGGGCTCTGTGCTGACTGCCAGCTCAGAGCCTGGAGCCTGTTTCAGTCTGTGACTCCCTCTCTCTCTGACCCTCCCCTGCTCATACTGTCTCTCTCTCTCTCCTAGAAATAAATAAAACATTTTAAAAAAAGAAGAAAATGACTTCATTAAGATGAAATCTATCATATCTGTAAAACTCTGCTACTGAAACTGACATTCAAACTAAAATATGTTTTTTTCTTTAAGTGAAAATACTTTGTCTTTCAAGGTTTATAATCACACAATAGCACCTACTTTTCCAGCACTCTATTACCAATAAGAAATCCATGTAGATTACCAATGACCCAAGGACTAATAGAGGTAAACCTAGTGCCATTATCAAAAATATCTACAAATTACTGTTAAGCACCAACTATGTATAACAGATTCAGAAGAATCCACAAGGGACACAGACCTTTTCCTTTAGGAGCTAATGATTTTGTTGATGAAACATTTTCTTGGGGCGCCTGGGTGGCTTAGTCGGTTAAGCGTCTGACTTTCGCTTAGGCCATGATCTCGCGGTTCGTGGGTTCGAGCCCCGCGTTGGGCTCTGTGCTGACTGCCAGCTCAGAGCCTGGAGCCTGTTTCAGTCTGTGACTCCCTCTCTCTCTGACCCTCCCCTGCTCACGCTGTCTCTCTCTCTCTCCTAGAAATAAATAAAAAACATTTAAAAAAAAAAAAAGAAACAACATTTTCTTTTCTGTATAACGTAATTTTCTTTAAAAAAAGTTTTTAATGTTTTATTTATTTCTGAGAGAGAGAGAGAAACAGCGTGAACAAGGAAGGGTCAGAGAAAGAGGGAGACACAGAATCTGAAGCAGGCTCCAGCTCTGAGCTAGCTGTCAGCACAGAGCCCGACGCGGGGCTCGAACCCACGAACCGTGAGATCATTCCCTGAGCCGAAGTTGGATGATTAACCAACTGAGCCACCCAAGCGCCCCTGTATAATGTAATTTTCAAATATAAAAGTAATGTACACCCATGGGAGAAAATTTGAAAACTATAATGAAGAAACCAGAACCAGAAGAAAGTCCACAATTCAACGATCTTCACTATTTGAAAGGTACGAAGCAACATTTTTGTTGGAAAAAAATAACCACATGACAAAGTACTCTATGACAAATGCTAAATGAAAGATTTGGTGTATTCAAAGAGCATGAATTTTTTGGTGGCAGATTTACTGAGAAATCATTCACTTACCATACAACCACCCGTGTGAAGTATACAGTTCAGTGTTTTTTAGTACATTCACTGAGTTGTGCAACAATCACAGTTAATTTTGGAGCATTTTGGTCTCTCCAAAAAGACACGCGTACTCTTTAGCTGTTATCTCCCAAATTTCCCATTCCCCTGACAAACACTAATCTACTTTCTGTCCATATAAATTTGCCTATTCTGGTATTTTGTATAAATGAAATCACACAATATGTGGCCCTTTATGTATTGCTTCTCTCACTTAGCATAATGTTTTCAAGGTTCATCCGTGTGGCAGCATGTATTAGTACTTTAGCCCATTTTACAGGCAAATAATATGCTACTGTATGAGGATATCACATTTTGTATATCCATTCTTCAGTTGATAGACATTGGGTTATTTTCACTTTTTAGTTATTGTGAATAATGCTGCAAATAAACATCCATGCACAAGTTTTTGTGTGGACCTATGGTTTCATTTCTCTTGGGTATATGCCAGGTGGAATCCCTGTGTCATATGATAATTCTATGTTTAACCTTCTGGTAAACTACCAGGCTGTTTTTTTAAAACGGCTGCACCATTTAACTTTCCCACCAGCATCTCCACCTCTTTGTTAACTCTTGCCATTTTCTGATTTTTTGATTATAGCTGTCTTGGTGTATGGGAAGTGGCTTCTCACTGTGGTTTTAATTTGCATTTCCCTGATGACTAATTTTCCCTGATGCATTTCCCTGACGCTCCTTTAATTGAGCATCTTTTCATGTTCATCTTCTTGGGAGAAATGTCTATTCATATCTTTGTTCATTTTTTAATTGACTCATTTCTCTTTTTATCATTGAGTTAGGAGAGTTCTTTATATATTCTAGATAGGAGTCCCTTATGAGATATACTATTTGCAAATGTTTTCTCCCATTCTGTGTGTTGACTTTTCACTTTTTTGATGCTGTTCTTCGAAGCAGAAACATTTTTAATTTTGATAAAGCTGAAGCTATCTATTTTTTTTTCTTTTGTTGTTTGTGCTTTTGGTGTCATATCTAAGAAAGCGTTGCCTAATCGAGGGTCACGAAGATTTGTGCCTATGTTTCTTCTAACATTGCAATTGTCATTCTTACCTTTCGATCTTTAGTCTGTTGTTACTTGTTTTTTATAAAAGCATGAGTTTTGAGGTCACACAAATTGAGGGTGGTAGTCGGGGTCTTCTGAGAAGCAGAACTAAGATGGAGTTGAAGGTGCAAGGATTTTATTAGGGAAATGACTTTAAGAGAAAATGCTGAGGAAGCAGTCAGAGCACAATGCAAGCCTGACCTGAAGTGAAGAGAGGGAAGGAAGGTCAGGTAGAGAGTCATCTCAGGCTGCCTTTCACTTGGAGGAAGGTTCAGCGAGGAGGTCTGGGAGCCAGTCTACCGCCAGAGGAGTCCCAGGTCTGCCCTGAACAAGCATGCCTTAGTATCCCTGCCATATTTAGTAACTGGCTGGGAGCAGCCCAGGGGAAAGTGGGGCTCAGTGCAAACATGGCAATGGACCTCAGAGCACAGCAGCTGGGGCCACTGGTCAATTAAGCTCCCTGAAGGGTGCATTTTACAGTTGCCACACTCAAGTTTGAATCCAGCCCTGTCACTCATTATGTTACATGAGTGAAAATCTTATTTAGCCTTTCTGGGTTTTCAGTTTTATTGATAAAACATCTGCTTCCTTCATGCCATTTAGAAAGCAATGGTTAATAATAACTTTGAGGACATCATATATTAAAATATGTATATCTATTAATATACAAGTTGAGGTAAATCAATTGAACAAAGACTCTCTCACTGTGTAAAAACAGTTTGAAGATTTATGGTTGAAGGTAAATAAGTGTGCTAAATTTCTCATTCTCCAAAGTCTGACTTTAATGCCACCTTTCTGGCAACTTCCTTGGCAACCAAGTCAAAATTAGTCATCTCTCTTCTTCTGTTCCCATACTACAGTGATTCTCAACACAGGGAAGTAGGTGTGAGAATCTTTAAGGAGGGTTTTGGAAAATACTCTCAATTCATCATTGCTTCAGTGTTTAAAGTCATTTAAAAAGAACATGAAGGGGCGCCTGGGTGGCTTAGTCGGTTAACCGTCCGACTTTCGCTTAGGCCATGATCTCGCGGTTCGTGGGTTCGAGCCCTGCGTCGGGCTCTGTGCTGACTGCCAGCTCAGAGCCTGGAGTCTGTTTCAGTCTGTGACTCCCTCTCTCTCTGACCCTCCCTTGCTCATGCTGTCTCTCTCTCCCCTAGAAATAAATAAAAAACATTAAAAAAATAAATAAAATAAATAAATAAAAAGAACATGAATAGGGGCACCTAGGTGGCTCTATCAGTTAAACATCTGACTCTTGGTTCTGGCTCAGGTCATGATCTCACAATTCGTGAGTTCAAGTCCCACGTTTGGCTCTGCGCTGACAGTGTGGAGCCTGCTTGGGATTCTGTCTCTCTCCCTCTCTCTGTCCTTCCCTTGCTCATGCTCCCTCTCTCTCTCAAAAATAAATAAACTTTAAAAAGTTTTAATATAAAACATAAAAAACATGAATAACAATTTTAATTTCCCACACTATGACAGACTAAATAACTTTTCTGCTACAAAATTCCTATAAATGCCATACAAAATAAATAAAAATATTCCTTCCATGAAGAGCTGAGCTCAAAATATATTAACAGAGATTCCCAGGAGGTAAAATGGGAAGGAAAGATGATACCAGAGCAGTAAATTCATGATCTGACCCTCGGCTGCCCCATGGAGGGCCATAGTGCGTTGTGGCTGCTAGACTAGGAAACCTTGGGCTGGGGATGCCGGACGAGAACTTGAGGCCTGGGGCCTGTGCCGTGAGAGAATGCAACTGAGCAGCAATGCTTACACACACACACACATGTGCACACACACACACACATGTGCACACACACACACACTGCTCCCACAGAGAGAGGCTGCACCAGAAAGTACCCTATCACCACGGAAGGAGACAATAAGAAAGCTGCTTTGTCTTGACTTCGGCTTTGGGTTGGGGGATGTGGGTGACTCTCCCTGGAGAATGTGTAAACCAAAGCCTAATCCTCTTTATGGACAACATACATAGGATCCAAGGCCCCTCAAGCTAAGAAACGAACTGAGAATTTAGTCTAGGACCTCTTGGACACCTAGAAGAAACAAATGTAAAATCCCATTGGAAGATGTGCCTTCCATCCAAGCTTCGTGGGACTCCCACAAACAAACCCTGATAAAGGTGAGTTTTCAGTTTTAAAATGCAAAATGCAGGGGCACCTGGGTGGCTCAGCCACTTAAGCTCTGGACTTTAGCTCAGGTCATGATCTCACAGTCTGTGAGTTTGAGCCCACTTCAGTCTCTGTGCCAACAGCTCAGAGCCTCGAGCCTGCCTCAGATCCTGTGTCTCCCATTCCCCTCTTCCCCTCCCCTGCTCACGCTCTGTCTCTCAAAAATAAAATAAAAACATTAAAAAAAATTTTTAAATAAAAGTACAAAATGCATGCAAAAACCATGTAATCTAAACAAAATTTCAAGAGACATAACAAAGAACCCAATTAGGTTTCCCAGAAACTCATTTAATAGAGCTATTGGTAAACATTATAAAATAAATTTTTAAGTGATTAAAGACATAGGATAATGAATCCAAACAGAAGAAAATAACAAGATACAGTAAAAAGGGCACACAGATATGAATGAGTGTGAAAAGAACAACTACAAAATTGTGGTCATAAATTTAAAATGCAAAGGATGAGTTAAAGTATAGGTTAGACACAAATGAAGAGAAGATTCATGAATGGGAAGATAGATCATTGGAAATTATACGGCATGAAGCATAGAAAAATAAGAAAAAATACTAAAGAATGGTTAGGTGAGTACAAATTTTCCACAGAACAATTACTAGGAATTACACATGAAGAGAATGGAAAAAATAAGGAGAGGTGATATTTCAAAAGAGAATGGCTGGAATGCTTTAGAATTTATGAAATGCATGAATCATTAGATTAAGATAGCATAATGAGTCCAGAAAAAAGTATTACACTTATTTAAAAGAGACATTATTTAATGACAATGAGAAATACTGAGATGGCTGCTTCTTTATGCCTCTACGATAGCATATAAAATATTGTACTGTGGTTAGATGTATAGTAGGAATCAGTCCTTTCCTTTGACACTGCACTGTCATGGTTAGCACCAAGTAAGTGCTGAGTAGATGGGTGGATGGATGGATGGATAGATGGATGGATGGATGGATGGATGGATGGATGGATGGATGAGTGAGTGAATGAACCACAATGGCCAGATGTCCAACAAACTGTTTGAGCCAAACTATAGTGAAGATCAATTACACATCTTACATATTCATTTTTAATCTTTTAAATTTTTCAACTGTATTTATCTTACAAAATTTTAAGAAGACTTTGTAAGAGAAATGTGAGTAAAAACTATGCTAAAATGACACTTGTGAACTATTGATCTTCTGGGTAGTAAGAGACTCCTTAAAAGTCATATCATTCTTCAAGTCTTAAAATGTTTATTTCTTTTAAAGTTTCTTCCTTTCCATTTTCTTCCTTCTGAGACTCCTCTTTTTCGAGCTGTTCCTCCTGATGGTTCCCTATGCCTCACCTTTTCTCTCCATTTCTCTGTCTCTTTGTCTTTCCACTTGATGTTCTGGGCAACTTCCTCAACCTTCATTCTTAGTCTCTGTGTTGAATTTTTAATTTTAATAACTCTAATTTTATTACTAAGAGTTTGCTTGTGTTGAGTATTGCTTTTTCTAAGCAAAATATTCTTGTTTTATGGATACAGAAACTCCTTAAACCTGAGCATATTAGAAATTTTAATTTTTTTTTGAGGTGATGGAAATGCTTTGGATCTTCATGGATGGCAGTTATACAGTTATATAAATAGATAAAAATGTAATCTACATATTTAAGATTTGTGCATTTTACTCTTTGTAAATTCTTCTTTAAAAAAACTGACTTTGATGTATTGGGAGAATGAGAACAAGGGTAGATCTGGGTTTTACTCATCCTGAACCTTTTACAAATTACAAATACAAAATTGGCTTTGAACATGAATATTTGTTTCAAATGATGAAATAAATTACAAGTTTTAAGAAGCTTTCAAATACCATAACGATTACAAAATCCAGAAGCATAAAATTATATTTGTTAATTCACTGCCTGACACATCTCTGTAAGGCTTCTTTCCTACCTTTTTGGGGATTGCCCTCTTTGATGACCTCTTCATATGATATTTAGTCTAATTATTTTCTGTAGAGAGAAGAGATAGAGAAAGACACCTCAGTCTTATGTTTTGCATGGTAAATTGACATGGCTTTGCATTGGCTTTTTTCACTAAACTTTTCCTTTATTAGACTTTATATACTCATAATGGGAATAAATAAAATAATAAAAATCACAACATACATTACAGAAAGGACAGAAAGGACAAAAGTAATAGGTTAATATTTTAGTTGCATTACTATATTTAGTTATATTACTATAAAATGGGGGAGAAAACACATGAAAAGTCGATTCCAAAAAATAAACTCTGCAAAGTTCAGAGGTTGATTTTCATGAAGAATAACAGCATTGAAATAATTCAAATTCTATTTCTTCATACTTAAAATTGTCATGCTATCGTTTTTTATTTAGAAGCTACTGGTTCACATCCAGAGTGCATATTTTCACAGGGGTTAGAGACACACCTGTGTTTGCAGTAAATTGGAATAATTCTGAACCATTATGCACTTACTCTCAAAAAAAAAAAAAAAACATGTAGTTGCGTCAGTATGTGTTTGAGGTTAACTGTATTAACTGGGAGTTTATCAAACATAACTCCCTCTCCCCCCCCTAAAAAAATACATAACTCTCATGTAGTATATAATGCTGATTAAAGAAAAAGTAATACAAGATGGACTAATTTACACCCTGTACACGTATTATGTTGTAAAAACTCAACAGTGACAGCAGTCATTGTTTCGAACTTAGACCAGTAAATGATTTTGTAGTAGAGGAGTATTTTATCGCTAACAGAGGCACGCGGCATTATTAAATTCTAGATTTTTGCTATTGATTGTTCAGAAAGTTTCTTTCAGCTGCAACAGTTCATTGTTGATAACATGATGTAAACTTTGGAGATTGTTATCGAATTCAGGAAAACCTCTATCTAGTTTTTATATGTGAGTTATGAGATTTCAAGCCTTTCAAGTTTCCTGTAAGTCACAGTTACCGTAGTAATGACCCAACTTAAATGCTCTTTGAGTCACCCGTTCCCATTAACCCTTTGTCATCAGTGTCCCTGTGGTAATCATGTACTGAGTTTTATGTTACCTTTGTCATCAGTGTTTCATGATAATTCAGGTGGGAATTTAATCATAGAAATTCTGATAAAACCTGTATCACGCAATTCCCATAAGAAGTAGACAGTGTATTTATAATTGTATCCACTGCATTATCAAGACTATTTCCCATAGGCTAGAACTTCTAATTTGTCTAGAACCCGTTGAGATCCAAATTCTCTATTTATAACTCTACCTGTCTGATGACGGAAAGAATTTCCCACAGGCTGGAGCCTGGCCGTACTTAATGCTATTTCTCCCCCACACCCACATCCCAGGACGCCAGGAGCCATAGGACATATTCCTGTCCTAACCCAGGCTCTGAGCTGGCGCCTTGGTATCATGGTGCTGACATGTCGTGGACTGACATAGTGAGCAGTAAGAATATCACTAGAAGTTATTCCTGCTCCAGGACAACTGGCAGTAACATGCCCGTGCACAAAACCGTGACCTACATATATCCCACTAAATCCATAATTAATGTATCCCCAACTCTATTTCCCCTTACCCATGCCCCAAAATACCTGTAGCCATCTCATCATCCCTCAACTGGAAGGAAATTATTTTGGAGGGCAAATCTGAGTGGAAACAGACAAGAGTTTTAAACATTGCAATGAAAATATCTCTTACAAATGCTACACAAATTTTACAAAAATATATGGCAATGTGAACATTCTGGAGTCTCACTCCAGGACCTTGGAAGGGGCTAACATCACTGAGGGGCACGAAGCTTAAATTCCCTTAGCCTCCGGGTTGATCTGCCTCTGGGTGAGAGACAGACACAAGCGAAATGAACCCTCTTCAGTCATTAATTCAGAAAAGCATGTTAGTCTCCAGAGTTACTTATTCCTCACATGTTGTGTGCCTGGAATTTCAGACAAAATACATATTAATGACATATTTTATTCCTTAAAAAACCCACATGGACAGAAAAAATACATTTATTTGAGTTTTTAATTCCTCATAGTAAAATAAGACTGAGCAATGATTTCTGCGTGGCATGGGCTCACTTAGTAAAGAACACAATTTTTTCGCTGGAGACCACTAAAGAAAGCTTCTTAAAGATGTTCAGATTTCAGCAATTAGATGCTTACACTTTGTTTCCTGTATCTGATACTGACACTTTAACCCATGTAAGCATGTACCCGACTATCATTTATTATCTGGTTATTAGCTAAAGTTAAAGCACGCTAGGAGGGAAAACCAAATATACATGGGGAGAATGGTAGAGTGGTGCAGTCATTTCTAAAACTATGCTGCTGGGGAGGCTGTTTCCTATTCAGTTCAAATGCCAGGCAGTATGGCTGCTTCCTCTGTTCCCATGGAAACCTTGGCCTTGCTGAAGTTCAAGTTAATTTCTTACTGCCATCTGCCTGTTGAGCTACAGCGCTTTCTCCAGCTGGTATCATGTAGAGGCCTGTTAGGAGAATGGAGTTTGCTTAGGAACTCCCTGGCCTTCTCCACAGGGGGTCAAGGTTGAAAACAGATCCAGCTGAACCCAAATGCAGAATTAGCTGAAGGATGAAAGGAGTTAAAAAATACTGTGTGTGGGTTTTGGGTTTTGTTTTGTTTTTTTAATTAACCTATGTACAATGCAAATTGACTAGACGGACTATTCAAACTAGCTCACATTATCCCGGACAAAGTTCGTGCAATGTTTTATCAGCCCTTTAAACTCTAAAATTGCCACATTTCTATGTGCTTCTTGAAAATGCTAATAGTATCTCGAATCAAAGGTCGCAAGCTGGTGACCCGTGAATCAGCTCTGGCCTGCAGACATGGTTTTTTGGCCTGCGGAGTGTTTTAAAACAATGCTTGAATTACTTACCAGCTTCTAGAAATTCAGAAACTTCATGGGGGAAAAAAACAAAACAGAAACAAAACAAAACGCTAGATTTCCAACTTCTCTTGAAAACTCGGAAGAAGTGGCTGGCTCTGCATTCCGGCGCTGTCAAAGCCAGGGCTCAGCAGCTGTCCCCTGGGAGGGGCATGGCGCTCCTGTTTGCCAAAGTCCCTCTCACTCTAGATCCTCACTTTAGCCTGCTTCATTCATTAGTAGTTGCTGCTTGGCCTCTACACCATTTGCACTGACGATGTCTGCCTTAAACTCCTGTAACGCTCACTTCCTAAAAAGTCACACATAAACCCAAACCCTCAATCACGTTCTAGCTCACCGAAGACAATGTTTTTACCAGCCCAGCAGAAAGTAGCAAAAGAATCAGTCATAGTCACTAATCATCAGTTATATTAACCACTTTTTTTTTTTTTTTTTGCCTCTCTAGCACTAATTCTCTGGCATAAAGTACTTGATTTCAATAAGTTGCAGTGCTGCCCACCAAGTATCGGCAAAACAGAAGACTGTAAGCATGTCAGCCTTTCTGTTCTCCACCTAAGAATATTTATTAACAATAATCACCTGTATTTATTGTTGCTTACTAAGTGGCAAGCACTGTGCTTTAAAATAATTCCTTATCAAGTCACTATAATACTTCCCATTTTGCAGATGAGAACACTGAGGCTTAGGAGAATCAATAACCTGTCCAAAGTCCAAGTAAATAACAAATTCCAGCTTTACTCGATTCTTTCTGATTCTAGAGGTTGTAACTTAAACCACTCATGATTATTTATCTTCATCTTACTGAAGCATATTCACCAAAGTCTTAAACTATTTCTGTATTTCCATATCTGTTTTAGGATATGTTCAGAAAGAAAAAAAAAGAAGTCTACAACACAGTCCTTTCCTTCAGGAGATATAGTATTTCAATGAGAAGGATAATCGTCTTAGTAGGTTTTATTGTCAACACTGCCCACAAACGAATAAATATGCAATTACCTCTAGCGTGATAAATGTTAATTTGGAGGGAACTAGAACTATGATTATACATAGAATTGAAGAAGGAGTTAACTGGAATAAAAAGTATGCACAAGACATATTTGCCAGTACCTGAGAGTGTGGTCCTTTGAAAAGTTGAAAACAGTGGGCGTAAGCAAAGCTCAAGAACAGGCGTCTCACAAAAGGATTAGTACGATTGGCCAACCCTAGCGTAAGAGAATGCTCTGAAACAGCAGCAGATGTGTTTCACCGGGGAATTGCTTTCTCCCTTTGCCCTTCCTTCCCTGCATTTCAACAGCTCGGTGTTCCATACAGTGTTGCATTCTGACGGCCCTAGGGAAGTGGCGTTCCCACCAGGCACATGGGGTCCCTGATAGCCTCAAGATGTCTCCCGAGTGCCGGCCTGTCACAGTGCAGCACAGTGCTGCCTGTACCGAAAGGGAGCCTCAGAAATGGCAAAGTGAGCCGTCAGAACTGAAAGCCCCTCCTGGACATCTTGACATCTTGTTGTCCCTTCACCTGCAGGGACAGATAGGTGACCAAGAATCAAAGGGATAGATGGCCATCTCATTCCAGTAGGCACTAGTGTGGAGAAAGTGACATTACCAGTCAGTTGGATTCCCCCAAAACAGACACACCCAATGCCCTCACCCTTAGTCCCCTGGAATTTTCTTATAATTTTCTTATAAAAGTGTATGGGACTGAGGTTGTTTCCAGCCTTCCAGTGGAATGAGGACTGGAAGGCTGAGAAAAGAGGCTAAGTGCAGAAAAATAAATAGTGGCTTTTTCACTCCTGCATTGTGGAAAGAGTGTCATATCTTTTAGAAATCATTAATAATCAAAGAAATACAAATTATAACAAAATTCCATTTATTCTGCCTAACAGATTGATAAACATGAAATAGGTTGATAATGATACATTACTAAGAATGTAGGGGAACAGGCATTCTCAGACACCATTGGTGGAGAATAAACCAATATAAATGATCTTGAGGACATTTTGGCACCAATTTTAAGGAAATCTTTGGACATGCAAGTTAGTATATATATATATATATAAAGAATGTTCATTTCAGTGTCACAAGAGTGAATAATTATAGCAACGTATTCTCCAATAAGGGGTAAATTATAATAAATTATTAAAATGGAACAATATAGGGGCGCCTGGGTGCCTCATTCGGTCAACTGTCCAACTTCGCCTCAGGTCATAATCTCATCGTCATGGGTTGGAGCCTCACGTTGGACTCTGTGCTGACAGCTCAGAGCCTAGAGCCTGTTTCAGATTCTGTGTCTCCCTTTCTCTGCCCCTCCCCCACTCATGCTCTGTCTCTGTCTCTCTCTCTATCAAAAATAAACATTAAGGGCAGAAGACATAAACAGACACTTCTCCAAAGAGGACATCCAAATGGCCAACAGACACATGAAACGATGCTCAGCATCCCTCCTCATCAGGGAAATACAAATCAAAACCACACTGAGATACCACCTCACGCCAGTCAGAGTGGCTAAAATGAGCAAATCAGAGGACTCTAGATGCTAGCAAGGATGTGGAGAAACAGACACCCTCCTACACTGTTGGTGGGAATGTAAACTGGTGCAGCCTCTCTGGAAAACAGTGTGCAGGTTTCTCAAAAAATTAACAATAGAACTCCCCTATGACCCAGCAACAGCACTGCTAGGAATTTACCCAAGGGATACAGGAGTGCTGATGCATAGGGATACATGTACCCCAATGTTCATAGCAGCACTCTCAACAATAGCCAAAACATGGAAAGCGCCTAAGTGTCCATCAACTGACGAATGGATCAAGTAGATGTGGTTTGTCTATACAATGGAATACTACATGGCAATGAGAAAGAATGAAATCTGGCCATTGTAGCAATGTGGATGGAACACATTGAGGGTGTTATGCTGAGCGAAATAAGTCAGGCAGAGAAGGACAGATACCCTATGTTTGCACATATAGGTGGATTAGGAGGAACTTAACAGAGGACCATGGGGAGAAGAAGGAGAAAAATAACTGGGGGGAGGGAGGCAAACCATGAGAGATTCTCGAATGCCGAGAACAAACTGAGGGCTGATAAGGGTGGGGGAGAGGGGAAGGGGGATGATGGGCATGGAGGAGGGCACTTGTTGGGATGAACACTGGGTGTTATGTGGAAACTAACTTGACAATAAATTATTTAAAAAAATTAAAATAAACATTAAAAAAATTAAAATGGAACAATACATAGCTATTAAAAATCAGTGAGGATGTTCTATGCTTACTAACATATTCAATGCTTGTAATACATAGCGAAAGAGGAGAAAAGTAGGTTTCCAAATTGTGTGTATATTCTGATCAAATTCTTGTAACCATATACTTACAAAGAAAAAATTTGTAAGGATATCCACCAAAGTGTTAACAGTAACAATATTTGATTGATACGATTATGAATAATTTAAACTTCTCTGTATTCTCTAATTATTTTACAATGGACAGGGATTGCTTATGTGACTATTTTCCTAACTTTATTTAAAAAAATAAAAGTTCGTTGAGATGGCCAAAACATATCATGACCATACTTGAATAAGAGTGAGAAACGGATAGGCACTTAAGGTCCACATCATAAGCTCAAAAATATTTGCTATGCCTTATACATCTCAGACTTTTTTTTTTCAACATTCCAGTTAACAACATAACTGTAAAAATGACTGAGCTATTTCTCTCAGCAGATACTAAGAGCCTTGAAAATTAATACTAGAGCCAATATCTTAACAGTTTAAATCTCCTGTAAATGGCTTAAGTATAGATCATTTATTGCCCTTTGCCTATGTTGTCTAGGCAACCAAATAGAGAGTGCCATGCCTTCAAGGTATTCATCTTCTGCTCTCCATCTGATATACTACAATTCTTATCTATACTGTGGTCCTCCAGCTTTGTTTCAGATCCAGCTGAGTTGAGGACACCATGTATTCCCAACAACATAGTAGTGATTTTTAAAGTAGAACCTGCCCCCAGTTTAGAACCTTCCTCCCTAGAAAAGAAGAACAGTACTTGAAACGCCACACCTCCTCCAGGTGACACTAACACATTTCCCCCAACGCTCCCATCTCGATCTGTACTCTTCAGCTATAACAAACCACATCCTTTTTCTTGGTTTAGCATTTGTGTTGGTTTCCTAGGGCTGCGGTAACAAATCACCACAAGCTTGGAGCCTTAAAACAACAGAAATTTATCCTTTCACAATTCTGGAAGCCAGAAGTCCAAAATCAAGGTGCCAGGAGGGCCACACTCCCTCTGATGGTTTAGGGGAGAATCCTTCCTTGTGGCCTCATTTCCAGGGGGTCCTGGGGGTCCTTGGCTTGTGGCAGCATAATCCAATCTCTGTCTGCCTTCAAATGCCTTTCTTTCCTGTGTCGTTCTCTTCTTAATCTTCTATGGACACCTGTCATTGGATTTTGGACCCACCTAAATCCAGCATGCCCTCATCAAGTTACATCTGCAAAGAGCCTATTTCCAAACTAAAGGCGCATTCAGGGGTATCAGAGATAATGATTTACACATATGTTTTTGGAGGACACAATTCAACCTAACACAAGTTACACCTACTATATGATTTTCTTTTTAAATACAAAGCTAATGGGGCTCCTGGGTGGCTTAATCGGTTAAGCGTCCGACTTTCGCTTAGGTCATGATCTCATGGTTCGTGGGTTCGAGCCCCGCGTCGGGCTCTGTGCTGACTGCCAGCTCAGAGCCTGGAGCCTGTTTCAGAGTCTGTGACTCCCTCTCTCTCTGACCCTCCCCTGCTCACGCTGTCTCTCTCTCTCTCTCCTAGAAATAAATAAAACATTAAAAAAATAATAAATACAAAGCTAATGATAATCACAGCCAACATTTATTGAGAACTTATCCAGCCAACGTAGTAAGCATTTTACAAGCATTAACTCAAATAAGTTACAAAATGTCTTTCCCCGACCTACCCCTCCGCATGCCATCAACTGTTGAAATATCCAGTTTCCATTACTTTGCTTTCTGGTAAGAAGAGTCGCATTTCAAAATTTCAGCCAGTGAATAGAGCAAAAGCTTTCACCTGTGAGGAAGAATCGCTTCTCCTAGGCAATCAGTAGTATGACCTGTTTGGCCACTTTTTGAAGCTGTACTACTAGACTTACACTAGGTAGCAATGCCTATGTGATCTGCAAAACTCAAAACCTGATACCAGGCTCTTTTTAAGGAATATAATCTCTGTCTGCTTCCCAGCTTATATCAAATGCCTGTGTCAAGCTAAACCATCATAATGCAGACTGGGTTTGTTTGTTTTTTTCAACATTTTATTATGGAAAACTTCAAACATAACATCAGAATGGAAAGAATTTTATAATTACCACCCCTATACAACTACCTAAATTCCGTACAACATTTTATTGTTCTTGCTTTATTGTGTAAACATGCATCTATCTGTTCTATCTATCCATGAATCCATCTTATCGTCTCTCCCCTCCAAGTACTTCAGGGATGCATATCGGGAAACTAGGACAAAACACTGCTTTGGTGGCAGGCAAAGCTTTACAGAGAGGATAGAGGGAGATTTGCTGAGTGTGCCCAAGTCCTTCTTCCATATTCCCATTTAAACCAGGCATTCCTCTTGCCATGGGGAGGAGTAGAAATTGGCAAGAGAGGCCAAGAGTGTGACATTAAGGATCTCTCTGCACAAGGAAACAGGAAGAGTGGGGAGTGTATTCCTTTACAAAGAAAACATTGAGTGACTTCATGGATGAGCATCTTCAATAGCATGCAAATAATAAACACAGCTGTTGTCTGCCGTTCCTAATACTACTACTACCAAGAAACATTTTAGACGTGAGTAGTTCTAGTGTCTTCTATTTTTCACAATTTCCTATTACTCTGTCCATCTCTGTTTCTCTTTGCTTTTACTTGCCTGCTGTCCTCTTTCTTTGAATCTCCAAAAGTTCTTCCCCATGCAAAGAGGATTATGGAATATGGTGGCCTGTGGTGATGGACTCACATTCCAACAGCTCTCTGTTCAGGAATGAAAAAGAACTATTTACTTCCAACTCCAGGCTGAAAAGTTCCAACGAAGGACAAAAACTGGTCCAGCTTGGATCACACATCTATCCTGGATCAATCCCTGAGGCCAAGAGAACAGGATCCAACTTGGGTCTTGTGTCAACCCCTGTGTTCAAAGGGATAGTCTAGTAGAGGAAGAAGTTAGGGGTTTCTGGCCTTGCTAGAAACACAAAGGAATTCCAGCATTCTAATTCATTTATTTGTATCCCTTTTACCCAATGTCCACTCTACCCATAAACTTTGTTAAAAGTTGAAACTCCTGTGAATGTTACAGTGAGAAAATCTCTTTAGCAAACAATTTTAATATTGTGACATTGGGGGACAGTGATTTTTTAAATGATCTGTTTAGATTAAGTGAGTGATTAGTAAAAGGTTAATAGGCTTTCATATTAAGGAATACTAATAATTTTTACTAAGATTGAACATGAAAATTTTTGTTTTTGAAATTTTTTGTTAAGTAAAATAGTAACTTTAGGTCGAATTCAAATGCCTAATGAACTTGGTATGAAGGAGAACATAAACTGTTTAACCTCTGTTTAACCTTCTCTAAAATGTTTATTTAAACGGTCTGCCAATGTTGATGTGATTCACCCAAGAATGTAACCCAGGTTATGTACAGTGAGATATAATTTATTTACAAATCTGCAGAACTCTGGTTGCTTCTATAACAAACTTCAAGAAAATAAACTGAATGTGTAACGTCTTTAATCAAATAGTGTCAACATATAAAAGAAAAACCAAAATTGAGACAATTTCAGTCTTTAACAAGTTTGTTTTACCAATTCAAATATTTGACCAGTAGCCAAATAAAAAAATATTAGAACAGACAACACAAGTCCATGATCCCTTCTGCCAAAACCGCACCCGTTTCTCCAACTTTAATATCAATAATCAATTCATGCTATCAAAATCACAATAAAACCAGCCAAAAATTTTTTGCAAAAACTACAATCATCTTTTGTGGCAGCATTAACAGAACTAAAATTCTAGAACTCCTTATCTTCCCAGCACATGGTTTTTCCAATCTCAAATATTCTGACTTTTTTAAAGTTTCAGGGCTAAATCCTCTAAGCAATTGGAACTTGGGTAAAAACGTATTTGAAAATGTAATCAAAGAAGGAAATGAACAACCAACCTCCTCCACCCCCCTCCCCAACCTTCAGACCTCTTCACGTCTTCAGTTAAGGGATTTCAGAGATGCTGAGACAATTCTGGCTTGATCCTAAACTGAAGATCCTTCAGGTTGCCTAACTGAACGCTAGGGTCCTCTACAGCACTGATTTGACCTTCTGTCAGACTCTCCCAATGCATGTTCTGCCCCTAATTTGCAGACAGCCTTTCTGCCATGGGAAATTCTGCCTATCAGTCCTAAAAGCCTGGGCGGGGTTTCCCCACAACTGAGCGAGCCTGCTTCTATGGATAGTCTGGGAGAGAAAATAGTCAAATTGGACAGTTGAAACATAACAGGAAAGCAGTTCCTCTAGGTTCCTGTACCAGGAAATAGCTGCTAGTGCCAAGACCATAACTCCAATGCCAAGACCACAATCGTATGGAGTTTGACATTCTGTGTTTAATTCCACTGCTACTAATGGGATAATGCTTTGGGAAAAAAATGCGTGATGTCTAAAGTGCATCCTGTTCAACATAGAGCCTTGAGCAAACACAGAAGCCTTTGTCCCTGTTTGGTCATATGGTGGACAAAGACTTCCAGTCACAATTCTCATTCTGAACGAATCAATCCTTAAAAAAAAAAAAAAAAAAAAAGGAAAAATAAATTTAAGACATTACAACACTGGGAACCACTGAGCCAGAGTGGAAGGCAATCCATTCAACCCAATATTTTGTTTTTAAGAGTGAAGACTAATAAATTGTTTTAAGGAATAGTATAATTGCCTTTCATGATGTAAAGCCCCCAAGGTATCAACGAAGCCCAGATATCTCCAATTGCCCATAATTACAGCTTGTAAGTCCTCATAAGCCTAACATAGTCATACAACCCTTCTACCCTGAACCCAGCCAAACAGACTCAGTCAGGTTATACAGTCATCACTAAGCATTCAAGGAGATAACTCCTGGGGCACCTGGGTGGCTTAGTCGGTTAAGCGTCCGACTTTCACTTAGGTCATGATCTCGCGGTTCGTGGGTTCGAGCCCCGCTCGGGGTGTGTGCTGACTGCCAGCTCAGAGCCTGGAGCCTATTTCAGAGTCTGTGTCTCCCTCTCTCTCTGACCCTCCCCTGCTCACGCTGTCTCTCTCTCTCTCCTAGAAATAAATTAAAAAATTAAAAAAAAAAGAGAGATAACTCCTAAGCTTCCCGCTTCTCTTACTTCCTCCTCTTCAATCACCTTTTGGACTTCTTTCAATGCATTTTTTTTTTCTCAGCTCTCCAGTTTAATGAGTTGATGACTACCTCTTCTGGAGTCTACCCCAAGGTTCCATTTCTTGGTTTGCAAATTCCTATGTCCCTCTGATGGTTTTTGATCACAAATAGGCTGTTGGGAGCCACCTTCTATATTTATCCAACCACCCAGACAAGTCACACTGAGTATGGCTCAAACTTCCAGACACACTCTTTGATAAGTAATGTATCCCATAGGTTAACTGCTCCTCTCCTTAATAAAGTAACATTGTCCCTTATTCACCACAAACTACTTAGTTTAAGCAACTAAACCAGGAGTTTCCAAACTGCACATGGAATCAAGAGAGACATTTCAAAAACCAATGGTGCCCGCATCTCACCCCCAGAGTCTGGCCTAATAAATACAAAGTGCAACCTCTTTAAAGATTCAAAAGTTGAGGGTTCCTATGTTTCGAGCATACATTTCCATTCAAGCCAACTGAGCCCTTCTCCACACATGTCTTTACTGACCACAAAGTTGAACTTTTTTAGTATGACTTCTTACAGAATCCTTCTATCCTCTTGATTATTTTTAACTGCTGCTCTCAACTGACGAAAGTTTGTGATGTTAATTTGGGCAGGTGACAAGAATGACCGATAGCACCTGTAGTCCTTGGCAGCTAGCAGTCAAGCAGATGGAAACACTGATATTGTAAGATTCGCAAAGGAGGAGACATGCCTTACCCATCTTTCTATTTCCACAGTAATACAGTGATGTATTTGATCAAAGTAGGTGCCTAGCACATATTTAGGAAGGAAAGTAGGATAACCTGTATATAGGATCTGCTTCCAATTTTTAAAATATCTGCAAAATATATGATGTGCATGTAGTTGAGGAGTGGTTTAGTGGAGAGCAACAGTATTTTTTCAATTGGCTCACTTTTTTTAAGCAGCTTTATTGGGTTATAAATCACATACCATACAATCCACCCTTTTAAAGTGTACAATGCAATGGTTTTTGTATATCCACAGAGTTGTGCAACCAACACTTTCTAAATTAATTTTAGAACACTCATCACCCTGAAAAGAAATGCCATACCTACTAGCACTCACTCCCCATTTCTCCCCAAGTCCTTCCCCCCAGATGTAGGTCACCTCTAATTTACTTTATGTCTCTATAGAGTTGCCTGTTCTGGATGTTCTTATAAATAGAATCACACAATACATGGTTTTTTGTGCCAGGCTTCTTTCACTTCATATAATGCTTTCAATGTTTACCTATGTTGTAACACGTACCAGCAAGCCATTCATTTTTATTGCCAAATAAGGTTCCATTGCATGGATATAAGTATTTTATTTATCCATTCATCAGTTGATGGACACTTGGGTTATTTTCACTTTGGCCTAGTGAACAACATGACTACGAAAATTTGACTTTGTGTGGACATATATTTTCAGTTCTCATAGGCAACTGCACAGGAGTAGGACAGTTGGCTCATATGGTGACTCCATGTTTAACCTCTGAAAAACTGCCAAGCTGGTTTCCAGATTGTCTACAACATTTCTCATGGCCACAGCCTCCCCTTCCTTCCTTGGACCGTCCATTCAAGTAGTTAGGCCTTTCTTCTCCCTTTGCCTCAAGGGAAGGATGTGACTGGCTGAAAGAAGAAACGAAGGGGTGTTCCCGACACTTTCGTTTCCAAAAGCCTACACCCTCAGGGGAACAATGAAGACTGGCAGAGTAGACAAACAGGATTAGAGAGAGGACTTCCCTCATGCACTCCACTCCACCCTGTCCTCAGTACAAGGAAAGTTCCCTCCGGGGCTGGGTAGAGAACAGGAGATGGGAGAGAAGAGACGAGACCATAGTTCCCGGGTCCCAGAAGGTGGTTGTTAGGTGGGCAGCATGCTTTCCTTGGTGAGTAGACTCCACAAAGTTCAGGAGGGGAATTGCTGGAAAATATATGCCCATGTCTTTGGAGAACCTTGCAGACATTTCCCTACTTAGTGTGGTAAAAAGAGCACATGTTTCTACTGCACTCAAAACTGATACAGAAGAACCGGCTTGGCAGGAATGAGGGACATCTCAGTGACAATGTAGAGAGGAAGGGCCTAGGGCCTACCCCCTAACACTCTGTAACGACATAAACCTCCTGGGACTCAGATTTAATCTCAAGGGAAAGAAGTGGTAAAAGAACCTCAAACTGATCAAGATTATTTTTCTACCAGTCTCGCAAAATACGAGCTTATAATTGAAATTAAGTTGTGCTTTGGCAAAAAGAAAAAAATTGTATTTTTGAGTTAACATACTGGGTTTGTACCTCCCAGACAAGATTAGAAAAAAAGACTAAACGGAGCGCCTGGGTGGCTCGGTTGTTTGGGCATCCAAGTTCTGCTCAGGTCATGATCTCACGGTTCTTGAATTGGAACCCACATTGGGCTCTGTGCTGACAGCTCGGAGCCTGGAGCCTGGAGCCTGCTTCGGATTCTGTGTGTGTGTCTCTCTCTGTCCCTCCCCTGCTTGCTTGCTCGCTCTCTCTCTCCCTCAAAAGTGAATAAACGTTAAAAAAAATTTTTTTAAAGAAAAGAAAAAAAGACTGAAGAAGTCAAATGTCCAAAACGTATATGAAAAAAGAACCCCACTGCTGACAATAATATGTGGAGCAAGGATACAGAACAAAAGGAACTGAATTGCTGGCTGCTACGGCGATCAGTGAAAACAGTAACTTTGGAGAGCGTGTCAGCAACATTTAATGAAATCGAACAGAATGTAGAGAAAAGGGAACCCTCATGCACTGTTGGTAGGAATGTAAATTGGTGTAGCCACTGTGGAATTCAATATGGAAGTTCCTCAAAAAGTTAAAAACAGAACTACCATACAATCCAGCAATTCCACCTCTGGGTTTTTATCCAAAAAACCCCAAAAACACCAATTCAAAGAAATACATGCACCCCTATGTTTATTGCAGCATTATTCACAATGGCCAAGATAGGGAAGCAACCGACGTGTTCACTAAGAGATGGATAGCTAAAGCATATGTGATATATATGTGTGATAGGCTATTATGCAGCCACATAACATGAATGGAATCTTGTCACGTGCCACAACATGGATGGACCTAGAGAGCGTCATGAAGTGAAATAAGTCAGACAGGAAAACAAATACCATATGATTTCACTTATACGTAAGATCTAAAAAACCAAAACTAACAGAAATAGACACATAACTCCAAAGAACAAACTGGTGGTTGCCGGAGGGGAGAGTGGTGGAGGGATGGGTGAAATAGGTGAAGGGAATTAAGAGGTACAAACTTCCAGCTACAAAATAAATAAGTCACAGAAATGAAAAGTACGTCATAGGGAATATAGTCAATAAAATATTGTGATAATGTTGTTTGCTGACAGATGGTAACAGCAATTATCATGGGTGAGCATTTTATAATGTATACAAATGTTGAGGCACTATGTTGTACACCTGAAACTAATATTGTATGTCAACTATACACATATACATATACACATGCATACATAAAATTGAACATTTGTAGACCCTAAGACCCAGCAATCGCCTTCCTGGGTATGTAACCTAGAGAACTCTTGCACAGGCGTGCCATGAGATACGCAAAGGGCGCTCGCTGTAAGATTGTCGTAAAGGCAAAAAAGAAAAAAAAAGGCAAAAAAGTAAAAACTCTATTAACAAGGGAAAAGACAGGTTAATTGTTCCATGTGTACTCAAAGGATATTATTACAGCCTTGTTCCCCAAAGTGAGATTCCTGACCAATCTTGTTGACTCCACCTGAGAGCTCAAGACCTACTCAACCAGAATCTGTGTTGTAGCGAGGTCCTGGTAAGTCAGGTGCCAGTTAAAGTTTGTGCTGTCTTATTCAGCTAAACGAATGAACTAGGACTATTTGGGTCAACCTGAATAATTCTTAAAAACATAATATTCAGGAGGCGCCTGGGTGGCTTAGTCGGTTAAGCGTCCGACTTTCGCTTGGGTCATGATCTCGCGGTTCGTGGGTTGGAGCCCCGCATCGGGTTCTGTGCTGACTGCCAGCTCAGAGCCTGGAGCCTGTTTCAGTCTGTGACTCCCTCTCTCTCTGACCCTCCCCAGCTCACGCTCTCTCTCTCTCTCTCTCTCCTAGAAATAAATAAAAAACATTAAAAAAAAAACATAATATTCAGGGGCTCCTGGGTGGCTCAGTCGATTAAGCATCTGAATTCGGTTCAGGTCATGATCTCACAGTCCATGAGTTCGAGCTCCACCTTGGGCTCTGTGCTGACAGCTCAGAGACTGGAGCCTGCCTCAGATTCTGTGTCTCCCTTTCTCTCTGCCTCTCCCCCACTCATGCTCTATCTCTGTCTCTCAAAAATAAATAAATGTTTTAAAAATTTTTTAACATAATATTCAGAGGAAAATAATACGAGTTGCCAAGGAATATTAGAGTACAATGTCATTTAAGTAAAATTTGAAAACATGCATAATAATGCTATATATGTTTATGAATGGATTTGTATGTACTGGATATTCAACACTTAGGGAACTGTATAAAAATCATATTCCAGGTACTGGTTATCTCTGGAGAAGGAGGGAGAGGATTAGGAAACTATAGAGGAGCTTCAATTGTAATTAGAATGATTGTTTTTTTTCTCAAGCTGCATGACAAGTACACTTGGATTTCTTTCATTAATTTTTTCATGCTAATGATTCTGATACCCAATTCTGATGCATGCGTGGGGCAGGAGTGTTTAAAAAAAAAAACAACAAAATTCAGCTGAGTAAATTTGAAGCTTTAATTGGCTTTATTGAATGATTCATGAATCAGGCAGCATCCCATCGTAGCAGAGAGAAAGAAGCTCAAAGGATCTGTGCAAATGGAAGACTTTTATAAACAGAAGGAGGTGGATCCAGGAAGACATTCTTGCAAAGCGTGGATTGTTTCAGGTAAAGTCACTTTCCTTTGGGTGAAGGCAAGGGTCTACGGGGAAGATTATTTTACTAGTGCTGACCCGGTGAATACAGATTGACTAGTTGAAGGTCACATTCCTGGGAGAGGCTGAAACTACACTTAGGCTAGGTATTAAGTTTTGGTTTGCTGACATGGGGCTTAGCACAAGTGACTCCTTTTGAGGCCCATTTCTGTTTTCCTCTTTAACATGGGCCAGGGAACAGGGGTAGTGAGGGCAACTGGTGGATGTTCCCACCACCAGGCAATCCACTGACACCAGCTAGGTGTCCTACAATTCAACTCAATTCTGATGCTATCTACCCTGAGGTAGCATCAGATCCCACAGATCAATGGCTCGATTCCACAAGACTGCCCTCCACTTCAGAGGCCAACTGCACATCCAAGGAGTCGACCAACCAGCTACAAATCAGAAGTCCCCACAACACCCTCCTCTGATTCAATTAATTTGCTAGAGTAGCTCGTAGAACTCAGAGAAACATTTTACTTCCTAGATTAGAACTGAGAGATTGCCAAATGGAAGAGACACATAGGGCAAGAGATGGCGGACGGGGGCAGGGCTTTCATGCTCTTTTCCAGCATGCCACTCTCCCAGAAGTTCCCCATGCTTGCCAACCTGGAAGCTCTGTCCTTGAGGGTTTTGTAGAGGTGCCATTACATACACATGGTTGGTTAAATCATTGGCCATTGGCTATTGATTCAACCTCCAGCCATGCCCACTTTCCCTGAGTTCAAGGAGGTAGAACTGAGAATTCGAACCCTCTATAATCACGTGGCAATGAGTCCCCATCTTTAGGTGCTTTCCAAAAGTAACCTCATTAATGTAAACTCAGGTGTGGTTGAAAAGAGTTTGTTGTGATCATTAAGACCTTTATTACTTTCATCATTAGGAAATTCCAAATGTTTTAGCTCTGTGCCAGAAAGAGGGATGAAAACCAAATGTGTACTTTCTTATTACAAATCGCATTATTACACGTGCTAAAATTTTCATTTGAACAAGAAATTTTTAAAAAGCAGAATTTATGTCCAGCTGAGTGATTTTGATTTTCTTCTGAATGTTCTTGTGTTTTTAAACATTTTTATAATGACCATGTATTATCTGTATGATGTAAAAATCAATTATAAAAGTAGTGTTGATATTGCTTTTGATGAACTAAGCATATTTTCACTTAAATCATCAAACCAATTGCCAGCATTATTGCATTCTGATTACTCATTCTAATCTCCTACATGGCTCCTTCCCTTGGCACACAGTTTAGGTAGAGTCCAGGAGTCGCTAGTAATGCCCAAGAAAACACCCAGGGTGGTGGCTGGCAAGTACAGATGGGAGACGGTCTGACTCAGAGCTCTGGTGGCTGTCCTGACTTTGTCACTTGGGGCTGTGAGGAATCTAGGAAAACATCATTTCTCTGGGTCTCTTTGCTTTAAAATGGGGATAACTTAGGGCTCCTGGGTGGCTCGATCTGACTCTTGATTTTGGCTCAAGTCATGATCTCACAGTCCATCGTGGATTGAGCCTCGACTCGGGCTCCTTACTGAGCCTGGAGCCTGCTTGGGATTCTCTCTTTCTCTCTCTGCCCCTCCCATGCTCTCGAACTCTCAAACTCTCCCTCAAAATAAATAAACATTTTTTAAAAAATAAAATGGAGTTAACTTGTGCATGGTCTCTCTCACTACATTCTTGTAAAGACAAAAAAACAGGAGTATGAAAATGGTTTCAAAGCTTAAAATGCCTTGGAAAACTCAGGTTCTTCCTCAGCTCCTCAACTCCATCTGTCAGTCTCCAATCCTGGACCTGCCTAAAAATTAATGTGGTGATTCTACCCAAGGGCGTGTCTTCCCTGTATTCTACGTTTCCCTGGGAGGGTGGTCTTTGGGGATGCTTTCCAATTTTTCCTGTTTTGCTCCCCTTTACCGGGTGATATACGTCATTTCTAAAAAGAAACTCGAAGAGCGTTTTGAGAATCGCCGTATCCCTTCACAACTGCAGGGTGATTGTGAAAATGTGTACTGATGGGGCCTCAGAGACCCTGGGTCTCTGAGTGACGAAGGTGAGCAGAATCTACCTACAGTGGACTTGCAGCCTGAATGAGAAGAAAATGTTTGTGATAGTAAGTACCTGACGTGCGGGGCTTACTTGTAACCACAGCAAAACTAAGTTTAGCCTGACAGATACAATTGTCTAAAATCAGTGTAGTTAATGTATTAAAGAAAAGGACAACACAAGTCTTCATCAAGAATAAAAGTAATAGATATTTAACAGGATGTGGATTCTCAGTTCCCTTTCACTTACTCTCTCCCTGACTTGGCAGGGACTTATTCTGCCATTCTCATTTAAGACTGGGACAGCACAGGGGCGCCTGGGTGGCTTAGTTGGTTAAGCGTCCGACTTTCGCTTAGGTCATGATCTCACGGTTCGTGGGTTCGAGCCCCGCGTCAGGCTCTGTGCTGACCGCCAGCTCAGAGCCTGGAGCCTATTTCAGTCTGTGACTCCTTCTCTCTCTGACCCTCCCCTGCTCACGCTGTCTCTCTCTCTGTCTCCTAGAAATAAATAAACATTTAAAAAAAAAAAAAAAAAAGACTGGGACAGCACATTTCTAGCCTCTTTTTACTCCTTGCAAAGAAGCACTCCCATTTCTTTCAGAGAGAGTAGTACACCCAGTGATAAGTGGCCAGGTTGAGGATTGGCATGACAGTCATTAAAGCTCTTTGTCAAATATTTCTTATTTTCCTCTTTTCCAGGGATATAGTAAGATTGTACTTCCTATTCCTCTGGGGGTGGGGTGGAGCCACATAACTGGTTCTGGGCAGTGAATTATTACTAAGTAATTGCCAGTGAGAGAGCTTCCAGAGCCCTTTCTCCTCTGGTCTGGTGACCCACCGTGTTAGAGACGGGAGACGGTAGCTGCTTCATCAGGAGGAATTCCTAGTTGTGACGAGCCAATCCCTCCTGCCCAACCCGAAATGGACACATAGAGTCATGTGAAAGACAAACCTCTATCGTTTTAAGCCACTTTGATGGTAGGCTTGTTTGTCACAACAGCATAGCCTAGCCTTTCCTGATTGAACCAGAGGGAAATGCTGAAATAAAGTCACTGATTCCCTTGAAGTGATCACAACCACCACAACGCTCCAATGAACTTATACCATTCCTCTCCATAATTTGGCAAAAAAAATAAAATAAAATAAAATAAAACAGAAATAAAGCACAAAGCACGCACAATCCCCAAAGGCCTTATTAACGGAACTATAGTCCTCTGATGAAGGAGCCCATATGTTCTTCCCATAAGCAGTCGGTCGGTTTTCAGGTCCTGTGTGTGGCTTGACTTCACGAGTATCTCTAAAACTGGGAACGTGGAGCTTATTGTTTTTCCTCCTCTTCCAGTCCCAACTCTGGGTTCCCAGACGTGAGTTAACAAGTGAATGTTTTTTTATTTTTTACTGGAATGCCATTGACCTATAACATTATACTAGTTCAAGGTGTACAAAGTAATTATATATATGGAAAGAGAGAGTGAAAGAGAGAAATGATCACCACAAGTCTAGGTAACATCTTTCAACAAAGTTTTTTTTTTTCTTTTGGTGAAAACTTTTAAAATGTCCTGTCTTAGCAACTTTCAAAAATATAATACATTATTGTTAACTATACTCACCGTGCTGTATATTATATCCCTATTGCTTATTTATTTTATAACTAGAAGCTTGCATCTTTTGACCACCTTCACCCATTTTGCCCACCTCCCCACCCATTGCTTGTAGCAGACACCAGCCTCCTTCATATCTATGAGTTTGATGATTTTGGCTTTTGTTTTGTTCTTTGATTCCACAAGTAAGTGAGGCCAAAGAGTATTTATCTTTCTCTGTCTGACTTACCTCACTTAGCAGAATGTCCTCAGGGTCCATCCATGTCGTTGCAAATGACAGAATTTTCTTTCTTTCTTTCTTTCTTTCTTTCTTTCTTTCTTTCTTTCTTTCTTTCTTTCTTTCTTTCTTTCTTTCTTCTTATGGCTGAGTAATGTTTCAGCATTTGTGTGCATGGGTGTGCACCTGCATGTATATGTGTGTGTACCACATTGTCTTCATCCTTTCATTCATCAATGGACACATAAGTTGTTTCCATGTCTTGACTATTATAAATACTGCTGCAATGAACATAAGGGAGCAGGTGTCTTTCTAAGTTGGTGTTTTCATTTCCTTCAGATAAATACCTAGAAGAACACTTATTGATCATAAGATAGTTCTATGTTTTTAATATTGAGGAACCTCCATACTGTTTTTCATAGTGACTGCACCGATTTACATTCCCACCAACAGCACCCTAGGGTTCTTTTTCTTCACATCCTGGCCAGTAAGTGGATGTTCAAGTTCTGTTAGTGTTTATGAACATTTCTAATCTCTTTCACAGTACTGACCACTAGCTCGTTACTCCATACCTGTGTGTTTTCTTACAAATGTGTTTGTCCTTCTAAGAAACGAAAAGAAAGAAACTGCCTAATGCAGTCAGGTGTTCTCTAGCAGGTGATTACTGTTATAACTTTGACCTTCAAATCCCCACAGACATTTTTTTAGTTGACTTTTGCAAAGTACTCTATTTCAGATTCTTAGAAGAATACCTGGAGAATTGCTCATCTCATCAACTAAGGCTTTCATCTCAGTGTGAAGCACTTTTATTTGGTTTTGTTTCCGAGACAACATCTCTAAAGCTCTTGATTCGTTGCCAAGTGTATTTAAACTTTACTTATTCAATGGACAGATCCATGAGGTTTGAAAGCTGATTTATTTATTGTGTTTTCATCTGATTAAGAAGTCCAGAAGATAAAGAATATCATCAAAGAATATTCCTGTAGCAGGAGAAGTTTTCTGAAGTTGATTTTCAGATACTGGTATTCACTAGAAATGGGGATAAATGGTCTACAGATTTTTGGAAAGTTAATTTGAATAGATACTTTGAGAGAAAAGAGAGGTACCCGCAGATGGGGTTGTAGGCATACTCAATGGTTATAAGTAGCTCATCTACTGTAAACTATTCAAAATGTAGGAGATGATTTCTTCTGCCTTCCCTCCTTTCTTTAGCTGGGTTACTCCATCCTACCTCCCAGCCTCAGGTTAAAAATTGCTGCCCCAGCAAATCATCCCTAACACCCTGGCAAGCTGATTCCTCACATGGTCTCTTCTAGAACTTCATATATTTCCATCCTAGCAATCACTGTGATCACTGAATACACATCTTTGTGATTATTTCTGTGTTAATCATCTCCTCCAATAAATCATAAGCTCTGAGACACCAATGGTCATATTTATATTGTTTAACACTATTCCAGCCCCAATTTATCAACTTGACCAATGCAGGCAAACCTCATTTTATTGTAAGTCACTTTATTGCACTTCACAGACACTGTAGAGGGTTTTTATGTTTTTTAAGTTTATTCATTTATTTTTGAGAGGAAGAGGGAGAGAGAAAGTGGGGAGTGGGGGGCAGAGAGAGAGAGAGGGAAAGAGAAAATCCCAAGCAGGCTCCGCAGGGTCAGCACAGAGCCCAACACAGGGCTCAAACTCACAAATTCCAAGGTCATGACCTGAGCCAAAGTCAAGAGTCAAACATGTAACTGACTGAGCCACCAAGACATCCCAATATTGTGTTTTTTTTAATGAATTGAAGGTTTGTGGTTAACCTTCCTCAAATCTATCAGTGCCATTTTTCCAATATTTGTTCACTTTGTGTGTCTGTGTCACATTTTGGTAACTCTTGCAATATTTCAATTCTTTTCACTATTATTATTATATTTGTTATGGTGAACTCCAGATCAGTGATTGCAACTCACTGAAAGCTCAAATGATGGTTAGCATTATTTAGTAATAATGTATTTTTAAATTAAGGTATGCACATTGACTTTTTTTTTAGCCACAAATGCTACTGCACACTTAAAAGACTACAAGATAGTGTAAACATAACTTTAATATGCACTAGTAAACCAAAAATTTATTTGACTCACTTATTGTGGTATTTGCTTTATTACAGTGGTCTGGAACTGAAACCACAGTATCTATGAGGTACACTCGTATTAACAAATGTCTATTATGTGCCAGGCACAGTGTTAGGTCCTTGAGATGCATGATGAGCAACAAAAAGGATCCTTGCTCTGGGGTGCCTGGGTGGCTCATCTGGTTAAACATCTGACTCTTGATTTTGGCCCAGATCACGGTCCCAGGGTCCTGGGATCAAGCCCTATGTCGGGTTTCACACTGAGTGTGAAGCATGCTTAAGATTCTCCTCTCTCTCTCTCTCTCTCTCTCTCCCTCCCTCTGCCTCTCTCATCCACTCACACACACAGTGTCTCTCTCTCTCTAACCCTAAAAAAAAAGTTAAAAATTAAAAAACATTGCCTGGGTGGCTAAATGGGTAAAGCATCCGACTTTTGGTTTTGTCTCAGGCATGATCTCAGTTTCATGAGTTTAAGCCCCACACTGGGCTGACAGTGTGGAGCCTGCTGGGGATTTTCTCTCTCCCCCTCTCTCTGCCCCTGCCCCACTCACGCTGTCTGTCTCTCTCAAAATAAATAAATAAACCTGAAAAAGAAAAAAGATCCCTGCCCTGATGAAACTTACATTCAGGAGCAAGAACTCAAAAAATAAATGATCAACCTAATAAAGTATATGGTATGTCAAAAGCTGAAGAGCGTCGTGGAAGAAAAAGAAAAAGCAGACCAGATTAGGAAGGGAAGCTGATTTCGGAGTTAAATAGGGTGGTCAAGGTTAAACTTCAATAAGAAGCTAGGATTTGAACAAAGACTTGGAGGAGGTAAGGTAATTAGCCAAACAGGTACTTGGGTAAAAGTGTTCCAGGCCTGAGGGAGCAGATTCTTGAAGGCAGGAAAGTGTGCGTATTATTCAAGGAATAGCAACAGAGTCAGTGTGGCTGGAGTAGGGGAAGCAAGAGAGCAGAAGAGAGGTCAGAAGTGTTCAGTCAATATTTCTCAAGGGAATGAATGAAAAAACAAATACTTATTTTTTTTAATTTTTTTAATGTTTATTTTTGAGAGAGAGATAAAGCATGTGAGGTGGGGGGGACAGAAATAGAGAGGGGCGGGGTATCGAAAGCAGGCTCTGTGCTGACAGCAGTGAGCCTGACATGGGGCTCAAACTCACAAAGAGTGAGATCATGACCTGAAATGAAGTTGGACCCTTAGCCGACTGAGTCACCCAGGTGCCCCAACAAATATTTATTTTTAAAATTCACTTTGAAGGATTTTCACGACTCCTACCTTTTTCCATAGGTGAGAAAAGAGTCTCTAGATCCATCTAGTCAACAAACCATAATCTTACTCCTATTAAGTGGCAACTCTAGAAGGCATTGCATTCTTTTGTTGCCAAAGAGGAAACGTCTCCTGTCTGTGTCAAGAGATGGCCATGTGTTCTCTTATCCGTAAGTCCCTGGACCCCTCCTGGCATGGCTTCACACAGAGTCTGCAGCTGAGAAGAGAACGTTGATGCTGTGGCGCTAGGCAGAAGCCCGTGGTGCTGACAGGCCACTCCACCTCAAGGCTGACGTGACGGGAACTGAAGTGCAGAAGGGGAACATGAGGGGATCCAAAGGGGCCGGGAAGCATTATCTCACTCAGCACGTTGAGCAGATGGAGGTGGGAAGGAAAATGGGCCCTTTGTGAAAAAGGTTTACCCTCATCGAAACTCACCCTCCAGAAAGGTTCTGTAACCCACACACATGAATGGTATATACCAGCGGTTTCCCAACACCACTGCAGGATCGGTTGTGAGATGTTTGGCCAACTCTCTCAGAACCTGTTTGGAGCTTTTCTCAAAATATGGATTCTGGGAGCCCACCTCTGAAGGGTCTGAACCAGCGGATCTAAGTGGACTCAGAAACTGGTACTTTTAATGGCTCCCCAAGAGATTCCAATGAGCAGCCAAGTTTGAAAACCACTGCTGTAGTGTTCTGATTAATGTGGCTGCATGTGACCGGGGGGAAAAAAAAGCTTTTGCTAATGGTATGGGTTTCAACTAGTGATATTTCAGGCATCAGAGATCAAAGGAAGAAGTTACGTTGTGGTAAAGGAATGGGAAGCCTGCCAGAATTTCCGTAATCACAGGCCTGCTCAGCCATCTTTGTGGAACAGATGTCCTATGAGACAGCGATGGGAGAATTTGTCCCTCTTCCCAAGTGTCTCCTCACTCCTACCAGCAAGTTCTTCCAACAGAACCACCAGTTTACAAGCAGCTCGAAATCTTTGTGCCTATTGATGAAATTGTACCACAAAAAAAAAGAAAAGAAAAGAAAAGAAAAGAAAAGAAAAGAAAAGAAAAGAAAAGAAAAGGAAGTTTGGGAATTTTAGAATTTCTACAAATATTCTAGTAAGGGGTGGTGAGGAAGATGGGTAGGGGAGCCAGCCAGCCAACAAGATGGCTCCCAATGGGATTCCTTCTGGGTACTTTCCTTTCACTGTACTGAGGTTGGTCTGCAGGGCCCACAGCATACAGTAGCTGTGATGGAATGTCATTTCCACAATTTAGTGGTTAAAAAATCCATTGTGGCACTGATCTTAGAATCTGTTCTCCCTCAGCTCTCTCACTCCAGGGAAGCCGGCTGTCGTGTTGATAGGACACTCTGGCAGCCGATGGAAAGGGCCCTGTAATGAGGAACTGAGGACCGGGTAACAGCTGACAAGGAGTCTCCGCCTTGTGAATGGGCCAGGAAGTGGGTCCTCTGCACATGAAAGTTTCAGACAACTGCACCCTCATGAGAAACGCTGAGCCTAAACTACCTACCTAATCCACTCCCGGATTCCTGGCCTCCGAAACTGTGAGATAATATTTGTTGTTTCAAGCTGCTAAGTGTTGGAATAATTGGTATGCAGCAGTAAAAAAAAAAAAAAAAAAAAAAATAGAATAGCAAGTTTACCAGCTCATCACAAAATTATTCATATAAATGCTAACCTAGACTTTCCTTATCCACTAAGTCATATAGCATTTGAATACACTTTTAGTGAAATAGAACATATATATAGAAAAGTGTACAAACCCTAAAAGAATACATCACTTTATACAGCACCTAGACCAGGAAATACAGTATCTCCAGGACTTCTTATGCCCTTTACCAATTACATAACCACCTTTTTCCTAAAGGCAACCAGCATGCTCATAGAAGTGTTTTGCTTGCTTTTGAACTATACATAAATGGACTCATAAAGTATATATCCTTTTGTGCTTGGCTTTTTGAACTCACCATGTTGGTGAGATTCATCCATATGGCTTTGCGTATGGGAAGTATTTAACTATCTTCTTGATTTGTAGGAGTTAGTTACATATTCTGGATACCAGTTCTTTGTCAGATGTCTGAAATACAAATATCTTCTCTCCCACTATTACTAAGTTCCTTAATGAGATCTTTTAATAAAGAAAGTTCTCAGTTTTAGTTAGTCCAATTTATTACTTATTTTCTTTGTTGTTTGTGTTTTTTGTGTCTTGAGAAATAATTGCCTACACCACAGTCATGAAAATATTCTTTTCTTTTAGAAGCTTTGTTTTCCTACATTACATACAGAATTGATTTTGTGTATTGTTTGAGACAGAGGTCTTAATTCACTTTTTCCTAAGTGGATATCCAATTGACTCAGTGCTGTTTATTAAAAACCTTTCCTTTCTTTGCGCTTTCTTTTTCCTTTGTCGTAAATCTAGTTATTATATATGGTCTGTTTCTGGATTGCCTATTCTGTTCCAGCTTCTTAATCTACCCTTGCGTCATCATTGTCTTAATTATAGTAATTATCTTGATATCTAGTATATTCTTCTTCAAGATTACCTTGGCTGGCTTGGTTTTTTGCACATTCATATAAATTAGAATCATCAATTTCCGTACATACACAAAACCCACTGCAATGCTAAGGGGAATTACATCAAATCTGGAGATCCTTTTGGGAAAAACTGACAATATGAAGTCCGTCACTTCATGAACATGGCATATTTCTCCATTTATTTTGGTCTTGTTTAATTTGTTTCAGTAATATTTTGTAGTTTTCAGTATAGTTTTGCTACTTTTTTTACTTTTTATTTAAAATAATTTTATAGTGGGGTACCTGGGTGGCTCAGTTGGTTACATGTTGAGTCTTGATCTTGGCTCAGGTCATGATCTCAAGGTTCACAAGATCGAGCTCCCATCAGGCTCCATATTAGCAGCGTGGAGCCTGCTTGGAATTCTCTCTCTCCTTTTCTCTCTGCTCCTCCCCTGCTCACGCATGCACGCTCGCTCTCTCTCTCTCAAAATAAATAAATAAAAATACATAAATAAAATACTTAAAAATAATTATATATTTACAAGAAAGCTATAAAGATAGTACAGACCTCCCACATAGCCATCACCCACTTTTACATTTACCAAAATTAAGAAAATTAACATTGGTAAATATTTTTAACTTAAACTATAGACTTTATTTAGATTCCTATCAGTTATCCTACTAATGTTCTTTCTCTATTCCAGGATCCAATTCAGGTTACCACATAGGCGTTAGGCAGCTAGCATATTTTAGATGAGTTCCTGTCAGCATCTGCTTGTTAGGAGTGGCTTCATTTCTGGTCCCTCGCAGGACAGGTGAAGTTTCTGCTATATTCTATGGGGCTTCCCCCACATGCAGGGAGTTCGTCTAGTGGAGAGAAGTTACAGCTGATGATACTCCATGCTGGTGAAAAAGTTTCTGCCGAAAACACGACTGTGCCGGCAAACTGCATACCTCATTTTGTCACCCTATTTGGGTCTCTGCTCAAAAGCCCTTCCTCAGAGAAGTCTTCCTCCACCACCCCGTGTCAAATAGCACCTCCTCACTCTCTAACACCCTTACCCGGCTTTGTTATTTCTTCACAGGCCTTCTGACCACCTGCTGTGACGTATATCATCTGTTTGCCTATTATCTGTCCCTCCCACTGGGATGTAAGTGCCCTCTGAGGACCAGGAACATTTTCCCTGTTGCATTCTCAGCATTTGGAACTGTGCTTGGCACCGGATAGGCTCCGGGTAATTTTTCCTAAATGACTGAGTGAATGTGCAGCTTGAATCCCACAGAGAGCCTTCAAAGAGGTGGCAGGGGCGGGGGGGGGGGGGCAGGGTGTGCAAAAGCACCTGTGTTCCCCAGCACAGATGCAGAAAGCCTCATATCCTCCTGCAGGGGAGTGGAAGGAGCGTGGCCTATGGAGTCAGAGCTCTTTCAATCCTGACTCTCACCGACAAGCGTTTAGCTTTTTTTTTTTTTAATCTGAACAAAGTCCTTACTCTGAACTGAAACATTCTCACCTACAGGACGGATACAGGAATACCTACCCTGCAAGGTTCCTCTGAGAATTAAAGGCGTTAACGTATGTGAGTTGATGGTCACTTACGTAAGCATTTGGAGATTACTGGTGAGGCCGTCTGTGTGCATGGCTGTGTTCCGGCAAGTTCTGGGAACCACTCTGAGGTGAAATAGCTGAAACGGGACCAGGAACCGGGAAGCCAGGGGTTTTAGGCTTGCAAAGGGCTCTAAGCATTTGCAGAGATGCCTCAACTTTGTAGCTCCGTCCCCTGAATAGAGATAAAGGAAAGAGGGAAAGAGGAAAATCCAAAGACTCCATAGGAACAGGAGAGCAAGGAGAGACGCAGCAGAGGCTCCAGGACTGAAGAGCCATGTGACAAAAACAGATGCCGGACCAGGAATCGTAGGGTGATCTGTGGCAGGATCAAGATAAGGATCCACGTTTTCCTTCCCTACCAGCCAGTCTCCCTTCGTCTCAGCCAACACTTATTCCCTTATTATTTATGGTCTTTCTAATTAAGAAGCTGCAGCCCGGCTTCAATGTCCATATCAGCTCTTCATACCCGCTGCATATGTTTGACAAACAGAAAGTACAATAGACCAAGTGCCTCATTAAAAAAAAAAAAAATTCCATGTATTTTAGTTGTGTCTTTTTTGGTTGCAACTGTCCGGACCCAAATCAAACCAGGTTAAGTGAAAACAAACCAAAGAGACCAAAAAAGCCTTTCGTGGTTCATGTGGCTGTAGAATCCAAAAATAACAAGCACAGCAAGACAGAGAAGCTCCTACAATGAAATCAGGCCCAGCTTGTCTACTTGCTAGTTCTGTTTCCTCTGTGTGGACTCCCTTCGGCTTCGAGTCTCCCCTCACCAGCAAACAATGGCTGCCAGTAGCTCCTGGAGTTTCACACTTCCTGAGTCACAACCACAGGAAAAAAGCAGGAAACTCCTTCTCTGAGAACTGAGAGGAGAGTCACGAATTGCATCTGATCGCCCCTCATTGGCCTAACTTGAGGTCTGTGTCTGTGAACTCCGGGGTAATGTGTTCTGATTGCTTTATATCTAGGTTACATACTCTCCTCTGAATCAGAAACGCGGCCCCACCTGAAGAACCCGGCTCAGGGTGGGGGAGAGAGTCCGTAGGGGAGGCATCGGGCATATGCCGGAGGATGAACAGATGCCAGAGAACAAAAATAGCAGGTGTCCACTGCTCCAGGTCTTCAGACATAGGCTATGTTCTTTGCCCAGAGGACAACTATTATAAAGATTATAATTATATATATTTATATAATTATTAATATTATTATTAACATTAATTAATATATATTAAAAGATTATAAGATTTATAAGATTAAGGTCATTATATTTTTTATCTAACTCTAGCTTGTTGGCTTCACTTCTTTAAAGGCCCTATCTTTTTTTTTAGGGTTTATTTATTTTTGAGAGAAAGAGACACAGCACAAGTAGGAGAGGTGCAGAGAGAGAGACGGACAGAGGATCTGATGTGGGCTCTGTGCTGACCCCAGGGAGCCTGATGTGGGACTCAAACTCATGAGGTCGGAGGCGCAACTGACGGAGCCACCCACGTTCCCCAAGGCCATATCTTTTGCAGATAGATCTATTCAGCCTCACAGAAAGAATAATGTGGACATTCTTAAATGAATCTGCCCAGTCATGCAGAAGAATCTGTAAGAAGAAGGGAAACTAAGTTACAGGAAAGCAGACAGGGAAATATGAACTGACAATAGATGGAGGAAAGAGTGTAACCAAGAAACCATCGAGGAGCAAAGCCATCAGAGATTGAAGCACCTATTCGAATATTTTCCCTCCTCCATTCTTAGGTTGGGGTCCCTAGAAGCAGAGCCGAGGAAAGCTCTCAGGGAGAGAAGGAGGCAGCATAGGACAGTGGAGCAGGTAAGCAAGATGTCATTCCACCTGAAGACTGATCCCACGGCAAATCCCACTCCGAGGCAACGGGCTGGCCTTTTGTACCACCGTGCCACTCACTGGGGTGGGATGCGTCACCTCCCCGGGGCAGACAGCTCCTCTCCAGCCAAGGGCAATATTCCAGAAAAAGGGAAAGCGGTGAGTTATTATCAGCCAATGCTCCCAGCAGCACCGGGTGGGGGGTTGACAGATAAAAGGGGCAAGGGAGAGAGTACCACCTGCATCCACTACACCTGCAATCTGTTTCTCACTCGCACTTAGCCTGTAACTTCACCTGAGCTTTAATACAATGTCCCATTATATGGTTAATTCTTGCATTTCCTAAACATCTGCTCCTCTGCACTGACACACCCACCGCTAATGTAGTTCAGCTCCTCGTTGTCTATTGCATCTACACTGAAAATAACCCCCTAGTTGTGTGCCCTCTCGTTTAACAGTGCTTCCCATCTTTGTGTCTTCTTCTCCCACATGGCTTTGACCAGTAAACTCCAGCAGAAATGACACTGTGCAACCCCCAAGGGAGGCCTTCAGATGACTCGAAGCAGCAGCTTTCCCCTTTCTGGAACGCTCTCACCACGATGTAAGAAAACACGGCATACATGCCAAGCGATGAGCAACAACCACAGAGAGAAACCATATGGAAAGAGCCCCGGCCACCCCTCTGCTGCTCTAGCACCTGAGTGTTGCCACGTGAGGGACCCCCGGTGAGACTAATTCATGAAATTACAGTAAATAATACTTTGTCATTGTTTTAAGTCATTAAGTTTGGGGTCATTTGTACACGGTGACTGATAACTAAAACACTCATTCTTTGCTGTTATACCCAAAAATCCATCCTCTACACTCCTTTCCAGTTCTTTCCAAAGCCTGAGTCTGGCCATACTCCTCCCTGCTTAAGAAAACCCTGATGGACTTCTCCTCATGCCAATCAGGTCTCAACTCCTCCTGCTGCCCTCTGGCACATGCAGTCCTTCACAATCGAGCCCCAGCTTACTTTTTCAACCTAGTCTTCCAACCATGAAACCTGACCTCGAGCCACCGTGAGCTTCTACTCTATCTCCGGACACACCATATTGTCACATGCCATCCACTGTCCACTACTCTTCACACGACCAACCCAACTCCAAGGGCAGATTCCCTTTCCAGCATTCCCCAACCCCTTTCAGCAAAGTCAGTCACTCCTGTCTCTGTGCACCTTCTCACCTCCAGTACAGCCCCTATGATATACCGCTTGTGCCAGTCTCTTCCTCCAGACAACAAACTCATGCGGTGCGGGGGCCATGTTGTATTTCTTGTTGAACCCCCAGAACCTCACTCAATGCCTGGCATGTAGCTCAGCCATCAAATGGTGGTTGACTGGAGTGTTGCAGACTACCTGCTTCTTGAGAGCAAGCCCTAAATATTATTCATCCCACTGTACTAGGTTTGGAGCCTGGCACGTGATAAGTACCGACTGAATATTTAATCAAATTGAGAGATGGGAAATAGGAAGTTAAATGAGAAAGCAACAGGACAGAAAAGAGAAAAATAGAAAGTTCTATGAGACGGACACCTGGGTGGCTCAGTCGGTTAAGCATTTGACTTTGGTCAGGTCGTGATCTCATGGTTGGTGAGATTGAGCCCCGCATTGGGCTCTCTGCAGAGAGCCCATTTCGGATCCTCTGTGCCCCTCTCTCTCTGCCCCTCCCTTGCTCACGTTCTCTCAAAAATAAATAAATAAACTTAAAAAAAGAAAAAGATAAAGGAAGAAAGTTCTGTGAGAGAAAGCAGCCAGGAGACAGTCTTTAGAAAGACAATGCCAATTAGAACTTCTCAGGGTGGAAGAATTCCTACATTCTCCAAACATTTTGATTTGACTTAGCTCTCAATTTATTCCCCTCTCTCCCTCCCTCTCTTTTCAAACCAAGCGGTAAGTTTTAATAGAGGAATAAAGGGACTCTGATGTGGTTTGAGGGCTGATATCGGTGGCTTTTCTCAGACACCTTCCCATGGGAGCCCTGGCACAAGCCCCCTGCTCATAGATTGGGTTTGAGTGAGGCAGTGCCAAGATGGAGTCCAGGCCTGCAGGGACCAACCCTTTCCAGTCATTTCCATGTGCTGTCTTATCTGCTGAGATAAACTGGAGCCACTTCAGACAGGCCTGGAGCATATACCTTCCTTTTTTGTTGACCCTGGGGCAAAGAGCTGAGAGATTTTCCCAGGATTGTTAGGTTTAATTGTTCAGAAAGCTCAAAATGACTTCCATTTTCAACCCTTAAAATGGGGGAAAAGGGAAGGCACTGGTTTGTGTTATAGTTCAAGTGAGCCACAAATTGTGCCATTGGTGAAAAAGAAGACTGGGTAAGCAAGTATATATGATAAATTCCTAGGCCAGTTGTTCTCAAACTTTAACCACATCAGCAGCACCTGGGGGGCTTATTAAATCATTACTGAGGCCATATCTAGAATTTTTAAAAAATGTTTTTAATGTTTTTTGTTGGTTTTTTTTTTTTGAGAAAGAGAGAGACAGAACAAGGGAGTGAGAGGCAGAGAGGGAGAGGGAGATACAGAGTCTGAAGCAAGCTCCAGGCTCTGAGCTGTCAGCACAGAGCCCGATGCAGGGCTCCAACCCACGAACCAGGAGATCATGACCTCAACCAAAGTCCAAAGCTTAACCAACTGAGCCACCCAGGTGCCCCTCACTTGCATTTCTAACAAGGTTCCCAGGTGATGTTGAGGTGGCCAGCCAAAAAACCACTTTAAACACCATGCCGTCGGCCATAAACTTCTTATAGAGAAGGAACCAGCCTTTTATCTCTGCATGCTCAGAGCCGCCATGTAGTGGGTGTTCAACATATGCTTTTCTGTTGAATCACATCAATGGTAATCATCATTATTGAAAAATTTATTTAAAAGGCATTCTATCATCTGTCTACAATAACATCTTTTTATACTAAGGGAAAAATCCAAATCTTTATGGAGATTAGTTCTTCCATTTTATCTCCTCCAGGAGATTCAAATGAAGAGAGCAACTCAGATAGTACTGTACCTAGCAACAAATAGAGTATGGAAATACAAATCATTTAGCTAAGTTTCCTAAAGAGGGCTTTGCTTTGGAGATGACCATTTGCTGCTCTTAATATTGTATTTGTTTGGTTTCAAATGATAGAAACCCTTCTCAGAGCAGCTGCACAAAAAGCAGAATTTATTGCTTTGTAGAACCCAAAAAGAACAGAACAACTAAACCTAACAGGGATGTTGCTGAGCCCAAGGAACATCCGGAACCACAGTCCTAAACCCGACCAGTGCTCCCTTTTGGGTCACTCTTCTCAGCCTCTTGCTCCATTTGGCACTATTATCTGTCACTGCCTTCCTGCTGTCTCCATATTACAATAAATTTGAGGAAAAGACTCAGCCAGCGAGGATGAGGGGGTGGGGTCACATAAAGAAATAGCATCTCCCACAGTGGCCAGAGGGGTGAGGAAGGTCATAGATCCCACAGGAGTGGAGATTAAAGATGTCAGCCACTGATGCTTTGGGTCAGTGAAAACCTACATAAGGTTGATGAATGCTAGATCTCCCTTAGTAAATATCCTTCTATTATCTTCTATACTAAAACTATGGAACAACAGGGAAACTAACAGGTCTCTGGAAGGCAGCTGAAGCCTGCAACCAAAAGGAAAAACCAGCCTGGAATTTGGAATATACTTGGGAAATACTTCAGACTACCAATTGGATGCTACAGCTTGGTGCCTCTTTCACCATACCCTCAAATGAGGGCATTATGAAATGCAAGGCAGAAGTTCTCTATTTATCAGACCTGACTCACTAGCAAATGGTGTTTTCGTGGATGTCCTTGTGACTCTTCTAGATCTTTGCAAGAAGTTTTTCTGTTCCGGCTTCACATTAACCCGAAGTCAGGAACAAAATACTTCCTCTGCCTCTGGCCAACTTAAACCTGAGTTTTTTTGCATTGAAAAACTAGCATGTGAGACAGAGTTCAAAATAAATTGACAGTCAATGCTATGCATTGTTTTTTAGACGGAAAATCCGCCCATTAGTCTTACTCTGTTGGTGCTGAATGTTTGGCATTTTAAGGGCAATAATGTCAGTTTTCATTTAGATGAGAGTCCAGGGACATAAATTCTTCAGAAAGAAAGTTAAGCTGTAGCAAACACTATTGTGCTGCTGCTAAACTAGCTGATCAAATCAAATTTTCCAAGCTCCAGCTTATTTTGAAAATGAGTGTGTTTTTTTAACACGCTGACTCAGCAGCTATGTTAGGGGGATGCAGTGAACATGACAATTCGCCTCTGCCAAACTCCATCACCGATGCAGATTCTAAGGGACACTAACATTTGCAGCCAGGATTGTTGTGGCAGGTTTCCTTTGTGCATGGCAATCATTCGGGTGAAAGTTTCTGGGGTTTCTCTTGTGTTTTTAGACTGAAATTTAATGCTTACTTTTTCACCATGCTCCACCTTCATGCTCTATGAGTGTTGAAGGTGGAAAATCCAGCAAGGAAGGGAGTTCCAAATGTGTTGATTTGATGAGAAATCAAGCCGTGAATAGATAGAAGGCCACTGAAAATGTGGAGGAAAAAATGGCAACTGACAACATAAAGCACATAACAGAAGTGTGAACATTTTCTTCAAATCGCACAATTGAGAGTACAACAAAAATTAAAAGGTGCATGAAGCCCAGCAAAGCAGATGTTAGTAACAACAGAAGTCCAAGTAGAAAGTGTTTATTTTGGGAACGCTTGGCCACTGGGACTTTGCTCGCAGAGTACAAGTATATACGTATCAAAGTCGATGGATCTGTGCAACGGTTTATACTCCTCTTATAAATTTAGACTTAACATCATTTTGTTATTTCCAAAGAGATAGAGTCTACCTCGTTCATTAATTTCACCAACAATTACAACTCTCCACTCTGTACCAGACCCTGAAATAATTGCTGGAGATACAACAATGAATAAAGTCAGGCTCCTCTCAAGGAGGTCTTCAGCCAGCCAGGAGACAGACATGTAAATAAATAATTTAGAGAGAAAATAGGGGCGCCTGGTTGGCTCAGCTGGTTAAGCGACTGACTTCATCTCAGGTCATGATCTTGCGGTTCATGAGTTCGAGCCCCATATCAGGTTCTGGGTTGGACAGCTCGGAGCCTGGAGCCTGCTTCAGATTCTGTGTCTCCCTCTCTCTCTGCCCCTCCCCAGCTCGCACTCTATTTCTCTCTTTCTCTCAAAAATAAATAAGCGTTAAAAAAAATTAGAAGAAGTATAAATTATACTTATAATTGTTCTCTTTCACAGCTGGAATAAGCACTGAACTCTACCTGACCATTACTGTCAAGATTCCAGGGGCCAGAACAGGCAATGCTACATAAGCAACATCCTTATGGGTCATGGCTTTGGCTGGACTTCCCTCCAGATTTGTAATGCATTTGCTCTAACAAACGACTGTTGAAGGTGCTGTGGACAATAGCCATGCCTGTGTCTATTCCCGCTATACTCTCAACCTAAGAAAAGAGTATTTGGATGGTGGCAAGGCAGAGAGAAAAAAAGATTAATGGAGTGCCTGAGTGGCTCAATTGAGCACCTGACTCTTGATTTCGGCTCAGGTCATAATCTCACAGTTTGGGGTTCGAACCCCTCTTCGGGCTCTATACTGGCAGTTCAGAGACTGTTTGGGATTCTCTCCCTTCTCTCTCTGTGCCCCTCCCCTGTATGTGCTCTCTCTCCTTTTCAGAATAAATGAACATTTAAAAAACAGATTCCTGCAATAAACGACTTGATTATTCTAATTGACTATCAGACCCGTGTTATCCTTGTCAAGCCTAAAAAGATACTAGAGGAATGCCTCGCTGGCTCAGCCAGAGAAACATGTGACTCTTAATCTTAAGGTCATGAGTTTGAGCCCCACATTAAGTATTGAGATTACTTAAATAAGTAAATATTTTTTTAAAAGATACTAAAAAAGAATCTTCTTCTTGTGGGTTTTCTGCCCAGGTAGAACTATATCCTGGTTAGCAGTAATCATTGAGCTATCTCACTTCTTAATTAGGGGGGGCCAGGCCAGAGCATGGCCATAACCCACAGACCCATTTCCCAGGACCCAGCCTTGAATACTCTGCCAACCACGCCCCTTGGAGGTATCAAAGTTCACCCAGGGTCTCTACTTCACCCCACACAACATGAAGTCTTTATGGGGGATTCTATTTCTTGACTTTGGTTACATCTTAATCCCTCTGCTTCTTCTTCTATAACTTCTCAGCCCCTTGAGTAGTTAGGTCCAGGTCCCTTACCCTGTAGTTCTCAGCTTGTGGATATAGTGCCAACATAGAACTGTTCTTGCCAGTGACTCTGTGTGTAACCAGGGGACATGAGGACAATTTGTTTTCATAACAAATGGCTACAACACCCAAGAGCAACCAAACAAGTAGCCCAATTAAAAAATGGGCTCAAGAGGGGCGCCTGGGTGGCTCTGTCAGTTAAGTGTCCAACTTCAGCTCAGGTCATGATCTCACAGTTTGTGAGTTCAAGTCCTCTGTCAGGCTCTGTGTTGACAGCTCAGAGCCTGGAGCCTGTTTTGAATTCTCTGTCTTCCTCTCTCTCTGCCCTTCTCCTGCTCATGCTCCGTCTCTCTCTCTCTCTCTCTCAAAAAATAAACATTTAAAAAAAATTTTAATGGGCAAAAGATACAACTAAATAACAGGAAAAAAAAAAAAAAGAAATAACCAAAGAACACTCTCCCAAAGAAGACATACATACAAATGATCACCAAGTGCATGGAGAGGTGCTCACCATCACTAATTATCAAAAAAATGCAAATCAAAACCACAATGAGATATCGCCTCACACCTGTTAGGATGTCTATTATTAAAAAGCCAAGAGATAACAGATGCTGGTAAGGACGTGGAGAAACGGGGAACACGTGCACTCTTGCTGGGAAAGCAGTGTGAAGGTTTCCTAAGAAATTAAGAGAACAGCTCTATGATCTAGCAATTCCACGCCTGAGTAGAAATAAATAAATAAATAAATAAATAATCAAACAAAAATCAATATCTCAAAAGAGTTATCTGTACTCCCATGTTTATAGCGGCACTATTCATGCTAACCTTGGTATGGAAACAATCTAAGTGAGCCTCCACAGATGAATGCATACAGAAGTGTATATATTTATATACAGTGAAACATTATTCAGCCTTAAAAAACAAGGAAATCAAGGACACTTGAATGTCTCAGTCAGTTAAGCGTCATGATCTCATGGTTCTTGGGTTCAAGCCCTGGATGGGCTCTGTGCTGACAGCTCAGCGCCCAAAGCCAGCTTCAGATTCTGTGTCTCCCTTTCTTTCTTCCCCTCCCCTGCTCGCATTCTGTCTCTCTCTCTTTCAAAAATAAACATTAAAAAAATTTTTTTAAGGAAATCCTGTCATTTGGGACAACACAGACAGAACCGGAGGGCATTATCCTAAGTGAAATAGCCAGACAAATACCACAGGGTATCACTTATATACAGAATAAAACAAAAGTCGAACTCATAGAAGCACAGTAGAAAAGTGGTTGCCACAAAAACAGGCACATAGACCAATGGAACAGAATAGAGAGCCCAGAATTGGACCCACAAATGTAAGGCCAACAAATTTTTGACAGAACAGAAAAGAGTATCCACTGGAAAAAAGACAGTCTCTTTAGCAAATGGTGCTGGGAGAACTGGACAGCAACATGCAGAAGATGAAACCGGACACTTTCTTATACCGTACACAAAAATAAATGCAAAATGGATGAAAGACCTAAACATGAGACAGGAAACCGTCAAAATCCTAGAGGAGACAACAGGCAACAATCTCTTTTACCTCAGCCGCAGCAACTTCTTACTCAGCACATCTCTGAAGGCAAGGGAAATAAAAGCAAAAATGAATTATTGGGACCCCATCAAGATAAAAAGCTTCTGCACAGCAAAGGAAACAACAAAACTAAAAGACAACCAATAGAATGGGAGAAGATATTTGCAAAGGACATATTGAATAAGGGTTAGTATCCAAAATCTATAAAGAATTTACCAAACTCAACACCAGAAAAACAAATAATCCAGTGAAGAAATGGGCAAAAGAAATAAATAGACACTTCAAAAAAAGACATCCAGATGGCAAACAGACATATGAAAAGATGCACAACATTGCTCATCATCAGGGAAATACAAATCACAACCACACTGAGATAACCACCTCACACTGCTCAGAGTGGCTAAAATTAACAACACAGGAAACAACAGATGTTGGCAAGGATGTGGAGAAGGGGAACTCTCTTGCACTGTTGGTGGGAATGCAAACGGGTGCAGCCACTCTGGAAAACAGTGTAGAGGTTCCTCAAAAAATTAAGAATAGAATTACCCTACAACCCAGCAATAGCCCTACTAGGAATTTATCCAAAGGATACAGGAGAGTGCCGATTCATAGAGGCACATGTACTCTGGTGTTTATAGAAGTACTTTCAACAATAGTAAAATTATGGAAAGAGCCCATATGTCCATTAACTGATGAATGGTTACAAGAGATATGGTGTGTATATATAATGGAATACTACTTGGCAATGAAAAAGAATGAAATCTGGCCATTTGCAACAACGTGGACGGAACTAGAGGGTGTTATCCTAAGTGAAATAAGTTAGAGAAAGACAGATATCATATGTTTTCACTCATATGTGGAATTTGGGAAACTTAACAGAAGACCATGGGGGAAGGGAAGGGGAAAAAAAGGCTATAAACAGAGAAGGAGGCAAACTATAAGAGACTCTTAAATACAGAGAACAAACTGAGGGTTGATGGGTTGAGGGGAAAACGGGCAATGGGCACTGAGGAGGGCACTTGTTGGGATGAGCACTGGGTGTTGTATGTAAGCGATGAACCACAGGAATCTACCCCCAAAACCAAGAGCACACTGTATGCACTGTATGTTAACCAATTTGACAATAAATTATATTAAGAAATAAATTACTTTAAAAACATAAATAAATACAGAGAACAAACAATGAAGGGGGAAATTGGTGATGGACACTGAGGAGGCACTTGTTGGGATAAGTACTGGGTGTTGTATGTAAGCGATGAATTGTGGGAATCTACTTCCAAAGCCAAGAGCACACTGAATACACTGTATGTTAGCTAACTTGACAATAAATTATATTTAAAAAAGAGAAAAGAAAAGTGGTTTCCAGGGGCTGTTAATGTGGGGGAAATAGGGAAAGGTTAGTAAACATGGTACAAATTTTTAGTTATGAGATGAATAAGGTCTATGGATCAAATGTATAACATGGTGACCATATTTGATAACTCTGTGTTGTATAATTGAAATTTGCTAAGAAAGTAGAGCTTAAATGTTTTCACACACAATAAAATAAAATAAATATGTGAGGTGATGGATGTGACAACCTAATGGGGGACTCCTTCCGTAATGTGTATGTGTACGTGTATCAAATCACTACATTGTACACTTTAAATATTGTATAATTTTATCTGTCAATTATACCTCAATAAAGCTGAGGGGGAGGGAATCAGGAAAATAGAAAGAAAAAAGGAATAGCTACAATAAAGTTATTCCTCAAACTCAGAGGTGATGCTTTAAAAAATAAAACAAAACAAACCCCCAAAACTGTGGATACTTCAGCCCTGCCCAGAAATAGCATCCCTAGAAGGGAATTTGCCTCTTCCGAAGCTCACTGCAGTTTTTGTGGAAGATCCAGCATTGAGGACTGGACTAGATGGTGTTTCTCAAATTTACCTTGTCCAAAGAATGCAGATAGCTTGTTAAACCCGTGAGTCCCCTTTCTCTTCTGGAGATCCTTATTTGATAGGTCTGGTGTGGGGCCTCAGAATCTGAAAGTTTAAGAGAGTCCCCAGTGACTTTTAGGACTGAGCAAGTTTGGGAAGACTAAACTAGGCTGGATTTCCCAAACTTCTTTTGTGATAAGAATCACCTCTAGTTGGAAAGCAAATTCCTTTGCCCCCATCCAGAATAACAGAATCAGAATTTCTGGCTCAGAGGTCTGGCAGTCTGTTGATTTAATAAAGACCTCCACTTGATTTTGGGAAATGGTAATAAAGGCTCATTGATTCTCAACTTTGGCTTCTCGTTAGAATCATCTGGGGTGTGTGTGTGTGTGTGTGTGTGTGTGTGTGTGTGTGTGTGTGTTAAAATACACAAACATAAAGTTTACACACAAGTGTCATATAAGTGACATTTAGTACATTCACAGAGTTGTGCAATCATCACCATTACCCAGTTCTAGAATATTTCCATCATTTATCTGGGGATTTTTAAAACATCCAGATGGCTAGTCTCTACCCCAAACAAATAAATGAGAATCCCTGGGGTGGCACCCAGGCATCAATACTCTTTAACGCATTCCAGGTGACTACCATTTGCAGTCAAGTGCAAAATTCAGGTGTTTATGCAGGTGACTACTATTTGCAGTCAAGTGCAGAATTCAGGTGCTTATGCTTTAGAAGGCCTTTGTTACTGAACCCCACCAGATTTCTCATGCTGATACTCTGCATTCCCTAAGCACACCACCACTTTGCTGTTTGCCATTCTCTTTTTGAGGTGTTGCTTAGTTTGAGTCTTGTGCCCCGTCAAGAACTCTTAAATTCCTATGCCCTTCTAAGGAATGGTGACCAAGTTTCCCATAGCTTTTGTACTTCTCCCATGGCCCTAGTCATAGTTATGGTCCCCAAAGTTCTCATTTAGTTGAATGAGTTTATTTAGAGTGACCTCATAATGATATTGTAGGAAGCAATGTTTTACCTAACTCAATAAACATAGATGGAGAACCGATTGTGTACCAAGCATTGTGTTAGCATGGGCCCTACTCTGATGGTGGGAATCAAGAAGAAAGACAAATAAAAAACAAGATGGCCAATACTGTAACATATTCTATCACAGCATGACTGAGAGTGGGAATACATAAAGAGAGGCATCCCAAGTAGAGCCCATAAACGTTTTCTATAAAGGCCTAAAGAGTAGATCTTCTTAGCCTTTGTGGGTTATACACAACTGTTACACTTACTCAACTCCGCCACAGCCATTGAAGTACCGTAAACAATCCATATGCAAATGGACATGACAATGTTCCAATAAAACTTAATCGACAGAAGCAAATGGTGGGCTGCATTTGTCCTGAGAGTTAAGGTATGCCATCTCCTGATCGAATACATACTGGAAAGAGAGGAGAGTTTTTTAGGAAAATCATATCAGAAGAGTCAAAACACTCTTGGAAATTTACTAGCAAAAAGAGGGGAGAAAAATTCCAGACAGAGAGAAAACATCATTCCAGATTTTGAATTCATTATGGCTGCAGCCTGAGAGCCTTATGAAGAAGTTGAAAGGGATGAGCCTAGAGAAGGCAAGGGCCAGATCGTTAGAGCTATCTGTAAATTGGATGCTGAAGCAATAAACAAGGTTTTCAACATTATGAAAGGTCAGAGGATGAGGATGGATTGGGTGGGTCAAGGTAAGGAAGACTATTAGTTAAAAGGTTGTTGTGTTGTTAGGAAACTGGATATCTATATGCAAAAGAACAGAGTCAGATCCTTACATTATATATAAAAATTAACTCAAAGTGGATCAAAGGCCTAAAAGGAAGACCTAAAACTCTTAGAAGAAAACACAGAGGAAAACCTTCATGACATTGAATTTGGCAATGATTTCTTGGATATGACACCAAAATCACAGATAACAAAAGAGATAATAGATAAACTGGGCAACATCAAAAAAATTTAATTTTGTACATAAAAGAACACAATCAACAGAATAAAAAGGCAATCTAAGCAAAGGGAGAAAATATTTGTAAATCATGTGTTTGATGAAGGGTTAATATCCAAACCATATAAAGACTTCCTACAACTTAACAACAAGAACAACCTGATTTTTAAAATGCACAAAGGATCTGAGTAGACATTTCTCCAAACAAGATATGCAAATGACCAGTAAGTAGATAAAAGATGTTCAACATCACTAACCATTTGGGAAATGCAGATCAAAACCACAATGAGATACCATCTCATACCCATTAGGATGGCTAATACCAAAACCAACCACCCAACAAAACAGAAAACAACAAAGTTATTGAGAATGGGGAGAAATGGGAACCCCTATGCATTGCTGGTGGGAATATGAAATGCAGTGATATGGAAAACAGTATAGCAGTTCCTCAAACAAACTAAAAATAAAAATTACCATATGCCACAGAAATTCTACTTCTGGGTATATACCCAAAAGAATTGAGAGCAGGGTCTTGAAGAGATATTTGTACCCTCATGTTCATAGCAGTATTATTTACAATAATCAAAATATGGAGGCAATTCAAGTAGCCATCACTGAAAGAACAGATAAACAAAATGTGGTATATACACACAATGGAATATTACTGAACCTTAAAAAGGGAGGGAATTCTGACATATGCTACAACACAGATAAACCTTGAAGACATTATGCTAGGTGAACTAAGTCAGTCACAAAAAGACAAATAGTGTATGATTCCACTTGGATAAGGCACCTAGAATTCAAATCCACAGAGATGGAAAGTAGAATGGCTCCAGGGGCCAGGGGAAGAGTAAATAGGAAGATATTATTTAATGGGTACAGAATCTCGGTTTTACAAGATGAAGAGTTCTGGAGATGGGTGGTGATGATTGTACCACAGTGTACATGCACTTAATGCCACTGAGCTGTACATTTCAAAATGGTTAAGATAGTCAATTTCATGTTATGAGTGTTTTACCACAATTTAATATTTTTTAATGTTTTTTTTAATAATTGAGTAAGAAGTGCTGAGTTTGAACTGAGGCAATGTCGGTGGGGATGGAGCGGAGAAGACAAATTCTGTATACATCTGGGAGGAAAATAATTAAAGAGTGTGTATGGAGATGAGGGAGGGACTCCAGGTTCCAGGCTTGAGAGGTAAGTGAAGTAGAAAGGACACATCATTTTATCCATGCTTTACAGTGAGGTGATGAAATGGAGGCCCACAAATTTCGCCACAAATCTGACTTTGGCTAGGAATTCTTTAAAGTTTGCTGACTCCTTAGAAGTGTGATGTGAGATACTCCAAGAAAACTGATCAGGATTTTTTTTTTCCATGAAACCAAAAAGGTAGTAGAATTGTGGCTCAGTAGGTTAAGCATTCAGCTTCAGTTCAGGTCCTGATCTCGCAGTTCTTGGGCTCTAGCCCCTTGTCAGGCTCTGTGCTGACAGCTCAGAGCCTGGAGTCTGCTTCAGATTCTGTGTCTCCCTCTCTCTCTGTTCCTCCCCGACTCACGCCTCTGTCTCTCTCTCTCTCAAAAATAAATGAAGCTTAAGAAAACGATGGGAAATGTCACAGAAACATAAGAAAGGAAATCCTGAACTAAACAAATGTTTGTTGAGTCCTACAGTCTTTCAAGCACTATCCTAGGCATTGGGGTAAGTGGAGGAAAGACAGGCAAAGTCCCCAGCCTCAGGATGATTTTAGTGAGGAGACAACAGGCAACTTCCAAGACTGTGTCAGTGAGCAAGAGGTATGAGTTAACTCTGAGAGGGTAATGTGCCTGTGAGGGTGATAATACTACCAGGGTGATAAGTGAATGGCACCCTAAATAATGAGATGGAGCCTGTCTTTCAAAGATCTGGAGGGAAGAGTATTTCAGATACAGGCAGCCTCATGTACAAAGGACATGAGGCAAAGATGATCTCAGAAGGTTTTAGGAACAGAAAAAAAAAGTAAGAGGCTAATATGGCTGCACTCTTTAGGACCCGATATGTTTAAGATCTTGATTAGTCACCTCTGTTAGAATTCATTCTCAGAACATATCAGTAGGCAGTTGAAGGCACTGTTTTAAAAAATATATCACAGAGGCGGGGGGGTGGGGAGTGGAAGCTGAGAAGGTGGATTTCTAGGGCAGTGAAACTACTCTCTATGATACTATAATGATGGATATGGATCATTCTATATTTGTCCAAACCCACAGGGTGTTTAACACGGGGGAACCCTACTGTAAACTTTGGTCTTCCGGTGGTGACGACGTGACACTGAGGTTTATCAGCTGTAACAAATGTACCACTCTGATGAGAGGTGTTGGTAATGGAGGAGGCTGTGCATGAGTGGGAACACAGAGAACTGGGAAGTCTCTGTACTTGCCCCCTCAATTTTACTATGAACCTAAAACTTCTCTAAACACTAAAGTATTTTTTAAAAAACAGGTTTTAAAAAAGCTCTGTAGGGGCGCCTGGGTGGCTTAGTCGGTTAAGCGTCCGACTTTCTCTTAGGTCATGATCTCGCTGTTCGTGGGTTCGAGCCCTGCGTCGGGCTCTGTGCTGACTGCCAGCTCAGAGCCTGGAGCCTGTTTCAGTCTGTGACTCCCTCTCTCTCTGACCCTCCCCTGCTTGCGCTGTCTCTCTCTCTCCTAGAAATAAATAAAACATAAAAAAATAAATAAATAAAAAAAATAAAAAAAAAGCTCTGTAGATTAAAAGGGATTTAAGAGATTTTGTTAAGAAGCATCTAAGGATGCCCTGTTGAATGACAACAAGGAAGAAAGTGACTAGCTTGTCAGGATGAAGGGTACATTTGGGGGGAGGCAGGGAGATGTGACTGAGACTAGGCACACAGAGGACCCAGCCAGCCAGCAAAGTGGTTTCTTCATCTGGGTGGTGGTTCCAAGTGCGTTTGACTTAAAATAATTCATTCACTAAGTTGAATAATCTTCGGAGCGCCTGGGTGGCTCAGTCAGCTAAGTATCTGACTTCAGCTCAGGTCATGATCTTGCAGTTTGTGAGTTCAAGCCCCACACTGGGCTCTGTGCTGACAGCTCAGAGCCTGGAGCCTGCTTCTGACTGTGTCTCCCTCTCTCTCTCTGCCCCTCCCCCACTCATGCTCGCTCTTTCTCTCTCTCTCAAAAATAAACATTAAAAAATAATAATTTTAAAGTTGAATGAGTGTCTATATGCTCTTTCTGTATGTGTCATTTATTATAATAAAAAAGGTTTAGGCAATAAAGTATATTCATTCCATTTTTTAAAAAGTGCGTTACAAGCATTCTCTCCTTCAGTCCTTACAACAGCCCTGCTAGGGAGCTACTCTCTTTCTGTTTTAACGATGATCGGGAGATGTTTAAGCTGCTTGCCCAGGGAAGTGTATACATTTAATAACAGAACCAAGTTTCAAATTCAGGTCTCTGAACCCAAAGTTCTTACCAATGTATACTTCCTTTCATTGTACACTCAAAATAATAGAGCACGTTTTACTAGAAGGTACTGAAATATGCTCTTTGGGAACCCATGGGGGGCCATCAGGGAATTGGGCTTTAGGGACTCTCAAGCCTGCGGAGGCCACTGTCACACATGGCTCAGCCAAAAAACGGTTACAAGGCACTCTCCTGTCCCCTCCGTTCCATTCTCTGCAGACCCTCCCCAAGTCAGTGGCAGAGAATGAGGCCCATCCTCTCCCCAGGCTACCTTTCGACATAGACACCATTACACCGACACCGGCCTTCGCTCTGTGCTTCCAAAGACCTTCAAGGAAGAGTCAGGATAGTGGACACCAGAACGTCAGTCTGGCGTGAGAGGGAAAATGTTGGAATTCTGACTCTGTCCTTTCCTTTTACTGCCTCTTCCCCCAGGACAAATCTCCAGGAATACCTTCTTCTTTCCCAACCTGCTTTTTACTTCCTGAGCCACATCTCGAATCCCTCAGCCCAGTAGCCCCAGTGAGAAAACTCAATCCCTTCGCTGAGGAAAAAGAGCTTCAGTCTCTTGGTCCCTGCCTGCATTTTGCAAGCCTGAGCAATGTTTTGGATTCAACTAGATGTTCAGTAGGACTCTCCTCTGCTCAGTCAGCAAATAAATATTTACTGAGTACCTACCATAGGCTGAGGACTCTGAGGGTCTTAGTTTCAGCTTCAGCGTTGGGTTGGGTGGACGTAAATACTGTATTCAGCCTTCCCACCAGAGAAGAGGTATGGATGATTCCTCACGGGCACCTAAGAAGTGAGCACACCTCACCATGACACAGTCAATGTGATACACTCTCATCTAGAGGGAAGGATGTTTCTCCCACTAATCTGGCTTTGTTTGGCCCTTCTACCTGCTTAAATTTAAAAAAAAAAAAAACAAAAAAAAAAATCACATTTCTTGAATGTCCACTAAGCTCCAGGCACAATCGCTGGTGCTGGGAACAGCAGTGTAAACATGGGGCACTGAACTCGCTCTTTTTTTTTTTTTTTTTTTTGAACTCGCTCTTTTCCAGCAGGGAGTCTGGCAGACAAATGGTAGAAGATTCTTAGCCCTGCCTGTTGGGGAACAGTGTAGCTTCTGCTGTTATTGTGTGAATAACCTCTTTCCTGCCTGGCCGAGCCTGGCTTGCATCACCAGAGTAACCACCCAGCTGTAAATGCTTGCTGTAATGGGCAATGGTGCCAGCTCCTATTAAATAATTTTGATTCCAAGTTCCCTGGATGGTAAAGGGGAGGGGCTGCCACCTCTGTTAAAATCACAGAAGTTACATGGAAAATCATTTGAGCTCATTCCTCTGCTTAAACCCCACCCACAACAATTCCCCTCTGCCTAAAAGATAGCATCCAAATTCCTGAGCTCAGGCTCTCAAACCCTCAAAATCTGGTCCCTGCCTGTATTCCTAGCACCTGCCGCCCCCCCCCCCCCCCCCCCCCCCCCCCCCCCCCGGAATCCTTACCCTCCCTTATGTCAACCTCACCCTCAGTTGTCTGCAGATTTTGAACCAGAAAGGCACGCTTTCCCCTGCGCCTTGGACTTCACGCTGCCTGGCACACTTTCCCGCCAAGCATGTTTGCCTGACACCCTCCTTCTCCTCCAGGCTTCACTCAGCCCTGTGACACTCAGTCACCTGTGACACTTGCCCTGCCCCCTGAGTTACCCATCCTCACTGGGTTAGGGAGCTCACCTCTGCCCTCCCAAATCCCAGTCCAACCATATGAGCAACTGGGTCATGTCATCGGTGTGGCTTTTGCATGTCTCCACCTCACCCCCATCATGGTCTGTTTGTGTCTCCTTCTCTCTCTCTCTCTCTCTCTCAGGAACGTACTGTGCTCTCCTATATCTGTGAGTCCAGAACAAGCACCATGTTCACAGATGGTTTTGCTGGAGATGAGAAAGAACTAGAAGGGCAGAATCCCCATCACAATCCAACTACATCACCTGTGATGGTGTGCATATTAGAGTGTGTGTGTGTGTGTGTGTGCATGTGTGAAAGAAGAAAAGGAAAGAGAAGCAGATGTTGAAAGGGAAGGTGGGTTGGGGCGCGTGGGTGGCTCAGTCGTTTGAGCGTCCGACTTCGGCTCAGGTCATGATCTCATGGTTTGTGGGTTCGAGCCCCATGTCGGGCTCTATGCTGACAGCTAGCTCAGAGCCTGGAGCCTGTTTCAGATTCTGTATCTCCTTCTCTCTCTGACCCTCCTCGCTCATGCTGTCTCTCTCTCTCTCAGAAATAAATAACACATTAAAAATTTTTAGAAAAAGGAAAGGTGGTCAAGTCCAATACTGTGAAGTTACCAGTTTTCACATCATTGAAACCTGGTCATCATGAATCTCCTACATTTTCTCTCTGCTCCTGTCTCATTTTCCTATAGTCTAGTTTCTACCCAGCAGTTACCGGGATCTTTTTATTTTCTTTAAGATCATATCATTTTGCTCAAAATTCTGCAATGGCTTCCCATCAATGCTCTCACACAAAATATAGCCAGAGTCCCTACGATGGCCCTCCAGGCCTCATATGACCTACCCCCACCAACGGCCTCCGTCGCTGCTACCCCACTGGCCTCCTGGCGCCAGCTCATCCCTCTGCAAGGCACCCTCTTCCCCCAGATGCATCAGTGTGAGCACACATCATTTTCTCAGTGAAATCCATCCTGATTGCCCCCTTCAACACAACCCCTGAGCTGCCCCACCTTCCTGCCTTGCTCTGCTACCTTATCGTTTTCTTTTTTTCCATAGCTCTCTTCACTTTCTATCCTATCATAACTTTCCATACATGTTTATTGTCTACTGTCTGTCTGTCTCATACCCACCCCCCCTCCCCTGCCCAAGGGCCCAAGTTTTTGTCTATTTAGTGGTTATGCAGCCACCGATTAAGCCACTCCCCCTCGCTGCTACTCAACTGTATTCTTCCTTTCTTTTGCTATTACAATATTGTTAAGAACAAAGCTTAGTACAGAAATCTTCACATAGATCTTCGATTACTTCTAAGAATTGAAGTTACTTGATTAGATGGTATATATTTGTAAGACTTTTTCTATGTATTACAAAATTGATTTCCTATCACACTTTTTGGATAATATGTACTTGTTGAGAAGGGATGTTACTCTCTGGTTAGGGGAAGTTTATAAATTTAAATGTATTATGTGCCCCAGCAATTCCATTCCTGAAAGTCTACCCAAGATAAATGAAAACCCATCTATACAAGCACATGTATATAAATATTCAAAGCAGCATTCTTCATAATAGCCCCCAAATGGAAACAACCCAGATGTCCATCAACATCTATGTCTGAGGACAGAAGACGAGGTATTTTCATACAATGGGATACTATTCAGTAATTTAAAAGATAGAACTATTGGCACATGCTACAATGTGAATGAAGTTACGCTGAGTGAAAGAAGTCAGATGCAAAAGACAATATTTGTAGGATTCCATTTATATGAAATATCCAGAAAAATCAAATTTATAGAGGTAGAAACCAGATAAGTGGTTATCTCAGGCTAAGAGTGGGAGCAGGGATTAACCATAAACAGACATGAGAAATTCTTAGGGTTGATGGAAATGTTCTAAAACTGGATTTATAGGGATGGGTTTACAACTCTATTTACTAAAATAATTGAAATGCATACTTACAATGGATGAATTTTGTGGTACGTAGATCACATCTTAACAAAATGGAGAAGAAATGTAATCAGAGGGAAAGATTAGGAAGAAAATATAAAATGCATGCTGTGATTTTAAAAGTTTGAGAAACGTTTGAGATGTTGAGAAACAGTATAGCAGAAGGAAGGAAGGAAAGAAACAACATATATATTTGAAGGTCCCTTTTGTGATGGCTCGAGACTATTAGCAGTTAACCCCAATGGTAAATTCAGGAAGTAAGTCACCTTTCCCCAAATAGTAATGAATTATGGTCTCTATACTGCCACCATGTGTCTTTAAAATAGGGACATGGGCCCATCGCATCTTACTTGAGTGAGCAAAGGCCCATGAGGCAGAAGAAACCAGGCAAAGTCTCTGAGCCAATTGTTAATTCCTTATTTCAAGGAAGATTTTATGAGTTTTAAATGTTAAAATAATAATCATTATAAAGCTCTCAACTGTGGCTTCTATATTTTCAAAAGGAATGAAAAAGGGAAACTTCCAGAGTGAAGTGGCTCTGTGGTGGCATTTCTGAGCAGGACTGGGTGGGGAAGGGGGCTGGTGGTGGTGAAGCTACAGAAAAACTCATCCCAGAGAGAAGAGAGAAGTAGGCAGCAAGGTCATACCTGAAGGCCTAGAATTCTTCACTGCACACAAAATGTGAATGTTCAGTACCGTGCATTTTAAGGACAGTATTTTTTAAATTATATTCATGTAGATTGGATTTATGTGAACTTCTGTAGCAATGAGTAAAACGCGTAGGTCAGATTTCAATAAGTGATTAGGGTTACACATCATTTTTCCTGTTTATATTTCACCAACCGGGTGCCTCGTGATGAAAACCATAAGCAGAGTTATGAACGTGTTTCTAAGGCAAACTCGGGCTGTGGGCTGGACCAGGGAACCGAGCGGCCTTAAGCATCCCCAGGCAGGATGTAGAATAAGGAAGGGTTGTCAGCTCCCAGAATCTCAGCACATTTGTCACACCCTCAGACTCAGAGATGGGGGGGAGGGCAAGGAACTGAGAAGAATCAATGTGATTTCTTCCCAGTGCAGCCACAGGGACAGTGGTAGAGACTGTGGCTGTGTGGTTTATGGTGGAGAAACAGGGAAATCCAGTGACTCAGGGACCACGCCGCCTTGCCTTATTCAATTATGTGTGAGATTGCTATTGCTGTGTAATAAATGACCACAAACTGAAAGGCTGAAATCGACGCCCATTTCTTAGTGCAGAGTTCTGTAGGTCGGCAGCCCAGCATGGCAGGACTCAAGTTAAGGTGTTGGGTGTGCGGTGTTTCTTTTTGGAGACTCTAGGCAAGGCTCTGCTTCCAAGTTCCTCCCGGCTGTTGCTCAGATTCAGTTCCTTACTGTTGTAGAACTTAGATTTTCATTTCCTTGCTGATTGTCAGCTGGGCTCATTCTCAGCTCCTAAATGCTAATAACCACACTCTTTTGCCAGGAGGAGCCAAATCCTTTTTAAGGACTTGGTCAGGCCAAACAGGGATAATCTCTCTATCTTAAGGCCAATTTATTTGGAACCTTAATTAATCCCTTCAGAGCAACATCTAGATTAGTGTTTGAATACCTGGGAGACAGTATTTCATACACTAGGGGCTGGGAGTCTTGAGGGCCATTTTAGAATTCTGCTGGCAGCAAATTACTTAGGAAGGATTCTCCGGTCTAGCTAAGTGATCTTCAGGCCCTGGAGGTACCAACCCCTAATGGATGTTCTCGAAATTGGTGGGCATTGTTTTGCTGCTGTAGTGATGGAGTTCACTACAGGTTCCACTGGCACTTAGTGTCCAGGGCCAGCCTGCCGGATGACAGCCTCACACAATGAGGAACCGCATAGGATCCTATAGTCTCAGACGTCTCTCCGGGCATTCAGGTCAGTGAAAAAGCTGTGTAACTTTCTGAACTTCAGTATATTTTTTGCTCAGTTTTTGCACTAAAGTGTCCATAAATGCACTTAGGGAGTATATTATTTCAAGAGAAATAATGTAGCTATTCTGTTGGGGACTTTAGTAAGATTATTAGCCATTTTGGAAATTCACATGACCAATACAAAGGCTGCTCATGGACTCTGAACTGTCTACATGCCGTCCCTGCTTCCAGCTGAAGTTGTGGCTCTCCCTGTCTCGGTGTTTTTATGTTAAATACAAGTCTCAGCCTACTTCCTGCCTTCTACTATAGCATCACCTAAGCGTTTACCTGTTGAACATGTATTTCTTTTCTGTTTTCATTATTACGGTATAGCTGACACACAATGTTACATTAGTTTCAAGTGTCGACATAATGATTCAACAAGTCTACACATTATGCTCTGTTCACCACAATGGAGCTACCATCTGTCACCTACAACTGTGTTGAGTATATGTTGCACCTTTTCCCATACTTTCTTTCTTCAAGTTGCCTTATTAAGGTTACATGTGTAGATAGGTTATATCAACTATAAAGTCTCAGGATAGTAAAGGGAGCATTACAACAAAGTGGTTATAATAAAGGGCCGTAGGTCTGCAATATGTACTTGATGACGCTGGGATTGGCCAAGAAAATGAGCAGTGGAGCTTCTGATATATAAAATTGAAGTGATATAAGGGACTTCTAATTCTTTTATTTCTTTAATGAAGAAACTAATCCCCCCCCCCAAAAAAAAGGGATTTAGTTAATGTCACCCAACTAGCTAATGTCAATGTTGGGACTAGACCCAGTACTTGTAATATAAGTGTCAAATGAGTCTTTATGAAACTACTTGAAATAAAATTAACATTGTTTACCTGAAGTGTTAAGGAAAATGCTTTCCTAAAGATCTAACGATACGATACAATTAATTCCACTATTTTCTAATATTAAGATCGATTTGGAAGAAAGGTTTTACTAGATGCAGAATTGATTATAGAATTGGTTACCTCATATCGATTGTACTTGGGATAATATCTAACTCATCATTGGCAGATGAAGTATTTATTTAGTGAACTTGTGATTTGAACGTATTACTACTTATTTTTATTTATTTTTTCTGATAAAAATAAATAGAACCTGAGTAAAATTATGAATAGCCTAACAAGCAATTCAGAAGGCTGGCTTTCGCCAATATATATCAGGACTGGTTAGTCCAGCCCAAAACATTGGCCCAAAAGGAAGCCCAAGCCTATCATCCTGCTCCATTTACCCAGAAAGGCAAAGACACCAATAGCAATTGGTTTTCTTCCCGACTCAATTTTGTTCAAACTTACTCAGCTACCAAATTGCCATACGTTTTCCTATGCTGCCACCTACTGGAGACAAGAAGTATAGTTTTGAATAAAGTTTTGTCTTTTATTCAATGTATTTGGATGTGAAATCGAGAATTTAGCCTCTCAATTTGGTCGTAAATATCCAAATACTAAACGTTTAAAGATTGTTTTCTCTAATGCCTAGAGATACCTTCATGTCTACAAAAGCAACCAAACCTATGAATCTCCATTTGCAAAACACTTCTTCTGTCCTTAGAAAAGATACAGTTAAATCCTCAGTCCCTTCTTTAAAATCCCTACTACAAGAGGGTAAACACATTGATAGTATTCATGTCTTCATGTAGAACGAAATGTACCTACCCCTCTCACTGCAAAGAACAGGCACCAATGGTCTAGGAGCCACGGTTTAAGATAACTTTTAGGAAAACTTGTTTTGGAAACGGTGCCTCATCCCAGAAAATGAGGTCTGACTTGGCAATGAGCAGAAAAGAGCACATATTACCTTAGGATTTAGCTTGGGGAAAAAAGAAAGAAGAATTGAAAGAAAATAGCTGATGATAAAAATATAAACAATAGTATCTACTGTATTCTAGGCACATCCCCAAGAACCTCAAAAGTCTTTTCATGGGATTCTCACAAACCTATGAGGAAGTGCTGATCCCACTTTACAGATGAGGAAATCAAGTTCTGGAGGCACCCAGCTGGTAATGGAACTGATCGCACAGGTTGCTGCTCTCAAGTACAAAGCTATGCTGTCCCACTGATAAGCAGCATTGCCCGGAATTAAAGCCAACGCAGCCCCCAACGCAGCCCCGGGAGCAGTGTAATTGATTTTATTTTTAAAAAATCACAGCCAAAAAGAGCCTAAGGAAGACATGACAACTACATGATTTGCAGTCTCCTGGATGGGATTCTGGAACAACAAAAGAGCATTAGGTGAAAACTTAACAAATATGAATAAAGTATGACTTCGCTTAATAGTTTATCCATATTGGTTCATTTACTATAGTAAATGTATCATATTAAGGTTAAGATTTTTTGTAATGTTTATTTCTGAAAGAGTGTGCACATGAGCAGGGGGAGGGGCAGAGAGAGGGAGACACAGAATCTGAAGCAGGCTCCAGGTTTTGAGCTGTCAGCACAGAGCCCGACTCAGAGCCCGAACTCACAAACCGTGAGATCATGACCTGAACTGAAGTTGGACACTTAACCAACTTGGCCACCCAGGCGCACCAGTTAAGATTCTTTTTAAGCCCGCTTTTTAGAGAATGATTAACACTATGGAAAACATCTGATTCCTAAGAATTAGGAAACACATTCGTATAAAATTTGATTTTGAATCGATTGAAGACTATCGATTGCGTTCATAAGCAGTGAAAGGCAACCATCAAAAGATTTAAACTGCCCAAATCCAGAGATTTTGTATTAGGAGAAAACATCATCTATACTGTTTACTCTGCTGAGACTTGTCTACTTCCCTTTTTCCTTTTCCATGAAGATTCACTTACACACACACTCCTCAACCCTGTATTAACAGTTTATGTCCATTAGCACAATTACTCAAGCCTGCTCTCCATGTACTTAGCCCCATGTGGCTTAACTTAGCTTGATAAGCTAAGATAAATCCTGTGGGACGGCCCTGTCATTCCCATTCTACAGGACTGCATCAGACCCTGGCTGTAGGCAAATCACAGCAGCACACCCTGAATGGTTAAACCCAAACCACACCTTGTTCCTCAGCTAATGCCAAGTCAAAAAATCAAACAGGCAAACAATTTAATGCTATTATACCAATGAGTTAAGATCACATCGTTCAAGGGACAAAGAAAGTAACTCTGCCAAATTAGCAAGTCATTATTTAACATGACAAGCTGTGTAGGAAATTGAACATGTTCCAAATATCTGAGGTTTAGGAGAAATAAAGATGATTATTTTAAGTTCTAAAATAGCCTCATAATGGGAGCGCCTGGCTGGCTCATTTGGTAGAACGTGCAACTCTTGATCTTGGGGTCATGAGTTCGAGCCCCACCATGGGCGTAGAGTTTATTTAAAAATTAATTAACAAAAATAGCCTTACAATGGGGCCCATAGAAGACAGAAGACTAAGTTTATAAGTTCCACTGACTTCAATCATAAAGAAACTTGAGAGTAACCAGCAGGAGCTCACTGTAGATTTCTAAGTCCTAGAGAAAAAAACTCAAGCTTTTTTATTATGAATAATATGGTAATTTTATAAAGCTTGGAAAATGAGAACATAAAGTTAAAATAATCCATAATCTAGAGACAGGAACTGACCCAAGTTTTTGAAAAATTACAAATTTCACAAGGTCGCGCTGCCAGGGTGTTGGAAGAAGTGATTGAAGTATAAGGCCCTAAAGCTTAAACTTGATTTGCTTTAAGTTGGGTCTATCTATGCCCAGCAATAATCAATATTGTGGGCTCTTAGAGCTAGTCTGCTTGGGTTTGAATCTCAGTAAAATCATTTCCTACCAATTAACCTTCAGCAAGTTGCTTAAACTTTGCTGTGCTCTAGTTTTCTATTTGCAAAATGGGGATAATACCAACCTCATATGATGACAAAATTTAATTTGGAATATTGTTAAAAACTTAGCTATTATGGTCTTCTCTAAGCACATTTGTATCCACATTTATAAAACTATGTCACTCATTTCATGCATAAATATTTTTCCATGTTTTTGGGTCTTTCAGACAGACCAAGTATTATACTTAATAGATGTGTAACTTAAGATGTCCTCAGTTGGACATTTGGGGTGTTAGTTTAAAAAGGAACATGCTTAACATCAGATGGCTTTGCCCTTTGAAAGCACTAGAGTCATCTTCAAAGTCAAAGACTAAAAACCTTTTTTTTTTTTTTTTAATTTATTTCTAAGAGAGAGAGGGAGAAAACATGAGCAGGGGAGGGTCACAGAGAGAGGGAGACACAGAATCTGAAACAGGCTCCAGGCTCTGAGCTGGCTGTCAGCACAGAGCCTGACGCGGGGCTCAAACCCACAAACTGTGAGGTCATGACCTGCGCCAAATTTGGACACCCAACTGACCGAGCCACCCAGGCGCCCCAAAGACTAAAAACCTTTTAAAGCAAGAAGCCAACTGGACACAGATCTCTGACAAATCCAAGATGTCAGTTAAGAGGGCTTGCTGGGGAAACAGGTGCACACTGCCTTCACATGGAACACAAAGTCAATGGAACCCCTTGGAGCTGAACATGGCTGAGACCTCGGGGAGAACAGTGGGGAAGATGTTGGTACTTGGAAGCTTTTAGAGGCACTTTCCCAACATCTTCACTATTGTGCCCAGTGTAATATCAAACAATGAAGATATAGAAGGGGGGGGTGTAATTCCTTTGCCCAAAGTTACTGAGAAACAGAAGTGAAAGTCAAAGACAAGTTTGTAAACCCTAAAGCCTAGGATACTGACTCCCAACCTATGCTAGCTACTTTTGGGTAGTCAGTCCACAATCTAAGCGCAGTTTCCCTAGTGAATAGTGGTGAGGCTTTGGACATGTAACCTAACCTCGGTGCCTGTAAAACTGACATTTCGCTGTGCCTCCAGGGGTGGGACCACCCACATCTTGCATAACCTTTCACGGTGTGGCATGCTACAGCATGTTAGTTCGGAGTCATTTTAATAAATGTTTCTCATACACAAAGTATAAAGACTTAACAGTTACGTTTAGTGACATAATCTATTTCCAGAGGCCAAAAGTGACTTTTTTTTCCGGCTCATGTTAAGTAGGAAGAGGCCTTGATTTGCTTCCTTTCCCGTAAGTCCTTTTTGTAGTAATTGTATAGAAGTCACACAATAAGTTAGAATTCAAACCACATCCCTCTGGCTTCAACCTTAAGCAATTAGAATTATCTCAACCACTGTATATTTTGTTTTCCTGTTTTGTTTTGTTTACATTAAAAGGAGGTCAATAGTAGTGATCATTTTCCTCTTAGGACCCAAAATACCTTTCACCTGGAAGTTGAAATCAGAAGTGTTACCACCGTAGAAGAATCAGGGATGAAAAATGTAAGGCAACAGAGACCCAAATTATCTGAACTTGCTGGCAGCAAAGCTTTTCTATGAAGGTCACAGTCAAATGCATGGAGTTTCTTCCTCACAGACCTTAGTTCCTTTAATTAGTGAGAATCAGTTATATTCAAGTATCTATTGTTGAGAATATCATTTATTCTTTAATGCAAGTCTACGCACTATATATTTAAGTAACCTTATCTGTAAAATAGTAAGGCTTAACAACAAATGGCAGACATGTTTAAAAAAAAAAAAAAAAGCCTAATTTCTGAGAAACAAGGAATTGCTTAACAAAAAGCCCCTACATTTATAAGGTAGGTCAAGTAGGTGGGGAACCAAATAGCTTTCAATGACCAATGCTACAACAATGTGAACAAAATGTACTATGGGATTACAATCCAGAGTACAAAGTATCTGTGATTTCCTACTGATAATTGAATAAATAGGAGAGAAGAGATAAATCTCCCTTGGAAGAAGATTCCAAATTTATACATCACCCTCAAGGAGCGCATAATTCAACTCCCTACTCCAAAAGTATGGGCTGTGCATAGACTTCCTTCCAGAATGTATAATATGAAGGGAAGGCGGGTGGGAAGTTAACATTACAGTGAAAATGACAAAATGCCACCTCAGCCAAGCGATCAAGGTCAGTGCCAACAGTGATAAATCCTTTTGATATTGTAGATATACCCTTTATATGAGGTGATGAAAATGGCAACTTTACCCCTGTGGCCTTTCTCCCCCAAACACAAAACCCTAGTCTAATTATGAGAAATACACTGGACAAAGCCTAGTAGAGGGGCAGCATGTAAAATATTTATCAGGTACTCCTCAAAACTGCCAAGTCCTCAAAACCAAAGTCTGAGAACTCATCAAAGCCAAGAGGAGCCTGGACATGACCACTAAATGTAATATGGTGTCCTGGATGGGATCCTGGAATAGAAAAACGGCATTTGGTCAAAACTTTTAAGAATCTGAATGAAGGGGCGCCTGGGTGGCTTAGTCGGTTAAGCATCCGACTTTCGCTTGGGTCATGATCTCGCGGTTCGTGGGTTCGAGCCCCGCGTCGGGCTCTGCGCTGACTGCCGGCTCAGAGCCTGGAGCCTGTTTCAGAGTCTGTCACTTCCTCTCTCTCTGACCCTCCCCTGCTCACGCTGTCTCTCTCTCTCTCCTAGAAATAAATAAAACATTAAAAAAAATTTTTTTTTATAAAAAAGAATCTGAATGAATAAACTAGGGACATTAGTTAACAGTAGTATCAGTTGTTGGTTATCCGTAACAAATGTTTCCTCCTAATGTAATATGTTAATAGGAGAAATGGATGAGGAACATATGGCAACTCTAATAGCTTCTCAATTTTCTGTAAATCTAAAATTGGTCTAAAAAATAAAGTTTAAAAATCTTTTAAGTCTACAGATGTATACAGTAATACAGATGTACAGACAGGAGCACCTGGCTGGTTCAGTTGGTACAGCATGCAACTCTTGATCTCAGAGGGAAGTGTGAGCCCCACACTAAGTGTGGAGATTACTTAAAATATTGAGGGGCACCTGAGTGGCTCAGTTGGTTAAGTGTCTGACTCTTGATTCCACTCAGGTCATGATCTCATGGTTCAGGAGATAGAGCCCCACACTGGACTCTGTGCTTAGAGTGCAGAGGCTGCTTGGAATCCTCTCCCCTGCTCTCTCTGCCCCTCCCCAGCTCATGCTGTGCTCTCTCTCAAGATACACTTAAAAATAAAATCTGGAAAACAAATGTAGAGAAAAACAGTCTGGAGATATGCTGAACCAGTACTATTTTCAGAGTCCTACCCAGGCTGTAGGAATTGCTTCTGTGGAAGACCTAAATGTATAACACTAGGAAAATAAGATGAATTGGAGGGGAAGGTAAAGAAGAAAATGGGGGCGCCTGGGTGGCTTAGTCGGTTGAGCGTCCTACTTTCGCTTGGGTCATGATCTCGCGGTTCGTGGGTTCGAGCCCCGCGTCGGGCTCTGTGCTGACTGCCAGCTCAGAGCCTGGAGCCTGTTTCAGTCTGTGACTCCCTCTCTCTCTGACCCTCCCCTGCTCACGCTGTCTCTCTCTCTCTCTCTCTCTCTCTCTCTCTCTCTCCTAGAAATAAGTAAAAAGAAAAAAAAAAAGAAGAAGAAAATGAAAACCAGTTTAGGCTCATCCCTTAATCAGCAGAAAAGTTTTATTTCTGTTAAGGACAAACAATTAAACCACATCCAAGGCCTTAACTTTAACAGACACAAACCAAAGTGGCCATTTAAAGCTTTAGCTATTGAGGTACAATACATACTAGGGCACAATGCTTCGCCATCTGAAGCTTCTATCCAACTTTGCTCGATCGACAGCTGAGCTCTGCTAGTGCCTGGGTGTGGTTGAGGGTGAGAGCGTATCTGCACATCCAAAGGAGAACAGCTGTGTTCCACAAGTACTGAAGCATTTTAGACTGCGTTGTGGGGACAGGTTTCACGCTGAAGGAAGAGGGGGGAGAAAGCTGTCCCTCCCCTAGGGCATCAGGCTGCCTTGCAGAGCGCCACGGCAGAAAAGCGGACCTCCCCTTGCTCACGCTCAGTGAATTCTCTGCAGACCTTGGCAGCGTCCTGCAAGGAGAAAGGTCATTAATATCCAAGCGGCGGCAGCTCAAAATGAAGTTTCAAGGAGAAAGGAACAGTAAGGTTCAGAGGTCACCCTGATTGGCTTCAAACCTCTCATTGAACTTGAAAACCAGGGTTGACTTAATACAAAAATCAGGTGAGGGGAGAGACAGGAACCCACAACACAGACTTGACTTTGGAATCTTTGACTTCTTTATTACCTCCACCAAATACTCTGGGCTTCTCCCACCTTGTCCCTGGTTTTGACAAGAAAACACCACCACTAGTGCTCTTTTCCTCAAAGAAAAACAAGATAAAAAATGGATCCTCTCTCCCACATGAGGGAGCAGAAAAGTTCCCGTAACTCGAAAATTCCAAGTAGACACAAATTTCTTTCAAGTGAACATTTTATAAATCAGCCTGGTTTTCCAGGTGCAAATGATGAATTCTTACTGATGGGAGTGACATGTGTTACTAGTTGTAAGGCCTAGATTACAAAGATTGGAAAGAGAAAATTGATGCCAATGTAATTATTTACCAAATTCTACGGTTTAAAAGACTTGGCATAGTAAATGTCAATCACTGTTTAAACTGTAAAACAATCCAGTGAAGAGACAGCTCCACAAACCATATCCAACACGACCTTTAAGAGGACAGAACGAACAGTCCCGGAACATCAGCCCCCAAGGTCTAAAGCCAATCAACTCCGGGAGTTTGGCCTTTAAATGGCATCGACCACACCCAGAGTTTTGCTCCTACTTCAGAACAACTTGTAAGAACTAGAGGGGATTCTAGATTGACATCTACCTATTTTGTTCTCTATCAGAATTTGGAATATACTGATATTCCAGATGTTCCTTCCCCAAACTGACTTCCCTGGAGGGCCCATGATGATGAACGTTACAGATGTGTGTCTAAAGAAACAGCCATCCCCTCCAGACAACGAGCTAGGACCTCAATTCCTTCACATTCACAATTCTCGGATTAGGCTTATGTACTTTCTTAACAGTTTAGCAGTAATTTACTGTACAGTTTAGACAACCTAAAACAGCTTTAATCACATACACCAGCAGCCTTATTTAGGATAAGAATTTTCACTAAGATATTAGTTTATATTCCATTTAATTTTAAATGAGATTCGAAACAGTTTTTATTGTTTTAAAACAAAGTTTTATCTTCCCCATACCTCACAAATCCTACTAAAAGTAACAGTTGTAAGTCTCCTCTGGGACGCACATTTTATGGTGCTCTTGGTGTCTGATAGGATAGTAAGTACCTTAGACCTTAGTAGAAGGACCAGTCTGTCCCCCAAATGGGCTATAAGCAGAAGTTCTGCCTCTGTTTTTATGCTGTCCCAAAAGTAAATTTGGACTCTGCAAATCCCCCTCAATTTTGCATTTCTGGATCTAGTTCTCATTCCTTATTTCTGTTCCCATATAGCCCTGTAAATCCCAGAGTTAGCAAACTCGAGAAAGTGACCCTCCCACCTAGTGGCATAATCTGGTCCACTAGCACCTTCCGGTCATGAGGTTTATGATGTTCCAAAGTCAGGTCTTTTATAGAGAAAGGTAGTATAACAGTGGCTAAGACTGTCCAGATTTGAACCATGGTTTTGCCATTTAAGTCACTGACGACTCAGAGCATCACTTAACTTCAGTTTCCTCATCTGTATAATGTGAATATAATACCTCAGAGCCTCGTTAAAAGCATTCTCTAAAAGCTGGAAGTCACTTAGAATAGCATCTAGCACACAGGTCGGCAAAGTGAAGCCTACTGCCTGTTCTTACGAATGAAGTTTTAGTAGAATATGGCCGCACATTCACTGAGACGCGATCTCTGGGCTGCTCTGCAGCCATCACAGCAAAACTGGATATGAGCATCCCTCCTTTGATCGCACGTCACCTTACTGCGCTTCTCGGATACGCATTTTTACAAAGCAGAAGTCTGTGGCAACCCTGCATTCAGCAAGTCTCTCGGTGCCATTTTTCAACAGCATTCGTTGGCTTTGTGCTTCTGTGTCCCATTTTGGTAACTCTTGGAACATTTCAAACCTTTTTTAATTGTATTTGTTATGACGATCTGTGATTGGGGATTTTGACGTCACTGATGCAATTGTTATAGGGTGCTATCAACCATGCCCATACAAGACAGCGACCCTAATATAAACCTGTGTGTATTCTCCCAGCTCCGGTGGCCACTTTCCCCTTGTGTCTCTCTACCCTCAGGCTTCCCTATTCCGAGACAATATTGAAATTAGGCCAATCAATAACCCTACAGTCACCTCTATGTGTTCAAGTGAAAGGAAGAGTTCCACGTCTCTCACTTCAAATCAAAAGCTAGAAATGATTAGGCTTAGTGAGGAAAGCATGTCGAAAGCTGAGACGGACTGAAAGCTACATCTCTTGTGCCCAACAGTTAGCCCCATTGTGAACGCAAAGGAAAAGTTCTTGAAGGAAATTAAAACTGCTACTCCACCGAACACACGGATGGTAAGAAAGCAAAACAGCCTTATTCCTGGTATGGAGAAAGTCTGAGTCGTCTGGAAAGAAAACCAAACCAGCTATAACATTCCCACATACCAAAGCCAATGAAGAGCAAGGCCCTAAGTCTCTGCAGTTCTGCGAGGGCTTAGGGAGGGGAGGAAGCTGAAAGAGAAAAGTTTGAAGCTAGCAGACACTGACTTAGTAAGCACAATGAGGAAGGCTCCTCCGTAACATCACAGTGCCCGGCAAAGCAGCACGTTATCCAGAAGATCAGCTAGGATCGTTAACGAAGGTGGCTACACCGAGCAACAGATTTTCAACACAGAGCACACAGGCTTCTATTGGAAGAAGATAGCAGTTAGGACTTTCTTAGCAAAAGTAGTCAATAGTTGTCTTCAAAGCTTCAAAGGACAGGTTCTCTTGTTAGGGGCTAACGCAGCTGGTGGTTGAAGTGAAGCCAGTGCTCATTTACCATGCTGAAAATCCTAGGGCTCTTATGAAGTATGTTGCATCTGGGGCGCCTGGGTGGCTTAGTCGGTTAAGCGACCGACTTTCGCTTAGGTCATGATCTCGCGGTTCGTGGGTTCGGGCCCCACATCGGGCTCTGTGCTGACTGCCAGCTCAGAGCCTGGAGCCTGTTTCAGTCTGTGACTCCCTCTCTCTCTGACTTTCCCCTGCTCAAGCTGTCTCTCTCTCTCTCCTAGAAATAAATAAAACATTAAAAAAAAAAAAAAAGAAATATGTTGCATCTACTCTGTGCTCTGTAACTGGAAAAACACAAAGCCTGGATGACAGCTTATCTGTTTACATATGGCTTACTAAATATTTTAAGCCCACTACTGCTGAGACCTACTGCTCTGAAAAAAAGATTTCTTTCAAAATATGATTGCTCACTGACAAAGCACCTGGTCAGCCAGAAGCTCTGATGGAGATGTACGATGACACTAATGTTGTTTTCATGCCTGCTAACAAAATGTCCATTCTGTAGCCCCATGAATTAAGGAGTCATTTCAACTTACAAGTCTTATTATTTAAGAAATACATTTTGTGAGGCTTATAAGCTGTCATAGATACAGATTCCTCCAAAGGAGCTGGGTAATAAATTGAAAACCTCCTGGAAAGGATGCACCATTCTAGATGGCATTAAGGACATTCCTGATTCATGGGAAGAGATCAAATGTCAACATGAACAAGAGTTTGGAAGAGTGGATTCCAACCCTCATGGCTGACCTTGAGGGGCTCAAGATGCAGTGGAGGAAGTAACTGCAGATGCAGCGGAAACAGCAAGGGAACAAAAAAGCGAAGTGGAGCCTGAGGCTGTGATGGAGTTGCTGCAACCCGAGGATGAGCAATTTCTTAAGATGAGGTCTACTCCTGGTAAAGATGTTGTGAAGATTGTTGAAATGACAAAAGGATTTAGAACATCACATAAACTAAGTTGACAAAGCAGTGTCAAGGTTTGAGAGGATGGACTCCCAACTTTAAAAGAAGTTCTTTTGTGGGTGAATTTCTATTAAAAGCATCACAGGCTACAGGGAAATTGTTTGTAAAAGGAAGAGTCAATGGATCCTCATTGTTGTCTTATTTTAAGAAATCGCCCAGCTACCCTAACCTTCAGCAACTGACATCCAGATCGGTCAGCAGCCATCAAGATCAAGGCAAGACCTCTGCTAGCAAAAACAGGACAACTCACAGAAAGCTCAGATGATGGTAGGCATTTTTTAGAAGTATTTTTCATTAAAGTATGTACACTGTTTCAGACATAATGTGATTGTACACTGAATAAACCACACTACAGTTACACTAGAACACAACTTTTATATACACCGGGAAACTCAGAATTTCATTTGACTTACCTCATTGCAATATTCCCTTTATTGCAATGGTCTGGAACAGAACCCACAATATCCCTGAAGTATGCCCGTACTTGCAACAGAGCCAAATGCCACACAAAGCCGAAAATATTTTCTACCTGGCTCTTTGCAAGAAGTTTACCAGCCCTTCATCTGCACACAGCAAGCACTCAGAAAACAGTAGTTATTAGTACAAATGAAGTATTTTTCCCTTAACAGCACTTTTTATTTTGTCACAGTGAAGCAACTTTACTTTATAACAGTAAATTGATTCAATTCCAGAGACCTGTTTTCTCGGTGAAGGGGCCTAGGGTAGCCCTTCAGCCCTTGTCCAGAATTAAGAGGTTTCTGTAGTCATATATGGCAGGATAGCGATCCTAGATCTTAAGTTCTTAATGAGGCAAGTTTTGAATCTGCTTCTCTCGTCCTGTCACAGTGGACCAAGGGAGAAGAAAAAATGGAAGCTGACTGCCTCACCAGAATCCATAGTACACTACCTGTACAACTGACCCATATCCAGCAGTTTGACAGGGATTAGGAAAGGCTCGGGTTGCTGTTCCTTGAGTTGTTAGCTATGATGGAATTTGACAAGAGAACAATGGTCACCTTAATCCCTCGGGGAAGTTAAGTAACAGCTTTCATGCTAATTCTAACCGTAGGCTAAAGTCAGCACAAGAGACAGATTAGTCAGGATGCTCTGAAGGATCCTGTTTAAAACCATTTCTTATAAAAGAAGGTAGACAGGCTCAGTAACATAATCCTTAAACCCTACAGGCTGCTATTAACCCAAGTGGATGCTACTGGCTGCATTGAAAAAGTATTAGCACTTTAGATAATATGGTTAAAGAGGCGCGGGCCCCAGTCGAAGATGGGTTCTGAAGATTACCTGCAGCAGGGAGTCCTCTGAGCTGGTGCCATGGTTTACCGGAAAAGGCATTCGTCCATCTGCAACAAAGAAGCCCGGCATGTCAGTTTCCCTGCATATTTTCTGGCTACAGTGTTCACCCAGCCTAAACGGAAGTTTCAGATCCAAATACCACCACCACTCCCACAAAGGCAGGCTGGACAGAAGCAATGGGCTGGAAAAGAAGTTTCAAATGCTCCTAAATATCCATCCCGAGCAATTCTAATCCACAAGCAACAGATCCACACAAGCCCAATGCAGCCTTCCTAACATAGAGGCCCATGCCCCATCTCCTGGAAGCAGCCCAGAGCAAAAGCCAAATGCTGCCTCTGAGGGACAGGGAGGGTGGAGAGCAGAAGGAATCCCTGGGATTGCACTGCCCCTCAATGACCACCAACCGGCCCCACATCTGCTTTGCTTTTACTTTCTGGTAGGTGGTTCCTGACTTGAGACAACATGGCTACAAGTCTTCCCCCGTTAATTCAAGGGGGTGGGGAGCTTTCACAAGATGGATAAGCTTTCTTACTGCCGTGGACCAGCTAAGGGAAATGATACCCCTAAACATCCAAACTCTTTCCATACAAACAAGATCACAAGCATTTATACTTTTCCAGAAGCATTCCTTGTCAGGTTGCCACTGGCACCCCTACACCGGACATGCTGTACTAGAAGCTGGGAAGAGGAGTCTGACGTGAATGCCCTGATCTGGCACCGATTTCTTTACCGGTATGTGACTAAAGCCATTCCTTCTGTAGGTCACTGGGTAAGGGAAGTGCTCTGGGTAGGATACAGGAGTTAAGTGCCCCCGTGAGAACACCTTGTTGTTTTGGCTTCCTAAACCAAGACACACTTCATAAACATACACAAAGTGCCACAAAGTCACACACCAATCCTGTAAGAGATGGAACTCCTCTGAAAGAGTGCGTGAAACTATACTGGGTTCCCCCAAATGGACAACTTACCAAGTTCATAGAGATGGCCATCCACGTTGTTAAAGAGAATAAAATGAAAATTCACTTTGTCATCTACCTAAAGAGTCAAGAAATATTTTTGAAGATGAGTATTTATTGTAATACACATTGCATCAAAATATTTTTTCTTCAGCTTTACTGAGATATAATTGACCTAATATCGTTTAAGTTCAAAGTGTGTAACGTGTTGATTTAATACACATATTCTGCAAGGATTTTAAAAGCAGAGCTTAATTTGTTAAGTATAATGTGCTTGAACTGGTTTGCTTATGTACTACTTTAAACTAGTGTAGCAAACACGTATGACCTATGTAATAGACAATATTAGAAGACTCTTTTAATACCTTACCTATGAAGATAGATATAGCATAACTATCAAAACTCTTAGGACTTTTTACCAAGAAAGAAATTCAGGCTTAGGTAGGGTAAGTATGTCACTGAAGGCAAGACTAGAAAGTGGCAGGTCAACTATAGTCATAAAGGCACTGATAACCAATGTAAATCTAATTAACACCTGACTGGAGGCCTCTGTTCAGATGAATGATATATTTAAGCCTTCTAGAAACCATCAGTCCTAGCTAGTAACCTTACCCTTGGCCAACAGTCTGTGAGACAAGTATGGGAAATGCTCAATTTCCAGGAGGGGTGATACTCTCTTAGAATCATTTGGATCTAAACAAAAAAACCATCAGTTTAAATTTACTCAAGACTATTTTACTGCCAATTCGATTTCTGGAGAGCTACACCTTTATGAACAGGTATAGTCAAAGCATTATTCTGGTAGAATCTTCTGGCATTAATGGGCCTAGCTGGCCATGGGTGGAAACATTTGCAGTGTTCAGGTGAGAGGTTCTTGTTCATATTTCAGGGGAAACACAGATGGCCCCTGGGCAGCCTGGCCCTGATTCACATTTGCATGTATTTACCCGACATTGGCCTTCCTGGGCCACAGCATCATGGGCTGCCTGAATGGCCTGCAGGAAAAGAGAAAATAATTAGCACCCAAAACCTCTGTAGGAATCGAAAACTGATGATCTAGGGGTTGTCTTCCTACCTCATTCTTCTCAAAGCATTTTGCTCTGTCTTCAGGGGACAGCTTCTCCGTTTCAGAAAGAAACTGTTTCAGGACGGATCCATCCTCTTTGGGGGGAAAAAAAAAACAGTATAGTAGTGTAGACAAGATATTGCAAATGGGTGCACATTTGCTGCCAACTTCAGCTGTCACGCAGCCAGCCATGCTCAGTGACTTGACTCTTTACTGTGGTCTCGGAGAGGGTGGAAGAGCCGTCCCTTCTCCCTCACCCGCCTTCGGCATCCACCTCCTTGTACTGCATTCAAGTCAAAGAACTCTCCTCTCCTCCAGGGTGCCAAGCCCTCTCCTGCACCCACTCCCTGCTAGCCCGCCCTCCTTTCCCTCCCACCTCACACCCCCCTCTCGTCTCCGTTACAGCGGCTATACATTTGTAACATGTATTTGTGAGATGGGTCATCCCATAAAGGCAGGAGCTGTCGGGCTTGTGTGTCGCTGGTACCCACAGCACCTGGCAGCACACAGTCCCACCTGGTACAACTACATTCTAGTCTAGTCCACAGTTCTCAAATCTAGAGGTTTTACTTCAGGGTAGAAAATGCAATCTCCATAGTATGGTTATCCAGATAGGCATTAACTTAAGGATCTTTTTTTAAACAATTTTTTAAGTAGGATTCACGCCCTATGCAGAGCTTGAACTCACAACCCTGAGATCAAGACCTGAGCTGAGGTCAGGAGTCGGGCGCTCAACCAACTGAGCCACCCAGGGGCCCCAACTTAAGGATCTTAAGAAGAAATGGAAAGAGCCTGATAGTCTGGTCCAGAGACAAAGAACCGGCTGATGGTTTGGTAAAAGCATTTTGTCACTACTCAATATAGTAAATCTAGGAGACACTGAATACATAGCTAGAGTAAGAGCAAGATATTATTCAAAAGACTGCATTTGAACTGTCAGCTCTAAACTAAAACACATTTGTTTAAATGAAGACCATTTAAAACTTGGAAGTGATAGGAATCCTCTTTTTTTTTTTAACTGATTTCTGAGAGAGAGAGAGAGAGAGAGCATGAGCAGGGGAGGGTCAGAGATAGAGGGAGACACAGAATCTGAAACAGGCTCTAGGCTCTGACCTAGCTGTCAGCACAGGGCCTGACATGGGGCTCAAACCCACAAACCATGAGATCATGACCTGAGCCAAAGTCAGATGCTTAACCGACTGAGCCACCCAGGTGCCCCAGGAATCCTCTTAACTTTATGAGGGCTAGGATTCAGATTACATCATGATCACGGTTGCAAAGAATTACAGTATCCCTCTGACCTCCAGAGCACGGTACTCTAAAGGGAGACTTACTGCAGAAGAAATAAAGGATCAAGCTACAATACTCTTTAATATGGCAAGTCAATACTCAAAAAAGTTAAATTCCAGAAGATTTGGATTCTTATGGCCAAACAAGTTGTTGTTGTTGTTGCTGTTAATTTCAAAAGCACCTGGGTGGCTCAGTCGATTAAGCATCCCACTTCAGCTCAGATCATGATCTCACGGTTTGTGGGTTCAACCCCACGTCAAGCTCTGTGCTGACAGCTAGCTCAAAGCGTGGAGTCTGTTTCAGATTCTGTATCTCCCTCTCTCTCTGACCCTCGTCTGCTCATGCAGTCTTCTCTCTCAGAAAAAAATTGGGGGAAAAAAAAACATCAAAAGCATACTAGCAGTAATCTTGGTCACACTTACCTTGTTTTAAGAAAAAAGTATTTGACCTGCTACAAGCAACACCGTGGACTGTATTAGCTGAAATTATTTAATTCTTAGCCATTCCCGTCCATGGTCTAAATCAGGAGCTGGCAAACTACTGTACCTATCTTCGTATTATTGGAAAACAGCCACATCCGTTGGCTTACATCTGGTCTATGGCTGCTTTTGAACTACACAGACAGGAGACCAATGGCCCTCAAAAACCTAAAAGACCTACTCTTATTTTTTAAGAAAGTTTGTTGACCCTTGGCCAGTATCATACATTATGCCACGTACCTTAACATAGCTCAGTGCTATTGATTGTGCTTTGGACAAACTTCAGGGCGGAGACTCCATTCTCCTATATCCTCCCCACCATTCACTGGAGAGGAGCTAAAACCCCCAAACATGACTTTGTCCACAGCTGGATCCTCCAAGGTTTTGAGCTGCTGCTAGGCTTCCCTGAAGGAACTTTCACATCTTTGTCCAGCTGTTCTAGGCTATTTTGGCTCCCCTGTTGCTTAAGAGACCCAGAACCAGTAGAGATAAGTTCTAGGTGTTAGTATCTTATGGCTTATCATCTCCAATTCCTCTGAATTGTTGAGACCTGAAGAGGGGCACACGAGAATCACAACCACTAGCTGTCTGCAAATCGAAGAGCAGAGGCAGCACAAAACTGTGTCGCACTCCCTTTTCCCCTCTAGGTGAAGAAGCTAGACCAGGCTTCTTGGAAAAGGAGTTTCCCTCCCTCAAGAGAGAATCAATGTTAATTTGCCTACTGATTATAACTAGAGAAGTAGGTTTCAAAACAATTTAAGGCAAAGACATTGCAGGTAAGACCCCTGGGGGCTTTGGAACGACAAGTTATGGTGAACTAGAGGTCAACTCGAGGAGGACTACCCTCAACACCCACTTACCAAACTCAAGTTTGTCCTGGTTATTGGCCACTGCATGTATGAGTCCGACGGTACCGCAGGAGTTCCCGATGGTCTGCTTCATGAAGTACACCTTAGGACTCACTTCCTGTCCCTTCAGTTCTTCGATCTGTTTTTTCCTGAAGTTCTCATGCTGTGAATATAAGAAACATTTTTGTGTCTCAAAATGAAAATGCAAAGAACTAACAGATGGCAGCACAGAGAGTTCTGCCACCTAAATGGAAACCCAAGTGGGATGTGTGAGCGGGAGCCTCGGTCCTAGGTGTTGGCCAGTGCCCAGAGAATGGCCTGTCTGCCTCCCACACCCACGTCAGCCAGCCCGTGGGGTTCGGAGAGGCTCTGAGACTCCACCCTAATGCTGCAGTGCAGTAATGGCCTTGGACTTTGCCCAAGGATTGGTCTAGACACCACTGCAACCTTTTAGCTTGAATGGGTGGTCTTGAAGAAAAACACACAAGTTCAGTATTTTCTTCCTTAAACACCACTAATAACTATATTTCACCTAAGATCCCAATCAAGCTTTGGTCAGTTTTAACGTCCAAAAAACACACCAGCCAGTCTGTATCTTAGTATTCTTTGAAGTTCTATTGTGTCTGAATGTACTTCAAAAACAAACGCAAAACAAGACTTAACTGCTGAAAGGAGCAATTTTTTAAAAATTAGTCCCTCATTCTTTAGAAAGGAAAGACAACTGGTCTAGGGTTCTGGGCTGTGATTTCACAAAATCTTCTCATCCTACAAGAGCAAGATATGACACTTGTTTGTCCTTGCAAACTACAGTTTGAGAACAGATTAACAATGTGGGGTGGGGGTGGGGGCACTCATAAGAAATCAATAGATGAGGAAGACTAGAGATAGTTGCCCTCCAAGAATCCATTTGCTCTTTGGACAGTAATTTAGTGGGCTTGTCTGGACCTTTTGTTAATGAATTTTAGACCTTAAAAGTAGGACTTCTCAGTTAAAAGCAAGGTGCCAATGGTACAGAAACACTAATTTCCCATAACCAGTTTAATTTAGACACGATATCAGATTTCCAATTCCAATTGCCTTTCATTACTGTACACATACCTGAAGCTTAAGCCTGCTCAATGACACACACCACCAGAGGAATAAGAGGTCTTGTTCCACCACCGATTTAAGCTCCAACTAATAGAAAGTTCTAGCATCAAAGATCTACCTCATCTTTGCAACGTGTTACTCATGGACTTAAGGGTTTTCACTTTTCTAGGTTAAGGTCTTTTTAATTGGGTAACACCACTCTTTAGCTGTTTGAGCTCTTGCACAGAGATACATCTGCAAATATTGCATTATCACTTAAAAACTAATGTTTCAGAGGTGGTCCAGTTAGGATTTCATAATCTTCTCTTAGACAAAAGCAGATGCTTTCTAAATTAACATCGGCTTGTTTAGAAGTCAACATAGAAACTTCAGCTTTTCTTTTAATTTATTTCAGTATTTAGCCTAGTTGGTGTTTTGTGTCATGGAACAGGTGCTCAATAAATCTGACTGCCCCAGCTGGAGCTGAAAGAGCACGAAGTATCGAGCTTGTCCAAACCAGAACAGTTCTTTAACAAGAGCCGCTTGATCCTGCAAAAAGCAAGCAGTGGGCTTTTGAAAGACAAACACGATGCACCACTGCCTCCCAGAGGCCTTGCCTGTGATGCTGCTCAAAACCTCCGAGTCATCATGGTTCCTCTAGTAAGAGAGCTCCTCAGAGAAGCTCAAAGGAGAGAGGAGATGGTGTTTGATTCAGTCAATAGGGAAGCTAATTTGACTTGCAATTATTTAGCAGCCCTGTTCTACCCAACAATAAATAGCATGTCAGTGGGATTACCCTAATAGTTTTAATAAGGGTTTTTAACTCAAATTACTAAGCCCATTTACTAGGAGGAACGCCTGGAACTTCCCATAGGGCTTTAATAATTTATGCTGAGGATGCTTCTAGAATAGCCGGCCTTAGCATGGTGCTTCAGTCAAGCTTACTGTGTTTGGAATGATGCCCCAAATGCTAATGTCCCAAGTTGTTAATGCAGATTTCACCACTCCCGAGAATCAGGGGTCAAGTGACACAATAGGAGATAGACAATACCATGCCAATTAGTGGGATTTCATACATCGCAAGACAACAATGATCCCAGCTACCTTTTTATATCTGATGCTCAGTCTTTGAGGTACATACATCCATGCACACTTGTAGGAGGAAGACCATCTAAAGGGAAATGAAAACGTGTTTCCAAGACTGCTCTAATACCCACCTATTTCATTTAGCTACAAGGTCAGAGAGGAAAGAGGATAAAGAGGCGTGGAAGGAGGTCCCCACACAGGAACCATACACAAATGATCAGGTTTTTGTTGTTGTTGTTGTTTTTAAGTATATTGGGGAGGTTAAAAACCAAGTGTGCATGTTGTAGGGAGTGGAGGGATGGGAAGAAACAGGAGTCCACTGGAGACCCAAGAGTAGGGATTCAAGAACCTATTTTGTTCTCCGGTGGTCTAGGCAAGCCCACCCCCCTCCATTTTACTGCGAGCTGGGAGTCTGAGAACCAAACAATAAACTGACAAGTCACAGCCCTTAAAGGGAAACAACCAGCCATTCCTTGGAGTGGAAGGCTCTGAAAAGCTCCTTCTCTGGACTGGGTAACTGACACAATGGAACGGAGATGCTGCTTCTCTTTGAAATTTAAGGCAGTGCTGAATGGACCAGCGAGGAGCCAATAAATTCTGTAACAGCCAATGAGGAGGGAGCATGACAGGGCGGGCTTCTCACCCCATCTCCCCCCACCCCCGGTCCCCTCCCCCCCGCAGAAAGAGGGCAGTTTTGCAGGTGCGGGCGCCCAGGCCAGGAGGGGAGGGAAGCCGGGTGTCCCCCATGTCCTCAACACCTCACTCGGGTTCGAGAGCAGCGCACACCGCCCGAGGCCCGCGCACCCCGGGCCCCACGCCCTACCTGGGCCGTGAGGGGAAACAGCAGCAGCAGCGCGCAGGCGGGCGCTGGCACCGAGCCTAGAGCGTCGTCCTCCAGCCCCAGCACGTCCGCGAAGCGCCACTGGCCGGCGACCCCCAGCCGGGCCAGCACCTGCAGAGAGAAACAGGGCGGCCAGGCGCGCGGAGACCGCCGAGTGGCAGGCACTGGCCGCACAGCGGGACCCCCCCCCCCCCCCCCCCCNAGCTCGGCGTCCGCACCCGCCCCGCCCCCCACCCCTCACCCCCGCCGGCGCAATGACACAGCACAAAGCGCGGCCCACACGTGGCTCCCGCGAAGCCGGGGCACCCGAATCCGCGCCGGCCGCGCCACGCCCTCGAGAGCCCGGCCCGCGCTCGCGTCTGGCCGCAGCCCCCTCCTCCCTCCCGCCGCTGGCGGTTCCGCACCGTCACCTCCAGACCCCGGTGCAGGGGCGGAGGGAGGGCGCCCGGACTGCGCCCCAGTCCGGCCGCCTGTGGAGCGCGCAGGACGCCGCCGGGTGCCTCCGCCTCGGCGCTCCCGGGGGAAGGGGACAGAGGCAGCGCGAGACGCCACTCACTTTGTTCAGCATCTGAAAGGCAAATGCAAAGAAAAAATGCAAAAATAAAGCCAGTCATCGATGCAGCTACCTGGCGAGGGCGGACCCTCGGCCCTGCGCTCCCCGGACAACGGTGCACCTGACGCTCACCTCGGGGTTAATCTCCATCGGCTTGAGCTGCATCTTCGCGAACCACAGGAGGAATCACCACCCAGAAGAAGAGGAAAAACAGCAAGCGGAGCCGCCCAGGCTGCCGCTATAAAGCGCCGGCCTGACGCACTCTAGGTGCCTGCGCGGGGGGAGCAGGGGCAAAACCAAGCGACGGGGAAACGGTCAGTCGCTGCCAAATGGGCACGAACCCCCCCATGCGCCGCGCTGAGTGGTACGGCCGGGCCCCCAAACCTTGCAGTCTCACTTGCTGGTGAGATAATCTGGTGGTTGTGGAGATGGTTTTTGTTGGTGAGTGTTCCTTGAGCCTATGGAGCAGTCCTTTAGATGGAGTCTAATTTTTTTTTATTGCGAAGTTTCTGAAAACCTACCTTTCTTATCATCCCAATTACCCGAGAGCTCAGGGTTTCTGAAACGTTGAGGAAAAAAGCCCCAATTCAACAGGTATATATTTCGTATGAATATAAATATATGTCTCCCACATCTTGCAGCAGTTTGCATTTGACCTTAGACAATTCATCCTCCATGTTAAATCAAGCCAGTGTCGAGCTTCGTTTTTCATTGATTGCCTAGAATAAAACAGTCTGGAATCCGAACGATATTGTATTAGTAATGCTGATGTAATGTGACTCCCAGGGAAGAATTGGTCGGTCGCGGGGAAGATGTAGAAACCTGGGGGTTGTGACCGTCACATAGCACGGAAGGCAGGCCATCAGCCTTTCGGAAACAGATCCTGGGGAAAGACAGGTATGATTTCTAGACAAGAAGGTGTAAAAGGAAACGTATTTTTAAAAGGATGGGAGGCTTTGAAAAATAAAATTCTGAGTTCACAGTGGAAGATTCACAATGAAGGAGAAAGAGAATGCAACTAAAGGAACCGCTGTTCTCTAATGATCTCAGGTGGGGCTTGTTTTTCCTACCAGCGTATTCAAAAGATGGAGAGAAAAAGCATATGCGGGAGAATGAATAAAAAGAGGGACAAAAATTTGCAAGAATAGTGTCAGGAAAAGCTAAACCTCAGAATGAAGTGGGGGTGGCAGAAACGCTGAGGAAGCAAGAAGATTGTTTTGTTTTTAAGTATGCTTTTAACAAAATAATGATAATGGTGAAAGAAGAGACCTACGATTTAGGGGGTCCAAGTTAATAGTTACAGAGAGAAGAGAGGGAATCTACATTCTTTTAAGTTACTATCTCTGCAGTGATCAGTGAACAGATCTTTTGCATGTCATCTCACTCAATCCTTAGAGTATCCAATGGAAAAACCTGTTACTAGTACAATTTTACAGATTAGAATTAGTGGCTTAGAGAAGTTAATTAGCTTATGATCACAAAGAGAAATAAAACAGAAGTAAATCCTGGTAAATTGGGCTCTAGGAGCCCATTCTCTATCCAAGTTAACACTATATTCCACTTTTATCTTCTCCCATGTTTACCATCAGAAAAATGACCTTCACACAGAAAATGAGAAGTAAACATCAGTAAGAAGAATCTAATAGGTGAATTTTATGATATGTAAACTATGCCTCAACAAGTTGTTTTTTTAAAAAACCTAGAAGATACTTGCAGGGTGCCTGGGTAACTCAGTCAGTTGAGCATCTGACTTTGGCTCAGGTCATGATCTTCAGGTTCGTGAGTTCAAGTGCTGCATTGGGCTCTGCTGTCAGCACAGAGCCTACTTTGGATCCTCTGTCCCTCTCTCTCTGCCCCCACCCCTCTCAAAAAATAAATAAAACATAAAAAAAAGAGACAACTTGAAAGTCAAGACAGGCGATGTTTCAGTCTGTGACTCCCTCTCTCTCTGACCCTCCCCTGCTCACGCTGTCTCTCTCTCTGTCTCATAAAAATAAATAAAAAACATTAAAAAAATTAAAAAAAAAAAAAAAGTCAAGACAGGCGAATAGGTGGTATAAGAATACCTGACTGTGTTGAATGAGTTCTTGCCTTTAGAGATGAATGGCATCCCAACCTACTTTCACTGTTCAACAAATACTGATTAAGTACCTACTCTGTGACGGGCACTGAGCTTAGAATTGGGGATGCAAAGGTGAACACACTAAATAAACACAGAACTTCTCTCCTGGAGCACTTATTAGTAATAAGAGTCATGAGAAAGAGAATAGAGCTCAGGAACTCATTACCTAGTGGAGAGGCTCAGGAAGGCTTCCTGAAGGAAGTGACATTCAGGATACGGGCTAATGGACAGGTGGAAGTTAGCAGATGACAGTTACTACCAAAATAAATAGTAACAATGGTCATGAAAACACTAGGGAAATCCCTGTGAAAGACATCGATTCATTCACACAACAAATGCGTATATGAAGGCCCTACTATGTGCCAGGAAGCATCGAGCAATGAACAAAACAACTCCCTGCTTACAAGGAGATGCCAGAGACTGGACAAAAACAAATCTTATCCTGATCTTTAAAACAGGCGGGGGAGGAGTATATTACTGAAACTGCAGCCTGGGAGATTTGATATCAGTCATTAGCAAAATTCTAGGAGTCTTAGAAAAAATAGAATGGTTGCATTTAGAACAAGTTATGCCGGCCAGCACTTCTCTCCTTTTCTTTTGGGATCGCCGGCTAGCAGAACCGGCAAAACATTTCCCATTGTATTCTTCATGCTGCCTGGGTTGGCATCAATTGATAACAGAGTAGAGGTGGTTTTATAGCTTACTTAGTTATTCTACCTTAAAAAAATTAAAAGTGCTGCCAAATGGAGGAATTTCAACCTGCAGCTACCTGGCAATGGTTTTAACCCTTTTGAGGCGGTTTTATTAGAGCAGAGGTAGAGCACATGCATGCATGCAAGAATAAACAATCTTGGGGCGCCCGGGTGGCTCAGGTGGTTGAGTGTCTGACTTCGGCTCAGGTCATGATCTCGCAGTTGTGGTTTTGCGCCCCATGTAGGGCTCTGTGCTGACAGCTCCGTAGCCTGGAGCCCGCTTCAGATTCTGTGTCTCTCTCTCTCTCTGCCCCTCTCCTGCTTACATTCTATCTGTCTGTCTGTCTCTCTCTCAAAAGTAGATAAACATTGAAAAACAGAATAAACAATCTAAAAGGCAAAATTATGAGATTTAGAAAAATGAGTTCAAAATAAAATGATGAAGGGGCGTGGGTGGCTTAGTCAGTTGAGCATCTGACTTCGGCTCAGGTCATGATCTCATCATGGTTCATGGGTTCGAGCCCCGCGTTGGGTTCTGTGCTGACAGCTCAGAGCCTGCAGCCTGTTTCGGATTCTGTGTCTCCCTCTCTCTCTGACCCTCCCGTGCTCATGCTCTCTCTATCTCTGTCTCAAAAATAAATAAAACATTAAAAAAATAAAACGAAAAACAAAAAATAAAAACAAAAAATAAAAAAAAAACAACGAAATTTAATAGGGATATTGGTAATGATTACACATCCCTATGAATATATGCAAAACTTTAAATGGGTGAATGTATCTCAATAAAGCTGTTAAAAACTTAGTTGGGATATGTGTGAAGCTACTCATGCCAATTAGGATAGTACAGTTCATATTCACTTTTTCTTTTTTAATCTACCAGAATCTATGGTTACAAATGTATGCAATAATATGGGAAAATATCCAATGAAAAGTCAACATTTTGGTTATATTCACTTAAACATGAATACACATGGGACACCTGGGTGGCTCAGTCAATTGGGTGCATGACTTCAGCTCAGGTCATGATCTTGTAGTTCGTGGGTTGGAGCCCCACGTCTGCGTCTGTGCTGACAGCTAGGAGCCTGGACCCTGCTTCAGATTGTGTTTTCCTCTGCCCCTCCCCCACTCCTGCTCTGTCTGTCTCTTTCTCAAAAATAAACATTTCAAAAAAATGAGTACACAAGGGCAGGAACACATTTTTTTCAGTGACAGAAAAACATTTTAAAAAATCAGTTAACACACAGAATAAACATAGAATAGTCCTGTTATAGATGGAGAAACTAATGAATGAATAAGTCGTCCTTCATAAATAAACATGCCATTTCTGATTCACCAGCAGCAGGATTTCTTTTTATCATAAGTGTTATTTTTCTAGCAATAACGAAGGTTTGGGATGGACCCTTTAAAATCTCCCTTCTGAAGAGCGCCTGGGTGGCTCAATTGGTTAAGTATCCAACTTTAGCTCAGGTCATGATCTCACAGTTCGTGGGTTCAAGTCCTGTGTCAGGTTCTGTGCTGACAGCTCAGAGCCGGGAGCCTGTTTCAGATTCTGTGTCTCCCTCTCTCTCTGCCCCCCCCCCCCGCCATTTCTCTCTCTCTCTCTCAAAAATAAATAATAAATATTAAAAGAAACTTTAACTCTACCTTCTGATAATTCTGATGACTTAACAGAAATTCAAATGTCTTTGGTAGATCAGGTCTATAGTGTTGTAGGAGTCAGTCCTGAAGGCTCAAGTTTATTCCACCAGCACTTGTAGTGGTTATGCAAGCACCAAATTCCCTGTATTAAATCCTTTCTAGTTAAAATACTTAGAATAGTTCTGGACTCCTTTACTGGCATCCTGCATGATTTTAGGTGAATCACAAAAATGTAATAGTTATTTGCTGTAATACCTATCAGAAAAGCTATATGTTCGTGTATGTGTGTATAATTAGAATGTCAAGTTTGTGATTTTACCTGTATTAAACCTTTGGGCAAATAGTATCATTGGTCTATAAGGATATTGCAAAAAGTATAGGAGCCATTCACAAATCTCAGTGATAGAAAAACTCTGCTCTAATGACAAAAGAGCTTTACTGGTTGAAGGGGTAGAATGTACAGTGTATTTATGAAGTCAGGCTACCCAAATATTTTGAGGAGTGGGCATTTCTACAAAACTTACCCAAGGAGGGCAATGAGGAAGGCAAGAATACTAGCTTTTTTCTTTATACAAAGGACATTGTATTTGTTATCCTCATTGACTCCTCATACCAATTTTCGGATATCCATATGTCTACACTGATTTGCAGATAAGTAAACTTAGGCTCCAGAGAAGCTGTTTAACTTGTTGAAGTTTACATAGCAACTTAGTGTCTGAGTCTGGGGTTCAACCCAACTTCATTTGATTTCAAAACTTGTGCCTGTTCAACTCTTCTGCCTGCTTCCATCTACGGCCTAGCCCTAGGGACCTTGGTCATTACTACTAGAAATAAGTATGAAGTTCAGCCACTGAGAAGAAAGAACTGAAATAATTTCTGCAATGTCCAGGACCAGGGCAGGTCATTCGACCTTCTGACAAGCATTGCTCACTTGGAGGTCTAAGAGTCTAGTTTGAATTTATAATTAGCATGACATTAATAATTGACACAGTACTTCCTCAACATTTTTCAAGTTACTAGACAATTTCTCTGTCAATAATATGTCCCCAGAAGTCAGATTCTGACATCCAGAGATTTTAAAGTTAAAAATAACACAAAGAAAGATGATGTATAATGCAAATAAACTGCCCCACTTAGTTCCTATGGCAAAATCAATTTTGCTCCTGTTTTTTAAAAAGCAATTCATTTACTGGGTACTCACAAGTATATCTGAAGAAAGAAAGGTAAATTTGAAGGAGGAGAAAAGAGGTTCTCATTGACGTATACCTTACATATACTCATATATTCGTTCAACAAATGTTCTTTGAGTACCTACTATGTGCCAGATGCTATACTAAGCTACCTGGGTTGGGGGTGGGTAGCAGATGATAAACATAGGGTATAAACAATGTTTCCTAGCTTTTTAAGATAAATAATCATTTTAAAGCTGCTTTTCAGGGGCTCCTCGGGGGCCCAGTCAATTAAGCATCCAACTCTTGGTTTTGGCCCAAGTCATGATCTCACAGCACATGAGTTCAAGCCCCATATCTGCTGTGCTGACAGCAGAGAGCCCACTTCTGATCTTCTATCCCCCTTTCTCTGCCCCCCCCCCCGAACTTGTTCTCTCTCTCTCTCCTCTCTCTCAAAATAAATAAACAAACCTTTTTCAAAAAGCTGCTTTTCAGGGAGGATGGGAGGGGAGTCCCAGCGTACCAAATGTATTCATCAATTGTAAGCATTGCTCCTTTTAAAAATGTTTAAACATTGGGGCGCCTGGGTGGTTTAGTCGGTTAGGTGTCCGACTTTCGCTTAGGTCATGATCTCGCGTTCGTGGGTTCGAGCCCCGCGTCGGGCTCTGTGCTGACTGCCAGCTCGGAGCCTGGAGCCTGTTTCAGTCTGTGACTCCCTCTCTCTCTGACCCTCTCCTGTTCACGCTGTCTCTATCTCTCTCTCCTAGAAATAAATGAAACATTTAAAAAAAAAATGTTTAAACATGACAAACATGTGCATCTTAGAAACAGGGAAATACTTTTTGTATCAAACTCTTCACATTTAATTTGTGTTCAAGATAGCTAGCAGCTATTGCATAGCTTCCTCAACAATGAAATGAGGATTGCATGAACTCTTAAGAGTCCTCTCAGTCCAGCTTATTAAGGACCTTGAGCAGGAAAATAAAAGCTGCATAGACCAACTCATATAAAAGCTTGGGTTAAGTCTCCCTTCATCTCTAATTCCTTAATTTTAGCCATTAACTCCCCCCCATTTTTTTTAGCCAGTAGGCTTTTTTAATGTCACTAGGCTATGATAAACACGATTTATTAGCTAAAATCAGCTTCTGAAGTGTCCTTCAGAGCCATTTGTTATGTATTTCCTTTTACCAGGAGATTAGTATATGAGGAATATGCTAAGCAGAAAAAATTTAAATCTATAAATATGCCAGGAAGAAATGTTTTCTTGAGAACACTGCTGAGTCTTAACCTAACCAAGCATTTTTTTTTTTCAGAATCCTTAGAGTGAACAAATCAATATACAGATGTCTAGTGTCTTGGTCTTACCTGGACATTTAGCTTCAATGGCCTAAGAATATGAAACAATTTTTTTAAAAAAAGAACATCTGAATAAGTCAAATTGGAAAAACAATCCAAACCTCTCAACCCATAAATCCACCACCCTAAGAAATTTACAGTTTCATTTTTCCACCTTTTCCTGCCAGGTTTTGGCCATTTATGCCACCAACTCTGCTGGGTTCCTAACCAGAATTTATTCTCTTCCTCCTTCCTAACTGGCTGCCAACTGTCCTAACCCCAGCTCCATCCTGCTTTCTCGGACCCCAGCCCAAATCTGTTTTCTTCTTGGGAAGATGAAGGGGGAGGAGGAGAAAGGATGGCCTGTCCTTGGACATCTTCATTGCTTCTTGGGAGACCAGCGGTATTTCAAAGTTTCCTATGTAGCGTTATTAGAAGACCTTCAGTGGAAGAGCCTGTCAGAGCACCAGGTCAGCCAGAATGCCAGAAGCAGATATCCTGTTTGTTTCTTTTTCTCAGCTGTGAAAGTGTCCCCAGCAGCCCCTGCTCCTTGAAAATGGGTCTTGTGAAAACTGACCAAAACTGAGCCTTATGCCTATCTCAAGAAGGGGCTTCTCATCACTTAAGGAGAGTGGGAAGCACATTGTATGTCAAGAAGGAAAGAAAGAAATCAGCATTGTATCTCAAAAAGGACAAATTGAAGAAACATATTTATCTCTAAAAGGAAAAAGAGAAATAAATCCATGCTTAAATATAGGAAATGAGGGCTGCCTGTGTGGCTCAGCTGGTTAAGTGCTCAACTCTTGATTTTGACTCAGGTCATGATCTCACAGGTCGTGAGTTTGAGCCCCACGTTTGGTCCTTCTGACAGCTCAGGGCCTGGAGCCTACTTCCTGTTCTGTGTCTCCTTTGCTCTCTGCCCCTCCCCAACTTGCAGTCTTCCAAAAATAAACCTTAAAAAAAAATTTGAGGGGCGCCTGGGTGGCTTAGTCGGTTAAGCGTCCAACTTTCGCTTGGGTCATGATCTCTCGGTTCGTGGGTTCGAGCCCCGCGTCGGGCCCTGTGCTGACTGCCAGCTCAGAGCCTGGAGCCTGTTTCAGTCTGTGACTCCCTCTCTCTCTGACCCTCCCCTGCTCACGCTGTCTCTCTCTCTCTCTCCTAGAAATAAATAAAAAAATAAAAATAAATATTTGAAAAACTGTAGGCAATGAAACTGCAGAATACCATGAACAAAGAAAGGTTTTGTTTTTTAATTTTTTTAATGTTTATTTATTTTTCAAAGAGAGAGAGACAGAGACAGAGTGTGAGCAGGGGAGGGGCAGAGAAAGAGGGAGACACAGAATCTGAAGCAGACTCCAGGCTCTGAGCTATCTGTACAGATCCTGATGCGGGGCTCGAACCCACTAACATTGAGATCATGACCTGAGCTGAAGTCAGATGCTCAAAGACTGAGCCACTCAGGTGCCCCCAAAGAAAGATTTTGGAATCAGCCATAAAGAAAGAATAAATGAAAATGACACCAGTTTCCAATAGAAACCAAAGAAGCCAAAAGGCAGTGGGATAATATACCTTCAAAATGTTGAGAGAAAATAACTGTTATCCTTGAATTTCATATTTGGCAAAGTTATTTTTCAAAACAAAGAAAAAAATTATATACAAACAAGCTGAGTTAACTACCTCAAGAATATATAAAAGAAACTTCTAAACAATGTAATTAAACAAAGAAAAATTGATCCAGTAGATGGTCTGAGAAAAAGGATTAAAATAATATTCAGGGAAGGCATGTATGTAAATCCAAATAAATAGTATTTGTGTATAATAATAATATATAGTGTATAGTATTAATAAAAAGAATAGCAGTGGGGCACCTGGGTGGCTCGGTGGGTTGAGTGTCGACTACTGATTTTGCCTCAGGTCATGATCTCAGGGTCATGGGGATCAGGCTCTACCCTGAGCATTGAGCCTGCTTAAGATTCTCTCTCTCTCTCTCTCTCTCTCTCTCTCTCTCTCCCTTCTCCCTCCCTCCCTCTGCCATCTCCCCCACTCCTGCTCTCTCTCTAAAAACAAAATAAATCTGGGGCACCTGGGTGGCTCAGTCCATTAATTGTCTGACTCTTGATTTCGGCTCAGGTCATGATCTCATGATTTGTGAGTTTGAACCCCCATTAGACTCTGCACTGACTGTGTGAAGCCTGTTTGGGATTCTCTCTCTCTCAAAATAAATAAATGAACTTAAAAAAATAAAATAAATATTTTTAAAAATATAATAAAAAACATAAAGAATAGCAGTGAAATACTGTTCTGCATAATAACACGTATGATGGGGGAAAGTACATTGAGAGTAAAAGTATTGAGAGGTCCTTTTATTATCTTGGCAGAAGTTAAGAAATTAACTTTAGATTTTGTTAAGTGAAATAATCATGATACCATCTCAAAGCAAATTAATAAAGAAAAGAAAAAATATGGAAGTCCAAATAATTAGGTAGAAATAGAGTGAGGAAAAATACATTTAATCAAATCCCCAAAAAGACAAGATAAGAGGGGGAATAAAGCAGAAAATACAGGACAATTAGGATTAACAAGATAATATAGAAAAAAGTCCAAATAAAAAAATAATATTAAATATAAATGGACTAAACTTAGATGTTTTATCAACTTAGATTTTTAAATTTTTTTAACATTTATTTATTTTTGAGAGACAGACAGAGACAGAGCAGGGGCAGGGTAGGGTCAGAGAGAGACACAGAATCTGAAGCAGGCTCCAGACTCCGAGCTGTCAGCACAGAGCCCGATGTGGGGCTGGAACTCATGAGCCATGAGATCATGACCTGAGCCAAGGTCAGATGCTTAGCCAACTGAGCCACCCAGGAGCCCCTCCAGTTAGATTTTTTAAATCTAGATATGAGCTATTTTTGAGAGGCAGTCCTAAAGGATAAGGATACAGCAAGATTGAAAGTAAAAGGAAGAGGGACATGTTTTCCAGGAAAAATATTAACCAAAGAAACCTAGTATAAGTATATTAATAACAGTATAACAGATAGTTAAGAAAATGTATTATTCAAGATAGTCATCCTTATGATTATTTAGTTCACTAGGAAGATATAACAAGTCTAAAATTGTGTGCTTCTAAGTCCTCAAATGTGTAAAATAAAAATTGATAGGATTACAAGGGAAAATAGACAAAGCCATTCCCACCATGAACCAACCTTTCTCAATTATTTATAAGTCAAGCCAACAATACGGTGAGGAGTATGGTTCCTAGTTAAAATGCATGTGTGATTTTTCACAACTGACCATAGGCAATTACAAAGGCTTTGTCTGGCAGGCCTCCTGGGGCAGCTGCCCATCCTACCCCCACACCCCCACACCCCCACACCCCCACACCGACACGGACACCAATGCACTTTGAGGACAGCGGCAAAGACTCAGGCCCCTCTGGCCAATCATGCTCTTTCATATACTGTATATGCATTTCCAGTCCCTGAGTCTTTATTCCTAGGTCTCTTTCTGAGCTCAAGGCAGAGGTCTTCCAGGTGCCCCTTCTGAGACCTCCTTATGGGGAGCAGGGGAGGGAAAACCCTGAAGGAACTTCTACACAGGCTGACTCAGAATTTTTACCCCTGGCCCTTCCCCCACATCCTTACCATGATCGCAGACCCCATGACACTATTAGACTCTTTTGTTCCAGGGTTTTCTCAATAGTGAGATGGCTCCCACATCTGCACTGATCTACCTGACCTTGACCAAGGTTCCATCAGGGAAAATGCAACAGGAAGAGTCTGCATTTCCTCCAGTGTAACATCTTGCTTGTACCATAGCATTAAGTGAATAAAGGCTTAGCTCTTTCATTTCTGGCACATTGCTTCAATCAGCTACTCTGAAACCTAGCATCTCTCTCTCTCTCTCTCTCTCTCTCTTTACCCCTCTTTCTCTCTCTCTCGTCCATCCTAGCCAGCTGAGCTCCTGACATATAAAAGATTAAACAAATTCTTTTTGAACACTTCAACTAATGATCCCAATCTAATGAACATATATAAAACTCTGTACACAACCTTTTTAAAATGTGCATTCTTCTCAAGCATTCATGGAGTATTTACAAAGGTTGATTAAATGCCTAGTCATAAAGCATGACTCAACAAATTTCATAGAATCAGTATTATGCAGACCATGTTTTCTTACTGGTTTAATTGAAATGCCAATAATAAAATGATAAATGAGACCTATAAAATTAACTTTGGATATTAAAATGCATACTTTTTTTTGATAAATCATTGCTCAAAGTAAAACTTATGATTGAAATTTGAAAATATTTATAAGTGAACAATAATAAAAGCTGAAATATCTAAATTTATGAGATGCAGTAAATGTAATACTTGATGGAAATTCATAATATTGAATGCTTATATGAGAAAAGAAGAAACATGGAAAATTAGTGAGCTCAGGATCCAACTTAAGGTAGAAAAAGAACAACAAAATAAATTCAAGGCAAGTAGAAAAAAGTAGGTAACAATAGATGAGCTGAAATAGATGATATAGTAAAACACAATAGAGACAATCAACAAACAGAAGTTGGTTTTTAAAAAAGATTAATAAGGGAGGGAAACAAAAAAATTAAAAAGATTAATAAGCTAGGCTATCACTTTGGTAAGACTTATGGAAAAAAAAGAGATTGCTACACAATATTAAGAATGTAAATTGGGAAAACAATCATACACATTACAGATTTAAAAGGCAGTAAGAGAATACTATGAACAATTTTAGTCAATCAATTTGAAAACTTTGAGAAAAAATTTAAATATCTGGGAAAAACACAAATCCTGCCTTGTGAAAGGAAAGTAATTTAAAGTAATTAAAACTCTTTCAATGAAGAGATACTCAACCTTAGATGTTTAGCAGACATCCAAGAAGCAGATCGTCCCTTTCTAACGTACACGATTCCTGAGAAGGGAAAGGAGGGAATGTTGGCTGACGTTGGTGGAAAAGGCAGGGTAAGGCCTTTAAAAATGTACCCCTGGGTGAGCACATTTCCCCCAGATCCTCATCAACACTTGTTATTTTCCTTTGGTTGTAGCCATCCTTGTAGGCGTGAGATGGTAGTATCTCATGGTCATTTTGATGTGCCTTTCCCTGTTGGCTACTAATATTGAGCTTCTTTTCATCTGCTTATCAGGCATTTAAATATCTTTTCTGGAGAAATTTCTATTTACTATAACCTTTTGGGTTAAAAAAATTTTTTTAATGTTTTTTTTACTTCTGAGAGAGAGAGAGATAACACGGGCAGGGGTGGATCAGAGAGAAGGAGACACAGAATCTGAAACAGGCTCCAGGCTCTGAGCTGTCAGCACAGAGCCCAATGCAGGGCTCAAACCCACAAACTGTGAGATCATAACCTGAGCCAAAGTCAGATGCTTAACGGACTGAGCCACCCAGGAGCCCCTTACTGTAACCTTTTGAATCCACCCCAATAATAGTTGCTCACAGCACTCCACCAAAAGTTTCCGTGATACAGCCATGTTTTACTTCAAGAGGACTTTTTCGTCCTCCTCTTACTAGGATGACTAGCAGCATTCTGTCCCAATGACACTTCCGTCTCGGCATCCAGGATCGACACTCTTCCGGGATTTCCCCCCTCCTCCCTGACATTCCTTTTCTGTCACCGTTGTTATCTCTAGACATTAGATGGTCCCTGTGACTCAGAGCTTGAACCTCTTCTGTTCTCTGTACTCATGCCCTTGAAGACCTCATGCAGCCCAGGGCCTTAAATCCCATCGTTATGCTAGAGACTCACAGATGTGTGTCTCCAGCCAGACCTCCCCTCCGGTTGCCTGTCCAGTGTCTACTCCACATGTCCATTTTGATGCTTTGCACCTAACTTGTCCCAGACCGACTTCCTCATCCTCTCACCAAACCTGCGCTTTCCATACTCTTCCCTGTCCAAAGCCCACCTCATTGAACTTTTAATTGCTCAGGCCAAAAACCTCAGCATCATGCCTGGGTCCTCTCTTTCAACCCCAAAGTTTGTCATCAAATCCTGGCAGCTCTATCTTCAAAACATATCCCGAACTCTTACCACTGAGAAAATTATAGGGCAGTCATTAAAAATAGCATGCAGACATTTTATGATTAAAATAAGGAGTGGAAAAATGGCATGCAAGTCTTACATCCAATATGCTTTCAACGATGTGAAATATGCTTCTAATAAAGATTTGAAAGAAAGTCACAGAACTAAAATCCCAAAAATCCACAAAGATATTTTTATATTGTGCCATATTTTTCTTTGAAAATATTTATCCAGCTATAAAATTGCTGGAAAGATTTCAGTGTTTATAATACTGACAGATATTTGTGGAGTACAGTGCCATTTTATTTTTTAAAATTATTTTTGTATTTCAGAGAGAGAGAAAGAGAGAGCACACAAGCAGGAGGGAGGAACAGAGAGAGAGAGAATCCTTTAAAAAATTGTTTTTAATGTTTATTTGAGAGAGAGAGAGAGAGAGGAGAAAGAGAGGGAGTGTGCAAGCAGGGGAGGGGCAGAGAGAGAGAAACACAGAATTCAAAGCAGGCTCCAGGCTCTGAGCTGTCAGCACAGAGCCTGATGGAGGGCTTGAACCCACTAACCATGATCATGACACTCATGAGCTGAAGCTGAACACTTAACTGACTGAGCCACCCAGGCACCCTGAGAGAGAGAGAATCTTAAGCAGGCTCTGCACTCAGCATGGAGCCCGATGTGGGGCTTGATCTCATGGACCATGAGTCATGACCTGAGCTGAAATCAAGAGTCAGGTGCTCAACCAACTGAACTACCCAGGTGCGCCAGCACAGTACCATTTTAAATAGTTCTGTGACATAAGTAGGAAAGGGAGCTCATTTCTGGAGGCCCACGTGTACCATATACTTTGCAAATTGTTTAGCAATATACTATCTCATTTAATTCTCTGACCCTTTTAAAAACACAAATTTGTTAAGGTATAATTGACATGCAGTAAGTGTTTAAAATACCTAATGTGTAATTTGATAAGTTTTGACATATTTATGTATAAGATTATGGGCACATCCACCACCTAAAAGGTTTTCTTGCACCCCTTTATAATTCTTTCCCCCTGCCTTTCCCTGCTGCTTAACTCCCCCAGCAACCACTGATCTACTTTCTCTCACGGTGGATTAGTTTGCATTTTCTAGAATTTTATGTAGACAGACTCATATACTATATAATCTTTGGCTTTTCCCAAACAACCTTTTTATGTCTTATTCACATCTATGGTTGAAGAAATAGATTCATAGAAGTTATGTAATAAGAGGTGGCCCTGGACTTGCAATCCATTTCCATCACCTCAATGTGTTGCAAGTAAAGCCTCAAATGGTTCAATTAACTGTCATACCAGGAAGTGCCGAAGTAGGACAGAAGCCTACTATGCCACATGTCTCCCCGTTATTTACGTCGCTATTGGAAACAACATTATGATGGCTTCTAGATTTCACCAAATCTGCATTTTCATAAGTCCCAGCTATGAACTCGACCTTGATGGTGGCCTTGGACAGAAGATCCAATGCGGTACATTCTGACAAAGCTTTCTTCAACACAATTTCTTTCAACTTGTCACAATAGAGGTATCTACCTTTCCTTGAAACTGCCTTCTGATTTCCATCGGGTTTTTGTCCTCTGTAGAAAAACACTTGAACTGTGGCTAAAAAGAACCACAGTTAGATCCCTTCCCTCCTTCCTTTCTCTGTTCCTTCTCCTCTCCCTTCCTCTGTCCATCCTTCCTTTTTTCTTTCCTTCCTTCCTTCTTTTCCCCTTCAGTTTTCTCTTTTATTTATTTATTTTTTAATGTTTTTTATTTATTTCTAGGAGAGAGAGAGAGAGAGACAGCGTGAGCAGGGGAGGGTCAGAGAGAGAGGGAGTCACAGACTCTGAAACAGGCTCCAGGCTCTGAGCTGGCAGTCAGCACAGAGCCCGACGCGGGGCTCGAACCCACGAACCGCGAGATCATGACCTAAGCGAAAGTCGGATGCTTAACCGACTAAGCCACCCAGGCGCCCCAGTTTTCTCTTTTAAAGATTCAGTTGCAATTTATCCTCATTGTCATTTTTCTTACCACTGCTTTATACTCTAGACTCCCAGAAAAATGCATGACATTGGAGCAAAATGCTTTGTTTGTGATATCCAAAACCACCATTGCTACAGCTTGATTTTCGATTAATACATTTATTAGGCTTATGTAATGCCTTTATATCTAAGAGATCATGTAAACTTTACCTTGAACACATTTTTCAGTATCTGCAAAGCTTAATTTGTGCCTGTTTGAGTTGTTAATTTGAGTTGTTTACAAATTGAAAAACAGGCTTATAAAGATAGGAAACAGTTTATATAATAAGAAGTAAGATGATACTCTAAAAAAGATATTAAAATTATTCAATGCTCGCCAAGAAGGTGGGGAAAAGAGCTTTATAGTGTTTTGAATCACCTGTTTAAAAAATGATTTTAATTGTGTGCAACTATGGTATTCTAGGAGTGTGCACTTAAATGTCAGAAATTGTAAGTTTCAACAAAATTTCTGAAGATCTTGGCCAGCTAACCTATGAAAAATAATGCTCTGTAGCCACTGCGGCAGTTTTGTTTTGTTTTTATTTATTTCTAGGAGAGAGAGAGAGACAGCATGAGCAGGGGAGGGCCAGAGAGAGAGGGAGTCACAGACTGAAACAGGCTCCAGGCTCTGAGCTGGCAGTCAGCACAGAGCCCGACACGGGGCTCGAACCCACGAACCACAAGATCATGACCTAAGCGAAAGTCGGACGCTTAACCGACTAAGCCACCCAGGCGCCCCCACTGTGGCAAAGTTTTTAAGGAAGGACAAGGAACTGTGACAGCAGCCCTCATATCACAAATGCAAGCTGGAATGCTCTGGCGACAATATGTCAATATGAACATTCATTGATCCACAAGACCGACTTATAAGATAGGAAGCTGAAAAGGAATAGAAATCATCTTTAGAGCCTGGCTGTACATGCGTCATATTCTTGGACTTATGCCCAGTAACTCAGCAGAGTGGGGAGATTGAATTCTTGAAATGATGCTGCTGATAAGGGAGGGTTAAGTTAACCTCCACCCTTTCTCCTAAAACAATTCCAGATTGTAGATTTGCGTTTGTATTTATGAGGCCCTGAAATAGCATGTAAGTCTTTTTTTTAAGAGACAGACCAACTGTATACATGGAAACTGGTGAATTTTTAGTAGAGAAATAAACAAACTGTAACCTTTACAAAGAAATTCTTCATGACTTCTATGCTTGTGAAACCTGATTATCCTGATCTCTGATATTTTCAGGCTTACCTTCTACTCATTTTCATGTAGCATGCCAGGCCTAAGAGGTTATACACAGGGCACAATTTATAAGGGTGATGAGAGAGAAATAAGTAATGCCTGGTCAAGGAAAGAAGTCAATGTTTTCAGTTTAAAATATCCAATTGAAACACATGAAATCAAGAGAACAAAGGTATAAAATGAACATTAGGGTAAAAGGTGGGAAATGAAACGTTCTAATTCAGGACAGATTTCAACTCTTTTGACCTCAGTGGCATTTTATTCTAGAGATACCATTCCTGGATCTCTCTATTTTTATATGTCCTACATTCTATGAGCACAAAGAGTGGAGAAAATACAGAATGAGCCGGGGTGAGGATAATACCCACATATTTTCCAATTACCTTGACAAAGTTACTTCATCTCTCTGGACTTTTCCTATTGTGTAAAATGAGGCTGCTCACAGGGTGAGAAACAGACTGGCTCCCAGCCCTTAGGATCTGTCTACTTAGAAAGAATGCGTGAAAGCAGACCCTTTGTCTCAGCCAGGGATTTGTCCTCTCTGAGGACCTGTAACTAGCATGGTTTCCACTATTCTGGATGCTGCCTCCTCTCTCACTGGCATTTCCTTATGGCTGGGTGTCTTGGGTCAGATTTTAAAGAAGCAGAGCCAGAGAGAGGAATTCAGTGCACTATGATTTATTGATGGTAAAATTACCCAGGAAATGCCTTATAAAGGAAGGGAAAGAGCCAAGCAGGGATATGGTCTCAGGTAAAGGCCACTTGGCCTGATCCACAGGGGAAAAACTCCAGAGCATGAACCACCCTGCAGAATTGTCCTCCCTTTACAACAAGGCAGCAGCCTCTGTATCCCAGAGTCAGCCAGTTGTTGACTGTGCTGTCTTGGTGGCCTGTTTGCTCCATCGTTGATGGCTGGCAGGTGTGGTTGGACTCAGTCAGTGGATCCCTCCACCTTGAGCACATTCCACATCTTCTTTGCTGTACAGTGGGTCTCCTAACTTTACTTGTGCTCCCCTTCCAGGAGGAATCAAACCATCTGGACGTCCTTGGATAGTAATGCTGGATGAAGCCCTCTAGACAGGAAAGGCAACCCATCCCAGGGATACATGGCTATTTCTATCAAGATAAACTGTGGGCATTCTCAGGACGGAAGAGGTTCAATATAGTCAACACGCTACTGCATGGCTGGTTGGTCTCCTTGAGGAATGGTGCCATGTCAGGGTTCACCAAGGCCTTCAAGGTGCTAGCCACCTCATGGTCATCTGGCCTGAGCCACACAATAGTGTCATTGCAAGAGATCACTGTGCTGTGCTATAGGATGTCTAGAAAGTACAGATCTCTTGACACTCCATTATGATGGAATGTGAGTAAGGAAGCATAGCCCTGGGGCAAGACCATAAATATATATTGTTGTCAATTCCCTGGGACTACAAAATGTTTCTGCCCTTCTTTTTGAACTGGAAGAGAAAAGTGAATATCAATGACTGCATACCATGTAACTGAGGCCATATTAATCTGCTCTAACAAAGATAGTACACGTGACAGGTAGATATGGTAAAGCCACTACTTATGGTCTGTAGTCATCTTCCGAGATCCATCTGGCCTCTCTTGAGAGCAGCCCATGGTATCACTATCATGCATGACCATGGTGTTGCAAGACCCTTATTCCTAGAGACTCAGTCATTGAGTCTGAGTCTGAAGGAATTATAACTTCTCATTGGGGTACCCTCTCTTAGCCTCGTTGTTTTCTGTCCTTGAAATATCAGTTGCCCATCTATTTTGCCCCTAGGGACATTGTGTTCCACTATCTCAATAAACTTCTGCAAGTCAGGCTGCCTCTTTATTGCCAACCTGACCTTGTTGATTATTATAACTGCAACCCCTGGCTATACACGTAGGAGTAGAATTGCTGGCTTAAAAGGTAATTCTATGTTTAACTTTTTGATGAACTGCCAAATTGTTTTCCAAAGAGGCTACATTATTCTATATTCCTACCAGCAGTGTATGAGGGTTCCAATTTCTCCACATCCTTGCCAACACCTGTTATCCTCCTTTTGATTCTAGCCATCCTAATGGGTATCTAATTGTGGTTTTGATTTACATTTCCCTAATGACCAATGATGTTAATCATCTTTCAAGTGTGATTTGGCCATTTATAAATTTTCTGTGAAGCTATATCTATTTGGATCTTTTGCCCATTTTAAAAATTGAGTTATTTGTCTTTTTATTATTGAGTTGTAAGAGTTCTTTGTATTTTCTGGATACAACTCTCGTCAGATATATGATTTACAATTATTTTCTCCCATTCTGGGAGCTATTTTCCATGAGGTCTTCTAGCAGGGTCCTCACTGTTTACTGAGTACCAGGTAAATGACCAATAACATACTAGATGGCAGGAGTTTTCCATCAATAAGACATGTTTTCGGCCTTCAAGAAAGGTGGGGCAACACAGAATTGGGACACCTGGGTCAGCACCTGATTTTCCTCAGTCCTCTGGCCACTGCCCATCTCTCCAATGTTTCTAACCGCCCAATAGCTCAGTCCTGAACTCTTTTCTTTTCTAACTACACTCATTCTCTTAATGTTATTACCCGTCTGTAAACAAATGATCCTCAGATTTGTATCACTATCTCAGATCTCTCCCCTCAGTGCCAGGTTCATTTATACAATTGCTCAGTTGACACATTCTGCTGTATATCTAATAAACATCGTGAAGTTAAGTGACTATATCTGAACTTCTGATATTACTCTCAAAATTCATTCTACCCCTAGCCTTCAGTTTCATTAAATGGCAATCCTATTCTTCATCACTCAAATTAAGAACCTTAAAACAATCAGCAAAACCAAAAGGCAACTGATGGAATGGGAGAAGATATTTGCAAATGACATATCAGATAAAGGGTCAGTATCCAAAATTTATAAAGAACTTATCAAACTCAATGCCCCAAAAGCAAATAATTCAGTGAAGAAATGGGCAAAAGACACTTTCCCAAAGAAGACACATGAAAACAGATGTGTTAACAGACACATGAAAAACTGCTCAACATCACTCATCATCAGGGAAATACAAATTAAAACCACAGTGAGATACCACCTCACACCAGTCAGAATGGCTAAAATTAACAACTCAGGCAACAACAGATGTTGGTGAGGGTGCAGAGAAAGAGAATCTCTTTTACACTGGTGATGGGAATGCAAACTGGTGTAGCTACTCTGGAAAACAGTATGGAGGTTCCTCAAAAAGTTAAAAATAGAACTACCCTCTGACCCAGCAATTGCACTACTAGGTATTTATCCAAGGGATACAGGTGTGCTGTTTCAAAGGGGCACATGCACCCCCAATGTTTATAGCAGCGCTATTGACAATAGCCAAAGTATGGAAAGAGCCCAAATGTCCATCAACATATGAAAGGACAAAGAGGATACGGTATACACACACACACACACACACACACACACACACACACACACTGGAGTATTACTCAGCAACAAAAAATAATGAAATCTTGCCATTTGCAACTACGTGGATGGAACTGGAGGGTATTATGCTAAGCAAAACTGGTTAGTCAGAGAAAGACAAATAACATATGACTTCACTCATATGTGGAATTTAAGTTACCAAACAGATGAACATAAGGGAAGGGAAGCAAAAAATATATAAAAACAAGGAGGGGGACAAAACGTAACAGACTCTTAAATGCAGAGAACAAACTGAGGGCTTGTTAAATACATGTGAAAAGTTATGTTGAAAACATGACACTCTTAAATACTGAGAACAAACTGAGGTTTGCTGGAGGCGTTGTATGGGTGGGGGATGGCCTAAATGGGCAAGAGGCATTAAGGAAGACACTTGTTGGGATGAGAACTGGGTGTTTTACATTGGTGATGAATCACTAGAATCTACTCCTAAAATCATTAATGCATTATATGCTAACTAACTTGGATATAAATAAATAAATAAATAAATACATACATAAAATTGTTTCCAGAATTAAAAAAAAATATCAAGAACCCTACAGTCATCTTTGATTCCTTTTTTCCTCTCATACCCAACATTCCACTTGACATTAAATCTTAAAATCTCTACATTCAAAATATATCCAGACTCCAACAACTTGTTACCAGGTCCCTCAGTGCTAATAGCTGGGTTTGAGCCGGTAACCTTTCTTATCTGGATTATTGCATCAGCTTTTTAATTCATCTTCCTGCTTCTGCCCTTATCTGCCTCGTACAGTCTATTCTTAATGTAGCAGCAAGAGTGAGTTCATTTAAAATGTCAGATCATGTCATTCTACTCATAACTCTCCCATGGCTTTCTATCTCAAGCAGAGAAAAAACTGGAGCTCCTATATATTCTGTGAAGCCACTCATGATCTTGTCTCTCTCCTCCTACCTCTGCATCTCATCTCCTCTTACTCTCCCCCCTACTAACTCCACTCAGCCACACTACTTCCTCAGTCATATTCATGCCACAGGGCCTTGGCACTTGCTGTTTGTTCCCTTTGCCCTCTTCCTGAGGTGGCTTTATGGCCGCTTCCTTACCTTTCTCGGGTCCTGGCTCAAATATCCTTGTATCTGTCAGAGTTCAGTCAGGGAAACAGAACCTCTGCGAGTGTTGTAGGACAAGGGATTTATTATAGGAATTAAATCATATGTAGCTGTGGGACCAGCTGCGGACATGGAAGTCCAAAATGGTGACAGTCACTATCCAATTCTCCTGAAGTACTGATGCAAGACAGAGCTTGCCAGGAAATCTGAGAAGCCAAGAACATTCAGCCACTGAATGAAACCATGAAGGAAGAGTTTATGGAGAGATCTATGGAATCTGTTTCTTCTGTGTAGTTACAGCCTCTGTTAGTTTACAGCCAAACTCTGTGACTTTGCTGCCTTTCTAAACACATTTAATTTTCTTTTTAAAAAAATGTTTATTTTTTAGAAAGAGAGAGAGAGAAAGATCAAGCTGGGGAGGGGCAGAGAGAAAGAGAGAGAGACAGAATGTGAAGCAGACTCCAGGCTCTTAGCTGTCAATGAAGAGCCTGATGAGGGGCTCGATCGAACCCACAAACCACAAGATCATGACCTGAGCCGAAGTAAGACACTCGGCTCCCAGGTGAGCTAGGCAGCCACCCAGGTGCCCCTAAACATATTTAATTTTCAAATAAAGACAAAGACAAAGACATACTTCTACTTAACATAATGCAACTACTTCTCAAGCACCTAATAGTGCAAAATTCCACTTTATCCACATTAGTTATTTACATATATCCTTTTTCTTTTTTAGCTGAGTGAAGCCTCTCTTTGATATTCTATAACATGAATCCTAAAATTGAAGGTTGACCGCTACTAACAGAAGTTAGATAGCCGGGAAATGGGACAGAGAAAAAGAAAATATACACACAAATATATTCCTATCAAAGTAGGGAAAAATTCATAACTACTGCAGTCCTTGCTTCTGCAACTGATCATTTGATCATCATTCATATTTATGACTTCCTTCTTCTATTCTCATAAGCTGTCAGCATGGATTGAGAGAGAGAGAGAGAGAAGGCACTAGAGCAAGGCTAGAAGCCATGGGGATCTGAATCACTTTCTCATACAACTTATGCCTTCAGGATCTGCTAGAAGCCTTATCTAGACATACCGCTTCCATTTAATAATGGAGTGCCACTGTGCACATCCGGCTCTATGGCTTGATGGGTCAGTCAGTACTCAGAGCATTATGACCCTTTAGTTTGAATAGTTTAGTCTTTGCTAGGGCCCACCAGCAAGCTAGAAGCTCTTTCTCAAAAAGGAGGATGGTTATACTCAGAAAATAGCATAGCTTTGCCCAAAATCCTAACTCTCTGAACTGGGGAGCCAGCCAAAATCTCCATACAGCAACCCTATCAGTCACAAATATTTCGATCACCATGGATCTTCTGGGCCAGACAGACCAGAGGGCCACACAGCTGTCATGGCAGGCTGGACCCATTGGAGAGTCATCTCTTTCTTAGTACTCCACTTGAAATGGGGAATCCTTTGGGTTGTTGGATAAGTGAATCAAAGCAGCAGTCTAAGATATTTATATTGCCTCTGAAGCACCCTAACAGGGGCACCTGGGTGGCTTAGTCGGTTAAGCGTCCGACTTTCGCTTAGGTCATGATCTCGCGGTTCGTGGGTTCGAGCCCCACGTCGGGCTCTGTGCTGACTGCCAGCTCAGAGCTTGGACCGTGCTTCAGATTCTGTGTCTCCCTCTCTCTCTGACCCTCCCCTGCTTATGCTGTCTCTCTCTCTCCTAGAAATAAATAAAACACGAAGCACCCTAACAACACAAGGTATTCTACTTTTTCTCAGTGATAAGGGGACCATATGCAGCAACTTGTCCTTACCCTTGGAAAGGATGTCTTGACATAGCCCATGCCTCTGGACTCCTAGAAATTTCACTGAGGTAGTGGGTCCCGGAATTTTTGTGTTTTATATCCTACCATCTGGCCCCATTTGTCTATCCAAGATATCTAGGATGGTTACTATTTCTCTACTTGCCCACAGGTTCTATCCATGCAGATTGGTAAAGTCCAAAGCTCCTGCACCCTCCTATACCAAACCCTAAGTTCCAGGAACACTCTCTAAAGCTGCAATGAATGAATGACTTCTCAGGTCTCCAGATATTGATCGTACTCTCAATATTGGACGACTACTTCCTGTCTTCTCTTAGTAAATTTCTGCTCTTTCTTTAAGACAGAAATAAAATATATCCTCTGTAAAGCCCATACCTCATTCCTTTCTATTGTGCTCCTAAAACCTTCTTTTATTCCTTGATTATGCATTCATCGTGTTGTATGAGAATTACCTGCTTCCAGGTGAAAGCTCAATAGCAGAGTCTGCCCTCCTTCTATCTTCTGATCTTGGCGTGCTTCAGTGTGTTAGTTGGAGCTCAATAAATGTGCATTGAATTAACTAAGCTTCTTTCCTAGTTGATTGCCTGCAAAGTGGCTGTGATCAGTACAGGGCTGAGCTATCTTAACTAGTCCTTATTTTGAATAATTAATATGCTAAATTTTCTTCCTCTCATACACTATCTTTCAGTTGCATTTATTACATATTTTATAATAAAAGTTGATACATGGTAATGAGATCCCCACATCCCCATTCCCACAAAAATTTGGAAATAAGAATGTACCTGATAATTAAACAAGAAAAAAGAATTCACATATCATGGATGTAATTCACCTTTTGTTGGAAGGAGGCCAAGGTAGTGTCTGTAAATGTGCGATGGAAGAATGGGCTTGTCCAAAACTTCAGGTTAGGCCACCGAGAGGTCAAATGAAGGAGGCAAGATTGGAATCTGATTATGATCAATATGATCCTAAGATAATGGCTCTGAGAAACCATGGTCTGACATGGACAAGGAAGCTCCAAGAATCAGAAGCTGGCAAGACCCTTTCCAGCCCTGCACAGATGACAGCCTGACTCTACAAGGGAGTGCTCTTGTTACCATCACACAAGAGCATCAGGCTGTCAGAACCTCAGATCATTGTGCTCTTGGCCACATTGTTCTCACCCTTATTCCAATTCCTTTGGATCTAGCAAATGACCTAGTTGCAACTGGGCTTCCGTCATATCATACAGGATGCGATAGCTGCAATTCTTACTATAAATTAATAAGTAAACTCTGAGTGCGGCGAATATGAACTATTCTGACCAAATCAAGCAAGTCTCTGGGACTAAAAACTGAGACTCTGACCCAGTTTTGGCAGTCAGCCTGCCTTTGCCCTGGTACCTTACCTTCTTCTGTACCTTCCCCCAAACCACCTCAGGTATGACCACTTCCCAAGCATTTGTATCTGCTTCTCTGTGGGCTCCCTTTGGACTCACAAAGTACCTTATTATGTTACTTTCTTTTAAAAATATCCATTTTGTCTCTCCTTTAGATCAGTGTCCTTCAAACATTTTTGGCTAGCATGGACCATAAACAATGTACCCCCCTCATACATTTTTTTAATTGACATAAATTTTTTTATCATCAGCTTAAATTAGTGCAAAGAATATAATTTCTGGTACTTTAGACATATCAATAAAGTTTACTCTTTTAGTTTAAAAATTTTTTTAATGTTTATTTATTTTGAGAGAGAAAGATGGAGCGCAACCCAGGGAGGGGCAGAGAGAGAGGGAGACACAGAATCTGAAGCAGACTCAAGGCTCTGAGCTGTCAACCCAGAGTAGATGCAGGGTTCTGACTCATGAACCAAGAGATCATGACCTAAAACCGAAGTCGGACACTCAACCAACTGAGTCACCCAGGCGCTTCAAGGTTTACTCTTTTAAATGTATCCAATGGAATTAAATGTCATAACAATTTGATACTCACTATCATGTATTTTTAAAATACTTAAGCCAGCTGTTCATTAACATTTTACATTGTTCCTTTTTGCTCTTTAGCTCCTATTTCATTTCCAATTCTCCCGGAAAATTATCCTAATGAAATGTATTTTTATGCCTAAAACTCTTCTGTTTATCATTCTAGCATAATTCTCTGCAATATAGAAATTTAATTTTATCCTTGTTCTTGTGACCTAAGTCTTTAAATATTCGAAAGTATCTTCTAGTTCAGATTACTATTTTTATCAGAAATTATTAATCAAAATATCATAAATATGTTACAGATTTTATGGATAATTATTAAACATAAAGAGCAAAAAATATTTTTGGATAAGGCTGCATTTAAAAAATGAGTTTATGCATTTGTGGGTGAATAAAGACACTATTACTGCTAGGAGGTTTGTAATAGCAGTAATATTAATAGTAAAAACTCTTTTCCTACTATTGACACAGGGCTTAACATCAGTTCCATTCTTATTTTTCAGTGTTATAGATAAAGCCCTGAGAAACTTTGTTCACGTAAAAAAAACAGATGGGAACAGAAAGAATTTTGTTGTAGCCATGTCACTACATTTTTTACTCCATCTAAGTTATATGCCAAAAATCATACAAAGATTAGATTCGGTCATCTAATAGCTGACAACTTCGTTTCTTCCACCTCCAGTTTTGTTAATTGCAAAGAATTGGACCCAGTGAACTTGTAAGATGATCCAGTCTCCATAGTCTTTAGCTAAGCCGGCACCATCGGCAGCGTGTTGAATTGTACTTTTGCTTGGTTTTGCGCTCGAGGCAATGCAGTAGAGTTAGAATCAGTTTGCAGAGATGTGTCTTCCTTCCGTAAAAGAGGATGAAGAGTTAAAGTCAAAAGGGAAGATGGGGAAGGAGGACCAGCCTGACACAAATAAGCATTTGGGGAAGGCTTTTAGGAAAGAGTTTCCCCCTCCTTACTGAAATTGCTGTAAGGACTGGGAAGTAGAAGTATCTGTGCTCATCACAGAGCTCCTGCTTTGATGTCCGGACCCTGGTTAAAAGAATTTACCCATTTCAATTTCTTTCTTTCTTTTTTCTTGTTGAATTAATTTCTCCTAATTTCTGTCTGTGTTTTCTCCAGTCTAAGAGAATTGGACAGATCTGGAGATAACTGTAACCAACTAGCGAGATGTGTAGTAGCCTGAGGGTTGAGGCTGTTTTCTTTAATTTTTTTTAAATGTTTTATTTATTTCTAGGAGAGAGAGAGAGACAGCGTGAGCAGGGGAGGGTCAGAGAGAGAGGGAGTCACAGACTGAAACAGGCTCCAGGCTCTGAGCTGGCAGTCAGCACAGAGCCCGACGCGGGGCTCGAACCCACGAACGCGAGATCATGACCTAAGCGAAAGTCGGACGCTTAACCGACTAAGCCACCCAGGTGCCCCACAGAGGCTGTTTTCTACATGTTTAACAAGTGTAATTATTTCGTATTACTGGTTCGTGTAGTGGTCATCAGTTGTTTCTGCCTACTCATAATTCATTCCCCTTTCACCAACAACACATGATTTTGTTTACTGAAACAAAATTACCTCCGACTCTAGGGAGTTGTTTTTTGCTTTGTTTTGTTTTTTAGTGTATTGTCAATGCATCACTACTGAAAAGGACAATGACATTTCACAAGAACTTTTCAGACTTGGTCTTTGATAACTTTGGCAATCTCTAAAGTTTAGAAATATTAGTTATGGAGGGGCCCTTGGGTAGCTTAGTCAGTTAAGTGTCCCATTCTAGATTTTGGCTCAGGTCATGGTCTCATGGTTCCTGAGATCAAGACCTGAGTTGGGCTCTGTGCTGACAGCATGGAGCCTGCCTGGGATTCAATCTCTCCCCCCCCCTCTCTCTCTCTGCCTCTCTCCCGCTCATTCACAGCAGGGGTGGGGGTGGGGGGGCGTGGGTCTCTCAAAATAAATAAGTAAATCTTAAAAAAAAAAAGAAATATTAGTTTATGGTAACAAATTTTTTTTTCTCGGTACAATATTTATCCATATGTAAATGGATTGAATGGGTGTATTGGCTTCCCATGGCTGAGGCAAAAAAAAATACTACAAACTGGTAGAAACCCAACAGAAATGTATTCCCTCAAAGTTCTGGAAGCTGAAAATCCAAATTCAAGGTATCAGCAGGGTTGCTTCCTCCTGAGGACCCTGAGGGAGAATCTGTTTTATGTCTCTCTCCTAACTGACAGGAGCAATTCTTCTGTTGACAGACAGCAATTCTTGGGGTTTTTGGCTTATAGATGTGTCTCTTCCATGTCTGCCTCCATCTGCCTGTGGCATTCTACCCACGTTTCTGTGTTTCTACGTGACTGTCTTCTTATGAGGAGGACATCAGCCATAGTGGTTTAGGGGCTCACCTACAACCAATATGACCTCATCCTAACTAATTGCATCCGTAATGACCCTATTTCCAAATACGGTCACATTCTGAATTACTGGGTTAGGATTTCAACTTTTCTTTTTGGGGAGGGCACATAATTCAACCCATGTGACGGTGGCTCAAAGATGAACCTGATAATGGCTTAGGTCTTTGATAATACTCTGATAGTTCAGCTATGTTGGAATGGGAGATCAAATAGCACAACTACCGAATTATTGCCTAGTACATAGTAGGCACTCAGATATGTTTGTTAAATGCATGTTGCCACTGAGGAGCTAGGGACCAAAAGACAAGAACTTCAGTGAGTGGCCTGATGAATAAGTCAGATCGTGAGGACTTGCCACACAGGAATTGAGTTTTAGGCAGTTCTGAGATGAGGGAATCCCCTCCTGTTCCCTAGTTGCTGAGACAAGTAAGCCAGTTGGGAGAATGGGGGCCATTTGGGCAACAATTATTTCTATTTTACAGCACAGTGTCAAAAAGAAAATGTTGATGCTTAAAGTTTCATTTCAGGTGAAGTTATGTTTTGTTCTTTTGAATAGCTTTTAGACCAAGGAAACTGAGAGGAAAACAACTTTGTGAGGAAAACAACACATATTCCAAAGTGATAATGATATGCATTACCAGGTTACAATATGTTCTGATATTAACAAACTCCTCATAATCAATTGATCATTTGCATTGCATGTTACTTCATGTATAATTGCTTTTGGAAGAATATTCTCTGAATCTCCTTTTGTTTAAGCCTTACTTTTACTTTTCCTGTTTCTCTTTTTTTAAATGTTTATATATTTATTTTGAGGGAGAGAGCATGTGCACATGAACAGAAAAGGGGCAGAGAGAGGGAGAGAGAATCCCAAGCAGGTTCCTTGCTGTCAGTGTAGAGCCTGATGCAGAGCCAGATCCCAGGAGCCTTGAGATCATGACCTGAGCTGAAATCAAGAGTTGGACACTTAACCGACTGAGCTACCCAGGGACTGCTCATTGACTCAGTTAGTTTTTCAATTTCTATTTCATAAATACTCATTATTTCCTTTCTTCTACTTATTTTGGAATGAAATTGCTCTTTTGTTTTTTTTTAGCATGGAAGCTTAGATTACTGATTTGTGTCCTTGCTTTTTTAAAAACAAATAGCTAATGCTGTAAATACTCCTTTAAACTCTTAGTGGCGTCCCACAAATTTTGATATTTTGTATCTTCATTTTCATTCCATTCAAATATTTTCTAACTTTCCCTGAGACTTCCCCTTTGACCCATGGATTATTTAGGAGTGCACTGTTTAATTTTCAAAAATTGGGGGATTTTCCTGATACCATTCTATTATTGATTTCTTGTTTCATTTTGTTATGATCAGATTGCATATTCTGCTGCCATGAACCAAAATGTTCTATAAATGTCCATTAGGTTAAACTGGTTGATAAAGTTTATTCATGCTGATTCTTTGTCTACTTGTTCTATTATTATTGAGAGAGAAATGTTGAAGTCTCCAGGTAAAATTGCGGATTTGTCTACTTCCCTTTTCACTTCTATCAGTTTTTACTTGTGTATTTATGATCTCTAATTTTTAGGTGCATACACATTAAGATTTTTGTGGATTACTGATGAATCAACCTATTTCTCATTTTGCAGTGTCTATCTTTAATCCTGGTAATTTTTCTTGTTCTGAAGTCTATTTTACCTGATATAAATATATCCAGACCAATTTTCTTTAGGTGTCATGAACAAAATTGTGTCCCTACTCCCAAATTCATATGTTGAAACTCTAACCCGTCAGTACTTCAAAATTGACTGTATATTAGAAATAAGGTCTTTAACGAGATATTCAGGTTAAATGGGGCCATATGAGTTGACTTTAATTTAGTGTGATGGTGTCCTTATAAGTAGAGCACCTGGGTGGCTCAGTTGGTTAAGCATTCAACTCTTGGTTTTGGCTCAGGTCATGATCTCACCATTTGTGGGTTTGAAGCCTGCATTAGGCTCTGCGCTGACAGCTGTGGATCCTGCTTGGGAATCCTCTCTCTCTCTCTCTCTGTTCCTCCCCTGCTCACTCTCTCTTTCTCAAAATAAATAAATATTTTAAAAATAATTAGTAGAGATGAGGCGCCTGGGTGGCTTAGTCGGTTAAGCGTCCAACTTTCGCTTAGGTCATGATCTCGCAGTTCGTGGGTTCGAGCCCCGCATTGGGCTCTGTGCTGACTGCCAGCTCAAATCCTGGAGCCTGTTTCAGAGTCTGTGACTCCCTCTCTCTCTGACCCTCCCCTGCTCACACTGTCTCTCTCTCTCCCCTAGAAATAAATAAAACATTAAAAAATTAAAAAAATAATAAGTAGAGAAAGAGAAACCAGGGAAGTACTTGCACAGAGCACAGAGGAAAGGCTGTCTGAGGACACAGAAAGAAATACAAATCTGCAAGTCAGGGAGCGAGGACTCAGAAGAAACCAACCCTTTTGACACCTTAATCTTGGACTTCTAGTCTACAGAATTATGAAAAAAATAAATTTCTGTTGTTTAAAGCATGCACCCTGTGGTATTCTGTTATGGCAGCCCCAGCAAAAATAATATTTCATTAGTGTTTTCATCATATATTTCTTTCCATTTGTTTTCCTTTTATTTTAATTTATCTGTAAAATTTTATTTAAACTGGCTTTCTTCTAGATTGCATATAATTGGGTCTTCTATTTTTATATCCAATCTGAGTATCTCTGTTTTTTTTATTAGAGTGTTTAGATCACTTACATTTAATGTAATTATTGATATTTTTGGATTTAGGTCTACAATTTTATTATTTTACTGGTCGTTTTTCATGTTTTTATTCTTCTCCTCTCCCTTTCCTATATTCGTTTGGATTATTTCAAAACTTTTAGTATTCTATTTAACTTTATGTATTGTATTTTTAACTACTTTTCCCTTTCAGTGGTTGCTGTAGTGATTATTAAGTGTCAGTGGTCTGCACACAAGTTAAAAGAAAGAAATTTGCTTATTTTTCTTTGTGACTTTCACTGCAAACCTAAGGAGATTTACTTTAAATGAGGCAACGTCATTTTTTTAAAGAATTTTTTAAATGTTTACTTATTTTTTGAGAGAGAGTGACAGAGCATGGGAAGGAGAGAGGCAGAGAGAGAGGGAGACACAGAATCCAAAGCAGGCTCCGGGCTCTAAGCTGTCAGCACAGAGCCTGATGCTGGGTTCGAACCCACAAACTGCAAGATCATGACCTGAGCTGAAGTCGGATGCTTAACCAACTGAGCCACCCAGGCACCTGAGGCACTGTCATCTTAACCTCATTAAAATTGAGGCTGATACTCCAAACCATATTGGATTTATATAAACGTCAGTCACTTGGATAAAGGCAATGTGCTTGACTGACTTCTATCATTTCACTGACATTTTCTAAGATCAACTATAGTAAAAATAAAGTGAAAACAATAGATTTATGTCCAAGAGACTTGCCTCAGCTAAAGTAAGAGCAGATTTAGGACAATATAAAACTCAAGTCTTCTTACTAATGTCACTCTCAAACTTGAAAAGTTATATGAGCTTTTATGGGCTTAGAGTTTAGTCGATGTAGAGACTATTGGTTAAAATAAAGTCTCAATTGAGTGGAAAAAATAGAATACATATATGTATGAGATTATTTAATAAAATAAAAATGTTTGCTATCCTCAAATTAATTTATATTAAATGTAATAACAATCAAAATTCTAAACATTTTTCATCAAAAATCATATATTTATTTTAAATTTTATAAGGAAGAGATACTGTGAAAGAAGGCTAAGGCAGTCTTGGTAAAGCAAGAGAAAGAAGAGAGACCTACGTGATCAGATATCAAAATATCTTACAAAGGTATAGAAATGAAAATAGTGCAGTTTTTGCAAAACAACAGAAATATTAATCAATGGAAGGGATAGAGAGCCTTGGAACAGACCAATGAGAACCTGGTACATGATAGAAGTGGCTTTACTTCTGGATTGTTTGATACATTGCATTCGAACAGCTCTACTTGTAAAATTATATCTGTATTTCACACCATATTAGAAAGCAAATTCAAGATTTAAATGTAAAAACAAAATAAAGGACATGAAGCTTGAAAGCTATCGGAATATAATAGGGAAGAATATCTTTATGACCAAGAGGTAAAAAAATCTCAATCAAGAATATTTTTCCAATCATTACCATTCATGGAAAAGCAATAACATTTATCAAAGTATGTAGAACTGCTTTGAAAATCAATACATGTAAGAAGAAACAGATAAGCCTCATTTCACTTAGTGCTTCCTCCTGTTTTCCTAAATTTTCTAAGAAAATTAAAAGATATCAGGCAAATTTTTTTAAACATTTGTTTATATTTGAGAGACAGAGAGTGAGCAGAGTAGGGCAGAGAGAGAGGGAGACACAGAATCTGAAGCAGGCTCCAGGCTCTGAGCTGTCAGCACAGAGCCCAACGCGGGGCTGGAATTCACCAACCGCGATATCATGACCTGAGCCTAAGTGGGCCGCTTAACCGACTGAGCCACCCACGCACCCCTTAAGTATATTTCTAATTTAGTTCTTTTCTTACAATAAATATCATGTATATGATGATATTATCCCTTATTTCCTTAAAACTGTTCTCATTCAATAATATAAAATTTGACATAATTTCAAGAGAATTAATTTTTTTTTTTTAGTAATAACTTTCTAGACAGGATATGAACATGGAACAAAAAGGTAAAAACTGGTAAAATATTTGCCCGCTACATTTTTCCCATTTTTGAATTGAATTGTATTTCTTCACTTTTTGAGAATTTTATTCCAAGACAATTGCCAGTGCACAATGGAAGGCAGTGCCCTGTAATTTATTATGTTTACTAATGATGTAACTTTGATTGTTAACTTCTTTATTCTAAATAACAGTTTGAATGATTACTTGCAAAGTCATTGGCTTGGAAACTATTTTCATGAGAAATCATATCTCATTTCCTTAAAATAAAGACGGAAAATTCATTCTCAAAGAAAACTCATTTGTCTTCCAAGAATAGCATTTCAGAGATTTAAAGAAATTAGAGGTGGAAAAATCAATTAGAACTAATCTACCAGCTTGTCAGAAAAGATTGCTTTTCACAAAATATATTCTAGTTCTTTGTCCAGGTTGATTTTAAATGTCTCAAGGGATGGAGCACTTGCTATATTCCTTTGAAGTCTTTCTTTTCTCTAATTGACCTTACCAACAATCTTTTTTCCCCGAATATCTAACCTCCATGTTAGGTATTAATTTGGTGCTATTACTTTTAATTACATTTCTTTTTCCTATACTAATGCTCCTTCACTCCCAAATTCACTTTTTATACTCTCAGATATTTATAAGGAGCTAGGCATCATTTAACCTAATGGCAGATATTTACTTATAATAATAATCTCTTAAAGACATCTTTAGGTCTCTCTCTACATTTTCCCTGTCTGCCTCTCTTTCCTTTCTCTCCTTCCTTCCCTCCCCTCCTCCCTTCTTATTTTCCTTTTTTTTGGCAGACCTTGTAATGAAGTGCTTACAAGTGAAAGATACTTGGCAAGAACAAGTAGAGAAAGAAGATTATAAATTTTTTGCTTGATCAAGGAGAATATCAATTCCTTCGCAAATTGGCAATATATTTCTTGTCTACCTCTAGGTATGAGTGAAGCATTTTTCTCTTGTGAATGATTTCTGGTTCCATTATAACCTCTTCTGTCTTTCAGTATTCTTCACTTCAGATTTCCTCCTTTCTACTTAACTATGTTTATATAAATTTTAAATTGAGTATTTTTCCCAAGTTGGAGGGTATTATTGATGTTGTACCCTTTGAATATGAAGGTGATGGTTTTTCTCCATTTGCAAGATTTAAATTCTTGCCCTTATCTGTGTGGACAATTAATTATGAGACACCATGCACACTGGTACTCTGGACTCAAATTTCTACTCTTCGAAGATAAGCAAAATAAGGATCTTCTGAAGGGCTGAGAAGATATCATATAGCCAGGGAAGGAGATTGTCTTGAGCATAAGAACATAAATTCTTTGTAGGCAGAGCCAGTTCAATAAAATGCCAGTGTCTGCAATAACAATTCTTGGTCACCCAGGGGAAGGGCAGAGACAAAGAGTGTGATGAATTTTATTGTGTACTTTTGTGCTCATAAATTAAATTTCTATGAATTCCTGTATGGAGCCCATCTATTATCATTGTCCAGGAACAGTGGATTACGTGTTTATAAAATTTACTAAATATATTTTTAATAACTAGTGAAAATTTACAGAGAAATTTAATCAGTCTTCTCCTCTCTGCTCAAATTCTGCCTGTTTATTTTAATGGCTTTATGACTTTGTGAAAGTAACTTAACCCCTCTGTGCCTCAGTTTCCTGTTATAAAATGGTGATACAGCCTATTGGAGGAAAGAATGTGCTACAAATTGAGAATAAATTGAGTTAATACTGTAAGGTGCTTAGCACAGTATCTTAATAAAAACTAATTTTCTTTTTTTCTTTCATTCATTATACAGATTTTTACCAAATGTCTTCTATGTCATAAAGCTGGAAATAGGGATTCACAGTACAGTAACAGAGAATGATTCAATTGATTCAATATTCAACCATATGAGGTGCTACAAAAACGGATGACGTTCTCTGGAAGAAGCATTAGTGAGCAAGAAGTGAGCATTAACCTGTGTAGTAGATTAAGGAAGAATCCTGGCCTTTGTAGAATGAGCATGATTTTGAAAAGTGGACAAGGTGAAGAAAGTAGGAATGAATGGGTCAGTCTGTGAAGCAGAGTATATTCCAGGCACAAGGAAGAGCATCAACAAAGGCTTGAAAGCATAGAACTGCACGATGCTTGCCAATGAGTGATAAAGTACGGATCATGACGTGGGTGAGTGAAGCTGGGGAGACTCACAATTTTTGGTGAATCCTCTATTGTATGAGTTTGGGTTGTCGTAGGGCCCTGCCTCCCAACAGACAATCTGAAGGGAGGCAAATACTTCCTCTTTTTGCCTTCTGGCTGCTAAGGTATGGGTTGTGAGCTCGGAAAGGGAGAAAGTGTTGCTAAATTGCAAAAGTTCATGAACAGTAGCCACAGTGAGTGGCCAGTGTTGGGGGGTGGTGGGTGCCATTGGTAACATGCTGTGCCATGGCCTGGTCTGTGTTATTTGCTGCCAGTCTTCCATACATAGATCGTGACCCTTTTCTGAAACAGTTCCCCATGTTTGTGTTCATGCAGTGGGCTACCTGACAATGCCTTCTCTGCTTTTATTTCTGGAAAAGTTAGATTTCCTTTTGTTTGCAACCAAGGCATATCTCAAACAATAGAAAATTTAGTCTTTTTGTTGTTAGTGTTTCCTAAACTTTGTTCCATGAATACCAAGTATTCCTGTAATAAAACACTTTCTTTAATGTAAAATCAATGTAAATGTGAAATATAAAATTTTTGAGGGGAAAATATTTTTTAAAAAAATACCCACATAGAAACAGAAGGATAAAATGGATAGTAATAGTAACAATTTTAAGGTAATATATATTGAATGCTTACCTATGAGCTGGACACATTGTTAGAACTTTATGTACATTATCTTATTATATACTTTCCACAAGACTAAATTGTACTTAATATGATTATCAACACTTTCAGACAAGAAAACTGAGGGTAGGAGAGGGTAAGTCACTTTCCCAAAACTACCAGTGGGATTGTGGTGCAGGCAGGATTTAACTTGGGTAACCTGAGTATAATGTGTGCATTCTTAAATCTATGACATCACAGATGAGCTGGTCACCACCTTTCCCTGGGAAAGTTGACTAAGTTTTTGTAGATTAGGTAATATTTGAACTGGACCTTAAAGACTAAGTAGTATTTGCCAGGGAAAGAAGATGTAAAGGGGTCAGTTCAGCCTGAGAAGCTTGTGTGCAAGGGCAGAGACTTGAAAGACCACTATGTGTTTTAGAAATGCCTCATGGAGGCTGGTTGATGCAGTGTAGTGGTGCAGTGTAGCGGGTGTGGTGGTGTGGGGAGGGGTGTAGTGGTGGGGGGAAGGGTGTTATAGGCAGAGTTATGGGCTGAGGGAGGGGTGGATAAAAGGGAGGTTGGTAGTAGAGGAGTCTAAATGTAGGTTTGAAATGGAATGGAGGGTTGGCCACATGAGTCCTTATGACGTGGGAAACAAAGGAAAAGAAAACATTAAATTCTCTTACTGCCTACAGCCCATCGACACGTCCTTGGGACAGGCAGAGCGACAGTCTTCTAGGAACTCGGCTGCCTTGATGCTGACTTTACTAAGGGCAAAAGGCAATCTCAGCCCGATCACCCAGGATCCTGTAAGTCTACTTTGACATATAAAAATTCCTTTGGAAACTTCCTCTATCTATACCCCCTCAAAATATTTGTTGGCAATCATACGCCAAGCATATGGCTCCCTGATAGACATCTGAAAGGTCTTACAACTGAGGTTTTGCTAAACAGTAATAAATGACCTTTTCCTAACAGCAGCTAGCCCCCTCAAGGTCTTAGAAAGCTTGCTTCTGAAATTCCTCAGAGACTTATGCTACCTCTAGCCTGAAGGTATATAATCACAACCTCAGTGCAGCGCTTTCTGCCCACGAGTTGTCCCTGTGCTTTAATAAAACCACCTTTTTGCACTGAAGATGGCTCAAGAATTCTTTCTTGGCCATTGGCTCTGAACCTCAACACTTCAGACCACATCACTTAGATTCAATAGTTACATTTTTATCCTTAAGCAACTGGAAGTCATCAGTGGTTTTAAAGGAGGGGAGTGACATCATCAGCATCTCTTTTTAGAAGGATCACTCTGGCAGCAGCATGGAGGAAAGGCTTGGATGGGGAGTGATGGATGTCACCAAGGTCAGTTAGCAGGATACTGAAATAGCACATGAAAAACCAAGGAGGACAGTAGGCGTGGGGGTAGAGAGCAGGGCCCAGACTTGGGAGGCATCCCTGAGAGGGAGCAACAGGCCCTGCTGAGTAATTTAGTGACAGGCTATTGAAGAGGAAGGAAGAAATGAAGATGACTGAGATTTCTAGTTTGGAAATCTGAGTAATTGATTGGTGATGTCACTTACTGAAATAGGAGTGGAAGGAGGGAAATCTCTGTGAGGCCTACCAGAAACTGTACGTGTGTCATCTTCATTTAATTAAGCAAACCGGTGATGAAAAGATTAAAATGCCCATTTTACAGATAAGAAGATGGAGGTTCGTTGAGGTCAAATAATTTGTCCGAGGTCACACAGATGGTAAGTGAAAGAGCTGGGATGTGAAATAAAGTTTTACTCCAAAGCCTGTATTGTTCTATGATGATATTCTACACTTACTGACAGTAATTTTAATTTGGAAAAATAGGACTGAAAGTCATGGAAAAGGGAAGGCTAGAAACATGGTCCTCTCAGAGGAGGACTGGTAAAGAGTGAAGAAAGATTAAAGTCTTACACTATTGGGGTAAAGAACTAGCACTTCATCGTCCAATGAAATTTTCTGCAGTGATGGAATTTTTTTTTTTAATGTTTTATTTATTTCTAGGAGAGAGAGAGACAGCGTGAGCAGGGGAGGGTCAGATAGAGAGGGAGTCACAGACTGAAACAGGCTCCAGGCTCTGAGCTGGCAGTCAGCACAGAGCCTGATGCGGGGCTCGAACCCACAAACCGCGAGATCATGACCTAAGCGAAAGTCGGACGCTTAACCGACTAAGCCACCCAGGCGCCCCAGTGATGGAAATGTTTTATTCTTGTACCATCCAATACAGCAGCCATTAGCCCGTATAGCTATGGAATACTTGAAGTGTGGCTAATATGACCAAGGAACTGAAATGTTAATTCTAATGTTGATTAATTAATTTGAGATGAAATAAAAGTATGTGGCTAGTGACTACTGTATTAGTTAGCTAGAACGAGAAGAGTCCCAGACATGGGGAGTCCATTAAAGGACAGGCCTCTCTGGTACTCCCAAAAACTCACTAGGTATTTGATCTGCCTCAATCTGATAAGATTGGTCCTAAGTTTGGGGACCATAATTCATTAATTGTAAATGTGTGGACAACACAGTAATTTTACCAAGTCTTGTATTTGGAAGGAGAGTAAGTACAGTGCTCCACTTCCTTTCTTATATAAAACAAAAATCACAATCATTTTCTCTGTATTTACATTTTTCTGCGTGGAGTTTCTTTAAGAGCTTAAGCTCCAGGCAAATGCCTAGGTTCAAATCCCATTTCGACCACTGAATGTGTTGTGCCTTGAGTTTGTTACTTCACATTCTCAAACTTCTCTTTCGCTACCTGTAAGATAGGGATAACAATACGACCCTACCCATAGGGTAGTTGTGAGGATTAGGTTAAGTAACCTATGTAAAACGCTTAGCCAGTATCTGGCACATACTAAGCACTCAGGAAAAGTTTGTTATTCTGTAACTAGTATCTTGTGATGAGTTTGTACCTTGTACCTTTCTATTTTGACATTTACTTGACTCTATTTTTGGACAAGTAAAGGTATTCTTTATTTTTTAAAATACTTTTTAAAATATATTTTTGAGAGAGAGAGTGCAAGCGGGAGAGAGGCCGGGAGAGAGAGTGGGGGACAAAGGATTCGAAGCAGGCTCTGCACGGATAGGCTGATATGGGGCTCCACCATACAAACCTCAAGATCATGACTTGAGCTGACGTTGGAGGCTCAGCCGACTGAGCCACCCAGGCGCCCCTGCGCAAGTAAAGGTACTCTCTCAGATCTCTAAATATCTGAACATTTAAAAAAGAAGTACATACAAATCAAGATAAAAAGATAGGGTTTGGGAAACTTTTACCTCAGGCACAAGTTTTGCAGTAACTTCTGTATTTCACGTTGATTTCCATTTTGCTAAAAGTATTTGAAATCAGTACAGTCACAAATCATAACCCTGATATTTTATTGTGATCATTAAAATTCCCTTGGTTTAATCTCTCACAGTTCATAGTATCAAGCGCTATCAAGCAAAAATACTAGAGGCTCTAAATTTTGACTCAAAAAATTTTGTGATGTTTTGAAGCTCTGAGGAATTTCATGCCACTTAAATCGGAAATATTTAAAGCCTAGTGTCTGGTTGATTCAGAAATGGCTGACTAGGTTGTACAGGGTTCAGATAGATCAAGGACTATTTAAAGACTAAAAAACTTCAATAAGCAGGAACAAGTACTTTTGTTGGCGATTTTGTACTTGGTAATCTTTATATTTAAAAAACCCAGCATTGTAATAAAGTCTTGCACTCTGCAGTGTTTGTGCGAAACATAAATGTATTTTTAATTAGATTAGGATGTTAAGAAATCTGTGTTCAAGGGCAGTTTTGCAGAAGTAAGCAAGTCATTTACCTCTTTGGGCTATTGAGAGGTAAATGTCTTCTGTAAAATCTGAATTGATCTAGGCTTCATTCTAGAATGATTTCCTAAGATTCCTTCCAACTAAAACTCCTTGACCTTTCCTTTTCTTTTTCTCTTTGGCCTTAAGGGACTTCTAGAGGTGATTTTTACAAACATGCTCTTGAAATGTTCTTGGAATATTTCATTTCCTTAGAAAACAATTCATGGGTGAGTCAGCATGAAGGAAAAACCCCACTCACAATAGATATCAAAATTGCATTAGGTGGAACGAGAAGTGATTTTCTTTGTAAACTAAAATGATGAGGTACAGAGGAACCAATTACTTATTTATAAAATGAGTGCGCAGTGGAAGGCTTTATGCAGCAGAGACAACGCGCTGTTACAGATTTAGCAAGACGGAGAGGGGATCAGGGAGTCCTCTCCGTGCTGCCTGAAAACTATTACTGTAAACGTTCTTTTCGGGGAGGAAGAAAGAAGATGTGAGCCGGGAGGCAGACAAGGAAGGATCCCAGCAAAGCAGGTTAAAAGCCTCCCCGCCTCCGCCGGTCTTCGCTCGAGATGCATAATTAAGGGAATTTCCTACAGCCACGGACCGTTCGGTGGCCGTTTCCACGTCACTATCAGGGCAGCCAGAAATTTTGCTTTCTCAGGCGGTGTCTTCCCGACTCCAGCAGGTCCTCCGTGGGACGCTGACCGTCGCCCTCGGTCCCAGGAGAAGTCGGGCTGCGAGGATCGGAACCCGGGCGGGGGGCGCAGCGGCCAGAGGACGGCGCCGAAGCGTTTCCTGGGTGAGCGCGGCGGCCGGGCCCGTTTCCGGAAGGCTGATTGCATCAGGTGTGGAGCTGGGCGCCTCCTCGGCCCAACCTGGCGGCCAGTGCGCCTGCGCGCGTCGCCCCGCCCCGCCGCCGAGCACTCCACCGCGGGTTTTCCTCCCGGTTTGGAGAAGACCGAACCGGGAGGGCCGGGCGCCATTGGTCGCCCAGGGACCCCCGGGAGAGGGGACGGCAGGGTGGGACTCCCGGAGAGCCGCGGGGTGCGAGGGAGTGGAGTGCCTCGGAAAGAGGATCTGCCTGGAAGGACGGAGGCCGGTCCTGCTACTGAAGGGCAGGATGGGCTTGGGCTGGCTGGTTTCCTGGCCTCTCTGGACGTGAAGGACGTAGACTGGAACTAGAAGGCTTTCCAGTTCGGAGGCTGCATTTTCCCAAATTAAGTTAAACTGTGGCCTCCGGCGGTCCGTGGTCCACGAACTTGATAGGCAGATCTCTGGGTGCAGGGATTTGGCCCAAGGGTGAGCTCTTCCATGGATTTATAGGGATTTCTCGGTGGCAGTATTGTTTTTCTGCTGCATAAGGAGCGACATGATTGTTGGCCTTCAGATGGGTCTGAGGAAAATTGTACATGAGAGAGGTTTTAGGGGATGCAAATGCCAGAAACCGGGCTTCCGCAAGGCAGCTCCCCTCCACCGCTGGCTCATTCCCTGCTACCCCACTATGAGTCAGCGTCATGGTCCCATTATACACTCTTTTATACACTCCTGGTAGATTTCCCTCCTAGCACTCTCCATGTTTTATATGGCATTTTTGAGTGATTATTGGGTGGATGTCTGTTCACGTCCTTGAACTGTAAGCTCTATGAAGGCAGAGGTCTGGGTTTTTTTTTTTTTTTTATTCGCTGGTACTCCCAGGCTTACTATAGACCTTAAGGATCCTCAACAAATTATGATAGTTGAAGCAATAAAGTACTGCCCACCCCAACCATGCAGAATCCTCAATTGGAGAATAAGGACCAGCTAGGTGTGAGTTTGTTATTCGAGGAAGTAGTGCATTCTGGAAGTTTGGGGAAGAGGAGGAGCTATAACTTCATAGTTACCATTAATTTACTTGTCGCATAATCCTCCTGACACATCATAGATAAGGCTGTGTGTATATGTATAGTAGCGGTTCTTATAGCGTGGTCCTCAGACCAGCGGCACCAGATTACCTGGGAACTGGTTAGATGTTTGGGCCTTACCACAGACCTACCTATTCAGAGACTCTGGAAGTGGGACCCAGTGATTTATTTCTGTAAAGCCTCCAGGTGATTCTGAGGCAGGGTCGAGTTTGACACCACTGCCCTGGTGAAGAACAATCCTAAGGATGCTTTGGGGATATCATTCACGGTGTCCGGGTGAGAGCACTGACCCATTTGCTGAATATCACTTAAAAAAATTTTTTTAGGGGCGCCTGGGCGGCTTAGTCGGTTAAGCGTCCGACTTTCGCTTAGGTCATGATCTCGCGGTTCGTGGGTTCGAGCCCCGCGTCGGGCTCTGTGCTGACTGCCAGCTCAGAGCCTGGAGCCTGTTTCAGTCTGTGACTCCCTCTCTCTCTGACCCTCCCCTGCTCACGCTGTCTCTCTCTCTCTCTCCTAGAAATAAATAAAACATTAAAAAAATTAAAATTTTTTTAAAAATGTATTTATTTTTGAAAGACAGACCCACGACGGGGACAGGGAGAGAGAGAGAGATACAGAACCAGACGCAGGCTCCAGGCTCTGAGCTGTTAGCACAGAGCCCAAGTAGGGCTCAAGCCCACGAACTTCAAGATCATGACCTGACCCCTGCTGAGTACCAGTCTTATTAGGACTCTGCTTGTCTGTCTACAATTGAGTTATAGATAATAACCCTGGGGATGAAAAGGAAATTATGCTTTTCCCCTCCTGCAGGTATGTTTCTCTCCTGAGGTGATCTTGCTGTGATTTTCACATCAAGGAATGGTGCGTGCGTGCGTGCGTGTGGCATATGCCTGGGATTCTGCATAGGGAGGCAGAAGGAGAAGTTCTCGCCTACAAGTTGCAGCTGGGTGGGTGTGGGCAGCTCTCATCTGGGTACATTTTCCCATTATAAGGGATTGCAGACATGTGGGAGAAAAGACTAGCCTTGGATGAGGTTACCCAACTGCCTGCTAGAGCAGACAGACGCCAGGCCACATGGAGGAGATACTGGGCTGCATCGCGACTCCCAGCCTTTGGCGCTCTGGCACCCAGGCCCCCACTGCCTCCCTGCCATCTTCCCAGGTAATAGGGGAACCGTGGGTCCCAGAGGCCCCGCAGCCTCTGCCTGCAGGGGTCGCACTAGGAGCGCGGCCCGCCCCCTCCTCCTCCCCGGCTCCCGCCCCCGGCCCCGCCTCTCTCCGGTTCGGCCCCCGCCTGGCCGGGCCCCTCCAGCCTCTCCTCGCGCAGCCGCCGCCAAAGCCTGGAGAAGTGGAATCTCGCCGGCGCCGCCGCCTGCGCGGGACTCGCGGAGCGGCACTGGGCATGCTCAGTCGCCCGAGCCCGTCCTGGTCTCAAGTAGGAAGCTCGCGCGCTGCGCCCGCCGCTGATCCGGGCGCTCCGGGAGCGGCGAGATCGGAGCAGAGCGGCCGGGCGCCGGTGCCGGAGCGAGCGCGGCGCGCACCGCCGGTGAGCCTCGCTTTCTTCTTTGCTTTTGCCCTGGACCCCGGGGCGGCCCGGGAGTGCGGGCTAGAGACCCGGGCAGCGGCAGTGGCAGCAGCGTGCGACGAGTGGCTGCGCGCAGCCGGGCGGCTGCTCCTCTCCTGCCGGCCCCTGGGGCTGCTCGGCCACTGCCACCCGCCCCGCGGCAGCCACGGCTGCGGCAGCTGCCGCCGCCTCTGCAGCGGGAGCCCGTTGCGGAGTCCGGGGCGCCCTGCGCTCGCGCCGCAGGGCCGGCCGGGTGGCACCGCGACTGCAGGCTCACTCCTTGACTTCCATCCCTCCTGCATCCCGGCGCCCTGGTTCCCTCGGCAGCCCGGGCTTGGCGGGGCCCGGGGCGAGGGAGACAGGGTTGGAGGGCGTGCGCCCGGGTAGGGGCTGCGGAGGGGAAAGGTGAGGGCGGGCGCCGGCGGAGAAGAGCGCACACCCCCTTGCCCTGGTACCGGCCTCCGCTGTGCGGTTGGGCTGTCCCCGCTGGGGCGGCAGCGCGCTCAGGCCGGGGAGTTGGGAGACGGCGCTGGCTCCTTGGGGGCTCAGAGATAGCCGCTGGGAGATCAAAGGGGGGGGGGGGGGGAAAGTTCATTTTCCCCTCGGCGGCAGAGAACGTTTTAAGTAGAAAATGGCTGGGCGAAGGGGACCTAATCGGGGAAGCTGGCCACCGGGTCCTGAATGCCCCTCTGCTGCCCGGCGGGAGGAATGGAAGGTTGAACGCTGGAAATGACATTCGTGCGATGAAAACAGTGCTGGACGGAGCGAGGGATGCGGAGTCCCATAGAGGCGGTGATAGATGGTCTAGACCGCGGTGAAGAGATCTAGAACTGAGGGGGCAGGGGCGAGGGGGCCGAGGGAGTGTGGAACTTGAATTAAACCAAAATAAATTGGAGAAATCAGATTTAGAGTTGTGGCCGTTTTGTAGTCAAGTTCTGCGCAGTTTAGAGCCACGACTGTCACAAACGTTTTTGGATGGATTGAGTGGTTGGGAGGGCCAAGATTGAGAAGAGACTAGTAAGGTCAGTGTCAGAGGCTCCGACGAGACTGGGTTCTGGAGAGGGCATAGTTTTAACAAGTCCCTCAGTCACTGTCTTTACATTGCGTCTGATGACTTAGGTGAAATACCTAGAGGATTATCATAAAAAGATGCCAACAGTGGTGTTTCAGTTCCAAGAATTGAGGAAACTTTGAGAAGTTGGCATTGGTTTGTCATTTTTTAATACTTAACTGATTTAAACAAACACACAGTGGCTTCCTGATCTGTTGTTTTGGATTTGGGTCTCAGAAGCCTTTGCTTCCCCCCCTCCCCCCTTGTCATGGACTTATATTTCAAATCTTGTCCTCAGATGGCCGTGATAATTAAGGCTATCCGAATTTGTGTAGCTGGCCTTTTAGGAACATAATCCTTGAAGGGGGATTTCTTTATGAATTTAGGTAGCAGCTTTGTTCCATTTTCTATTTGCAGCTTGAAAACAATAATTGTTCAACAACTGGTTATCGTAGCTTGTAGAATCCTAGAAATGCTCTGATTTGAAGGGATGGCATTTATCAGATGGGTGAGGAACCTGAGCGCTGGTGGGGGGGGGAGAGGGAGATGCTGAGAACACAGGTGGCAGTGGGCTAGTATTCAGAGCAGCAAGGGAGACACACAGGCCAGATTTCTATTGCAGTCCTTCTGCCATCGTCTTACTGTGTGACTCCCCCCAGATCACTTGGGGTCTTTATAATCTAGGGATGTCCCTAGGTATTTGCTAAGAGCCAGCGAGTTGAGATCCTTACCCAGGGAAGGAGTTTCTTACAAGTTTATTCTCTTTTCCAAAGGATACTTTTAACTTTGTGAAACTTTTCCTGAAGTGGTGGAAAAGCTTGATGAGCCGAAGTGTAAAAGACTGGGGTTTTACAGCTAACTGGAGTAATATGAATAAGAGACTACAACATTATTTAAAAAAAGATTACTAAGTCTTGCAAGAATCCACATGAACAAAGATAATGTATTTTATTTTATTTTTTTTTAATTTTTTTAATGTTTTTTAATTTATTTCTAGGAGAGAGAGAGAGAGAGCGAGACAGAGCGAGACAGCGTGAGCAGGGGAGGGTCAGAGAGAGAGGGAGTCACAGACTGAAACAGGCTCCAGGCTCTGAGCTGGCAGTCAACACAGAACCCGACGCGGGGCTCGAACCCACGAACTGCGAGATCATGACCTAAGCGAAAGTCGGATGCTTAACCGACTAAGCCACCCAGGCGCCCCAAAGATAATGTATTTTAAAACTGTTACTCTTTTTACGTCATGTTTCAGCTTTTAATGACTGTTCCTTTTCCTGCCACCAGAAATACAACAAACTTTGAATCCTTTTTGTTTTTTGTATTTGTTTTTGTTACAGTAGGAATTAATAATACCGAAAGCCTTGCCAAAGTATTAATACAGGGTTGGAGCACCTGAGTGGCTCAGTCAGTTAAGCCCTCAGACTCTTGGTTTTGGCTCAGGTCATGATCTCACGGTTTGTGGGTTCAAGCCTTGTATCCAGCTTTGCACTGCCAGTGTGGAGTCTGCTTGGGATTCTCTGTCTCCGTATCTTTCTTTTCCTCCCCTCTCTCTCAAAATACATAAATATACTTAAAATATTAGTACAGGGTTTTTCTGATTACTCTGACTTTACAATATCTACGTTTGCCTTTTAAGAAAAATGGAATGTTGTTTCTCTATATCTTTTTTAGTTACACTTTTCAAAAAAGTTTACTTATTTTGAGAGGGTGTAGGGTGTGTGGGCGAGAGGGGGGCAGAGAGAGAGGGAGAGAGAATCTCAGACAGGCTCTATGCTGTCAGCTCGGAGCCGACATGGGGCTTGAACCCATGAACTGCGAGATCATGACCTGAGCTGAAATCAAAAGTTGGGTGCTTAACCAACTGAGCCACCTAGGTGCCCCTAGTTACACTTTTAAAATAGACAGTACTCTTAAGTCTTCCACAGCTGTACGGCTTTTAGGAAAGTAACCTAAGAAGGTGTTAACTAGTTATATGGGCGGTACTTCTTTTCCTGCCCCAGATTAAGGAGACTAGCATTTGTTGAATCCTTGCTCTGTGTGCCAAGTCTGATATTAAGCTTCTTACATATATTATCTTCTGTGTCAGCATCTTTCACATGAATGTCAGCTTCCCAAGAAAGCCCCTCTGAGGACATAGGTTCTACTTCGATTGCACAGCAGTAGAACTTTAACGTTTTACCTCATATGAGAATATTTTCAACGGGCTTCGTTGTTATTGAAGAAGCGTTCTGTTGTGAAACTTTTTTGATTTGTTATTTGGAAATGGATTTGATTGGAACAACATGTTTTCAAAATGATTTGAATGTTTTAAATAATCTTCTGTCTGGATTTAAAAACTGTTCTGTGTTCGTTTATTTTCAACAGTGTTGTGCTACCAACAAATAAACTTAACTGTAAGGAAGATACACTCAGATTACCCATTTTATTTCCAATGTGTTATTATTGTTTTTAGTATTCTGCATGTTGATGGCATTTCTCAGTTGAAATGGTTTGTCAGAGACAGAGTGACAGATTCTCTATAATAAGAGTCTGGTGGGATTTGGTGGAAGGATTATGAACCAGTGACTCCCATGACCTGCCTTCTGAGTCAGGCTCATCTGCTACTTTAATTTACTGTGTGGTCTTGGGAAAGTCTGTTTACTTCTCTGGGCCTCAGTTTTTCCATCTGTAAAATGAGGGGGTTGCAGTAGAGTCCAGCCTCCTATTAGGTTCTTTGGTCCCATTTCAGGGGTCTGTGGTGCAATCATTTGAGGAGTGGGGAGGGACTTCATTTAGAGCATTAGATGAAGCTGATTTTGTGTTTCACTAGGTCTGGCCTTTGAGGAATGCCCTTCCTTTTCATTTTATTTTATTTTAATTTTTAAAAAATATGTTTGTTTATTTTTGAGAGAGAGAGAGCGCACGCGCGCGAGAGAGCGCATGTGGGAGGGGCAGAAAGAGAGGGGGACACAGAAATGGAAGCAGACTCCAGGCTCTGAGCTGTCAGCGCAGAGTCCAACACGGGGCTTGAACTTATCAACTGTGAGATCATAACCTAAGCCGAAGTCAGATGCTCAACCGACTGAGCTGCTTGGGTGCCCCGTGGAATGTCCTTCCTTTTTTTGGCCAAATCCTTAATTCCCCTTTAGTTTTTGTCAAAGAATGGCTGTCATAAAATTAACTCGATGGCCCTGTCAAGCATAGGTAGGAGATAAGGTAATGATTAGATTTGGATAAAGCACATTAGATATTTGAAGCTGTTTTATAGTGTCTTCTGAGGGGAAGCTCTGCTCTTGGGCATGCAGATAAACCGAGAGAGAAGCCCCTGCAGAGGCCACAGAGGAGGGTGGCATGTGTCTGGGTGCCGGGCCCACTCATGAGAAGTTTTGGCAAGCCATGTCCCCATCCTCTCTCTTCAGCCCTTGATTAGAATACAGCCCTTCGCCCCTGGAATAAATTTGTCATTATCATTTCATGTTTGCACCATCCCTGTATTGGGCAGGTGCCCAGGGTCAGCTACTGCGGTAACATGAGTGGTGGCTGTTGGGAGACCCCTACTCAGCTTTGGCAAGATCGTGAGCTTTTTCCTTTTCCTTTTGGCAAGCTACGATGATGGAGCAGAGAGCAAAGGAAGCTGACACATTTGGTATTTGTAGGGCACTTTGCTTTCACGACATTCTCAAAATTCAACGTCCTTAACCTTTAAGTGAGGCAGGTGAGGAGACGCCAGACTTGTTACCCACATTTTACTACTTGATAATAAACAGGTAGTAAATCTAATGCTTCTGATCTTAACCAGGTTAAGGGTTACTGTAGGGTTACTGGGCCTGTTGTAGGAGCAAAGCAGTAACTCAAACATTAAAGCCCTAAGGGAGGAAAGGCATAGATAGAGGTTAGAAAGTCAGGCCACTACAACTTGGCAAGAAGGAGTCTGGATCAACTTCAAAGTATTAGCGGCCTTGGGGTGCTTGGGTGGCTCAGTGGGTTGAATGTCAGTCTCTTGATTTCAGCTCAGGTCATGATCCCAAGGTTGTGGGATCGAGCCCTGCATTGAGCTCTGTGCTGAGTGTGGAGTATGCTTGGGATTCTCTCTCTCTCTCTCTCTCTCTCTCTCTTTCTCTCTCCTCCCCTCCCACCCCTTGCCCCTCTCCCCCACTCGTGAGCTCTCTCTCTAGAAATCTTAAAAAAATATTAGAGGCTTTGAGATGTAGACTCACAGGAGACATTTCCTTTCTGCATAATCTTATTTCCATAAGGTTTGATTCCTACTTGGTCTTATAAGTGTTGAACAAATGCTAAGACAGACATTACTTTTATGATCAGGAAAAAGGCCTAACTGTATAATTTATTGATAGGTAAAATGTACAGATATATATGGACAAAGATGGGAAGAGAACTTGGAAAAAAATGAGTGGTATGGAATTATGGATTAAGGTATTTATGGTTTGACACTGGTTACAAGTAAGGTAAACCATTCTGTTCTTTGCCTCCTGTGGAAATCTTGCAAAATTTTGTCAGCTAGGTAATCACTGAGGTTTTTAAAGAGTAACTCTACTGGGAAGTATGCTTTAGGAATGCTCAGGGGAGGTGCAGATAAGTGAATTGTTTGTGTTTTTCTTTTAAAGTTGGCTGAAAAGAACGCAGTTCGGTGATGGAGCTAGGAGAAGTGTGCACTGGGGGGCTGGGAGAGGACCGGCAGAGAGCTCCAGAGAGTGAAGGCGAAGCTGTTTGGGAAGAAGGAAAGCTTGGGATTACAGTGCTGTAGGATGTAGCGTTGTCAGAATGGCTGCCCTATAAATCAGATGTTAGTTTCCACACAGTTTAAAAGCACAAAGCCTGGTGCTAGGGCAGCGGGCCATTGTCTGTTGGGGATGTGTTTGCTGGCCTTCTCCAAGTAATGATGATGCTGTAGTGAATGTTTTGCAAGTGTGTCCAAATTAGAAGATGTGTCCTTTTTTCTTTTTTCTTTCTTTTTTCATGTTTGTTTGTTCTGAGAGAGAGCGAGCGAGCGAGCGCACACATATGTGTGTGCGGGGGAAGGGCAGAGAGAGAGAGAATCCCAAGCAGACTCTATGCTGTCAGTGTAAAACCCGATGTGGGGTTGATCTCACAAATCACGACATCATGACCTGAGTGAAATCAGGAGTCGGATGCTTAATCCACTGAACCACCCAGGTGCCCCATAAAAATGTGTCCTTTCTTCTCTGAGATTTTACCCTTCCGATTTGGGGGTTAGATTTTTTGTTGTTGTTGTTATGAATTGATGGGAATATTTTTATTTGGCAGCTTAATGGTCCATGAAATTGGTAAGTCTGGGAAGCCAGGCCTGAGATGTCTGGAGCCCTCCCCTTGGGATAGAGTGAGAAGTGTAGGCCAGGCCAAACTAGAGCTTATGGGTGGGCTGATGGGGCCTCAGGGCCTTCCAGGAATGTAGGGTCACTGGTAGAGACCAGGGTTTTAGGAGCTCGGAAGAAGCTAATTTTGAAAGTGCTCTGGGAACCGGCAGATATTTTTGAATTATAGCCCAAGAATGTCAGGGGAAGTGCCAAGATGAAAGATGAGGGTCTGAGAGAGCAGAAAGGACAAGAGATTGAAATGTGAATTTCAGCAGGCAGGGCCTCAAAATGACAGATCTTCCAGAGTTGGTTTCTTCACACTCAGGCCCCTGTCTGCCAAGGCAGCACGCTTTAGCAGTTTGGCATTGGTGACTCTAGAAGTGCCGATAGAGTCACAGCCACAGAGCCACCGTGGTCTAACAGCCGGTTTGGTTTGGACCTCTGCAGGATCACGTCTTCCAGAGCAAGTCTTGATAAATCTCTGGAGGAAGCTTAAGAATAATTTGCTCGTGGAATCACAGACCTAAGTTATTTCTGTTTTAAATAGTAGGTTAAGAAAATGATGTATTTTCAAATAATACTTTAAAGTCTATGCTTAATGATATCTGGGTCTTGCTGGTCATCATGGTAATATATTATTAATGTTATTATGCCGCTCTTTGTGCTAAGAGCTTTATCACCATTAGCCTATTTAATTCTTACAAAACGCTGTAGCCCTCTTCCCATTCTAGAGAGCTTTAGAGGTCCTTTTCACTAAAGCCTGCACAGTAAACAGTGATGCTAACACGGTAACTGTAGTGAGTATAGAGGGTCCATCAGAGAGTTGCCGAGGGACTGATGGGATGAAGAAATAACATTTATGAATTAAGGGTCAACTGTGTGCCTTATGTTATACAGGGAACATTTCACTTAGTCCTTTAGGGTACCTCCTTCTTATCTCTTCTGAGTGAGGGACCTTCCTAAAGTCACCCTTTGGGGAAGAGGAAAATTTCACCTTTCATCCATTTTCAAAATGGACATTAACCGGAATCCACATATTTATTGGTTTAATTAGTTCTTTCATATTATGGTTCCAATGTGCATGTCTTCATGTGAACATAAATCGAGTAGCAGAAAATCCAGACATAGTTTCTGAATCTGTCTGAAGCTAGGGGTTGCTGTGTAAGCTCTCGGGACACACTACAGTCTAGAATGTTTCTCCTGTGGATAAAATACACACTGGCCTCTGACTGGCTGTCGTGAGCTGATCATGGGGCAATGCTAAGATGGCAGAGGTTTCTGGTGACCCGAAAAAGGTGAGGTGAGGGTTTCCAGGCTTCTCCAGCTGCTTGTGGCTGACTTGAGACTCTGGCTGCCGGAGTGGCGGGTTTAGAGAGAGAAATGGAGCACACCTGTTGATGGTGCCTCTCTTTGGGAGCATCGGCATGCTCCTTGATGCTTGCTGGCTCTGTTCCTGCCTTCTGATTTTCATTGGATCTCCCAAGTGGACTTTTATCCTGGGCAAGAGAGTCTCTGGTCTGCCGACTGGCTGGGCAGTACTACTTGTCAGTGGACATGAATACATTAGAATTTCTTAGCATGAGTTAGGTTCCTTGAGTTGATTTTTTTCCTGAGTAGGAACTAATACAAAGTTTCTGAACCTAACTGAGGCTTGGTCTGGACTCACAGGTGTATAGATACTTGGAGAAACACTGAATCAACCTCCGATTCTTCTAATAATCTGACCAGAATTTCTTATCTTCTCTTATAACCAGGCTTTATTTATTTATTTATGCATTTTCCAGATCACTAGTGGAGACAGGCAACAAGAAACCTTAGTTAGCTTCATTTGTTCGTACTTGTCAGCAGATGTTTATTGAGCACGTACTTTGTGCCAGATACTGTGCAAAGTTCAGGAAGACAGAGAGGAATGTACCAGAGCCCTGATTGTAAGGGTGCAGGAGAGGCATGTGTGCAAAGTCTGAGGGACTGGAGAGAAGGAAGGCTGGCCTCACTCTGTGGGAGGAGGAAGGCCTCATGGAATAGGAGCCAAGGCCAGGGACTCCTAATGTAAAACCCCCACTACAGAATACCCTTTTCAGCTGATTCCTTTTCCATTTTTCCTTCCCTCCATAGAACTGTTACAGCCTGTTTCTTCTATCCGCACCTGGGATTTGCCATTCCTTCCAATGGGGACCTAGAGATTTGGCCTTTCAAATCTCCATAGCAGTGGTTCTCAAAGGCGGGAGGGGGGCAGTTTTGCCCTCCAGGGAATATTTGTTAATATTTGGAGGCTTTTTTTTTGAGAAAGAGAGAGAGGGTGCAGTAGTGAGGGGCAGAGACAGGGAGAGAGAGAAGAGAGAGAAAAGGAGAAGAATCCCACGAGAGTCAGAGAGAGAGAGAGAAGTGGGGCTTACCCAGAGTGAGGCTCGTGCTCACGTGAAGTGGGGCTTGTACTCATGTGAAGTGGGGTTCGAGCTTATCCTGTGTGGGACTTCAACTCACAAACTGTCAAGTCATGATCTGCGCTGAAGTCAGATGCTTAATGACTGAGCTACCCGGGCGCCCTTGGAGACCTTTTTGATTGTCATGACTGTGGAGGGAGTACTACCAGCATCTAGTGGGTAGAGGTCAAAGATGCTTATAAATATCGTGTAGTAAGTGCATGCACAAGATAGCTCTATGGAAAGGTAGTAGCAAGCAGGTGGTTAAGAGCCAGACTCTTAGGGTTCCAATCTTGCTCTGCAATTAATAGCCACATGACCAGGGACAGGAGAATTACAGAGTTACAGGTGGAGAACAGAATTTACAGTGCTTTAGTTTCATCATCCATTAAGTCAGAATACTAGTGGTACCTATATGATATGGTTGCTAGGAGGATTTCATGAGTGAATATTTGAATATAATAATGAACAATACTTGGCATGAAGTAAGATCTTAAGTTATTATTATTTTAAGCAAAAACTTTAACTTTGACTCCAAGGAGCTTGAGTTCAGAGAATCAGGGCAGCCGGGTTTTTGGCACCACCTTTCCTTGGGTGTAAGAATTGGCCCTTGTTTTTGTTTCTCTGGTTCCTCTTTGTCCATGGGTTTTAGTTTCCACTGTTTCCACCTCTTGATTCTACGACTTTCCATAGCTTTGTCTTTCATCCTTTTTTTTCTCAGGGATCCAGATTCATGTCCTTAATGAACCTCTCCCTGGAGGACTGAGAAATATATTTATGATTTTTTTCTTAGCTCTTTCTATCTTGGGAATGGTGAGAAAGCAGGAAGCAGGTCAGGGGAGACTGCCTTACTTCCTGATCATCACAGCTCCCTTCTCTATGAAGTTCCGTGCAAGATTGAGAGGCAGGGGGTAGTGCCCGCTTAGTAACTAACTCTTCCCTCTCTCTGCCCACCAGCTCCACCCCCAAGCTAGGTGCCTACTACTTCCAAAATACCCTGTAATTGGGTCACAACATTATCTGCCTGCTTGAAATCATTTCTAAAAATCAAAGCAAAGATGTAGAATGTGTCAGTTGGATTTAAAATGTCTTGGTCCTCGGGGCGCCTGGGTGGCTTAGTTGGTTAAGCGTCCAACTTTCGCTTAGGTCATGATCTCGCGGTTCGTGGGTTTGAGCCCCACGTCGGGCTCTGTGCTGACTGCCAGCTCAGAGCCTGGAGCCTATTTCAGAGTCTGTGTCTCCCTCTCTCTCTGACCCTCCCCTGCTCACGCTGTCTCTCTCTCTCTCTCCTAGAAATAAATAAAAAATATTAAATAAAAAAATAATGTCTTGGCCCTCTACTTGAAGCTTTTGGAGTTGTTCTGAAAACAAAAGAGAGCAAACTTGTTACCTTAGGTGGCAGTGTCTTTGTGGCCTAGACCTGTGTTTGTCTTTCACTTGCAAAAGTGCTCAAGCCATAGTCCTTGCTGACTTTCCACAGGAAGATGGGCTTGTGGCTTCCACTCAGCAGATCAGAGATATATACTGTCGAATTTTGCTAACATAATTGACTTGTAAAGATTGTCATCCTGTGTTGAATGGTATCAACAGACTCGAGAAAAGTAAGAAGTTAAGTTGTTAGAAGCTCTCTTAATTCCTTCCCCATGACACGGTCATCTCTCCCCTGAATGAGAGCAGTGGCCTCTCAGTGGCCTCCTGGCCTGTCCAGCTCCATTCATTCAGTTTGGCTTCCAAAGCGCTGGGCGGGGTTCCAAATGCTGCCTGTGGAAACTGACCAGGGTGGAAACTGACCGGGATGGTCAATGTGTCTGCCTGCCTAAACTCTGTGTCTGGCTGGAGAGACTGACAGCTGTGATAAAATGTGATTTGTGCTACCAGCAGGGGAGGTGGGAGGTACTCAGTGCTTCCCAGGCCAGCACCTGCCCTGGTTGGGTGTAGGAGGTGTGTCAGGCAAGGCTTTCTTCCCAAGGGAAGGGATGCTTCGTATATCCCACAGCATGCCTGGCACCTCCCATCTGTAAGGCACCCCTGATTCCGGACTCCTGCTCGGAGCCCTGCTGCTTCTGATGGTGTGCCTTCCTTTCCTACCTGCCACTACAGCCTCTCATTGAGTTGCCTTCTCTGTGGCCCCTCTGTTTATTCTCTGCACTGCTTGCAAGGTGACCTTCTGAAATCCTCTGCAAGTCCGGGCATGCCCATTCCAGCCCTCCAGGCGCTCCTCACTGCCCTCAGTGAAGTGCCAGCTTCTTGGCATCGCACCTGGTACCCTTCATGATCTGCTTTGCTTTCCATCTTATGCTCAGAGCTTGAGCCACACCGTTCTCACAACATGACCGGTTTTCCCTAGCTTTGGATGTTTGGACTTTTATTCTCTGTCCCCATTGCCTGCGACCATTCTTGCTGTCTGTGTATTCTTTACTTGCTTGACTTTTGTTCCTCCTTCAGAAGTAGCTTAATCATCATCCACCTCAGTGTGTGTCAGAATGACCCGAGGGCTTGCTAAAACACATTCTGGCCTTACCCTCAGAATTTCTGACTCATAGGACTGTGGGGTGGCCTCATCAAAGTTTGTACTTCTAACAATATCCTGGGTGATGTTGATGCTGCAGGTTGGGACCACACTTGGGAGACCCCTGGGTACACGGTCACCCGGGGCCAGGGTGACTGGCTCTTCTTGTTTCCACTGTGAGCTCCTCAATCTCTCTTACATCATGCCTTTGTTGTCACACTGCTTTGCAACTAATTACTTTCCTGGCTTCTCTTCAGTCTGTAAGCCCCTTGAGGGACAACACTGTTACTTCTTCATCTTTGCACTCCCGGTGCTTAAGAAATCCTGGATGCTCAATAAGAATTTGACAAAAAATGAATATATGAATGAAAAATAATTTTATTGTTGGAGGCTTTAATAAATAGGCCCCAGAACTTCTTTTAGCAATAAGTTTTTCTTAGTTTTCTCCCCAGTTGTGATGGTATAGGCTTATGACACGATGTTAATGAGATCAGCATGAGTTTGGTTAACATAAGAGCCAGTTAGCTATGTGGGTTTGTGTCCAAATTCTAGAAATCTAGGGGAGAGGCTCATATTAAGCACATTATTGTTTCTGGAATGACTCAAAAATACATAGGTTTTTGAAGAGTGGCTTGGTATGAAAATATGTGTCCAAAAGAAATGCAGATGTCATTTAATTTAGCAATCATAGCATAACTGTGGTCTTTTTATTTGAAATAATAAATCTCAGTGAAGTGATATTAAATGTAACCAGATGTTTAAGCAGTCATTTCTCCAAGCCAGAGGGAGGGATAGCTAGACTACTTCATGTACTTACTCATTCCGTAGATGTTTATTGAGCATCTATCTACTATGTGCCAATAGGCCCTAGGCACATAGTAGATAGATGCTCAATATGGCAATGAGTAGAATCCTCCTGCTGTTTTAGTGGGAGGTGCCATGGAGAAAATAGAGATGCGGGATGTGATGCAAAGTGCCTAGGGGGCTCTTTTAGATCAAGTGGCGAGTAGGAGACTATTAAGCTGTGTCCCGAGTGACAGGAGGTGGTGGCCATGTCAAGATCCTGACATGGAGAGGAGCACAAGAATTAAGGCCACGAGACTGGTGCAGAGGGCTTAACTTGAAAACCTCTCTTTGAGGAGCCCCGATGCCCCTGTCGTCTTGAGGACTGGATTGACATCACCTTATTATTGTGCCTGCTGATCCAGATCGAGGCTCTCACCTTGCTTCTGCAGCTTCGAAAGCAGTACTTCCCAAAGGGTGTTGAATGAAACCTGAGTTACAGGAAAAACGTCGGGAATTGTGGTTTCTGTCATCGAGTTCAGAAAACTGTCTGGATCTTCTCTTTCCATTAACGTATTCAGGAAGTTAACTTCATTTAGTTCAGCGTTTGCCCGTGGGCCTACCTTGTGCAGTGTCCTCTGAACTGGTGTTTCTGGCTGCACACCTTGGACAGCCAGCTCTGAAGCTGCTGCTCTGTGCACACCTAAAAGAATGTTTCACGTGATGCAGGCTTTTCTCTGCTCTTCACGTTCCACTTCCCCTTCGGTGACTTTGATTGGTGAAGGAAGAGAAGGAGGAAGCGGCATTTCTCTCATCGGTTTTCCGAATGCCTTGTGTCCAGTTGATCAGTCCCACTGATTTGGGTCCAAAGGTAAATGGCGTTTAGAGCCTGAAAGGTCATTGTTTGTTCACTGCATTCAGGGAGGCGCTGGCTGTAATGTCACGTGGGATGCAGGCTGTTTCTGCACACGCTCTAGCCTCTGTTCCTTCATGAGAGAATGGTTTGTGGTTGAATTATTCACATTATGACTTCATTCTATATTCTTTTGGGTATGTAAACATTGCGTTGGGTGTCAGCTGACCCTGAGTAGAAGTAGGGGGAGAAGAGTGACCTGCCTGGAGTTGCTAAGGGTGAGCTTTAGGTATGAGAATGATAAACTTGTGTCAGACGCTGTATGCTGAGTGTTTACTGATGTTTTGGAATCTTAATACCGACTTAAAAAATGCTAGCATTCAGATTTCCTTTCAGTTGAGGTATGTTTGGTTTTGGCCCTTCCTGAAGTCAGAGATGGACAGGGTCTGTCTTTCCGAAGTTTTGTTGTTGACCTTTATGGTTCTAGTTTGGCACAGCAAGCCTGGAAAGGTTCAAGGTGGGACAAGCTCTCTGAAAACTCTCATTTGCGGGAGAGTCCGAGATGAGTCTTTTTGTAGAATAACTCAGAGTAAAAAAGCATTTGGCTCGTTTGCCAGGGTTGGGAAGGGGCTCCCATCCTGTGCTGCAGATTTGTTGTGCTGGGGGCAATTTCCAGAAAGATGCAGTGTGGTCTGACTGAGATGCGGGTTAAAGAAGCTGCAGATACCGATAGAATAGCCCCAGAAACGGGCCACCCAGCCAGGGAACTGGTGGTGGGGCACGAGAGGGAAGTAGGCCCTGGAGTTCCTGGGGTTTCCTTCTAGTTCTAGGGATTTGGAATATTAGTCCTTTTGGGTCCTCTGTGTTGGGGCATGCTGTTTGCATGGGGTTGTGCTCTCCTTAGATGAAACAGAAAATTTCATATGAACGGTGGATATATTGGGCACTAGTACTGTGCACCAGATCTCCGTATCTTCAATTATCTAGTATCTCCAGACTCCTGCATGCAAATTATATGTATTCCAGTGATTTGAGCAGAAAGTGTGAGAAGTGGTGGAACAAAAGTACCACTCCCTGTTCTTGTTCATGAGACGTAGCAGTTGGGTCAGTGTTATTTTCTAAAAATGTCTTTTTTCTAGGACTTGAGGTTATTTCTACTAAAATAAATAAAGGAAGTCTTGCATTCCATCAGCTTAGGTATAATTGTCCCCCGATCAAAGTCATCTCCTGCTGACTTGAGTTCTATTTCATCTTAAATCATTTTCCTTTACTGGTACTAGACCCTGCTGCTTTATATATTATGTGTATATGTTTTACAAGCCACACGTAGAAACAAGAAACAAAAATAAGATGTGGAGTTTTATTGAATTTTATCTTTTCCCCCCTTAGTTCTGAGGACGTGTGAATTGCAAGAAAAGTCAATTTGAAAGAGCGGGGGAGAATGTTGATTTGCAGTATTATTATTTTTATTTCCTAGGAAGAAAACAGGATTTTTCATTAGATGCTGCTGTGCTGTTTTCCATCAAGAGAGATAATAGTGGGAACGATGGCTATGTTTGGAGTTTGTATACATTTTTGCTTAAAATGTATATGGTTTTTTTAATGAACTTCGCGAAGGTGTTGCCCTTTTTAATCAGCACCAGCTGTTACACAGTATGGTTCTGTCTTGCCAAGGACAATTTCCTTTTATCAGAGTGAAACTTCCGGCAATTTTAACTTATTTCTACCATAGGAGAGCTTGGTAGATACAAGTTTTCATGGAAGCACATTTATTTTTCCTTGGCATTGACCTTGAAAGTAAATTTTTGAAAAGCTTGAAGATCTATCATTTTGATTGATGGTTGGGTTAAAGGACACTCAGTATGATGCAGTTATGCAAATTTAATTTGCATAAAGCAAAAGATTATGAGAGAATGAATAGAAATGAAAATGGAGCGCTTGCATGGTAAGATTGTGGATGATTTTGTTGGCTTTCTCATTCTTCTTCCTCTCTGACCATGCTTAGTGTTTTTATATTCTTTCAGCAAGTAGTAAAAGGGGGAAAAAATGTTCTTACATGTTCATTTTTGTGTCCTCTAGAAGTTATCCCATTTCAGAGCATTTCTTCATGGAGACTGAGAACAAAAAAGAGCTGACAATATGCTTAGTGAAATAAGCCAATCACAAAGGGACAGTTATTGGATGAATGTATTTAGGGGAACCAGAATAGTGTAATTCATAGAGACAGAAAGTAGGTGGCTGCCAGGGGCTGGGTTAAGGGGGTAATGAAGAGTTAGTGCTTAATGGATCCAGAGTATGATTTGAGGAAGATGGAAAAAGTTACAAAGATAGGTGCTGGTAATGGCTGTACAACACTGTGAATGTACTTAATGCCACAGAACTGTATACCTCAACAGGGTTATAATGGTAAATTTTGTTATGTGTGTTTTATCATAATAAAAGGAAAAAAAGTTTAACCTGGAAAAAAAAAGAAAGGAAAACCGAGAACTGGTCCCATTTCCTTACTGTGTCCTCACCGTGTCCTTGCTTTAGACTGAAGGTGCTGTAAGCATGCTCTGATCTTGGTGTAGCCTGCCCCTGGGGCTGAAGCTTTGAGGGGTGCAGAGGGCACAGACCCCAAGAGCTGGGGGCGAGGTGTTTAGGGGCTGCTTAACCTGAACTTGATACCAAGCTCTTGTCTTTTAAAAAGCGTTCTTTTATAAGAGATGAACCCTGATCCAAGACAAGTTTGAAATTCTAAACTGGGTATGCTCTATGTGGGACATATATTTGGCTGTATCTGTTACTGACTTCTGTGGAAATGGAACAATTTGGTAAAAATTAATCTTCATTTGAATGTCTTCCAAAACTGTGGCACTTTCTCTATTTATTGTGTTGAGTGTTTCCACAAAGCCAAGTGACTGTGTAGCCTAACTTTTCTTTTGTCTTGTCCGTGTTATTCTCAAGAGAGAGTAGACTGTAGGTCTGGATGGGACTGAGTTTTAGTTTGGGCCCCGCCCTGGGAAGGTGGATGTGAGTGGGTACCCTGCCTGAGCCACAGCTTCTCCCATCTGTAAAATATCCAAAACGATTCCTACCTGGTTGGGAGGGTTTACTGTGATAATGTGAAAATGCGTGCTGCTTTCCTGATTTCCTGTTGTCGAAATGGTCAGTAGGTTGATGTAGCATTCTAGAATAACCCCAGGTTTGTTATTGTGCTGTAGAAGATAGTTCTCAATCAAAACTTACCTACTTTTCAGAATTAAAATGTTTTAAAAGATAGTTCTTTCAGAAAAGGCAAATGGAAAATGTTTATAATTGGTAGCAGATTTTTCGTGCTTTGTATTCAACTCTATGATGGTTTTTATTGTTGCCTCATCTGCTTTTTTATCTTCAGAAAATGTGAATGATAGTCCTTCAGTGCATTTCGTACCTCTTATTACAGTTGGATAGTCTTGGAAGACCTGTGGATTCGCATTTGATCCTGGGTCAGTCTCAGTGCAGTAACCCTAAATAAGTTACCTCCTTTTCCTCACCTATGGGAGGATCCTATAGAAGTTATAAGGGTTACTGTTTATTGAGCACCTGTTAGGAAACAATGGTCACTGTGGCATGTGTTACATGGAGGGCATCATTTGGCCCCACACCTCTATGAGGTAGTTGCCCTAATTACCCTCAAATATAGGTGAGGAAGCTGAGGCTCCCCAGTGTCCAAGGGCATACATACAGCTAGAGCAGGTGATCAGACTGAGCTAGCTGAATGTAGATTATGAGGACAGAACTTGGCATTGGGGAGGCCACTTAGTACATGTGAACGCGGCATGTATGTGTGCACACACACCCTGCACCCCCTTAAATTATTCTCCCAGGTACAAGAGCTACCTGCTTGCAAAATCTGGAATTCCCTAGGAGGGTAGAAAGTATCTAAGTGTGGCAAGGCTCACCTTAGCAGCACAAAGGGTATTCGATTGTGATTGCAGCTTCTTTGCATTTTTTTCTAATTTCTTCTTTAAACAAAGAAAATTTCTATATTCTCTGTAGGATTAATCTATACTTTTAAAAGATGTAATTGAGGTTTTACTGTTTTTCTTTAGGAAAAAGTTGGTTATTTCTGTAATCATTAAGCATCTTGTCCTGAGAATAATTACGGGAGATAAGCTCCAGCCACCAGGGGTGAGCAACTGGCGGTCTTGGAGGGTTCTGTAAATATATTAGTCTGAAAATTGCACTTTAATGTGGTGTGCTAGTGAAATAGAATTTGACTTGCTAAATTATTCCATGTTAATAACAATCTTTTTCTAAGGAGGGTGTTACTTTATTTAAAAAAAAAAAATAGGTCGTTCATATCTTCCAAAATAATTGAACTGTCCTTTGGGATAACCTGTTAGTACTTTCACTTCTATTTGAGTCTGGATAATTCATGGAGTTCAAAAAACAGAATTTCAGGTCAAGAATTTGATTTTAGGAAATATAATTTTCTCTACAGTTTGCTTTGGGTAGCGTTGGCCTACATTATATCCTGACTTACATGCTATATTTTAATATTTAAAACAAGGCAGCTCATGTGGTGCTACTCATGATCTCAGCTTGCAAAATGTACGCACTTAGTTATCATTGATGCCTTCTGAGAAAACCATTTCAAAGAATAATTCCTGATTAGTGGGTTGGTTAATAGTTATTCATGCCCGAGACTTTCCCCGAGTTTATTTAAAGAGCCACATTCTGAATTAACCTGTTTTTGAAGCTTCCGGTTGCTTCCCTAATACACAGTGAAAATCTGGCTCCCAGTGTGTGGTGAACATATTTCTCATGATTAATAGATGAACAAAATACAGTTGGTAATAGAGTGAATGCACAAGTTTGACACTAGACTCTGGAAGAATAGGGAGGCTATCAGCAGCAGAAATTGGAAACACCCATTTACTTGAAGAATTGTGTACTATGTTTACATATTCCTTGAAGGGTAATTTTTATTAATCAAAATATGAAGGCAATTTGAAGGTTGCATGTAATCTTAATCTGTTAGTTGTAGACCCCAGGAAATTCTTAGCTTTCAAAAGAAGTGGACACGTCTATTAAGAGTTTTAAAAAGAAAATATCAATTATCAAATAGGTCACTTATAGAATATGGTTTAATTATTGTTCATTGGTCAAAACTCAGAAGTGTTGTTTTAAGTGGAAAAAGTGGAGGTGAGAGACAAGTGGATTATAAGTACTTGAAGTTTTTCTGTGTATTAACTGGCTTCCATTTGAGAGAAATACTTGCCTTTTCATGATAAAGAAAATTTCTCATGTACTTAAAGCATGTTGACATTTTGGTCACGTCCTGTTTACCTTGAATGTAAAAGAAACCCTTGAATCTCAAGCTTTTAACCACTCATTCAGAGGAGGGATTGGAGAACCAGCAAATCTCTCATCCATGAAGAGGGAAACTGATTAGAGAAACAGTCATTTCCCTGCATCTTTGGAGTCAGTACTATACAGGCTGTATCTGTCAGGGATTGAATTGTGTCATTCTCCCCCTTACTTGGCCCAAAGATAAATTGAATTCTTAACCCTTGTAACCTGTATATGTGACCTTACATGGAAAAGCGACTTTGAAGGTGTCATCCTGTTAAGATGAGGTCATACTGGAGTAAGGTGGGCACTTAATCCATTATGACTGGTGACTTTATAACAAGAGGGGAAACTGGATGCCGACCAAAGTGAGAATGTCATGTGGATGTGGGGACAGACTGGAGTTAACACCGCCACAAACCAACGAATGCCTGGGGCCTCCAGCAGTTGGAAGAGGCAGGGGAGGACCCGCTCCCAGCGGCTTTGGGGGGAGCTTGGGCCTGCCAACACCATGATATCAGAACCCCAGCCTCTGGGTCTGTTGAGACAATAAATTCCTGTTGTTTTCAGCCTCCCAGTTTGTGATTGTTAGAGCAGCCACAGGAAGCTGCAGGACGAGTCAGACTTCCGGAATTTGAATTCTGGCTTCACATTCTAATGTGATTGGTCTTAGGCAAGTTACTGAGCCTCGTGGCGCCTTGGTTTCCTCACCTATAAAATAAGGCTAAAAAGACTGTCTTCCTTATGTAGTTGTTTTGAAGGTAATATGTGTATGATCCTTTGAGCAATGCTGTTACATGTAAAGAAAACAGTCATTTTAAAGCTATAACTGATTTTTGATCATTTAGCAAATATCCCGAGTTTCCTTTTTTAATGACAGGCCCTATGGTAGACAGAAGTGAACCCAGCAGACCGGGTCTCTGCTCTCACAGATCCTTCAGGTGATCATTCCCTCTAGTAACGTGAGGAAGAGAGGAAAGTGGATTCCATGTGGTGTCTTTATGAGCAAGAACCTTTCCTCTGGACCTCAGGGAGTCTGGTGTGTTGGATAGGCAGTGAGCGTGTGCCGGACTGCTTGGGGTCAAGTTCGGGTTCTTACTAGCTCTCACCTTGAGTGGTAACAGAGTTTTTAACGTTCTCTGCTTCCACATCTGCAAAATGGGGACATAATAGGAATCTTTCTCAATAGGGCTATGGTGGTGAGGATTACATGAGTTAGAATGCATAAAGTACCTAGAATAGTAAGCATTTCATAAATGTCGTTGTATTATGAAGTGAACCCCGAAAGATCCTAAATCTATAAATCAATTTTTGTGATACTTATTAAGCGTGGAGAATTCAAGTATGGATTAGATGTAGCTCCTTTCCACCTAGACTCATGGTTGAGGTGAGGGGAGATTTATTTATTTACATGTTAGTGAAATAGCATATGAACAAAAAATGGTGGTAGAAAGTAGAAGGAGCATGATTAATTCTCCTTGGAGTACCAGGGAAGGTTTCCCAAAGATGTTTTATTTTTTTATTTTAATTTTTTTTAATGTTTTTTATTTATTTCTGAGAGAGAGAGTGAAAGAGAGACAGCATGAGCAGGGAAGGGTCAGAGAGAGAGACACACAGAATCTGAAGAAGGCTCCAGGCTCTGAGCTGGTTGTCAGCACAGAGCCTGATAAGGGGCTCGAACCCACGAACTGTGAGATCATGACCTGAGCCAGAGTCGGACGCTTAACCGACTGAGCCACCCAGACACCCCTCAATGTTGAATAGGTGTTTGCCAGGCAGCAAAGGGAGGAAGGAACATTAGGGGAAGTGAGAGTAGTATATCCAAAGGCATGAAGTCTTAACCCCATGATAGGTACAGGAGACACCTGGTGGTCAGTCAATGGTGTTAGGGTGTAGGTATGTCCTGGAGTCAGGATTCAAACTCTGCTCTTTACTGCTGTGTAATCATAAGCAGACCTCTCTGTGCCTCTATGTTTTCATCTTTTAAGTAGTAATAACAGGCTTCGAGGGGATTTGAAGTGCTTAGATCAGTGCTTGGCCAAAGTGCGTGCTCAAAAGGCATTGGCTCTAATTAATGTTACTACTCTTGTATTTGCTATTGAAAGACAAAGTAGCCTCACTTAATATTCTCAGTCTAATTCGTGGATTCCTGTGGGCCTTTATAAATGCTGCACCCTCAGGTCTGTATACTTTCTTAAAAACAGCTTTTACCGCTTGAACGTTGGAATTAGGAGGTAAAGAAAAATACAGTGTACTTTGTTTAAATAGAGGAAAAAATGATTAAGATAGGCTAGACATTGGCACCGAGCTGTGTGCAGATTGCTGATTAGGCAAAATAAAAGAAATAAACCAGCGTGTTGAGCCAACACAGTTTTGTTTTTAAATCTGGTGAACCACCTGTATCTTTAAGTGATCAATTTAAAGATGGCTTTGGTTTGCTGCTAATTGTCTCCAGATCACCTGGTGACATCATTCTGTGTCCTGAAGTACTGTAAGTTTAAACAAGCCACCGCTGGAATGCAGTCCGCCTGGGGTGCCCCTGAGACTGGCGTGCGTTCAGAGGTGAGAGGGCACGTACGGCCTTGGCTTTCTTTGGCTGTACTTCTCCGAGCTGTGATGTTGCAAATGCCGGATTTCAGCCATGGTCCCACTCGCTTTTATTTTTATTGTTTGAAGGGTGTGTGTGTGTCATTTCCATTTGTGGGTTTTCTTTGACTCTGAAAGTAAAATGTGCCCATTATGACAAGACTTAGGCCAAAAGAGAATTAAAAGTAAAACAACAGTAGAAATGTTAACATTTGGAGATAATAATTATTAATATGTGGAGTAGAGCCTCTTAAGCCCCCCCTCACTTGGAAAAAAAAGGAAAAAAATCTCAACTACAGGGGCAGCTAAGGTTAGTGTTGGGCAAAGGACAGGCTGATGAGTGAGTTTTTCAGGAAATGCTTAATTAGAAATTGTTCTGGAAAATTCAGGACAGAAACAACATGAGTGGTAATAGAATTATCTTACATTAAGTTAGTTTAAAGTGTTGGTGATAAGTTTCTGGGCAAAGTTTATATCTATTCACGCAACATGCACTTTTTAGTGCCAGCTAGATGCTCAGGATACAGCATGTTGGCAAAGTTTATATCTATTCATGCAACATGCACTTTTTGAGCACCAGCTATATGCTTAGGATACAGCATGTACGCAGCAGGCAAACTGAGCTTTCATGGGACTTGCACTATTGTCAGCATTTTAGACAGTAACTAAATAAAATAATCGATGTTGTAAGGTGTAAGTGCCATGGAGAAAAGCGAACCAGGCTATGGGGGCTGGAGATGAGGGGATTTAGGAGGAAGGGATGTGATTTTACTTATTTTATTAATTAAAAAAAGTTTTTTAAAGATTGCCTTTTAAAAAAAATATTTATTTATTTTTGAGAGAAAGAGAGAGCATGAGCAGGGGAGGCACAGAAAGAGAGAGGGAGGCACTGAATCCAAAGCAGGCTCCAGGCTCTGAGCTGTCAGCACAGAGCCTGATGTGGGGCTCAAACTCCCAAACCATGAGATCATGACCTGAGCTAAAGTCAGATGCCTCCTTAACTGACTGAGCCACCCAGGTGCTCCAGGGGGTGGACAGAAAAGACTTGACAGGGAAGGTGGTGGTTGACTTGAGGCTTGAAGGAGGCGAAGAGGGATGGTGTCTACTGTGCATGTTTGGGGAAAGAAGCATTCCAGACAGTGGTGTTCAAAGGAGCTGGAGGATTGCAGCAAGGCTGGGATGAGGTGAACGAGGGGGGTAAGTAGATGGGCTCAGATAAAATGGTGGGGAGAAAGGGGCACCTGGGTGGCCCAGTTGGTTAAGTGTCTGACTCTTGGTCTTGGCTCAGGTCATGATCTCATGGTTTGTGGGATCGAGCCCCGTATTGGGCTCCACACTGACAGCTCAGAGCCTGCTTAGGATTCTCTCTCCCTTTCTCTGTGCCCCTCTCTGGCTTGTTCTCTCTCTCTTTCTCTGGATGTCTCAAAAAGGAATAAATAACAACAAAAAGATGGGGGTGAAGGTAATGAAACATCCTGCAGGGCTGGTTAGCCCATTGGAAGAGTCTTGACTTTCACGCCACTGAAGATGTGAAGCTGCTGGAGCCTTCCCAGCCAAGGGTGATGATCTGACTGACGTTTTACAAGGGTCATCCAGTGGCTGTGGTGAGAATAGACTTTAGGGGTACTGGGTGGGCACAGGAAGATCAGTCCAATGACTGGTATAATGTGGTTTGAGAGATAATTGGGGGGTGAGGGGTGTGGCAGTAGAAATGGTGAGAAGTTACTGGATTCTGAACATTATTTTCAAAGTGGAGCTGATAGGGGGCACCTGGGTGGCTCATTTGGTTAAGGGCCCAACATTGGCTCAGCTCATGATCTGATGGTCTGTGGGTTTGGGCCCCTTGTCAGGCTCTGTGCTGACAGCTCAGAATCTGGAGCCTGCTTTAGATTCTATGTCTCCCTCCCCTGCTCACACTCTGTCTCTCTCTCAAAAATAAATAAATGTTAAACAAAATTTACTAAAAAAAAAAAAGAAAGAAAAAGAAAAAGGTAATACAAAGTGGACCGGGTGGGATTTGTCAATGGGTTGAATGTGGGGTGTGGTAGAAAAGGAAGAATCAAGGATGATCCTGTGGATATTAGTCTGAGCAACTGGAAGCGTGAGGCTGCTCTGAACTGAGATGCAGAAGTCTGGTCCTGAAGAGCAGGTTCAGGTGGGACAGTGTTACGCACTGAATGTTTGTGTCCCTCGCAGATTCATGTGGTAGTACTAGGAGATGGGCCCTTTGGGAGGTCATTAGGCTTAGATGAGGCCATGAAGGTGGAGCCCTCACATATGGGATTAGTGTCCTTACAGGTGTCACAAGAGAGACTAATAGCACTCTGCTCTCCACCATGTTAACATACAAGACGCAGGCTGCAGCCGGGAGGAGGATACTCACCAGACACCAAATCTTCCAGTTTCCTGATCTTGGGCTGCTCAGCCTCCAGAATTGTGAGAAATAAATTTCTGTTGTTTTTAAGTCACCCACTCTGTGGTATTTTGTTATAAGAGTCCAAATGGACAAAGGCGAGACAGAGCAGGAGTTGAGCTTCAAATATGGTATTTTGAGGCATTTGATAGATATCCAGTTGAACCTATGAACCTGGTAGGTGGCTCTAGGAGTCTGGAGCTTAGGGGAGAGGTCTGAGCTGGAGCTGTAGGTTTGGGAGAATAAAGAGCATCCAGGGAGGGAGTGAAGATAAAGAAGATTTGTAAAAGGTTAGCCTCTGATTGACAAGTTAGGGTTGAAGAGATGAGGAAGACCAGACTGAGGAGACTGAGGAGTGGCTGCTAAGGTAGGAGTGTGATGTCCTCAAAAGGCCCAGTGAAGATGTGTTTCAGTGGACAGATACGGTCAGCTGGATCAGATCTGCAAATAAGCCACATCTCTTTGTAAAACTGTAGTGATTATTGAACATGTATGCGTGTTCTTTAGGTTTTCTTTTATTTATTTCTCTTGATATACAGAATTGTATTAAATATAAACGCCCCAATCTCTCTCCCTAGTCCTTGGAGACAGCATTGTTAATAGTCTGGGTAACCTGGGTTTGTGTGAGAGTGAGTATTTATATAACTTTATTGATATCTGTATCCATATCTATAAATTTTGTCTTAACAAAATATTTCAAATATGCAAATATCCAGTAAGTAGAGACAAATGTATTAAGTCCTGATGTACCCACTATCTATATTTTTTAAATAATGTTTTTAATTCCAGGATAGTTAACATACAGTAATATATTAGTTTCAATTGTACGATGTGGTGATTCAGCACTTCCATAGAACACTGAGTGCTCATCCCAGCAAGTGTCCTCCTTAATCCCCATCACCTATTTCACCCATCCCTCCATCCACCTCTCCTCTGGTAACCATGAGTTTGTTCTCTGTAGTTGAGTCTGTTTCTTGATTTGCCTCTCTCTCCCTCCCCACCTTTGTTTGTTTCTTAAATTCCACAATATGCCTACTATCCATATTAAAGAAATGAGACCACTGTTCTAGATGTCTTAGAATTTATCTTTACTTCCTTATTATTGCAGTTAGTTCTACTATTTTTATTCTGCTATTTTTATTTTTATACACACACATACATCTTCTCGCTTGTGTGTACACATGCATTGTGTTCTCTCTCTCTCTCCTTTCTCAGGCTCTTTCACTCTGCCCAAGGCTGTGCTGTATTTTTCAGACAGCTGCTGGACAGCCACCACAGTGGTCCTGTACCCAGCTGGGTCCTGGGAGAGCCATGGAAGTAACGATGTACAAAACGGCAGCCTCTGCAAGGAATGTGTTAAATTTGCTGATGAAAGTAGCCTTGTGGCCCCTGGGTGGCTCAGTCAGTTGAGCGTCTGACTTCAGCTCAAGTCATGATCTCATGTTTGTGAGTTCGAGCCCTGTGTTGGGCTTGTTGGTGACAGTGCGGAGCCCGCCTTGGATCCTCTGTCCCCTTCTCTGTCTTCCCTTCCCCCACTCATGTTCTCTCTCAAAAATAAAAATAAACATTAAAAAAAAAAAAAAGTTGCGCTGGGGAGTCCAGCATTTCTATTTGAGAGCTCAGGAATACCAGTGATGGTCTAGGGGAAGGTCTGAGGCTTTGGTGTTCTTCAGTCCTTGCTTCAAATCCTAGCTCTTTCGCTAACTGTGATCCTGGACTAGTCATGCCTCCATTTTCTTCACCCATAGACTGGAAAATTTCCACCTTAAAAGGTTGCAAAGAGTGGTGGGGGTAACTTATCTAAGTAAAGTGCTTAAGAGTGCTAATCATGTGCTAGATACCAATGACATAAATTCCTTGTCATCTCATCTTTTTCCTGTTTTGTTGTTAAACTAATTGGTGGATGAAAAAGGTTTGGAGGTATATTATTTAAATAAATATACTCCAGTTATCTAGACAGGAATATTGAGATGAAAGAATTTTAGTGCAAAAGGTAGCTGACCTGAGACTGGTCAGCTTTTTTTTTTTAATTTAAATCCAATATCTTAGCCTGTTAGCCTTTAAGTTTCACTGTGAGGAGCGCCTGGGTGGCTCAGTCAGTCAGGCATCCGACTGTGGCTCAGATCATGATCTAATGGTTAGTGAGTTCAAGCCGTGCTTCAGGCTCTTTGTTGATAGCTTAGAGCCTGGAGCCTGCTTTGGATTCTGTGTCTTCTCCTCTCTCTGACCTCCCTGCTATCTCTCTCTCTCTCTCTCTCTGTGTCAAGAATAAATAAACATTAAAAAATTAAAAAGTTTCAACATGAACAGGTTCATTGTCAAGTTCACTACCAGAGGTTTGATGGTCTTCTGGAAAAGAGTTACTAATAATCTATCCTCTCTAACTACTATCTGTGCGATTTTCCTGCTTCAGGAAAGACTATACCTCAGAAGACCCATCCCCTGTTGGTGAGTGCCCGTTGTCAACTTCATTTGGTGGGGTGCCTGGGTGGCTCAGTTGGTTAAGTGTCCATATCTTGATTTTTGGCTCAGATCATGATCTTATCGTTTGTGTAGTTCAAGCCCTACCCCAAGCTCTGTGCTGGCAGACGGAAGCTGCTTGGGAGTCTCTCTCTTTCTTCCTCTCTCTCTGCCCCTCCCACGCCTTCTCTCTCAAAATAAGTAAAATAAACTTAAAAAAATTATAGAAAACCCACATCATTTGGTTAGATGTCATCAGCTATGGTTTGTGGAAACCTGTCCTTAATCACAGTGGTGAAATGAAGTGGCTGGAAAATGAACCAGTAAGAAAAAGGACTTCAAGTAGTTTTTTATTACTGACAAATAATGAGCCCTGCAAATGTTTGGCCAAATATTAACTGGGATCCCTTGGCCACTGTCACTGACATGACTGAGTCAGGACCACCCAGCATACCAGAAGCTTAAATGGCATTCCCACCCGTGATTTCTAGACTGTCCACTCCACTCAGTGAGTGACTTGCATTGGTAAGATCCATCTTGTTTTATGCTTGCGTGTTCTAGGGAGGGTTGGGGGAAAAATAAAAATAAATGAATGCACAGAATAGACTTTTAAAAGGAATTTAATAGCAATTGACCGTTGTTGGTGGATCCCAAGTTAGGAATCAGGTAGGTTGTTGCTGATTGTTCATACCCATGGCCTGATCATGTTGAGCACACAGGCATTAATAAGGGGGAGAAGAACCTATTTATTGGCTTATATGGACAAAGGAGGAAATGTATGTGGTGCAATGTTTCCATCTCCCAGTCCCTGGTCCCATGAGTGGTATATCTCACAATAGCAGCATTCTCGTTCCTGGGGTGGCCAGAGCTGCTGTCAGGGTGATGTTGGAACATGACCTGATTCCATTGGATCCCTGCTCAGCTCTTCCCTAAGGAAAGTGAAATTGATCCAGTTGGGTCTCAAAGCATCATCCATATGGGAAATGGTGGGCCAGCCATAGCTATCTCATAGCTGGCCTGAGTTCCCCTTCCCTCAGCCTTCTGCTGCTCTTGTCCATCAGAAAGAGACCACCAGTTCCTTACCAGTCCATTTCCCCAAAGCTCCTTAATCAGAAGTAGAGGATTAGCTTTCATTGGCATTTTTCTTCTCAGATCTTCTTAGAAAAGAGCCTTGCTTTCTATTGCCTCAATTGCATTACTGCTTTATTTCACTTAGGAAGTAAAGTTTAGCGAACTCCAGGAATCAATCCGTAGTTTTTGGCCAGGTATACATAAGACTAGTATGAAGTTGTCTCTGATGCATGATCTGTACAACAAAACATTGGACACCAAAACACACTCAGGAGCCAAACCTGATTAACTGATACCTACTCTTCTTTTCTCACTTCTGATGAGATAGATGATCACAGACAGAACTTTAAGCCTAGGTAGGGAATTCTTTTGATATGGTAAGTTTTAGAAAGTAAATATACTGCAGTGAAATCAGACTAAGCAGTATGTGAAACTGTGGAGCATTTTTATTTCCACAAGGATAATATTAGGGAATTAGGTCAACTTTTTAATGAAAAAATAAATAACATCACCCAGATCAAGTAGAGAACATTTCCATCCCTCCTGCAGCTTTCCTCCTGTCCTCTTCCGGACAGTACCTTTGACACTAGATGAGTTTTCCCTGTAAACTCCATTTTTGTGTAAATGGAGTTGTACAATATGTGCTCTTTCATGTTGGCTTTCGTTTGCTCAGCCATCCATGTTGTTGTAACAGTAGTTCATTCTTGTCCATCGTGTGTGGTATTCCATTATATGGATACACTTCAGCTTATCCACATCATTGCTGGCAGACATTTAGTTTCCCAGGTTTTGCCTATTGAGAATAATGGTGCCGAGAACATTTTGGTGTATGCCTTTTGGTGACCATTTACCGTGCATTTCTGTTAGGTATGTTTGGAGGTGTGGGATTGATGGGGTGTAAGGCATGCAGATGTTGTTTAGCTTTAATGAAGTCTTTCAAAGGGAGTGTTCAGGTTTACATTCCCAACAGCTGTGTATGATGCCAACCCATTTTTAACCCCACTAAGACTTCCTGTGTCCGCACCCCCCATCTCCCAACCGAAAAAAAGACTTCCTGTGTTCCCTACCATAGTTAACAAGTCCGCCATCTCTACAGACACCGAAGCTGGAAGCTGCCTCATCCAAGTAGGCCATCAACCAGGAATGGCCAGTCTTCCAAAATATGCCAGGAATATCTTTCCGTTCCCAAATGTTTTCACTTTTTTTTTTTTTTTTGAAGATGGTAAAGCTGCTAATTGGTTGTTCTGTCTCTAGATTTTTTTTCTATAAGTCAATTTCCAAATGTTCCTCCAGAATAGAAAGATACATAACTAAAAGCACTCATCACAATTCATAGACACTTTAATGTGAATTGAATGGGAATCTAATTTAAAATTGGCTGTATGGGGTGCCTGGGTGGCTCAGTCTATTAAGCGTCCGACTTTGACTCTGGTCATGATCTCACAGTTTGTGGGTTCAAGCCCTGCATCAGGCTTTGTGCAGACAGCTCAGAGCCTGCTTTGAATTCTGTTCTCCTCTCTCTGCCCCTCTCCTGCTCACGCTCTGTTTTTCTCTATCTCTCACAAATAAATAAATGTTAAAAAAATAAATAAATAAGGTTGGCTATAATGCAAAGTCTAAACTCTTGCATAAATACGTATTGGAAAGAGTTTAAGACTAATGAATTTTCAACCTACTGGGGATATCATTTGATTAACTCAGGTGCACGTGCACACGTGCGCGCGCGCGTGCACAAGACACACACACACACACAAGAGAGAGAAAAAGAAAGAAAGAGAAAGTTTTGGCCTTTGCCTCTGCAGTACAATGTGGCGCATAAAAAGAAGCTAAAATAGGCATGGATAATTCCTGTCTCAGAAATGAATGTGAATACTATCTGTTTAAGGATCTTTCAGGTTAGATTATTTAAATCTTGACGGCATTTTACATGAATATATATGTGTGTACATAAATGTGTGTGTTTCTCATTTAATTCTTACAACAACATACTGAGTAGGTACTATTACAGTATTCTCTTTTTGCAAGTGGGATCTTTTAGGAGCTGGATGACTTGCCCTGGGTAAAGGTTTTATCCTTTCTGTATATGACTTCTGTAGACAAGATATAAATTTAAGAGTCACATATTTTATATAAAATGTTAGCGCATTGGCACCAATGTGTGTTGTTACATTTCTCAAACCAAATATACTTATTGTCTTTTGTCATGTTATAAAAATGGTATGGTTTTAATATAAAATACAAAATGTAACAGTACCAAAAATTTTTTTAAAATCACCTGAAATTCCACCATTTAGATAGCTTTTATTTTTTAATAATCTGGAAAGCAAAGGACCATTGTCCTTCTGTTACCTGAGATCTTGTTTTGTGTCATATCTTCACATCATCAGGAAGCAGAATTCTACCCAGAGCTCATCTCTGACCTAACATCATTTCTGTGCTGTGGTTATTTGGGCAGTAATACTTGAAATAATCTTAAATGAGAAGGCATGATACAAAATAGTAGTCTCAATTGATGATTCTTATGTATGTACAGAAGTCATGAATTTTAGTGATAAAATTAGGTTCTGTGTTTCTGTGCGCCTTGATAGCTGCAGTAATATCCAGAGGAAGATACAGTGTAGTCAGGTGTGTGGGATTTGGAGTCTCACCGGGCCAGCGTTCCAGCACTGGCTTTATTGCATTCTAGTTGGATGGCCCTAAGTAAGTTTCTCCATTACTTTGAGCCTTAGTTTTCTCATCTGAATAATTGGAAATAATACCACCTGATAGGGTTGCTATGAAGACCCAGTGGGATCATGTCCGTACCAAGGCAGCTGTGGTTATTTTAATAATAGTGTGCTGGCCCTTTATTTGTGGTCAGCAGTAATTTGTTTCCAAACAAAGTGGAGGGCTGAACTTGAGCAGTGATCATAGTGAGTGTCTCATTAGGACTGCATAGAATTGTCATTTTTTTGGTGTGGTCCGGTAGTTGCCATGGTGGTACGTTGCACTTTTAGAACTGCTTGGATCCTGCTTACAGGTAGCAGTGTACCGAAGCTCACAGTTGCAGAGTGAGCCGGCACACGCAGCCCTACAAAATTAGGTGCATACCAGACGAATGAATAACATACTAATTATTATCCTTCGTCGGAGAAAGTCTGGGAGGATTGTAGCTTCAGGCACTTTGTAAACCCAGCTTTTTAAGCTTGCAAAATCGTGATTACTATTTTTAGTTCAATTTCTACCCTTTAAAAAAGTGTGGTGTGCTCCTTGTTACTCCTGGATGGTTTTATGTATTTTAATTAATGTTCTCTTATTGCGTTTTGTGCCCCAAGGCTACTTTAGTGAAAGATGTAATTTCAGAGGGCTGATGAAATTAGATAGGTCTGGCTTGGAAGACTGTGTTATTCATATTTATGGTTGTACAGTATTTCAGGTCCATCTATGTCCGACAGTCCTGCTCTGTAAACACACAGGGTTCTTTTTTTTTTCCTTTAATTTTTTAACATTTATTTATTTTTGAGAGACAGAATATAAGCAGGGGAGGACAGAGAGAGAGGGAGTCACAGAATTTGAAGCAGGCTCCAGGCTATGAGCTGTCAGCACAGAGCCCAGTGCTCGAACCCATAAACTGTGAGATCATGACCTGAGCTGAAAGTTAGCCGCTCTTAACCGACTGAGCCACCCAGGCGCCCCTGTAAACACACAGGGTTCTGAATCCATCTGTCTTAGTGTGGTTCAGACCAGTAAGTAATAACAGCTCCGGTGTGGCGGGTCTTTTGTTGTTTTGGTGTTAAGCAGAGCTTTATGATTTTTCCCTTAGAATCTCATCATGCAATCATATGTCAAAAATGGAAAACGGTTCTATGAACCAAATACAAATAGCCCTCCCCTCCACCTTTATCATATTATGGGCGGACCTCACACATCCCTGACTGAATTCGCATGAGGTTTGTGACCAGGGAGAAATCAGCTTCGTTGGGGTCTGAATGAGGAGCCGGCTATAGAGCATGGAAAATGTATTTTAAATCCCTTGCCAGAGCTGAATGCAATTAGTCTTACAATAAAGCGGAAGACAGTTCCCTGAAAAAGAAAAAGTAATATTTTGAGGAAGGCTTGAAATAAGACAGTCAATAAAAAGAAAAGCTATAAATATTTATTATGGTAAAATGCAGGGCAGAGTTTTTTTAGTGGAAATTAACTAACATATAAGATATCACAAAGCTATTGAATAGTACTTATGCATTATACAGTATCTTCCCTATCTTAAAGTTAGGGTCCTGAAACCCTCTTGGAAGTAGAACTTGGGGTTGCAAAGTTTTATATATTTATTTTTAAATTAAACCTTTTTTTAAATGTTTATTTTTGAGAGAGAGAGAAAGATAAGAGAGAGAGAGAGCAAGTGGGGGAGGGGCAGAGAGAGAGGGAGACACAGAATCCAAAGCAGGCTCCAGGTTCCAGGCTCTGAGCTGTCAGCACAGAGCCTGATGTGGGGTCTCAAATTCACTAACCATAAGATCATGACCTCAGCCAGATTTGGACGCCCAACCTACTGAGCCAGCTAGATGCCCCAAGATTGCAAAATTTTATTTTATTTTATTTTTTTAAATTTTTTATTTATTTCTGAGAGAGAGAGTGTGTGAGCAGGAGAGGGTCAGAGAGAGAGGGAGACACAGAATCTGAAGCAGGATCCAGGCTCTGAGCTGTCAGCACAGAGCCCGACGCGGGGCTCGAACCCATGAACCGTGAGATCATGATCTGAGCCGAAGTCAGATGCTTAACCGACTGAGCCACCCAGACGCCCTTAGATTGCAAAATTTTAAATCTTAGGAGGAGGGAAACAGTTATGAATATCAAGATAGTAAGTGAATCTTTTTTTTGAAGTTTATTTATTTTGTTTATTTTGAGAGAGTGAGAGAGGGAAGGAGGGAGGAACGGGTGGAGAGGGAGAGGAAGGGATTGAGAGAGAGAGAGGGGCTGGGGAGAGAGAAAGAGAGAGAGAGAGAGAGAGAGAGAGAGAATCCCAACTAGGCTTCACTGTGTCAGCCTGATGTAGGGTTTGATCTCATGAACTGAGAGATCATGACCCGAGTCAAAGCCAAGAGGTGGACACTCAACTGACTGAGCCACCCAGGCGCCCCAATAATAAGTAAATCTTAGGAACTTTATACACATTTTTTTATGTCTGTAAAATCAAACAGCAAAGTGTACTTTAGAAATCTCATGCAGAGTTTCATTGTAATAGTGTGTATTCCTTTTGCTTTGTGACAGATAATGACCATATTAAGAGGCTTTTGTTTTATCCAGAGGCTAGTCTCCTATCCACATAGTCAGTGCCTTTCCCTCCCTCCTCCCTTCCCTTCTCTTTATTTCCATTCAGTCATTTCTTACTTTGTACCAGGTACTAACTTAAGCTTTGAGACTATATCAAAACAAGGTCCCTGACCTCAGTTAGATTGCGTTCTAGTTGGGGAAGGTAGGGTGTCTCAGGGTTGGATTCTTCAGAAGCAGAGGCTGAGATGTAGTTTGGGGAAACAAGATGTTTATTTGGGATCGATACTGTGAATAAAAAGGGGCAGAAGCGGGATTGGGCAGAGGAAGAAGTTGAACTGTGCTGCACATCTGACAAAGCCTCTGCCCACCCGCCAGAGCACTCTGCAGTGGGCATTACCTGTCAAAGTGTCCCGCACTGAGTGGTAACCTTACTCCTTTACCGTGTGTGTCACCAGGCCTGGGTTGCCCCGGGAGGGGTGTCACCTAGGGCAGATGAGACAGCTGTCTGCAGCTAGGGCTGACCCTGAGAAGCTGGGCCCTGGTGGCTGTCTGCCTGCAGAAGCTCAGTGAGTCTTAGTGGTCCATCTCCCAATCTGCCACAAGTATTTAAAGTATCTGGTGGTGACACATAATAGAAAAAAGAAAGTTGGATGAGGGGGACAGAAAGGGAGGAGAAGGCCTTATGGAGGTGTTTGCACAGAGATCTTTAGGAATTGAGGGTGTTGGGGGCAGAGCTGTCTGGGGAAGAGCAGAGCAAAGGCTCCACAGAGGAGTGTGCTTGGCGTGTCAGGGAGCCACAGGGAGGCCGGCGTGAGTACCACGGTACAGTCACGCTAAGCCTTTGGGCCATTACGCGGAGTTCACCTTTTCTCCTCTGTGAGGTGGTGTTAGTTTTCAGGTCTGCCATTCTAGAGCACCACAGACTTGGGGGCTTAACCAATAGGAACATATTATTTCACAGTTCTGATGTTAGAAGTCCATGTTCAAGGTATACAAGGGTTTGTTCTTTCTGGTCTGTGAGAGAGAATCCATTCTACCCTCTCTCCTAGCGTTTGGAGGTTTGCTAGTAATGTTGGACATTCCTTGGCATGTAGACCTCAGACTTCATCTTTTTTATTTTTATTTTATTTATTTTTTAACTTTTGATATAGAGAGAGACAGAGCATGAGCGGGGGAGGGGCAGAGAGAGAGAGGGAGACACAGAATCCAAAGCAGGCCCCAGGCTCTGAGCTGTCAGCACAGAGCCTGATGCGGGGCTCAAACCCACAAACCATGAGATCATGACCTGAGCCGAAGTTGGACGCTTAACTGACTGAGCCATCCAGGTGCCCCTGATTTTTATTTTTTGAGACAGAGGGAGAAAGACAGAGTGCTAGTGGGAGAGAGGCAGAGAGAGAGAGAGAGAGAGAGAGAGTGAGGGAATCAAAAGCAGGCTCCAGGCTTTGAACTGTCATCCCAGAGCCCAATGTGGGGCTTGAACTCACAAGCTGTGAGATCATGACCTGAGCTGAAGTCGGACACTTAACCGACTGAGGCACCCAGGTACCCCCTTAGACTTCATCTTAATGTGGTGTTCTCCCTATGTGTGTGCCTCAGTGTCCAAAATTTTCCTTTTTAAAAAATTTTTTTAGCATTTTATTTATTTTTGAGAGACAGAGCATGATTGGGGGAGGGGCAGAAAGAGAGGGAGACACAGAATCTGAAGCAGGCTCCAGGTTCTAAGCTGTCAGCACAGAACCTGACCTGGGGCTCGAACCATTGAACCATGATATAATGACCTGAGCCAAAATTGGATGCTTAACTGACTGAGCCACTCAGGCTCCCCTAAAATTTCCCTTTTTATGAGGACACTGGTCATATTGGATTAGAGCCCACTCAAAGACTTCATTTTAACTAATTACATTTGCTATGACCTTACTTCCAAAATAAGGTACCATTCTGAAGTACTGTGGGTTAGGACTTTAATATATGAATTCTTGGGGGATACAATTCAATCCAAACAGGTGGGAGGCCATTAGAAGGTTTTGAACAGATTAATAGTATAATCTTATTTATGTTTTAAAAAACTTCAGTCTGTTTTGTGGAGAGTAGAATGTAGAGAGGAAGCAGCCATTTCAGTAATCGAGGCAGGAGATGATGGTAGTTGGGCCAGGGAGCTAGAGATGGTGGTAGTGAGTGGTCGACTTCTTGCTACAAGGTAGAGCTGATTTCCTATAAGGTTTCTTGTGGAGTGAGAGGGAGAGATTGTGAGCAGAGGCAAGGAGCGGCTGGAAGCAGGGAGGTACTGTTTACTGAGATAGGCAAGGAATTGGGAGGAGCCAGTTTGGGGGTAACATTAGGAATTTTATTTAGGACTTAAGTTTGTGATGCCTGTTAGGTATTCATGTAGAGATACTGAGTAGGCATTTGGATGTATGAGAGATTCTGGAATCTGGAGTTCAAAGATGAGAAGGGACCAGCAGAGATCATCTGAAAAGAGAGAGTCCGTGAGATAGGAAGAGAACCCATGGTAGGGGGAGGTCTCAGAAGGCATGTAATGAATGTGTTTCAAGATCATATAATTATCCAGTAGGTTGAAGATTGGATTGAGCATTGACTTGGGCAACATGGTGGTCATTGGTGACCTTGACAAGAACAGTTTTGATAGAATGATAGGGATGAAAGCCTGGTTGGAGTGAACTCAATGGGTGGAAAGAGAGTAAAGACTATAAATACAGACAGCTGTTGATTTTATGATTAGTTCTTTGACTAGCTTGCTGAAGATTCCTGTTCACCCCAGAGATGTGGAGTAACTAGAATCCTAAGATGGAAAATGTTCTATATTTTTGTGTTTTTTAGAGAGAGAGAGAGAGAGTATGTGTGTGTGAGTGGAAGAGAGGGGCAGAGGGAGGGAGGGAGAGAGAATCCCAAGCAGGCTCCATGCTCAGTGCAGAGCCTGATGTGGGGCTCGATCCCATAACCCTGAGATCATGGCCTGAGCCGAAATCAAGAGTCAGACTCTCAACTGACTGAGGTACCCAGGTGCCCCGAGATGGAAAAACTTTTGGGAAACCTTTTCTTTGACTGGTTTAGAATGAGGTCAGGTACTTCTCTGACTCTTTCCCCTGTTTTTTTGCAGGGGTCTTTAACTCTGTCCAGTAATGATAACTTCATGCCAAAGTAGATACTGTTTTTCCTCTTTCCCCAATAGTATAGCAATACTGAGTTCTTGAGGGGTGAGTAAGGGAGTATTAGGGTTATAAAGGATTAGTCATGAAGTCCTAAGGGAAGAAATATTTGACCTAAAAGGAAATGTATCCAGGATTCACTCGCTTGAATAAAGAAAATGAAGAAATTAAACATAATTAGCTCTTAGGATAATTTACATCCAAAAACAATTTTAGCCGCATTTCAATTTCCTCCTTCCCATATCTTAAAATCAAGAGTTATGAGCTAAGTATAATTAACAGACTTGAGTTTCATCTCCTCTCATTTCCCAGTCTGCCAAGGTAAGGGAGCAAAAGACCCAGAAGAGCAACCCAAAGAGTAAGTGAAACACAAGGGCTTTGAGTTGGACCCTCTCGTTGGCCCCTGTGTGCTCCGTGCATTTAGAAATGCCTGGAACTGAATGTGTATTAGGGTGTGAGCTCAAACTTTTGGAGAGATGTATAATTTCAGAATCAAAGGAATTTTGGGGCGCCTGGGTGGCTCAGTCATTTGAGCATCCGACTTTGGCTCAGGTCATGATCTCATGGTTTGTGGGTTCGAGCCCCGCGTCGGGCTATGTGCTGACAGCTTGCTCAGAGTCTGGAGCCTGATTCAGATTCTGTGTCTCCTCTCTCTGCGCCTTCCCTGTTCATGCTCTGTCTCACTCTGTCTTTCAATAATAAATAAATGTAAAAAAAAGAAAAAAAAGAATCAAAGGAGTTCTTAACACTTAGTTTTTACAGGGCCGTATGAGGTCTGAAATATTTTTTTTTTGCATAAATGATAGAATGAAGTTGATAATTGATACTCTTCCCATTTTGAGGAGGGCACCTATTCTATTGACTCAGAATTCATCTGACCAAATGTGATTATCTCTGTGAGATTAAAGAGACTTTTTCTTTCAAGGTTTTATTGCCTTCCACCAAGTTCACGTGGTGGCAGGGGTGGGGGGCGGGAAGGAAGTCGAATTAAACAGCACGAGAAGAGCTTTAGATTTAATAAAAGGAAAGCTTTTCCTAATGAGGTTCCTTGAGGCTGGTTCTGGCTTCCCTGCAGGATTTATAAATCCCCCCTCCTAGATGATCAAGGTATGGGAAAGGCAGAGTGATCAGGAGAGATTTAAGGGGGAGTAGAGAGACCATTATGTTGGAAGATAGGAGAAAACATCTGGGCAAATTTAATGCTACTTTAATTTTTTTATTTTTATTTTTTTAACTTTTTCAAAGTTTAGTTTGAGCAAAAGAGACAGAGAGAGAGTGGAGGGGGCGGGGAAGCAGAGAGAGAGGAAGAGAGGGAGGGAGAGAGGGAGGGAGAGAGAGAGAGAGAGAGAGAGAGAGAGAGAGAGAGAAACAAGCAGAATCCACACTGTCAGCCCAGAGCCCAGTGCAGGGCTCGAACTCATGAACCGTGAGATCACAACCTGAGCTGAAACTTAAGAATTGGATGCTTAACCAGCTGAGCCCTGGGCACCCCTTTAATGCTACTTTTAAAGACCTTCAAGCAATCAAACCCAAGCCCACCATCCTGCAGGTTTCCTTCTTCAAGCCCCAGGGGACTACAGTGTTTTACAGTGTCCCCTTGTAGGAGGTAGTGAAGTGGGGCACAGATATACTGCTTTATCCCGATGGAAGTTCTTCATGGACACCCTTTGCCCACAGAGACAAATGATTTCTCAGATTTCTGTCCATTCTGTGCATTATTTTGTTCTTGCAGCTTCCTTCCTCTCTTATCTGAGATTGGTCTCTTAAATTCAGCATTGAAATTTAGGTAGGAAAGAAAGAGGAACATTAGTTGAGTATTGTTTCTATTAAACCTGGTAATGAGTTAACATATTACTGAATATTGTTTTGTATGTTCTCCCCCTGAGGCTGTAAAATATTGTCATTTCCAAGATAAGGAAGAGACCTGGGCAGCAGTTGTCATGTCTTCTGAATTCATACATAATCTAGCCTTATTAACCCTTTGTAGCCCTTCTTCATGCCATTGTAAGTCTACTATGGGGAATTTTAAATAAAGCCAGCTCTGTTAAATATTCATAGAATCGATTTTCACTTGTTTAAATTCTTTGGTGATTTATCTTCAGGGAGTGTTAATACGGCAGTAATTCTGCATCACATTTCTTGCACCAATATTTAATTGATACTATATTTCACAAGGATTATTGCAGGTTTATTGCTGTTGTATTTAGAGTTGTGGTTCTGTGCTAGTAATTCAGAGAAATAGGATCCTTGATTCTGTTGTTTCCATTTTAATTGTGTGCACTTTTGAGCTGACAAGTTTTTTTTTTTAATGTTTTATTTATTTTTGAGAGAGAGACAGAGACAGCATGAGCAGGGGAGGGTCAGAGAGAGAGAGAGAGGGAAACACAGAATCTGAAACAGGCTCCAGGCTCTGAGCTGTCAGCACAGAGCCCGATGTGGGGCTTGAACCCACGAACCATGAGATCGTGACCTGAGCTGAAGTAGGACGCTTAACTGATGGAGCCACCCATGCACCCCCTTTTTAAAAAAATTTTTTTTAATGTTTTATTTATTTTTGAGAGAGAGAGAGAGAGAGTTGAGCTGACAAGTTTGAGAAGGGCTGTTAACTCTTTAACAGACCTGATGGATAAAAATCATTTTGTGGAGTAGACTTGGGGAAGCTTTGCTTGAAGATGTCATTGTATTAATCTATTTTTTCAATGATAGTAGGTAAATTTAATAAATAAATAAATAAATATATATATTTTAACCGACATACTTTATTTTACTTAATGGGTGTTAGTGTTTGCTTCTCTGTTAAGGTCCCTGGGACATCTCCGCCTGTGTGGAATGGCGGCAGTTGTATTGCTTTTTAGGGCAGGTTAATTTATGTTGCTATTTTCTTCCAGAACCTTGAGTAGTTTTTCAGAGCATGGGGACAACAGTATCGCTATCAGTTACTGTGTGATCCTATACACGTCTCTTCAGAACCTTACACACTATGGCACTTAGCAGGTGCTCACTATTGTACTGAACAAATGTCTGTATGAAGAACAACTTTTTGTTTAGTGAGTAAATGGACGTCTCTGCATTAAAATGTGGTGCATGTATGATACACTTGTGGGCCCTGAAGGAAGGAGGGCTGGCCTGTTAATCACAGTCTTCAATAAATATTTGCTTAGTGGATGGAAAGTGGGGAAAAAGGAGGTAGTTTTAGGTGCGTAGAAAGGAAGAGTAAAAATTGCAAAGGCTGGAAAGTATAAGGCAAGGCCAAGGCCTGAATGTGTCATATTGTAGTTAACTCAGGTGGCTAAATATCTGGAAGAAACTTCAGACTAGGAATTAACACACTTTGGTTCTTTGCCACTTACTAAGAATGTGACCTTGGGTGACCCTGAACTTCTGTGCCTTGGTTTTCTCATCTGTTGGGCCTTCCTGGAAGCCTTAGTGTGAGACTTAGATGAGAAGATTCATATGAAAGTGTTTTGCATTTGAAGGGTCATTCATATTAGATGGTGTTAAATGGAGCCTTGATGGGTGATTTATCCATCAAACACTTACTGAGCACCTGCAACGGGCCATGCCCTGTGATAGACAGTAGTGGGTAGAACATAGGCCTCACCTCCTAGGCTTTCATTCTAGTGGGTAAGAAAGGTATTAAGCAAACAATCACTCAAGTGTGTAATTACCAACTGTTACAAGCGCTGTGAACTATAGTGTGCTAGAAGCTCGTTCTTGCCTGGGCCAAGCGTAGAGCACGGTTCTGGGGTTTGAGTTTATCCTGTACTGTGTGGAGTCTTTAAACGTTCTTGCAGGGAGTGACCTAAACCCAACATTGCTTTAGGAAGTTGAATCTAATGGCTACATGTGGAATAGCCTGATGAAGGATTGGGGTCTGGGAGAGCAGTTAGGTGAAGCTACTGTTATCCTATCTGTACTATGACATGTATATGTCTCCTATATTCTTGGAATTGTTTTAGTGTTTAAAGTTGATATTTTCATGTAGAGTTTTCTAGGGTCTTGATGTTTATATGATTTTCATTTGGTATAGTAGTGAACTTCTATTTTTAATTAGATATGAAGTTAACAGATGAAGTTAACAGATATTAGCAGATGCTTATATGGGTTCTCCTGTGTGCCAGAGACACTGTGCTCAGTGCTTTATATATATTATTCCCTGTTAACACTCAACACCCATGTGTGGTGTCAAGACCATATTATCCATCCATATTGTCCTCATTTTACAGATGAGGAAACTAAAACTTGCCCAGGGCTAGACAGCTGGTAAGTGGAACTTGGACCCAGGCCATCTAGTTTCAAGTGTGTGTTCTTAATCACTTCGTTATCATCTTTTCACTTAAAACAAGAATTAATCTAACGTTCTATGAGAGAAGATAAAGTTGCCAGTAAAGCAGTCTTTAAATAACCACTGTGAATCTCTTCCTCTCAATATATTTCCTTCCTGTTTTTTAAAAATAACTTTTTTAAATTATAAAATTAGGAAGAAAACCTATTATAAGGCAAACATTTTTTAAAAGTTATTTTGTGGTTTTGGGCAACCTGGGTGGCTCAGTCACGTAAGTGTCTGACTTCAGTTCAGGTCATGATCTCGCAATTTGTGGGTTTGAGCACCATATCGGGCTCTGTGTTGATAGCTTGGAGCCTGGAGCCTACTTTGGATTCTGTGTCTCCTTGTCTCTCTGCCCCTCCCCCACTCGCACTCTGTCTTTCTTGCAAAAATAAACAAACTTAAAAATGTTTAAAAAAATAAAAATAAAGTTATTTTGTGGTTTTATGCATTTTTGCCAGGAAGAATTATAATAGTTTAGTAGTCTCTGACATTGCTTTGTAGATTACATATCTCCCCATGTTTTCTTTTGTTTCTTAACCAGGATAACTATCAGCCATGTCAGGGAGTGTCCAGATCTGCTCACGGTAGTAGATCTTATGTTTGTCTCCCATCTTACATTGCCTATAAAAGCCCAGTCCAGTGTCAGGTGGATATTTAGTTCTAGCCAGTAGAATCAGCATGGATAGCACTTGAGATGCATACAAAGCTGACTCTCTGAGTTTGCAGATAGGGACCCCAAAATTAAGGTGAGTCACTTCCACAGAGCTGTTGTGATTATGGACAGAGCCGGACTAGAGAGCAGGACCTGGAACATCAACCCAGGGTTCCCTCACAACTTTGCATGTGAAGGGTAGCAGAATATACCACCCTGGTATGTGACTGTAGGACTCAGTCAAAACTCATATTTTGTGCCACTCCAAAATATGCTCCTTTGGTATGTTGATTAATTTGAGCTATAGGCACTTGAAAAACAGCAAATGCTAGGAGAGGCTTTCTCTGAACTCCTCTTCTCTTTAGGCAGATAGCAACTTGGTTGTCATAGATAACCTCCCTGGAGTTTGATCAACCAGGGGAGACTGACTCTTATCACAGGAAAGGAGATTGGAAGTGACACCACACCAAGATAGACTTTGTCACAACTTGTCAAGCCTCTCCTCTGTTCTTCTCAGGGCCCACTCATCTTTCCTAAAAATCCTTTACTCTTCCTTAAGAAGCTTACCCCTCCTTCCCCTTTCTCTGTTAAGATGGCATTTAAGCCTGAATTCTTATCTACCTCTTTGAGTTACTCATTTTCCCCCAGATATCTTTCATGTTAAATAAGTTTACATATTTTTTTAAAAATATTTTTTATTTATTTCTAGGAGAGAGAAAGAGACAGCGTGAGCAGGGGAGGGTCAGAGAGAGAGGGAGATACAGACTCTGAAATTGGCTCCAGGCTTTGAGCTGGCAGTCAGCACAGAGCCCGACATGGGGCTCGAACCCATGAACCGTGAGATCATGACCTAAGTGAAAGTCGGACGCTTAACCGACTAAGCCACCCAGGCGCCCCTAAATGAGTTTACATATTAATAAACTTATGTTTTTCTCTTGTCAATTTGTCTTTTATTACAGGGGTCTCAACCAAGAACTTAGAAAGGTAGAGGAAAGTTATTTTTCTTCCCCTACACATGTTTCCATGCCTTTTTGTTGTTGTCGTCGCATGTTGTTTACGTTCTATTTTATTTGTATAATATAACTGATAGTGAAATTTTGTGTTAATTCTACTAAGTCTCAATTCTGTGATGTCAGGTTAGGCCATACTCTGGCTGTTCGTTCAGAGTGCATTTGTGTTCAAACAAATTCAATTTTAGTGTCAATAAAATCTTTTAAAATTTCCTATAATTTTAATTATGGTCAATCTAGAATGCTTTATTAAATGAGCTCTCCTGTGTTATTTTCCCTCGTCATACTATTCTCCTTTTCATTTGTTTTGTTTATTTTTCCTAACACTAAATTAAAACTTTAATCCTGAGCTATGGGTCAATGTGGATAAGCTGTATAAAGTCAGAATTCAGAATTAAACCCATGGCTTTGGATTAGTTTGGTTTATGGCTCAGAATCACTGACATTTTTTTGCAGTGCTAGGAAGAGAAAATGTTTTGTGGTATCTCCTAGAGGAGTTTTTATATATTGCTTGTCATTCTGCTTTGCTTCTTGACTTTTGGACTCTGCCAGGGAAAAATGACTTTCTGCCTAACTCTGTTGGTCCCCTGAGGGCCCAGCTTTAATTTGGTTAATACTGTTAACTCTCAAAAATACATGCTCTGCTGGAATTGGGTGAAGATATAATCTTGCTAAGTAAGAGACATATGCTTTACAGTTTCACAATTGTTTCATTTTCTTTATTTGGTTGGAATCTCTTTTTGGACTCCTTATGCTTTTTGTGATTGGTGTTCTCACCTACCAGTTGTGTCTCACTAATAGAGCCAGAATCTCTTGAATATTCTGTACAAAATATTTTCTTTACAGTGTAAGCTGTCTTATCCGGGATTATCGTGAGCAGCCACTAGTCAGCCAAAGTGGAGAAATGTAAAAAATGTTAAATTCGTATCTTAAGCATTTTATTTTAAACTCAGACACAGAAATATACAGCTATTTACTAATTTTTATTTTTGTAAACATTTATTTATTTTTTTTGAAAGAGAGAGAGAGACAGCATGAATGGGGGTGGGGGGGGGCAGAGAGAGAGGGAATCCTAGAATCTGAAGCAAGCTCCAGGCTCTGAGCTGTCAGCACAGAGCCTGATGCAGGGCTTGAACCCATGGACTGCCAGATCATGACCTGAGTTGAAGTCAGATGCTTATCCACCTGAGCCACCCAGGTGCCCCAGCCATTTACTAATTTCTAACGGAAACCCAGTAAGTGGTTTCCATGGTTTTGTTTGCACATAGAATTGCACCTGTGATGCATAGTCTACTTGGTTTTTAATTTGAGTTGTTTTAAATTGTTACAAGTATCTTTTAAGATACTTGTGAGCTGAGTGCAAAATCCTGCCAGGTTTTTGTGAGTTGCCTCCCATTCCTTTGCCTCACACCTAAATAATGGCAGTTTTAGTGTTTCACTTTTATTCAGTTATTCCACATTATTCAGGTATTCAACTTCATTTTCATAGAAACATTAATTTTTCTGAACTCATATTTTATGTTTACATAAAATTTACTGTGTGTTTATATGTAGTTAAATTATAAGAACTATTAGTATAAATGGGTTAGGAATTAACACATCTGACCCTAGGGAAAGATATAGCATGATTGATAGGAGTAGATCACTGCTTCCCAACTAACGTGTAGTGGAGATGTAGTATTTTTTATTTTACTGTGGACCTGTACTTTTATAAAATGGAAAAATAAAAGTAAAGACATACAAAACACAAATTTTAATTTTTTTATGTCTTAGAAACAACAGAAATTAAATTATATGTCAGTAAATATAATCAGAACAACTTAATACAGGGAAAACAGGAAAAAATTACATATCTGCATGTTCTTCAGGAGTGTGAGTATGGGCAATTCAAATAACAAATCACTGTTACTCTTTTTTTAAAGAGAGAGAGAGAGAGCACATACATGCCTGCATGAGCAGGGGAGGGGCAGAGAGAGAGGGAGAGAATCTTAAGCAAGCTCTGTGCTCAGTCAGCGCAGAGCATGATGTGGGGCTCAATTTCACAACCCTGAGATCATGACCTGAGCTGAAATCAGAAGTTGGATGCTTAACCAACTGAACCACGTGGGCTGTTACTCTTGTTAATTTGTTATTCTAGTTATAACTGAACAGGTTATGAGTGAAATGGTGATTCCCCATATGTAATACCTCTGTGTATACTTTAAAAAAACTCCATATATGTATCAATATTTAAGGTTTTTTAATTAAGTTTTTAATTTTAATTCCAGTTTAGTTAACATATAGTGTTATATAGTAGTTTCAAGTGTACAATCTAGTGATTCAGTAATTGTATACGTTTCAGTACTCATCATGGTAAGTGTACTCTTAATCCCCTTCACCTATTTCACTCATTCCCCCTCCCACCTCCTCTCTGGTAACCCATCAGTTTGTTCGCGCTAGTTGAGTCTCTTTCTTGATTTTTGTCTTTCTTTGCTCATTTGGTTTGTTCCTTTAATTCTACATATGAGTGAGAAAGCATAGTATTTGTCTTTATCTGTCTGACTTATTTTGCTGAACATTGTACTCTTTAGCTCTATCCATGTGTTATAGATGGCGAGATTTCATTCGTTTTTATGGTTGAATAATATTCTACTGTGTGTGTATATTACTCATCTCTTGATGGACACTTGGGCTGCTTTCATAATTTGGCTTTTGTAAATAATGCTGCTATAAACATAGGGATACATGTATTCCTTTGAATTAGTGTTGTTGTATTCTTTGGGTAAATGCTGAGTAGTGCAATTGCTGGATAATAGGGCAGTTCTATTTTTAACTTTTTGAGGAACCTCCATACTGTTTTCCACAGTGGCTGCACCCGTTTCCCACCAACAGTGCACGAGTCATCCTTTTTGTTTCCTGTGTTTTTTATTTCAGCCATTCTGACAGGTGTGAGGTGGTATCTCATTGTGGTTTTGATTTGCATTTTCCTGATGATTATGATATTGAACATCTTTTCATGTGTCTTTTGGCCACCTGTATGTCTTTTTTTGAGAAATGTCTGTTCATGTCTTCTGCCCATTTAAAAAAATTTTTTTAAAATGTTTACTTTTCTTTTTGAGAGAGAGACAGAACATGAACAGGGAAGGGGCAGAGAGAGGGAGACACAGAATCTGAAGCAGGCTCCAGGCTCTGAGCTGTCAGCATAGAGCAGGACGCGGGACTCAAACTCACGAACTGTGAGATCATGACCTGAGCCGAAGTTGGACACTTAACGGACTGAGCCACCCAGGCGCCCCTCTTCTGACCATTTTTTAGTTGGGTTATTTGTTTTCTGGGTATTGAGTTGCATCAGTTCTTTGTATATTTTGGACACTAATCCTTTATTGGATATGGATATATCATTTGCATATATCTTCTCCTGTTTAGTAGGTTGCCTTTTAACATTGTTGATTGTTTCCTTTGCTGTGCAGAAGCTTTTTATTTTGTTGTAGTCCCAATAGTTTATTTTTTGCTTTTCATTTCTGTTGCCTCAGGAGACATATCTAGAAAGATCTTGCTATGGCAGTAATTTTTTTTTTTTTTAATATTGCACATACTTTTTGCTTGTTAACCTATTTAGGCTGGGTTGGTGGTGGCAGCTTGTCTCAGAGCTAATGTATAATGTATATCTAAATCGTTTATGGTTTTGTTTTAATAACACTCATAGTGAAGGAACTGGTCTTACAAAGAGATGTTGATGAGAATGAAAAAAGACATCATAAAGCAATTTCAGTAAGCTCAAGATCTTCATTTTTTACTTTTCTCCAAAATGAGGCAAGTGTTTCTGCTGTATCAAAATTTAGCTTCAATCTCACCTCACTAGGCAATTCAGACTATTTATCCTTTAAATTTATGGTCAGATTTGAATGATCTTTTGACGGAAAGAAATGATCTCTGGATTTTAATACTTGTACGTATCAAAAAAAAAAATGACAAGGTAACCCTAAACTGTTACCTGTGGTCACCTGGTTCTTCTGTGCTTAATTAGTAGGCAGGTGGTACCAACTAACCTTGCAAGGTCAACACCACCAGAACTGGTCAATGAGACCAGTTCCTTGTTCATGTATTTGAATGTTGCAACCATGCCTAATGGCTACACCTGTTTCTAAATATACACTCTCCATTTCCTGAACAGCTGGTAACCAACAGCTTGCACACTGGCTTTTTGACCACACTTCGGGAAGCCCGGTGCTCAAATAGCGTCCCCTACTAGTTGTGTGCTCAAACATTAGTCATTATTCTCTACAGAGGGCGTGTGATGTCTAGGTTAATTTGGTAAGGTGGTTAAGCAGAGATCAGTAGACAGACCCTCTTTTGCATAAGCATTTTTCCCCCCTGGGGAGAAGGTTCATAGTTTTCATGAGATTCAAACTATCGGATGTATGTGTGATCATATTCGTATGTATTATGCATCTGTTTATCCCATGATTGTAAGGATCATGTTTCATCTGAAGGAGTTCAGGAAATGCTCCCCAAACTATGTTGCTTTATTATATTGATTGTAATAATGTAATTGATCATATTATATTGATTATTTTAAACTGAAGGCCCTTGAAAAACAAATGCAATGAGACACTTTCTCTGAATTCTCCTTATCTACCTAAAAACAGATTCTCCAAAAAGGAACTCTGTTGACATAAATTCCCTCCCTGGGAGTTTTCAGCCAGTAAAAATGGACCCTTATCAAACACCATACCCAGACAGATTTTATAAGAAACTCTCATATCTTCCATCTGTTCTCCTAAGGACCTGTTGGTCTTTTCCTAAAAAACCATTGACTCTCCCCCAGAGGCCTATATGCCCCCTTCCCTTTCCTGTATTAAGAAGATGGTATACAAGCTTTCAAGTCTCACTGCTTTTTGGGCATCATTTCCCCTGTGTGATATCCCCCTGCATATAATATTAAAAATTAAGAAATTTTTATACTTTTCCCCCTGTTAATTTGCCTGTTGTCAGTTCATTTCATAGACTCAGGTATCTAATCTAGGAGGTAGAAGGAAAGTCTTTCCTCCCAACACATCCGCCTTTGAATTATCCACTGGGCTTTGCATGTATCTGCTGGGTATTGCTTTATATAACACGTATATCTGGAATGTAGCCCTTCTAGTGGAGATATTTTCTAGAGCCAAATTCTTTAAAGTGTAGTTTTCCTCCAAAACAACACACTCTTAAATTCTCTTTTCTTCCTGGTCAGTAGGAATCTGCCTACATATGTCCTAAGAAATCTCAGTATTTGGGCCCTGTTTCCTTCTCCTGAGTGTATTGCCTGGGCCCAAGAGGATTTAGTTTCTGTTACAGTGAAACATAACTTGAAAAAATGACCAATGTGGGTGTTTTAATCCTTCATTTTTATATTTTAAGTAAATAACAGTTTTAAATGATTTTAAATCCCCCTATGAACAAGGACTATTTGGGATAGCTGTGATTTATCCTGCTTTTATTAGTTCATTTTTGAGATAGAAGCATGGTTTTCAGGTTTTTAAAGCAAATAAAATTTTGGCCATAGTTCAAACTCATTTTCGTGAAAGTTTATTAGTACAGTCTTTGGTGTTTGAGCAGTTGTCATTGGAGTGGTAATAACCAGGATTTTTAAAAAAACGTTTATTTGGGGCGCCTGGGTGGCTTAGTCGGTTAAGCGTCCGACTTTCGCTTGGGTCATGATCTCGCCGTTCGTGGGTTCGAGCCCCGCGTCGGGCTCTGTGCTGACTGCCAGCTCAGAGCCTGGAGCCTGTTTCAGTCTGTGACTCCCTCTCTCTCTGACCCTCCCCTGCTCACGCTGCCTCTCTCTCTCTCCTAGAAATAAATAAAACATTAAAAAAAAAAAACAAAAAAAAAACGTTTATTTATTTTTAAGAGAGAGAAACAGACTGAGTGCGAGCGGGGGAGGGCAGAGAGAGAGGGAGACACAGACTCTGAAGCAGGCTCCAGGCTCTGAGCTGTCAGCACAGAGCCTGACTGAGGGGCTCAAGCCCACAAACTGTGAGATCAATACCTGAGCCAAAGTCAGATGCTTAACTGACTGAGCCACCCAGGCGCCCTGGTAATAACCAGGATTTTGAATGAGAAGATGATGGTGAAGGCTACAGGTAGAAGTGAAAATGTACTGATGAGTGTAGATTTATCTCAGAGCGAAAAAAATGTAGTGTGTTAATTTTAGAAGCAGTTACTTTCTTGATGTCGTACCTTGCAATTTGAAGTTTTCATTATCCTAAAATAATCTGATGTGCCAGTCAAAAAGTATTATTGAGAAAATGACAATTTGGTGTCTTTTGCTAGATTTCCTCCTCCCACCTCCCCTCATCCAATCAGGTGAAAGAAACAGCAGTGGTAAATTTCAAGCATATTTAGAGTACTGTCATTTTTATGTGACTTTAATAGCTGTCATTTCCTGAGTGCTTAGTCTGACATATTTTATTTCATTCCATCCTTCAGATAAGCTGAGGACTTGAGGGGCGCCTGGGTGGCTCAGTCGGTTAAGCGTCCGACTTCAGCTCAGGTCATGATCTCACGGTTCGTGGGTTCCAGCCCCGCGTCGGGCTCTGTGCTGACAGCTAGCTCAGAGCCTGAAGCCTGCTTCTGATTCTGTGTCTCCCTCTCTCTCTGCCCCTCCCCTGATCATGCTGTCTCTATCTCTCTCTCAAAATAAATAAAACATTAAAAAAAAAAAATAATCTGAGGACTTGAACAGGACCACACACCTCAGTGTCTAGAGTGTGGAGTATCATGCCAGGCATTGGGATGTATTAAGCTTGCAGGCCAGCCTTAGTTCCTGTGTTCTTGCATGCATCCCATCTAATGGGGACGACCAAGAGCCTTACAAATACATAATTAGAAATGATGGTGGGTTCTATGCAGAGAAATTTATAGGGCACTATGAGAATATAAAACAAGGTGCTCATCTAGTCCCCAGAGTTGGTCAGGGAAGGTGTTCCTAAATATGAGATATTGAAGCTGAAACCTGAGTAAATAGTGATGCGTGTAAGTTAGCTAAGCTGGAGTGTGTGTGTAGGTGGGGAGGGGAGGGGAAGACATTCCAGACAGAGAGTGTAGTTTGCAGTAAGCCTTTGACGAGATGATCAAGGCTGACTCAGGGACTGAAGTGTATAAGAGGGAGGGACACTAATGAGAGGCTGGAGCAGCGAGCAGGGCAGGACACCAGGCCACAGTGAGGATTTTGGTCTTTATTTTAAATGCAGTGCTATTTAAGAGTTTTAGGTTGGGGAAAGGCATGGATAGATACGTGTTTTGTAAGGACCATTCTGGGTCACTGTGGACATAGGTCTTCATGGAGTCTTCTTACAAGGCCACTCTGTCTGCTAAACCTTTGCCGAGTGGTGTACGAGGTTGGCTTTTGCCCCTTGGCTATTTCGTCCCCCACAATCCTGTTTATTTTAGCAAGTTTCAAGATTTGCTGTTGCCACCTTTTCCTGCTTTATAAGGTGACTGTACCTAGAGTACATTCCTTTCGTTGGAGCCGCCTGTTAGCTTTGCAAGAACCTGTAGAACAATAACAATCTGTGGGTGTCACAGGCTTGCAGAATTCCCCTTGGGCAAGTCCTCCTGGGTAAATAGCTCTTTACCACACAGTTCTGGGTCTGGCTCTCCATTTTGATAACCTGGGAAAGCAGTTCTTTTCTCAGTATACCCACCAAGTGATTGAGCTTGAGGGGTTGGGTTCTTGCCAAGGTCTTGTTAACCCAAATCACAAGAGGTTCATGTAAACTAAAATGTATGATGATTAATCAGAGTGAAGGCGGGAGCTAGCGCTAGACACGCGTTCCGAAGGGAAACCTACATGGGAAGCCAGGTGAGAACCTGACATAACAAGTTGGTTAGATCTCTATAAGGGCCATCTCTGCAGAGGGGACTGGACACTCTAATCCACTGATGTCTGTAGACATTGTATAGGTTCTTGCTGTTGGGGTTTCCTTTTTATTGGTCTCTACCTTTTCTTGTCTCTTACAAAATTTTTATTATTCATAATTTTTTATTTGAAATAACTTCAGGCTTTCAAAAAAGTGGCAAAAATAATACCAAGAATTCCCTTACATTCTTCTCCCAGGTTTTCTAAATGTTAATATCATACATCATCACTGTATAGTGACCCAAACCAGGAAACACACATCAATTTAATGCTATCATCTGGAGACCTTATTCAAATTTTGCCATTTAATGTCTCATTAAGGTTCTTTTTCTGGTCTAGGATTCAATCCAGGATAATAATTTGTGTTGTCGTAGTGCCTTAACCTGTTAACCTTAATAATAAGTTATTTTATCAGTAAAAATGGCTTTATTTGGGAACAGCAGAGAATTGTGATCTGGGACAAGAAAGCTATGGCAAGAGGCAAGTCCGGAGGACAAAGAAGATAAATGTTCTTTTATAGAGGAAGGTTGGAGGGGAGATTTGGGAAGGGCTGTTATAGACAAAAAGTCTATTGGAGCAAACTGGGAGCTAGAAATATAGTGAGTTCTCATTGGCTGGGTTGTTGCCAGTGGGAAAGAATCTCTCTCCCTCCTGTTGGGATAGTGAAGTAGAAGCTAAAGTAGTATTGACTTACAAGATATGTCTCTTCCTTTTGGGGTTGCAATTAAAAACCAATGTGGGGCCTGAGAGAGCCCCTTCTTCCCATCTACCCACTCCATTTAAAAAAAAATATTTACTTATTTTTGAGAGAGAGAGTGAACGAGCGAGTTCAAGTGGGGAAGCAAGAGAGGGAGACACAGAATCTGAAGTAGGCTCCAGGATCTGAGCTATCAGAACAGAGCCTGATGCAGGGCTCGAACCCACAAACTGTGAGATCATGACCTGAGCCGAAGTTGGACACTAAACCAACTGAGCCACCCAGGTGCCCCTCCCCCGACTCCATTTTAAATGAGGTTTCCTTTGATTAGCTTTCATACTTCTGAATATGGGACAGTCTTACCTATCTTTAATAACTTTGACACTCCTGAAGAGTACTGGCCAGTTATTTTGTAAAATGCCCCTCCATTTGGGGAGGTTCTTCCTCCATGACTGAATAAAGGTTATCCATTTTTGTTCTGAGTATTATGGAAGTGATGTTGTGTGCTTCTCAGGTCAGTCTTCTATGTTTTTAATCATAATGTGATTTACTTGTTCTATGTTTATTTATTTTGAGAGTGTGTGGGGGAGAGAGAGAGAATGAGTAGGGGAGGGGCAGAGAGAGAGGGAGAGAGAATCCCAAGGAGGCCCTGCACCATCAGCACAGAGCCCAATGTGGGGCTCCAACTCACCAACTGTGAGATCACGATCTGAGAAACCAAGAGTCGGATGCTTAACCGGCTGAGGTACCCAGGAGCCCCAAGTAGGCTCACGTTTCTTAAACTTGAGGTAATGTTGATCTTTGAGACATTGTCTGGGGCATCACAGGTTGAGAAACACTGGAATTAAATGCTCTCATTTTAAGTAATCTCGGTACCAACATGCCTCTAAATGCAAGTGTAGGAATGAAATTATTTGGCTGTAAGAAGGTTGGTATCTGGATGGCCTAGGATATGCTTATAATATTGTAGATTAATTTAAATATTCATCATATAAATAGAAGAGGAAATAGGAAGTTTCTAAATCTCAGACTCCTGGAGAAGGTATTCCTGGACCTCACGGTCATGGAAACTTTGGTAGGGCTGTGGTTTTACCCTTCCTAATTGCCTCACCCACTAAAGATTGTACTATCTTGTTAAGGGATTTGGGAGTTCCCTGGCCTTGAGCTGATTATTTAGAGTGGGACCCCCACCCCACACACCATTGCCTACTCATCTCATCTATCATACGTGGACTTTTAGCTTAGAGTAACCTTACCTTGTTGTAGGATTGTTTTAGAATAACAAAACTAGTCAACATTTTTCCCTTCCTTCCTTCCTTCCTTCCTTCCTTCCTTCCTTCCTTCCTTCCTTCCTTTCTTTCTTTCTTTTTAAGTTTATTCATTTAGTTTGAGAGAGAGAGAGAGAGAGAAGAGAGCATATGCATGTACAGGCAGGAGAGAGAGAATCCCAGTCAGGTTCTGCACTGTCAGCGCAGAGCCAGATTTGGGGTTTGAACTCACAAACCCTGTGTTCATGACCTTAAGCGAGATCAAGAGTCAGATACTTGACTGACTGAGCCACCAGGTACCCCTAGTCAACATATCTCTTAAAGTTCATTCTTTATTCTTTTCTAATTCCTCCAATTTATAGTTTTTAACTTTATTTTTTAAAAAATAAAACCTACAGTACTATTTTTCTTCCCCTCCGCCATTCAATTTGGCTTTTCATCCTGGTAAAATACTGTAAAAATAAATCAGCTAAATTTCAGCATAAATACAGTGAAAGCCAGCAGTTGGAATGATTGCAGTTTGGAAAATGTTAGATAGAGGCACTTTAAAAGAAAGATCCCACCCTGTCACAGGCTGCTACTTTGAAATAACTCATGTTTCTTTCCCACCTCTAAATTGTCATTTTTCCAGTTCTTCTTTTTGGAACCTTCAGTATGCAAAGCTTTGACAACAGTATAGGAGAATGAAATCACTACCCACTATGTGTGACATTTGCGTGAAGATAATTCATTTGGCTCAAAATTGGCAGTGGCTGAAATGCGTGAAACAATGAAATGTTTGCACGGGTTCATTGTTTAAAGGAAGGAAATCCATCAAGGTGGCCTTTTAATTGCAGGGCTGTAAAAGGCTTTTATCTGATTATATATCTTTAAATGGATATTTTCTTCCTCAGTTTCATGTAGGGTTTTGTGTAATAATTGGATTCTCAGTACTGCACTGTATCTTCCATGTTTGTTCTTTTTCTCACTTTACTTTGGGCTGATAGTTTCCTGTATCAGGTAGAATAGTTTTAATGCAAAGGATATCTATTGATTCACCTTACTAGAAAGTAGAGATTAAGCATCAGGCTTAGGTATGATTTGATCAAGGCTGTGGTCAGCTTCTCAGACCATTAGGCCAGTGCTTCTCAAGCTATTGGGAAAAAAGGAACTTAAAAAAATATTTTTAAACCAATACAGACCCATATTTTTATAAAATACAATAAAAAGAAATTACAGAAAAGTGAAATTTAAAAGGACAAATATAAGCCCTAGATTTTAATTATTAAGTTCAACAGATATAAATTTATTGTCAAATTACTGTCAATGTTTGTAAACCTGCTTATTTTCAGTTTCTGTCCTGACCTTTTTATAGACTGTTATAGGCTACTGGGAAGCTCTGATTTGCTGCTGGCCTCTTCTGCCAGCTTATTTTTCAGTGTGGTTCACCTCAGGATGGCAAAATGGCTGCCAGTAGCTTCCAGAATGATGTGTATCTTTGTTCACATCTAGAGTAAGAGTTTTCTCAACTGTTGTTCAAAAGGGTTGAGGGACGTACTGGTTGGACTAACTCAAAGCCCATCACTGTGATCAGGGGAATTCCATTGACCTCTTGTTTATATTATTTGTCCATTTTTGAACCACTAAATGTTAGAAGAATATAAAACATAGGGATGTGGGCCAGTCTCACCTGGACCATGTGTCACCTAGACCATACACATGGAGGGGTGGAATGCTACACTGACTGCTGTTTTATGTTAATAAAAACATCAATATGGGGCACCTGGGTGGCTCAGTTGGTTAAGTGTCTGACCTTGGCTCAGGTCACGATCTCACGGTTTGTGGATTCGAGCCGCGTGTTGGGCTCTGGGCTGTCATTTAATGAGCCTGAGCTGATTTACAGCTTTACATTTAATCTAAAAAATAGGTATTTGGCCTTTGTCTTGGGTTCCTGGCATGGAGCTCCTAAGAACCCTTGGAATCTCTCCTGAGTCAGGAGTGTCTTTTCTATGTTTATGAGATGACTCCTGGATAGAGGGTGAGAGTTCTGCTAGATAGTTTCAGGCTAGGAGTTGGTCACCAGAATGACCAAGCAATGATAGACGATTGGAACATTCAGCCCTACTCTGGACTCTGGGACAGAGGCGAGGGACTGGAGACTGAGTTCAGTCACCAACGGCCAATGATTTACTCCACCGGGCTGCATAAACCTCCCTGAAACTGCATCTAGAGAGTGTCCAGATTGGTAAGCACATAACGGTGCTGGGCAGGTGATGTGTCCAGAGAGGGCATAGAAACTCTGCGTCCCCCTCCCCCCCATACCTTGCCCTATGCAGCTCTTCCATTTGGTTGTTCCTGAATTGTATCCTTTATGATAAACCATGGGATGTAAATAAAGTGTTTTCCTGAGTTCTGTGAGCTGTTCTAGTAAAGCTGAGCAGTAGAAATTGTAGGAATCCCTGTATTTATAGCCAAGCCTGACAAGCAGGTCACCGGGGGACCTGGCCCTTGTGCCTGGCATCTGAAGTGAGTACAGTGTTGTAGGGCTGAGCCCTTATGCCTGTGGAGGCTGATGCTCCCTTCTGGGTTGTTCGTGTCAGAATCAAATTGAATTGGAGGACAACCAGCCCTTTGGAGGACCAGAGAATGAGATGTGGTCCTAACCGCATTCCCTGAGAGATGAGTAGGTACTAATAGGACCCTAGTGTTCATTGAGGAGACGGTGAGTGGCTTATTAAGCAGCTAAAAGTTGCACACCTAAAGATATTTGGATTTGAAATCTCAAACCGCCTTCCTCCACATGGGTGTGTTGTAGACTTCTCGAATGGTCCAATGAAATAGAAAACAATTGGTATTTTTGTGAGGGAAGTGTTAGAACTTGAATGGTTTAAGGGAAATGGTTTATGTCTCTGATGGTAAAGCTTTCTTTAAAACATTTTGCCTTTTAAAAATGTTTATTTTTGAGAGATAAAGAGAGAACAAGCAGGAGAGGGGCAGAGAGAGAGGGAGACAACAGACAGAATCCCAAGCAGGCTCCAGGCTCTGTGCTGTCAGTGAAGAGCCCCATATGGGGCTCAAACTCATAAACAGCAAGATCATGACCTGACGCTTAACCAACTGAGCCACCCAGGCGGGCTGTCCCCACTCCCACTTTAAACTTTTAAACTTTTTTAAGATGGTGAAGCTTTCTGCAGAGGGGGCTAACAGGAAAAGGTACCCACTTAAAATCCTTTGTAAAATAAGACTTAAAAATGAAAATTTTAAGAATTATTTCCAGAGGGTGGATAGTATGTGAACCTTGATATGTACTTAAACACCCCAATGTAAGCTGTCCTTTAAAAAATAACCATGTTTTTAGGGGTCACTTAGGAATATCCCTGACTGAATCAACTTATAAGTTACAACTTCCTGCTGGTTCTGAAAACATCTAGAATTTACTCTATGTGCTTCTGTTAAATCTAGTGTGATACAGGATTTGAAATCCAAGGATACAATAGATGTTTTTGTTATTTGAAGGTTAGCATTCAAGGAGAGGTGATATTGTGCCACTTTTTTAGGCCCTGTATAAGCAGGTTTTGTTTTTTTTTTAAGGGATTTATCGTCAAAGAAAGTATCTATTAAAAACTTAATTGGGTTTGTGCTGTCTGGTACAAACAGAAACTGTTATGTTCTCTTAATTAGATAAAAGAAAATTATGTGCCTTGAGATCTTCTCTAAATCAAAAGAGACTTCTCTTGTGCCCTATGTCACTGTGTTAAAAATCTATAGTTCTAAAGTACTGATTATAATTTGTGTGTGCATTTAAAATGGGTTGTGAATTCAGAGATTGAATTTGTAACTTAAACACTTGCTTACATTTTATCCCTGGATAAACATCAAGCCTTCTAGGAATCACCTTTTCTTTACAATGATCTTTCTTCCTTCTGCAAGTCTTGTTGCTGAAACATTAGAGAATGTTTTATATTTGGTGTGGATTTTAGTACACAGCTGTGGCAGTATGTTACTTGAGGTACTGTAGAAATATTTTTTCTTCAAGAAAATTGGTTCCTTTCTTTCAAAGCTGCAAATCAGCATTTCTTATCTTCTACTCTTCCTGTCTTCTGGCCCCAAGTATTCAGTTGATAGATCATGTTACTTCCTTTTCTCTTTGGTTATTCCCATTGGCACAGTTCAGGGCCCCCAGTAACTGGATTATTGAAACCCACCTCTAATACATTCTCAGTGGTATTGTTAATGTTCTGTTATACAGATCAAGTGCTAATCCACTATTCAAACCTGCTTGATGATTCTCAGACCCTCAGTATATATTTCAGGATTTTTTATTACCGAATTCTTTTCTCGTAAGATATTTTACCCACCAGTACAGCTGTCAATTTAAAATATGTCAGAGACATTCCCATCTTGCTAACATTACCCAAGCTACCTCTGTGTTCTCTTGCCCTTTGCTTCCTATGGGCCCAAACCAGATTTTTCACAGTCTAGTTTAGGTCCCACCTCATCCTTGAAATTCGTCAATAGCCTTTTCAGGTAGTTCTCATCTGGTGTTTATCACTCACGTTGGATTGTGTGTCTTCCCAGAGATAAGGAACCTGTCTTATTAACTTTGGTATTCCAATAGCCTTGCTCTTATTGACATTCCGTAGATACTTGTTGAATTGAATCAACAAGGGATGCCTGGGTGACCCAATTGGTTAAGCATTCGACTCTTGATTTCCGCTTAGATCATGATCTCACGGTTTGTGAGATTGAGCCCCAAGGAGAGCTTTGTGTTAACAGTTCTGGCCGGACATGCTTGGAATTCTCTCTCTCTCCCTCTCTCTCTCTGCCCCTCCACTGCACACATGCTTTCTCTCTCAAAATAAATAAATAAGCTTAAAAAAAAGAGAATTGAATCAACAATTAAATGGAATTTAGTCTTTTAAAACAGATGCAGGAGAGAGGAAAAGAGGAGAGACAGAATATGCACATGGGTGAGTTCAGGCATACTAACTTTATGTAATGTACAGGGCAGAGCATTGTGGGAGATCAGAAGAAAACTGCAAAATCCAGACTATGGGAGGGGCGGCTGGGTGGCTCACTTGGTTTAGTGTCCAACTTCTACTCAGGTCATGATCTCAGGGCTTGTGAGTTTGAGCCCTACCTTGGCTGGAGCCTGCTTTGGATTCTGTGTCTCCCTCTCTCTCTGCCCCTCCCCCTTCCCTTCCTCTCTCTCTCTCTTCCTCTCCCTCTCTCTCAAAAATAAACAGACATTAAAAAAATTAAAAAAAAATCCAGACTATCAGAAACCCTATAGGACAATTGACTTGGTTTCTTCAGTGAATAGATTGTTGGAATACAGAGAGACAGAGATGAGTAGAACACCTAAAGATTAAGAAATTAATAAACTCAATTGCATCGTGTAGACTTTATATGGATTTTGATTCAAACAAACTGTAAAGAACACAAGACAATTGGGGAAATTTGAGCGCTGATTGATTGAATAACTGATGTTAAGAAATTATTAATTTTGATAGGTGTGATAAAACTAGTGTGTTTCTGCTCTAAAGTATCTTTATTTTTAAGAGATACATACTGAAATATCTGAAGACAAAAGGCTGTGATACCTGGGATTTACCTCCACACAACCTAGAGTTGGTGGCTGGTGATGGAGGGAAAACAAGACTGGCTCTGATTGGTAATTGTTGAAGCTGGCAGGTGGCTGTGTGTGGATTCATTCATTCTTTCTTAGCATTTATTCTTTCACATTCTTTAGCATTTATTCATTTTTGAGAGACAGCGAGAGTGTGTGAGTTGGGGAGGGCCAGAGAGAGAGAGGGAGACACAGAATCTGAAGCAGGCTCCAGGCTCTGAGCTGTCAGCACAGAGCCTGATGCGGGGCTTGAACTCATGAACTGTGAGATCATGACCTGAACCAAAGTTGGACACTTAACTGACTGAGCCACCCAGGGCCCCCAATTCTTTCTAGGTTAAAAAAAAAAACCTTTTTTTAAGTTGATGTATGGTTGATATTTTAAGTTTTTAATTATTTTAAGTTTATTTATTTATTGGGGGGGAGGGCACGACACAGAATCTGAAGCAGGCTCCAGGCTCTGAGCTGTCAGCACAGAGCCTGATGTGGGGCTTGAACTCATGAACTGTGAGATCATGACCTGAACCAAAGTCGGACACTTAACTGACTGAGCCACCCAGGGCCCCCAATTCTTTCTAGGTTAAAAAAAAAACACCTTTTTTTAAATTGATGTATGGTTGATATTTTAAGTTTTAATTATTTTAAGTTTATTTATTTATTTTGGGGGGGGCAGAGAGAGGGAAAGGGAATCCCAAACAGGTTCCACACTATCAGCACAGAGCCTGATGCAGGGCTGGAATTTATGAACCTCGAGTTCATGATCTGAGCCGAAATCAAGAGTTGAATGTCCAATTGATAGCCACTCAGGTGCCCCTGTTTTTGTTTCTTAATTGAAATATCTTTGATACTTTCTATGTTTTTATGTGTTTGAAAGTTTCTGTAATAAAAGATACAGAATAAAATAAGGGCTAAGACATGGGTCTTGTTTTAAAGGATTTGAAAAAACATGAAACTGGGGCCTGAGAGGTTCTGATTCTAGCCCTGGCCCTAGAATGACCTGAATGACTTGGAGTTGCCCTTTTAACATTTCTGGGTTCCACAGACTCTATCGAGTGAGTTCACTGGATGGCATCCTCCTTGTTAATGGTTATAAGAAATGCTTCACTTCTGAAAGAGAGATGAGGTGTGCTCTCAAAGAGAAAGATTCTAGAATCAAGGAGCCATGTCCGTGAAGGACTTGGTTTCATTCAAGCTGTGTGTTTGTCAGATCCAAGTTCCAAACTCATCACCTCTTTTTCCCCAGGGAAACTGACAGCATTCTATAATGTAGATTGTCAGTTTGAGTTGATAGGATTTCAGCCATAGAGCAAAGAGGTGTCATATAATTAGCTGGGTTGTCTTATCCCTGAGTTATTTCTGTGTGTCTGGTGGTTAGGAGATCAGGCTCTGGAGGCCAGGTTCAAATCTCGGCTTAAGTACAAGCTGGATCACCTACCTTCCTTTAAGGGCTGTGGTGAGGATTAAGTCAGCTAATACATGTGTGGCACATAGTAATGGTTCAGTAAATGATAGATATCGTTTTTATGAGATCCATTAGTCTTGTTTGTGTTTTGGATTTCTTAACAAGCTTGTTGAGCTTTAAGCACCTTTGTCATCTTCAGTTTCTTCCTCCTCCCCTCCCTCTTTGGGTTAGAAGCACATTGGAGAGCTCACTGTAGTCCTCACCTTTGGTGAGAGTGACACCAAGGTAATCTGGGAAAGGAGTTAGGGACCAGAATTTGCCTCTGAGAGATCATCCTGTGTGCCCTTCACTTGGATGCTGATACTGATGGTCTGGTTGCTGGGTCATTTATTTGCCTGTGGTGGCATGGCCAGGGCATTGGTGGGGCCACATCTAAATCCCATGTCCTGACTGCTGGTTATTTCTGCAGCCGTGTTCAGCTTCCTGAAGTCTCCTTTGGCATCCTTATTGCTGACCAGGATGCAGTGTGGAGAGAAAAATTCTCTGTTTGCTGTATCTGGTATTAAAAAATTTATCCCCTCTGTTGAGAAGGAATGTCTAGTAATGCTCTAGCATTTGTAGGGAGGGGAAGTGGGAGGAAGCGTGGTATTCCTCACATTCTGACTAATCACTTAGGCAGTGGGGCTCTGTCATTTCCTTTCTATGGTTTGGTGACCTCAGCCCGCCTCCTCCGGGTCTAGGCCGGCAGCACCTGTGACCACCCACCCTTCCTTACAGCCAGCTTGCCTTGGGTCCTGGGTCTTTGTCTTACAGTTGTCTGAATCACTTCCTTGTTTCTCATCCTTGATGTTTCCCAGTAAGTCGCATTGTTTCTCCTTAAGCCTATTGTTTTTCTCCTTAATGTTATTTCTTGATTGCCTTCATTTTCTTTTGATGCTTCTTTTTATTTTCCATTCATTAAGCTGAAAATAGGTTTATAAAATTCTGCTGTTTATTCCAAGAATGAGTTCCCAGTTTATAGATTATCTGCATCCCTTTGCTTTTTCTTCAACTTTCAAGCACTTTGTGACTCCTGCGAATTTCCTAATAAGGGGGAAGGTAATAGCTTTATGACACTTGACAGATGACATAGTGATTTTTATAGACAAAATAATGTACTAGACATAAGAGTTGAAAAGGCTAGATTTTATCCTGGGTTTTAACTTCCATTCTGAAACCAAGTTTTCAGACAAGTTTTTTTAACCTTTTCCTATTTCTGTTTTCTCATCTGAAAAATGGGAATCCCTAGGGTTTGTTGGAAGATGATGGGTTCTTGGCATTAAGTTCAGTAAGTCCTGGCTCATGTAACTGTGGATATTGTGAACTTAGGTTCGTAGTAACCTTTTTGAGGTATATTGGACAACTACCCCCATTTTTATCTAGCTTCATTACTTTTTTTCTTCTTTTTTTCCCCATCTATTTCTTTCCTTTTGCCTATAAAGAAAAAAGAAAGCTTTAAAGCTAACAGTTCAGTTGTACAAATGTGGCTTTAAGGCTTGATGTTTGAGATTTGCCCTAAAATCTTTCGCTGGAAGAGAAGGCAAAGGGCGAGTGGAAGACTCCTTCTTGCATCTTTTAAATTCAACTTATTCCTGGTTCAGTGCGACCCAGAGAGACTAGGGGTGGGGTTGTCCCTGATTTAGAACTGTGGCCAGGCTTCCTGAGCGCAGGTGATAGGCCTGGAGGTGGGCTGGTGCAGGGGGCACACACACCTGGGGTGGGATATTGGCTCCGCTACAGAACCTGTCTGCTCCTCAGGTCCCTCCTTTGTACAGTAGCTGCTACAAGGCGATCGTGAGGAATAGGACATATACGTAAAGGGCCTGACATGCTGTGTAGATCCTTAGCCAATGTTAGTTCCTTTTCTAGTTTCAAATATGTTTCTGATTTGTGTAATGGGAACTGATATGGAAATGTTGGGGTTCAGAGCGAATGGCCAAGAAAGAATTCTTCAGACATCTTTGGTGCAAAAAAGTAGTTTCATGAGAGCACGGATAGGACCCATGGACAGAAAGAGCTGCACTGGGATTGTGACAGGTGACTGATTATATACTCTCAGGTTGGGGGTGGTTAGGGATAGCATAAGTCTCTAAGAATTTTGGAAGCAAGGTTTTGAGGATCTGGAGGGGCCTAGCTGCTGTTAGGAAAAGGTCATATAGTCCTGTCTAGTACAACTTCGGTCAGAAGACCCTTCAGATATGTATCAGTGGGGTCATATGCTTGGAGGAGGATTGCTAACCTATATCTTGGCGGGGGTGGGGGGTGGGCAGAGATAATGGAAGTTTCCGAAGGAATTTTTATGTGTTAAAGCAGACTCACAGGATCCTGGGGGGCTGTGATAATGTTAAGCTAAGACTGCCTTTTGCCCCTCAGCAAAGTGTCCGCATCGAGGCAGCTGAGCTCCCAGAGGAAGGGCACTCTGCATATTTCAAGGACTTGTCAGTGGGCTATAGGCCATAAGGCAATTTATTTCTTCTTTTGCCTTTGTTTCCCACGTCAGGAGCCTCCTGCTAAAGGAATTTCAGGCAGCAGCCAACAGGTCCCAGAGACATTTTTGTGGGCAGTGGTGCTCTTGAAACATCCCCAGCTACCCCCACCCTGCCAAGACAGGCTGGTCTTGTAGCGCTGGGACTTGCTTTCCGCCAGTGTTTCTCACTCCCAGGTGGGCATTAGAGCGACACTGCTTTGTCAGAATATGATTCTGGGCTCCAGACCAGACCCACTGCCCACACATGCACCTTCGGGAAAAGCTTTCCAGGTGCTCCTGATGCTGCTCTGGCTTAGAGCAGCTGCTTTGGACAAACTAGAGCGACTTTCTGGTTTGTCTAAAATATGATTCAGTCTAAAGCACTCTAGTTGGATGTCGCTTTCTGAGGGTACAGCAGTTCTTTTCTGAGAGGAGCGTGTGCTCCTGTACACTTGGCCTTGTTAATTGGGTGTAACGCTTTCATAGTGACGGTAATAGCTCACCCAGGTGCGTTGCGTGTATTAATGCATTCAGTTCTTGCTGCAGCCCTACGGTTTAGGTACTGTCTTTATGTGCCTTCGGCATGACATATCCAGAGTCACACAGGTAGGCTGGGAGGGGACCTGGCTCAGGAGTCAGTGCCCTTGTCCCTCATGTTATCCATCTGTCTTAATCACAGATGGGACTACTTTGGAAAAGGCTGTGGAACATGCAGCTGTTCCCCAAGGGTTGTGGAAATTTGGTTAAGAACCGATAGCCTCTTGGGTCGCCTGGGTGGCTCAGTCGGTTAAGCGTCCTACTTCGGCTCAGGTCATGATCACATGGTTTGTAGGTTCCAAACCCGCGTCAGGCTCTGTGCTGACAGCTAGCTCAGAGCCTGGAGCCTGCTTCCAAGTCTGTGTCTCCCTCTCTCTCTGACCCTCCCCTGTTCACGTTGTTTCTCTCTCTCAGAAAAAAAAAAAAAAAAAGAACCGGTAGCCTCTTCTCCACTGACTTTGTACTGTTTCTTGGCATATCCTGGCCGGGTCCAGATGTCAGGAGGAACCCTACATCAGAGCGGTTGTGTGCGCGAGCAGGTGGTAAGGGCAGGGGTAGAGCACATTTGCAAGCCCGCCTCTCCTATTTACTCCTTCCACTCTCCCGCTTATTACTGAGGTGTGTGGGATTGGCTCGCTCCGAGGGTGACAATTTGGGAGTCACTTCTTTGGCTTCCTTCACTGTAGCGAAAATGGTAGACTAATTGCTCTTTGAAGGTGAACTTCTCTTTGAGAGAGCCTGAGAATGACTTGCATTTCATCTGTATTCAGGAGAGGACAGAACCCAGTTCCCAAGGGCCTGGTGCTGAATAGTCGTTTGAGGAGGGCTTCATGTGGGTGCTCTCTGCAGCCTGGAACAGGCTATAAAATAGTCTGGGGGTACTTGCTGTAGGCTGGCCTGCCCAGACAGAACATTGTGGGGCACTCAGGCAAATGTAGCCAGTGTGAAATAACAATTAGAACAGCCACTTGCTATGTGCCAGGCACTGTGCTGGGTCCTTTAGGACACTTTTATCCTGGTGGATGTCATGGTTCCCATTTTATGGAGGAAGAAACGAACTCAGAAAGTTAAATCATGAGTCTTATGGTCACACAGATAAGTGATGCAGTCAGGATTTGAACACATTTCTCTCAGACTCCAAATCCTGAGATTACTTTCTGTAATACTTCACCCCCTCTTCTGTGAAAGAAAGCTGTGCATTCAGCTTCAGAGCAGACATTAATTTGTAAATAAAAGCCTTCTTTCCTAATTAAACATGAAGATTCTCTTTTGGATATAATGAATAAAATAAACACTGCTAACTGCTGTCCTGAAATAAAGGAAGTAAAAGAAATGAATGAATGATTGAATGAGTGAGTGAGTGAGTGAGCTGGACTGGTGGTGGATTTGGAGAGCATCGGGAGACCCCGCCCCCAGGATACTCAGGGACTCTGATCGTCTTGTAATAAGTCTCTTGAGGTCCTTCTCCCCTCCCCCGCACTAAACATGATATAATATCTGAACCTTGAAGTAGCAATTTGTATTTCTAGCTACATTTAATTCTTGAGTTATTTACTCTTGATTTCTTTCCCTTTAATTAGTTGTACCTCCTGTTTCTCCCCTTTCCTTCTTTCCCACCTGTCCCTTCCAGTAGAAGGTGTTGCTGGACAGGATTATTTGGTTTAAGGTGGATAATGTATGTAATTTTAAAAGTTCAGATTTCCTTGAAAAAGTCTGAAAAGAATTAATAAGGCATATCCATCAATTCATGCACCACAAAAATTAGGATGAGCTTTCCAACAAATGTTATTATAATACTTACTGTTCCATTTTCAATTCAGACATTATAGATGCCCCGAGGAAACAGACACAGGGGGGAAATGAGATGTGGTCATATTAATTATGATTTCACTTCTGCGGTTAAATAGATTTCCAGCTAGAGTCAGAGTTGCTTCTTAATTAAACAAATATTTCTTGAGGGCTTGAAATCTGCCAAACTCTGTACAGTCTTTGATTTCACCTGCTCTTTGGGTGCTAGTGCCATTTCAGCTCTGAGTTGGTTTTAAAAATTCTTTGCAGTGGCTCTCAGAGTAATTTAGGTCAGAGTTTAGGACTGTCATTCCATGAAAGCCACTTTTACATGTACTTGAAGGGTAACACCACGTTACCTGTCTATCTGTCTTTAGGATTAGCCTCTCCTTCTTCCTCCTCCTTTTCTTGGCCTTACGTTCTTGATTAGGAAGAAATAACAAAATTGACCTAATTTAAAGAAATTGTATAGATCCGTGCTTCCCATCAAGTGGCCTTCAGACCGTCAGCATTCTAATCACTTGTACTTGTTACAAATGTGTATTTCTGCTCAACATGGATGGACCTAGGAGGTATTCTGCCAAGTGTAATAAGTCAGACAGATACCATGCAATTTCACTTATATGTGGAATCTAAAAATCAAACAAACAAAAAGCAGAAACAGACCCATAAATACAAAGAATAAATTGAAGGTTGCCAGAGGGAAGGGGATGAAGGGATAGGCTAAATGGGTGAGGGGGAGTGGGAGATACAGGCTTCCAGTTATGGAACGAAGAAGTCACAGGGATCAAAGGTATAGCACAGGGATCTTGTAATAGTGATGGATGATAGCTACGCTTGTGAGCATAGCATCAAGTATAAAGTGGAATCACTGTGCTAGACACATGAAAATAATGTAAAATTGTGTGTCAACTATAATTCAATGAAATAAAATGCATATTCTTGTGTCCCACCCCAGATCTGAATGTGAGAACTGCTGAATTACAGTTATATGTAGACACTATGTTATTTTTATAGTAGCGGTAGGATATTCTCTTGTTCTCTTTGAATAAAAAAGTAATCTCATTTTCCCCCTGAATTAATGTACTCTGATTAAAAAAACAAAAATGAAAACAAAAAAACACTTCCAAAAAGAATGCTGGAATTAGGTTTTAGAATTTGAGAAACTTTTCCTTAGATTTTTACTGAAACTCAGGTTGTTCTTTCATCTGCTGTGGATATCCTCCAATTATTATTAGCGAACTACCCGATTCTTTGATTTTTTAAAAATGAAAGAAGTTTAGTGATGACCAAGGTCATTAACTTGAAGTCCTAGTTCAAGCTACTAATGTTTTAAAATGAGTCAGAGGAGTCACAGAGTTGTGGCAAGACTGGGTAGAAACAGGTTCTGATCTGTGCGCATCAGCTGTGTGATGCTAGGTAAGCCCTTTCAACAGACGGCATGGGTGTGCGGTGACTTCCCTTCTGGTTCTGATTGAGTCGGACCTTGAGGAAAGAGAAATACATGTTGACAGATAGGCCAGTATGGAGAGGGAAAGTTTTATATTGGTAGGAGGGACTTTTTTCTTTCTTTTCTTTTCTTTTTTTAAATTTTAATGTTTATTTTTGAGGGAGAGAGACAGAGTATGAGCAGGGGAGAGGCAGAGAGAGAGAGGGAGACACCGAATCCAAAGCAGGCTCCAGGCTCTGAGCTCCCAGGTGTCAGCACGGAGCTGGACGAAGGGCTCAAACTCACTAACCATGAGATCATGACCTGAGCCAAAGCCAGACGCTTAACCGACCTAGCCACCCAGATGCCCCTAGTAGGGATAACTTTTAAAATGAAATACATGCTGGCCGAAGGAAATACATGAGAGCTGAAGGAACTACAGTCCATCAATCCATAAAGAATAAGAATATTGAAGTTAAAAAGAAATGATTGGGAGTTTCTTGTACTCATTCAGAACAATGCTGTACTTACTCAGATTCCCGGGTATTGAAACCCAATCAGGAAATGGACTTCCTTAAGGCAAGGACTGTCCTTTGTTTGACACATTTCGTTTGCTGTACTATTGCCAGGTACATTTGTGCTGTTTTATAGATTCTAGTAGTGGTGGGTGATGGTAGGATCTAGGGAGAGCATACATCTTACGTATTAGAAACTGCCAGTTTTGGAGGAAAGAAATCAAGCATCCTGCTTTAAGAGATTCATCCGTCATAAGCTCATTCAAACAGCTGGAGAACTGCGGAGAAATTGGAGTTCAGTAAATGATTTCTTGCTTGTGCTGTTGTATCCCATTTCTCTCTGTTCAGTTATGGAGAGAATGATGAATATCAAAGGTGGCAAAGTATATAAAGGCCAGTGTTCCTTAAATCTCAATAATTTATGGACCTCTTTATTTAAAGGAAAAAAATTCTCACAAATCCCCGGTACTGACATGAATGTTTTTATTATGAAGTAACTTAAATATGCTCAAACATAAAACTAGGTATAAACTCCTTATGCTTCAGCTCTTACATAACTATTAAACAATGACAAATTTATAGAGGAAATTCACGCAAAGCCACAAAACCAATAAAATTCAAATCGACAATAATTTATCATGATAGATCGTTTTGTTTGACTAAAATTAAACCTCTCTTTGGAAATGTGATGATAATTCTAACACCAAAGTTTTAGTTCTTTTTAGACCTGTGTGAAACTCCGTTCTCCTTCTACTTCCCTGTTTTCAAAACTTCATAAGGCATCTTCTTTTGGCAGGAATGCATGATTTGGTTGCATAATTTAGTTTCATTTATTTTTCTTGCCTTTGATGATTAAAATTATACAACTGGATACCATGCCAATCAAAAACAAATGCAGACTTGCTTTTGATCAGGCAAGAAGTTGGGATTTGGTACCTCGTTGCATGTGGGGTAGTGGAGGGAAGATAGGGGACATTGGTACCTGCTGTATTGGGTTTCTGATTTGGATGAGAGTGAATGGTGCCATTGAGCAAAATGTAGGACAAAGGAGGAAAAGTAGGTTGTGAGGGAAGATGATTGGTAGGGGACTTAGGTTTCTAGCAGTACAGTGGACTGGATACTCTGACATGCTTCCCCACGGTAATCTGGATAAAACATGTTTTAATGTGCTTCTAAGATCACAGGAGCTAAGACATCTCCAAAATCTCCCACCTCAGTTAGATCAACCATCGAAGGGTAAATTAAACACAAGACAGATTGCCACAAGGGCAAATGCTGATATCACCACCATGTTTGGAGACCAAGCCTTGGTCAGTGGCAAGGTGGAGGAGGCTGCCTTTTGCTAGGACCTGTAGAAGAACCCAAGGTGGCCCAGGTAGGTGGCACCCATTGGCTTTTGGGGAAAGGAAATGCAAGTCCTTTCTGGAGGAAGGCATCCGTTCTTTGGACCTTACGGTTCTCCTAAGATCAACCAAATATGAATTCAGAATAAAAGATCTCTACTTCTTCTAAAAACAAACCAAGAGTGAGAGTCACCAGAAACAAAAAGCCATAAATTTAGAATCCTGAGAACTTCAGGTATTAAAATGATCTGATGCAGAATATAAAATAACTGTGTTTGAAATGCCTTAATCACAAATAGTGCAAAAAGCGGGAGATAAAAATTGACCAGGCATATTATGTAGCCATAAAAAGAAGGAAAGCTTGCCATTTGTGACAGGTTGGATGGACCTTGAGGGCTGCTGGTATACAATCAGCAGTATTTTCTTTTAGCATTTGTTTAGTGAAAAAGTAAGAGAAAGACAAATGTTGTATGATCTCACTTTGTATGTGGAATTAAAAAAATCCCCCAAACTCAGAACAGGTAGGTGGTTGCCTGAGGAGAGAGGTGGGGGAAATGAGGAAAGTGGTCACGGTACAAACTTTTAGTTATAAGGTAAATTAAGTTTGGGGATATAATATGCAGCATAGTGACTATAGTTAACAATGCTGTATTTTATATTTGAAAGTTGCCAAGGGAGTAGATCTTAAAATTCTCATCAGAAGAAAAAAATTGATAACTATGTGAGGTGATTGATGTTAATTAAACCCATTATAGTAGTTATTTTGCAGTATATATAAATGTACCTTAAGCATCTTAAACTGATACAGTATTATATGTCAGTTATATCTCAATAAAATGAGGTGGGGAGAAGAGTATGTCTAAGGGCAACAGAAATCTAGGTGTTTTTGTTGTTGCTGAGAAAAATTGACTAGGCAGACTCGGAAAAATACAAACAAAAACAACACCTAAAGAAAAAGTTGTAACTTTTGGAATAATAATTGAATAATTAGAAATAGCTGAAGGGGCAATTAATGGACTAGAAAAAAGGTTTGAAAGAATTAATCAGAATGTAACACAGAAATGAGAAGAAAAACATAAAAGTGTAGTTGAAGGGTAGAAAGACTCTAATGAGATCTGTTCAGAGCCCCAGAAAGATAATAACAAATGGAAGGAAGTTATATTTGAAGATCTAGTGTATAATTTTCAGAGAAGAGTTTATGAGGGACATAAATGACCAGTGTTCCTTAAAGTCAAGTAATTTATGGACAGTTGAGGGAAGCACAACGTAAACTAATAAAAAGAAATCCACGTCTACATAGAGGAAAACTTCAGCACACCAAAATAAAGATGATCTTAAGAACATCCTGAAAGAAAAGGGTAATTGTTCATCAAGGGAATCATGAGCTGACAGCTGACTTCTCAACAGCAATGGTGGGGAATGGAAAACTGTCTTCAAATACTAAAAGAAAATACTGTTGACAGCAGAACTGTCATAAAAAAAGCAAAATATGCTTTCCAAAAATCTAAAATTTTTAAAATATTTTGTTTTATTTTTGAGAGAGAGAGAGAGAGAGAGGAGAGACAGACAGACAGACACACACACACACACACACACAGAATCTAAAGCAGGCTCCAGGCTCCAAGCTGTCAGCACAGAGCCCAACACGGGGCTTGAACTCAGGAACTATGAGATCATGACCTGAGCCGAAGTTGGATGCTTAAACGCCTGAGCTACTCAGGGATCCCTGCTTTCCAAAAATTTAAAATTTGACACAGCCGACTTTTATTAAGAAACTTCTTAATGCATATACTTCAGGAAGAAGAAAATGATTCTAAGAGGAAGGGCTGAGATGCAAAAAGAAGTGATAAAGAAATTGATAAGCATATAGATAAATCTCATTAAAATTAAAAGTTTTTTAATTAAAATTTGATTTTTAAGTAGGCTCCAAACCCAGGGTGGGGCTTGAACTTATGACCTGAGATCAAGAGTCAGTTGCTCTACCAACTGAGCCACTCAGGCACCCCTAATTTAAATACTTTTAATTTAAAAATTAAGAATTTTCCTCAGTCATACTAGCCACATTTCAAGGCACATGTGGCTAGTGGGTGCTGTATTGAATACCACAAATATGGAACATTTCCATCATTGAAGAAAGTTCTGGTGAACAGCACTGTTGTAGAACAATGGAAGGGAAATACATTAAGATAATTTCTGCAATTCATTTTAAGATGCCATTGTTTTAGGAGTCACCATTATAGTACATGCAAAAACTTTTAGGAAAAACATTGCCAAAATATTTTTAAAGGTTTTATCTTATTTTTTAAAAATCTTTTAATGTTTATTTTATTTTTGAGAGCGACAGAGTGTGAACAGGGGAGGGGCAAAGAGAGAGGGAGACACAGAATCCGAAGCAGGCTCCAGGCTCTGAGCTGTCAGCACAGAGCTGAGGCGGGGCTCAAACTCATGAACCATGAAATCATGACCTGAGCCAAAGTCGGACGCTTAACCAACTGAGCCACTCAGGTGTCCCCAAGATTTTCTTTTTAAGTAATCTGTACACCCAAACTGGGGCTCAAACTTATAACCCTGAGATCAAGAGTTGCATACTCCACTGACTAAGCCGCCAGGCACCCCTATTGCCAAAATTTTTTTAACATGCCATTTTTATAAGACACGTCTTAATATCACCTGTGTGAAAATATGAAGAAATGTGCCTCTTGGGATGGGTGCCATTTGGGGTTAGAGCATTAGTGGCATGGGCATCCAGGAGTTGTGATCCAAGTAGGTTGGACATAGATGGACACAGAGAGGTCTGGCCTGGAGACAAAGCGTGGTGCATACTTGGCACGGAGAGTATGTCTCAGTGAATGTTTGGTGAGCGAATGGGTGATGTACTGCATGGGCATATGGGAGTCACCAGGATACCGCATAGTTGGGGGTGGCAGCGTGGTTGAAGTCACCAAAAGATTTGTATGACGTATGAGGAGAGTCAGGATGAAGCCTTTATGAACGCGATGGGTATTCTAGTGGTCATGCAGAAAGGAGCCTGCGAAGGAGCCTGAGAAAGAGGCTTCAGAAGTGGGGAAGAACCAGGCAGACTGTGGGCAACCTGGGACTAAAGGGTATGGAGGTGAGACGTTGCCTAGACTCTGCCAACATGAGGCCTTTATATCCCTGAGGTTAAGTTTCAGCCTGCTGTACGTGATAGGGAAGTACTGAAAAATACAAAGCCATCAGTAATTATTTCTGCCAGGGCTTCTGAGAGGACTTCATGAAGCAGGTAATATCTGGGCTGGGCTTCAGAGGACGAATGCTTGGCACATCTGAGCAGTAGCGTGGGACAGTCTGGGCAGATGGAGTACCACTAACAAAAGCCTGAAATTGTGAAAACGTGTGAAGCCCTTGGCAGTAATTCCTAATGAGCCGGATTCCACTGCGTCCAGCTTCTTTCTAGGTAAAGGTCTTGTGTTGGTGGAAGAGCATATGTTCCCTAGGCTCAGAAGCACACCTTTTACTCATCATCTGTTGGATTGGAAGGTAATTAAAATAACTCTGCCGACCTGACCAGATACTTCCCAATGCTCTAAATAGACCGTACTTTATACATGATTTTCAGCACATAATCTTAATTCTGAATTTATTACTGAATTTTGAGATTTAAGTTCTGTGTGAAGAACTAATGCCTGTGTTGTATTGCAAATTAGGTAGTCCTATGACATCCTTAAACTACAGCTGAAAAAGAGACTTAGCTTGCTCAAGTTCACCAGGTACAAAGAAAATATGGGGCAGATAAGATTTGGGTAGAAAAATCCTGGGTCCTTGATTTAAAAGCTAGGTAACATCTATCCAATGACTGGACTTCTTTATGCCTCAATTTTCCCCGTTTAAAAATAAGCATAATAGTTCTTACTTCAGAGTGGACATGAGATTTAACGGAAAGCAATTAGCAAGAACAGTTACCCATTATAATTAAAAAAGTATTCCGATAACTTTTTTCTGAAGGAAATCTAGTCAAACCCATGGCTATAAACCGTGGCTGTGCATCAAAGCCTCATGTAGAGACAGTGAAAAAACTACGATTTCCCGGACACTACCCCAGACCTGGTATGTGTGTCTGGGTAATTGGGCTTAATTGAGCTTCGGACTTTGTATTATTTTGTAGCAACTCCAGGGTTAGGAAGCCTCCCGTGGAGTTGAGTATTATTTTGGTCACTTTCCTTTGGATTCTTACTTTTTTCCTTGCTCTACAATATTTTGAACATTGGTTCTTAATGTTCATTGAGTATGTGCGCTTTCAGGTTATTAATCCTGGTCACTGTGTGGCTCTTTACTCCGTACCTTCTTTTCTCTTGCTCCCTCTTTTCTCATCCCCTTCTCCTCCATCCCATGCTGAGTTTTTAGACAGCTGGGTTGACAGTGTCCTGTACAGCCTGGTTCTCAGGCCCTTTTTATTTATTTTTGTAATAAAACAGATTTAAAAAGGAAACTTTGCTAAGGCAGACATTTGGCATGTTAAAATGGAACTTCAGTTTAGTTTCTAAAATAAATAAGTCAGCTTTTTTTTATTCTCCAAAATATGAGTGCTCCAGGAAATGCTTCTAAAATAACTGATATTCCCCTTGTTAACACTGGGGTTGTTATTGGCTGGATTCCAGTGTGTGTTCTTTCTCCTTGGTGGGGGAGGGGTAGGGGGGCAGTGTGGAGAGAGTGCTCTGCTCCATGCCAACACACACAAATCGTAGTCCTGCAAACCTAAGAATGTGGTTCATTTGCTCGCGGTAGTTATCCGGTATATTATAAAATGTGGTCTGGAGATTAAGAAGTAAAATTTTTAGGGGCACCTGGGTGGATCAGTCAGACTCTTGATTTTGACTCAGATCATAATCTCACAGTTCATAGGACTGAGCCCTGCTTCAGGCTCTGTGCTGACAGTGTGGAACCTGCTTGGGATTCTCTCTCCATCCACCCCCTTTCTGCCCCTCCCCTGCTTGTATGCATGCTCTTTCTCTGTCAAAATAAACTTAAAAAGATTAAAGAAAAATTTTTATTGTATTTAGATCAATTAGAATATTCCTTTTAACTTTTGCGTGTAAGTATTTTGGTTAAAAGAACTGCTGCCTTGCTGCTTACTCTATCTAGTTCATATATTTTGCATTTCATATGAGTGAGAAATGACTACAACATCAAGGTGGAAATTATGGTCCTCAGCACTTAGAATAGTGCCTGGCACATAGCGAATGTTGGAGAATATATAAATGAATGAGCTAACAATTAGACAACCCAGACAAAAAGCCATGTCTACCATTTTTCAATGAGAAACTTCCTCAAGAAGTCATAAAGGTAACAATACCTGATACTTGTCTGGTATTTGGATCGGAATCTGCCTACGTGTTCCCATAGCTCCTTGTGCCTCACACAGATCACAGTGCATTCCTTATGCTAAGTCCTTGCAGGAAGGGACTGGGTCTGTTGTTCACAGTTGTGTCCTCAGTGCTTTATCTGGCAGCATTGCAGTTTCTTAGTAAATATTTGTTGAATGGACATATAGAGCTAAAATTTCCCTGATGCGTTCATATTTGGTTTTTATCTGTGGGAAATCCCATGAAGTTGGCTGATAGTATCACCCCAGTTTTACAAATGATGGAACAAAGGTTAAAGAGCATACATTAGTTATCGCAGAAAGAGTCAGGCCATTTCTAGGACTACAGGCTCTAAATCTGCCCACGTCTTCATCCCTTATTCTTTCCAGAACAGCCTTTAAAATATTAGTGAGCTCTGGGTATTGTATGTAAGTGACGAATCATGGGAATCTACTCCCAAAGCCAGAGCACACTCTATACCCTGAATGAGAGCTAACTTGACAATAAGTTACATTTAAAAAAATAAAAAAGGAAATAACTGATATTCTAAATTAATAAAATATAGTTAATCTTTTTTTTTTTTTTAAAACAAAACACTAAAAAATTTAGGAATAAAATGAGTTTAGCATGGGCAAGATAAACTTTACTAAATTTGTTTTTGGTTTTTAAGTTGCCATCCAAAACAGAAATAGTTTAATTTAAACTGAATGATCATTTGAATCAGTTAGTCCGTTATTTCAAAACAAATAAAAAACATTAGTAAGCACAAATTCCCCCACTGTGTCCTCTCCAGTTGGAGCTTCTCCTTGAGAGCGTGAGAGAGGAAGTTCCGTACGAAACCTTTTCCAAATTGTCTGACGTCTTCCTTATCAGTTGCAGCCTTTGTCGGATGCCAGTTTGGGCGACTCATACTAGATCCTCTTAAGTTGCCTGTAATGGGTGCCTATGATACGTCCTTTTTGAAAAAATAAATTAATAAAACAATTATAAGACTATACTTTTTCCTCCCAAACATTTTAAGAAGTAAATTTATCAAGACCGTAAATCTGAGTTGTTAAAATCAGATTTCCAAGGTGGCAAAAGGCATGTTCTCCAGTGTATTTTCGCCTGGTCTTCCTGGTCATTTTGAGATAGAAATTTCTGAAGTGTTGAATTGGCTTGGCTGGTATTTCTGGACTCAGACTCGAGAAGGAGAAACCTTCCCTGTGATATTAGAATCGGAAAAATAAAACGCTAACCAACCATTTAAGATTCTCAAATGGCGGCAAACATCTGGGTGCGCGTTTCGCCAAAGGCATTCACTGAAGTGAAGACCAAACAACACCCGGCCAGGGTTCCAAGAAAGCCTTTCAAAATCTGTGACTCTGGTCTAATTTGTTTCATCTCTATTAAGAAAGATAAGTTGATGGCTCCAGCAAGATTTCATCTAATTTGATCAGTAGGTCAGAGTTCGTTCTCCCAGACCGATAAATTTGAACTTATCATCATTACCTTACAAATAACTTTAAAGAGTTACTTGAACAATACCACAGAGCTTTGATTTCATTGTGAAATGGCAACAAGAATCTGATTCCCTTTGCCCGCCATGGGCATTGACCTTTGGTATTAGAACAGAGGCACCAAGGGGAGTAAATAAACTGCCAATATTGTGTTTCCTCCAGGATCCAGCCATGGAAATATATGGCAGGGACTTTAGGAGCAGTTTTGGGTGGAAAAAAACGCATTTTCTTTTATCAGTTGGGTGCCTGGCTTCTCAAATGAGGCAGGACAAGCTATTGTGTTTGTTCTGGCTCTTACAAAGCGAGATCACATCATCCCTTGATGCGGCTTTTTTTTTTTTTTTTTTTTTTTATTAGCTTCACAGCCCATGGCTTTGTTGTCCTGCTGCACAGTAGGACAGGCTGACCAGCAGTGAGCTCAATAAAGGCTTTTCAGGGAGCGTTTCTGAGTTTGTCATTGCCATCTGTCCTCTTCTCTCCCCTTGCTTTTCAGGCTATTCACATTTTGTGCAAATCTTGGGTTTCTGATTGGTGTGGCGGGGACACTGTAGGTGGATGCTAAGAAAGAAGTGGAGGTGAGCAGTTTTTCAAATAAATAACTTAGAAGCAAAGAGAAGAATCTTGCTCACTCTCTGAGGTTGTATCAGACATAAGATAGGAAGTATTAGGATTATTTTATTTTATTTTATGTTAGTTCTCAGTGACCGTTGTTAATTTTTGAAACACCTAATGTCTCTCCCCCAAGAGTTGGGTCATTTTGTCAGGAGGAGGCCACGACTTGATGCCATAAATCACTTGTTTGCAGCTACTAGGGGGGAGCATGCATCTTTCTTCTCTCTTGCAGGTGGCTCAGTGCAAGTGTAGTTCTATCTTGTTGAAAACCCTTTGTCCTGCTTTGAGTACTGGGTATGTGCTGTTGTCAACAGGGCAAATACTAGGACCAGAAAGCTTTCGGTGTGACAGGCAGTTTCTGTTCTGGACACCTGCCGCTGGAGCACACTGCAGCCATTGTTTCTCTGCTTGACCGTGTTCTGGGCAGTGCCACCACGTCATTTTTAGCCTGCATTTGAGTCTTTGTTTGTTTTTTTTTTCCCTGCATGCATTTCATTTTTGGTGGAACAAATGTCTGTCTTATTCTTCTGGTTTGGCTGGTATGAATTTAACATGTGCTTGTTTTTCATACAGTCTTGCATTTGGAAGAGTGTGTGCTGAGACGTTGTAGTGCTGGAAATGGTGGAAAGAGTGCTGGGTCAAAGAAGAGACAGGTGATCTTGACTTTGATCCTTGATCCACTCATCCCTGCTATGTGGCCTCAGGAAAGAAAGTGGAACTCTCTGGGCATCTCATGGTCTTCATTTGTAACCTGAGGGAGTTTGGGGGTTCGTGGAATGATGGATTACCAAGTCCTCCAGTGTTAAGATTCCACCACTGTGCTTTGTTTGTTCTGGGATGCTAGTGACAAAATCGGAGTGTGCCAAGAGTTCACTAGGCCCGGCTCCCGTGAGACCATAAGTAACACCAGGAGGTGCTCTTTTTAATTAAGCAAAAATTAGATGACCTGACCGGTGACAGAGATGATTGGATGCATTAATTAAAAGGGGGAAATAACTATGGTCTTGTCTCCTTGTGGTAAGTTTGCAGAAAACAAACACAAACTTTTTATTTCTAGGAAAGTTGTGTTAATCGGGCCTGAAAGTGTTACTGGACACTTGGGATTGAAACCAAATTAAGAATTCTTGAGTTCAGATAAATGAAGACTTTCTAATTTTTTGGCTCTTACTGTTGAGATAAGAGGAAATCCACAGATTGGGCTGGGGTGTAGGATAGACATCCAATTCCTGATTTGTATTCTCATACTGTTTAACAAAAATCGTCTTTAAAAATATTCTAATTCTGGGGCGCCTGGGTAGTTCAGTCAGTTAAGTGTCTGACTTCGGCTCAGGTCATGATCTCACAGTTCATGGGTTCGAGCCTCATGTGGGACTCTGTGCGGACAGCCTGGAGCCTGCTTCAGATTCTGTGTCTCTGTCTCTCTCTGCTCCTCCCTGGTTCATGCTCTGTCTCTCTTTCTCTCTCAAAAATAAATAAACATTAAAAAATATATAAAATAATATTCTAATTCTACAAGTAATGTATATTAGTTCCAGAAGACTTGGAAAACACCAAGGAAAGACAAATGGCTTCTAATTCCATGACCCAGAAATAGCTCTTTTTTCATACCTCGGTGTCTTTAAAATATACACACTCAGTTTGTAGAACAAAATTGGGAACATATCATACATATATATAACTTTCCTGTATTCCTTTTGAGATGATTTTTGGGACTGAGTTTTCAAATGAAGGTACAGATTAATGTCATATTATGCATGGCATACTTGTGACAGGGTCTGTTTTGACTTACAGAAATAGAATTGTAGGCCCCATATCTGAAAATAACACTTGCCCTGTTTGCTCCCTCTCGAACAGGCCTTCGATGTTTAGCATTTATAGATGCTGTCATAACTAATACTATCATTAACAAATGAAGACGCCTTAATTTATTAGTTCTTAGTTGTTCACTAATTGCTTTTGTAAGTTTCCCTCATTTTAGTTTCATTTTAACTTCGTGCCAGAATTGTTACCTTGCAGTACCAGTGAGCCTGAGTTATTTTAGCACCTTTTTTCTGGATGCCTTGATTCCTCAAGCTGAAACTTGGTAGCTAGTGTGGGCTGGCCCACAGGTTCCACATGAAGGGGGAGAGTTAAGAGATTCCTTTTGCCCAAATATGCTATACATTTGATAATATTTATAATTCACTTGTTGAATATTGGTTTCATATATCCTTTTTTCTCTATTACGAAATGAAAGATGATTAGTTTCCCCTTTGGATTGTTTAGCCCATAAAATTTTCTGTTACACCATTCACTGTGCATTGAAAATGCATTCTAAATCCTGAACTACACTGAAATTCTTTATGACCTTCCCCTTACATGTCTTTTGGTGTGGGGCCCTTTGAAGTCCTGAAATGTTTTTATATTTGATTGAGATTAAATCTGGGTTTCATTTTGTGTTTTAAAACATATTGAGCAAGTTAATTTTCTGTTCGAGTTCCTAAGGGGAATGATTCTAGCCCTCTGTGTCCCAAGAATTCAGACTGAGCCTTGCCAGAACATTCCTGTGGTTTTCCACAGGGCAGATCACTGTGTTCATGAAATTTTAGTTGTAGCTTGTGTTTTCTGTGGTTAATTAAAACATCTGGTGCTTGAATTTTCCACAAACAGTATAATCGTTTGGCCAAACCTTTTCAATAATGGTTAAGTACCTTAGTCTTTCTTTAGGATGGCCCACACTTGTGTTTAGGACACCTCGTAAGCTATTGTCTCTGTTCCTTAATGATTTTAAACGACTGGAAAACATTTGGGGTTATCCCGCCAAACATAAACTCTTGAGAGTGTGTGTGTGTGTTTGTGAATATGAATCCCTCCAACGGCTTCTGGCTTTTTCCCCCTCCAGGTCCCCCCTCCAGGTTGGAGCTGCTGTGGTCTGCAGCCAAGCATGCTGTGGTCGGATCTGCCCAGCTGTGGAACAGAAACATTCGCTGGATGGAAAATCCATAAAAGAAAGCTCCTGTGAAAGCCGGAGATAGACAATCACTTAAGCAAAATCAGGTTAGTGTAAGATAAGAGAGGCTGGCCGAAGTGGATCGGGTCAGCTAGGGAAAAGCGGTTTTGTTTATTCCATAGAGTGTTTCTGAAACCGCCCCCATATAGTCATTCCCAGTTATTCGAGAGACTCCTGGCACTGCACGGATGGAAGATAGATCCTGATCCTGACATATTTCCATGTACAGTGTATCATTGCCTGCCTTCTTCACCTCCTCTGCCCCGTCTTCTTGCTGATCGTCCTGTCTTCTCTCAGGGAAGACAACGTCCTCAGCACATGTATGTAAGAAGCCACTGCCAGGCCACGCAGAACAACCGCAGTGATCTTGGTTTTATTTTGGGGAGAAACCGTGTCCTCGAGAAAGCATGGGCTCGCGCTGGTGTTTTCAGACTTGCCCTCATTTGTGTTCTCACGCCGGGAAGAGGGGGTCATGGAGACCTGCCATTTCTGTTGGGGTGCTGCTGGCCCTGGTTTGCTGGGCAAGATTTTACTTACTCTTACCTCCCCCCAGACAAAAGCTAGCAACATGTCCATTTTGGGCAGTGTGTACATTTGGCATGAAGACACTCATAGGGACAGAAGAAAAGAAAGGTCCTGAAAATAATCGGAATATAGACAAATGCAAAATGGCCTCACTGTGGACCAGGAGAATGAAACAAAACCACCTCACGTGGAACACTAGTTGGGGACAGTTCATTTTGAGAACGTGTCATCTACAGGGAGAGGCCCTGCAATCAATTTCCATTGCATGTTCGGGCAGTAACTCAGCATCATACATAATAAACAGTTAATAAACACTCACCAGACAGGAGCGAGTCAGCAGTCTTGCTATCCTGTAAAGTAGTGAACGTCCGTTGACTTCACCCACTCAGCCTCCCTTTCCTCTTTCTTTCAATAAATCACCCAGATTTTCCCTGGGCAGTCAGTCACCCTTGCTTTGTTTCCAGCATCTGTCACTGTCAAAGGAGGTGACCTCACTGCCTCTGTTATGGGCATGTGACATAAGCTTGGCTAGTCAGGGTCACAAGGATCGGTTTATGGGGGAGACCAGTATTTTCATTGACCCTGTTGCAAAGAGGTTTTTCCTTTTTGTGGGTTTTCTTTTTTTTTTAAGCTGGAGCGGTTAGTTTCCCTCTCTGCCACCACTTAGGGAAAGGCTTTCTGAGGATAAAGTTAACACAGAGGAGATCTGAGCAGGGAGGTACAAGAAATAATGGATACACACACACACACCTGTGTACAAAACTTACAGCCTCAGATACAGCACCATCTAAAGGCAGCAAGTCTGGTTTCACTTTCCTGGCAAGTTAGGTAGTTACTTTGAACTAGATAATCCATCACTTAGATCCAAAAAGGTCCTGATTGGGAATGCCTTCTAGATGCGCGGTGTTAGTGTGATTGACACTCCTTGTCTTCGGGGCCTCACAGTGGAGGGGATGGGCCAGATCGGTATTCTGTTAGCTGACACACAGTGTGAAAAATGTATCACTAGAGGTAAAAAGACAAAGTTCTGTGGGAGTAGAGATGCAATTATGAATTCTGCTGGGTGTTGGAGAGACTGGCAGAGAGCTGTTATTTCACAAAGAAGTGGAATTTAGTCTTCAGGAACGTTAGAAAAAAATACATTTAATTCAATTACTTGCATTTTGAGTCTCAAAGAAAAGGAGGCTTTCCAGAGCCTATAGTTAAAGTGAGTAGCAGATAAGGAAGATAATTTCAGAGCTTTCCTAGTAGTAGAATCCGGGTGTTTACTGTAAACACAATTGTTTTGGGAGCAGCCAAATGAGAGGTTATCAGAAAGCTGCCCAGAGTTTATTTCAACACCGCAGGGTAACAGCTGCTCTTCTCCATAAACCTCGGTTGGCTTTCTGTTTAACCAGAATCCTAAGCACATCATGAGGTTAAAGATTCATTTCTTCTTCTTAATGCTAGACTTTATTATTATTTTATTTTTTATAACTGACATTGCTTTTTTAAGACTTACATCTTTTTTAAGACTTTATTTTGGGGGGGGGCAGTTTTAGGTTACAGAAAAATGGAGCAGAAAGTATAGAGTTCCCACATATCCCCACTACCACCCAGAGTTTTCCCTGTTAACATCTGGCATTTGTTTGCAATGTTTGTTACAATTGATGAGCCAATATTCAGGTCATGATCTCATGGTTCATGAGTTCGAGCCCCATGTTGGGCTCTGTGCTGACAGCTCAGAGCCTGGACCCTGCTTCGGATTCTGTGTCGTCTTCTCTGTCTCTGCCCCTTCCTGCTCACACTCTGTCTCTGTCTCTCTCTCTCTCAAAAACAGATAAACATTAAAAAAATTGATGAGCCAGTGTTGATACATTATTATTAACTTAAGTCGATGGTCTACATTAGGGCTCATTCTTTATGTTGTACATTATGCGGGCTTTGACAAATATGTAATGATATGTATGATGTATGGACCCTTACAGAGTCACACAGAATAGTTCTGGTGCCCTAAAAGTCCCAGGCTTTAACTATTCCTCCCCCTCCAACCTCCCCCCGCCCCTGAATTCCTGGCAACTACTCATCTTTTTTCCTATCTCCGTAGTTTTACCTTTCCCAGAATTTCATATATTTGGAATCACATATTATGTAACCTTTTCAGATTGTCGTCTTTCATTTAGAAATATGCATTTAAGACTCCTCCATGTTTTCTTGTGGCTTGATAGCTCCTTTCTTTTTAGCACTAAGTAATATTCTATTGGATATACCACAGTTTATTTATCCTTGGGTGATATCTTGGATGCTCCCAACGTTTGGCAATTGTGAATAAAGTTGCTATGAACATTCATGTGCCGGATTATGTGTGGACACAGATTTTCAGTTCCTTTGAGTGAATAACCAAAGAGCATGATTGCTGGGTTGTATGGTAAAAGTATGTTTGGTTTTATAAGAAACTGTCAAATTGTCTTCCAAAGCGTCTGTACTATTTTGCCTTCCTGCCAGCAGTGAGTGAGAGTTTCTGTTTCTTCACATCTTCCCTAACATTTAGTGTTGTTGGTGTTTTGGATTTTAGCTATTTTAATAGGTGTGTGTGGCATTTCATTGTTGTTTTTATTTGCAGTTCCCTAATGATACATGATTTTGAGCCTCTTTACATATCTTTGTTTGCCATCTGTAGATCTTCTTTGGTGAGGTGCCTGTTCAGATTTTCTTACTGTTGAGTTCTAAGAGTTCTTTGTATGTTCTGGATATCAGTCCTTTATCAGATAAGTCTTTTGTGGATATTTTCTTCCAATTCTGTGGCTTGTTTTTTTTTTTTTTTTCCATTCTCTTAATAGTGACTTTCTCATAGCAGAAGTTTTTAATTTTAATGAAGTCTAACGTATCAATTATTAATTCTTTTATGGATTGTTGCTGTTGTATCTAAAAAAAGTCACTGCCAGGGTGCCTGGGTGGCTCAGTCGGTTAAGCATCTGACTTCAGCTCAAGTCATGATCTCCTGATCTTTGGGTTTGAGCCCCACGTCGGTCTCAGTGCTGACAGCTCAGAGCCTGGACCCTGCTTTGGATTCTCTCTCTTTGTCTCTCCCCCACTCACTCTGTCTCTCAAAAATGAATAAATGTTTAAAAAAATTAAAAAAAAATACAGTCACTACCAAACCAAGGTCATCCAGATTTTCTAGAGTTTTATATATATATCTTTTAGAGTTTTGTAATTTTATGTTTTACATTTAGGCCCATGATCTACAGCTATTTTGAGTTAAGTTTTGTGAAAGCTGTCAAGGCCTTTGTCTAGAATCATATTTTGTATGTGAAATTAAAGTTTTCCAGCACCATTTGTTGAAAAATTATACTTTCTTCAGTGAATGGCGTTCATTCCTTTGTCAAAGATCAGTTAGCTGTACTTGTGCGGGTCTGTATCTGGGCTCACTCTTCTGTTCCGTTGATCTATTCGTCTGTTCCTTCACTAGTACCTCACTGTCTTTTTTTTTTTTTTATTTAAAAAAATCTTTAATTTTGATTAATAATGAACAGGGGAGGGTCAGAGAGAGGGAGACACAGAACCGGAAATAGGCTCCAGGCTCTGAGCTAGCCGTCAGTACAGAGCCTAACGCGGGGCTTGAATCCACAAACCATGAGATCATGACTTGAACTGAAGTCAGACGCTTAACCACCTCAGCCTGAGCCACCCAGGCACCCCTACCTCACTGTCTTGATTACCGTAGCTTATAGTAAATCTTCATGTCGGGTAGTGTTAGTCCTCTGACTTTGTTCTGCCTCAATATTGTATTGGCTATTCTGGGCTTTTTGCCTTTCCTTGTAAACTTTAGAATCAGTTTATCTGTATCCACAAAATAACTTGCCAGGATTTTGACTGAGATTGTGTTAAATCTGTAGGTCAAGTTGAGAACAACAGACATCTTGACAATATTCCTATCTATGTATGTGGAGTAACTCCATTTATTTAGAATTTTTTTGATTTCTTTCATCATAATTTTGTAGTTTTCCTTACATGAATCTTGTGCATATTTTATTAGGTTTATATCTAAGTACAGTAAAAACCTTGGTTTGTGAGCATAATTCATTCCAGAAATGTGTGTAATCCAAAGCACTTGTATATCAAAGTGAATTTCCCCATAAGAAATAGTGAAAACTCAGATGATTCATTCCACAACCCAAAAATTTTCATATAAAAATGATTACAATACTGTAATATTATACAAAATAATAAATAAGATACAAAAGATAAAGAAAAATAAAGTAACCTGCACTTACCTTTGAAAACCTCTGTGGCTGGTGTGAGGGAGACTAGAGTGAGGAGGATTATTGTGTAGGATGACTTTCACTGTCACTAATGGAATCACTGCTATTTATTGGCTCAGTGGAATTTTTTCTTTTTGTGCAACTTTAACAAGGAACCTATCCAATGACACTTGCTTTTGTCTCCTTTTGAGGACAGTGTGACACTGCATTGTCATTGCTTGCATTGCTACAGCCTTATTTGGGTGGTGCATTTCTACAAAATTTTGCACTGTTTCCCACCTTTCACACATCTCCCTCATCTCATTAGTGAGGGATTCTTCTGTCTTTTTCTCCTCTTCTGCAGACGAGATGCAGACGTCGGCTTACAAAATCTTGCAGTTTTGGCCACATGCATACCTCATTTGTTCTTCTTCATGATTTCCTTCTTAGCTTCCACTATAACCATCTCCTTACTGCCTTTCTTTTTACCCTTTTCCTGAATGGGAGCCACTGTATGTGCTCGCACGTATGTTGACTACAGTATTAATAAACTCTTGTCATATACTGTACTTAATGTAACTAGCAATAAGGCAGCAGAGGAAAGGGTCTATATCTGCAGGCAGCCTGACCTAGAATGAAGCAAAGCATTCCTTACTCTTTGTATGGAAAAGTAAAGGACTGTCCATAGGTGATTTGAAGTGACCAAAAATACACTAGTGCCAGTTGTGGGCATCTTCCAGTGTTGTGAAAAATCATTGATTTCTGCCAAATACTATGGCCTGAGACCGAGCATCAGAACATGGGATATGATCACCCACAATCCCGCAGAGAGAGAGAGAGAGAGAGAGAGAGAGAAAGAGAGAGAGAGAGAGAGTGTGTGTGTGTGTGTGTGTGTGTGAGAGAGAGAGAGAGAGAGAGAGAAACTATTGGCTCAGTTGTGATCATGTGACATTTGGTGTCATGTACGACTCATATTGCAAGACATCACTTGTTTATCAAGTTAAAATTTGTTAGAAATGTTTGCTCGTTTTGTGGAACACTCACAGAACAAGTTACTCATAATCCAAGGTTTTATTGTAGTTTCATTTCTTGTCCAATCTGGATGTTATTGCAATTATTTTTTGCAGTGATTTGAAAACCTGACTATGATATGAGAATTACACAGTGACATGCTTTGGGGTTTCCAATGAAATCATCCTATTATGTAGCTTTTGAAAAGAACGAAAGATGATATTTCTGAAATTTATCTCCTTTTATTGAGCTAGTTATATAATCAGTGAGCTTCTTAGCCACTCATATCTTCTTTAGGGAAATGCCTATTCAAATTCTTTGCATATTTTCATATTGAGTTATTTGTCTGTAAGTCCCTTATCGGATATATAATTTCCACATATTTTCTCCCAGTCTCTGGCTTGTCTTTTCATTTTCTTAATGCTATCTTTGGAGCTCAAGGTTTTCTTGCTTTTGTTTTAATTTCTTTTTTTTAAGTTTTTATTCAAATTCATTTAACATACAGTGTGACACTAGTTTCAGGTGTTCAATATAGTAATTCAGCATGTCCGTACAACACCTGGTGCTGATCACAAGTGCCCTCCTTAATCCCATTTCACCTGGGATTAAGTGAATCCTTAAGTGAAACCTGTTTCACCCATCCCTCCACCCACCTTCCCTCTAGTAACCATCAGTTTTTGTTCTCTACTGTTCAGTCTGTTTCTTGGTTTGCCTCTCTTTCTTTTTTTCCCCTTTGCTCATTTGTTTTGTTTCTTAAATTCCCTTATGAGTGAACTCATACGGTATTTGTCTTTCTCTGACTTATTTCACTTAGCATAATACTCTCTAGCTCCATCCATGTCATTGCAAATGGCAAGAGTTTGTTCCTTTTCATGGCTGAGGAATATTCTATTCTCTCTCTCATCTTCCTTACCCATTCATCAGTTGATAGACACTTGGACTGGTTCCATAATTTGACCATTGCAGATAACGTTACTATAAAATTGGGGTGTATGTACTCCTTTGAATTTATAGTTTTGTATTTTTTGGGTAAACACCTAATAGTGCAATTACTGGATCATAGGGTAGTTCTATTTCTAACTTTTTGAGGAAACTCCATCTGTTTTCCAGAGTGGCTGCACCAGTTTGCATTCCCACCAGCAGTGCAAGAGGATTCCCCTTTCTGGGCATCCTCACCAGCACCTGTTGTTTTTTGTGTTGTTGATTTCAGCCATTCTGACGGGTGTGAGGTGATGTCTCATTGTAGTTTTGATTTAAATTTCCCTGATGATCAATGATGTTGTCTGTTGGCTGTCTGTCTGTCTTCTTTGGAAAAGTGTCTGTCTGTGTCTTTTGTCCATTCTTAAATTGGATTATTGTTCTTTGGGTGTTGAGCTTTAAAAGTTTTTAATTGTAATAAAGTTTAGTCTATCAATTTTTTCTTCTAAAGCTCATGAGTTTGATGTTTCTAAATATTCCCTGCATAACTAAAGGTCACTAAGATTTTTTTCCTTTATTTTTCTCTAGAACTTTTGTTACTTTAGTCCCTACACCTACGTCTTTGGTCCCATGGGGTTAAGTTTTGTGTATGGTATGGGGTTCAGGTGTAAGTTAATTCCTCCCCCTCCTCCCCGCATGGATGTCCAATTTTCCCACCACTATTTGCTGAAAAGACTATCCTTTACCAGTTGATTTACCTTAGCACCTTTGTAGAAAAATCAAATGACCATAAATGTAAGAGTTTATCTCAGAGGTCTTAATTCTGTTTTTTTGATTATGTCTGTCTTTATGCTAGTACCATTTTATACTTGGGTTTTTGCAGTGCGGTTTTTCTGTGAAAACATTTGTTCAAGAAGTAGGGTTAAGTCGCAATATGTCTCTATTTTTGCTATCCTATCTTTGCTACTTTTCCTCTCCATTCCTGTTTGAGTCACTCTGTTAAAAGTACTGGTCTCTGGTTATTTCTCTTTGGGATAAATGTGGAGATCCAAAATGGTAGAGGAGAATGCAAACCAATTTAGATGGATTTTCTAGATTACTATATGCATTACGTTAAATTAAAAAATGCTTTGTTTTTCGTAAAGATGGTAAGCATTCTAATGCCCATTATCCATTAGAATAAAACAGATTAGAATTTTCCATTACTTCCAACAACTCTAGACTGAAGTATTTACAAGTTTGGTGTATTACCTCAAGAATTTCAAGAATTTTCATTAACAATTCTATGAATTGGGTCTTTTTTACATAAAATAATACAGTTTACAAAACTGTTCTACTGAATGGAAAATCTCTGAGTTAAAGTGTTTTGGGTTTCGGGAATATAGTTATGATTTTATATGTTTCATAAAAATTGGACATTTTTCATAGTATAATTAAAACACCATCTGTATTTTCATATTTACCTGTGCTATTTTTGCCTTTGTGTTAGTATAGTTCTCAATAAGCAACTGTTCAGACATTAAAATAATTGTATTGGAAATATGAAGACTGCAAATTTATATCTCTTCCTTAATTACAACTCTGTAAAAATTGTGAATGCGTATGATGGAGAAGGGGAAAAAAAGTCAGTACTTTTTTTAATGGTATTTGGAATCTAGTTGGCCATTTTCTTTTATTTTGGTTTCTTATAAAGTTATAATTTTGTTTGGGGAATGACTTATTTTTAATGTGAAAAAATTGAAGATTTTGGTGTTAAAACATCTCCTTTTTCTGACATACAGCTAAAAGGTGACTTTTGCCACTTTAATCAGGTATTAAAATCAAAATTAGATTTAGAATAAGTTTTTTCCAGTTCCATTGGTAATGCTTCCTGGTTTCCGGAGGGCTCAGTTCAGGATGGCTTCTCCCTTCCTGCTCTTTCTTTGCAATCTTCTTGTTTCAACCTGGGTAGACTACCTTGATGGGAACTGACGTGTTTGCTACCTCTCCCTCTGCTTTCCTAGCAGTCCTTTGACTGAGAATATCACTGCATAAAAGTGCATCCATAGAGCAGTGTGGAGTTATTCTTTGTGTTGTTCATTTAAAAGAAAAAACCACAGGTAAGTGGGCATCCTGGTTGTTTTAGCCCTGCTTGCTCTTCCTTTAAATCTTTTATTTCTCTTTGGCGTCTTTAAAAAATCTTGGTGACCTATTTGCAGAATGAAGAATGGACCCTATGAGGATTATAGGATGTATGATGTTCTAGGAGAATATGGTTTTGGTCTTGTTTTTCTTAGGGAGCTGAAGCAAAATATGGCTGAGTGATAGTAACTTCTTAACTGCCTTTTATTTTATAGAGAGCCTTGTGCTGACTGATGTTTGGGGTTTGGAATGATTGAACCACCAATGTTTGAGTTGTGGTATAATTACATCTGTGAAGGCTCCAGCCTATTTATAATCATTTGGCTGCAGATCAACTTAGTCATATTCAGTGAACCAACACTAGTCATACTCAGTAACCAGTACAAGAATGAAGAGAGTACCAGGAACTTGCTTTCATTAGGAGAAACCACATTTTTGTGTAAATCTTTAATGGGGATGTTTATGATAAATATGTTAATAGAGTTTGGCATATTCTATCTTTTGATTTTTTTCTTGCCTTTATAGTTTTTATGTTAAATAATCTGTAAATTATTAGGCTTCCTTTGAAAGCATTCAAAGATACCATACTTGAATGACATGTAGTCAATTGTCATTTATTTTAATGTAATTACTAATATAAGAGCAAGCAGTAGTTTCTCAGTCCTATATTGACCTGTAATGAATAAAACATTTAATTTGATTATACTGTCTGAATAAGATCTATATTCATGACATGATAACTGTTCATAACTTCTGAAATTTCCAAATTGATTATTATCTGCCCAAATAAGAATTGATTTGCCACTTCATTCATAAACAAAAATAGTCTGCTGGATGTTTTTACATAGACAGTATCCAAGTCGGTAATTTATTTAAAAAATGAGTACCAACATCAGTCTGGCTTACATTAGGAAATTGCTCTGTGTAATTGCTAGTGTACCCTTTTTAAGAATTAAAGAAAATGATTTTTCCTGCAATCATCATGCAGCTGCGGCCCTTTGAGGACAAATTTTAGAATCTTGGTAACCGTGCTGTGCTTGGCTTCATAAGGGTGGTTCTTTTGAAGACCTAAGTTTGCAGATAGTTTGTTAAATGCTGTGGTTCATTTCTGCAGTCTGGGTAAAGTGTGGGAGTGCCTAGGAAAATAAGAGGCTAACTAGTGATTTTACCAGAGACTCACCTCAGAAATAAAAAAGGTGAGAGTTCCAACCATGACTTTGGGTCCTCAGTGGTTCTAAAATTGGACTAAAAAAAGTGACTGCTGCTCTGAGCATTAAACTATAATGAAAGATGCTGAATTAATTTTACTTCATTCAAAACAATTCAGTTAAATTTCAAGAGAACTTGTTAAAAGTATCCTATATGGAAGGTTTCTTTGGTAGTTACTGGAGGGAATGAAACGAAATATCCTAAGGGAAAAATAGCCAGAATAGAAGCCCTTCTGGGAGAGCTAACATTTTATTGAGCGTGTCCAGTATGCTAAGTACTGAAGCACTTTCTCAGCTTTTGTTGGGTGGGGAGGGAGACTTCATTTGATCTTCACAACAATCCTATGAGAGATAGGCCATATTACTCTGTTTTATAGATAAAGAAGCTTACAATCCATAAGATCAAGTGATTTTATCCAAGTCTCACATCTCCTAATTTAAAATTGAATATGAAATTTTTTCTCGAGCTCTGTTGTATACATGTATAAATGAAAGCACTGCCTAGAAAGTGATTGACCTATGGAAAACTTTCTTTATATATGTCTCTTTCTTTACGTGTCTTTCACTATTTTTATAATTAGTGAGCTATTAAAAGATAAACTAGATGAATAGAATGCTTTGGAATTTCCAAGGAGAGAGTGGTTAATATGGATGTAGATTAATTTGGAAAAGTAGCATTTTGTTGTTTTTGATAAATTAGGTGGTAGGAAGTTGTCAGTGGATGGGCATTTTCAAGCCTTTTTATCTGAGGAAAATATTTAATCAGACTCTTGGAGGCAGAAGTAAAAATGCAGGGCATGTTTGGGAAGTCCTAGGTTTTATAGCCAAGTGTGTGGCCCACCCACACACTTTGTCAACTCTTTGTGAGTTACCCAGCGGTATCTGGTTGTGAGAGGAATCAGACACTCCCTGGCAGCTACTTAGAGAAGGAAGGAAGAAATAAGGTAAGCCTTGGACATTCCTAACTATTCCCCATCCCCACTCTGTACTCACTGTTTGAGGGCTTCAAGCTTCTTTGTGCTATCATGGGAACTCCCTAGAATGGACCATGATGAGGGACCAAGGTGTTCAACTCTATGATGGTTTGAGGCTCTGGTCTATCTACTGCTTTCTTAGTATTTTCAACTGCTAGGATTCATAGTTATGTACTGCTATGGTCTAAACGAAATGTGTCCCCCTCAAATTCATATGTCAAAACCCTAACTCCCAAAGATGATGGTATGAAGAAGTGGAGAGGTTGGGGGGTACTTAAGTCATAAGTGCCTGACAGAAGAGGTTCCAAAGGGATCCTTAGCTCTTTCTGTCATGTGAAGACACAGTGAGAAGGCCAGCTATGAACCAGGAAGAGGGCCCTCACCAGAAGGTGACGATGCTGACACTATGTTCTGGGACTTCTCAGCCTCCAGAACTGTGGGAAATACATTTCTGTTATTTGTAAGCCTTCCAGCCTGGGGTATTTTGTTACAGCAGTCCAAAGGGACTAAGACAAGTACCTATGAGATGTTAATCCCCACCCCCAGCCCCATTCTTTTCCTAAGGTTGTGTCTTAGACAAAGAATGTAGAAAGCCACAGAGAACCCTTTACAAAGCTGTGATCACCAACCTCCGCCTTTGCTGTCAGATGTTTCTGGTTTGGTTCATGTGGTCTGTCTTGTCTGGAGGAGCTTGGCTAGGTCTGCAGGGGGGTGGTTGTCTGATCTGTGATACAGCTGGAGACAAAGCAGGTCAGTTTTGATACCCGTAACACATGCAGAAAAGGGACTACTGCCTGAGATTAAATTATTTCTAAAAGAGATACCAGTGAAGAGCAATTTGGCAGTATATTTCAAAATGTAAAATCACCAGCGATTTCATAAATAGGCTCACTTAAAACTCTGCCAGGATATTTGTACAAGTTGCATTACAGCATGTTTGTAAAAAAATGAAGTAGCTCTGTATGTGTGCTGATTTCAAATTATATATGTAATGTAACATATAATATATATACATATATACACATACACATGTATGTTCATGTATCTACATAAAATGACAAAATGTTTTGCAGAATCATATGAATAGCATTATTTTTTGTATAAATCTTTTAAAAAGACATATATGTTGGTATGCATACTTTTTCCCTAAAAAGATATGAATGTTAATACACTGGAAAAATTTTCTTTTTCTTTTCTGTATTATTTGAGTTTCAAACCATGCTCATTCATTCACTTTCTTTTTAAAAAAAGGACCAGGAGCTAACTGAAAGGAATGATCAGGGACCATTTTTTTTTCATTGTGTTTGAATGTAGTTTATAAAACCCTACTAAATGTTTTTAAAAACACTAAATTTTTCTCTAATATTCATTTGCCAGACTTTCTTGTCCTCTCTGCATGCGGAGGAAGGGGCTGATCTTTGTGGGAAGGTTGGTAAAGTATGTGCTAAGCCAGCAAACATTCCCTTGAAAGCTTATTAGTTAAAACACTGGGTTGAGTAAGAGGAAGGAGAAAAGATATTTACCAAATGTGATTTGAAGGACAAAGAATCTCATCTTGCTGGAGTGTGTCTGAAAGTGTACCTTTATGCTCAGTTTATTTGCTTTAAATACGGGCTTTGGACTGAACTGTATTTACTTTTCAGACCACATTGCTGGAGGTGGTCATGAAAGTCTCCAAAATTTGATTGCTAATCAGGAAAACTGTTTGCTAAGAAAGGCCTGCTTGCTTGGACTAGAAGTAATGACTGATGCACAGATAAAGCCAGTGTGCCTTTTAAATATCTTTGGATTTCTGTTTCCAGATTTGCTTTTCTCTTAATTAAAAGCCCTAGACATGGGCAGTAGGTCAAAGGAGATGACTTCCCTAAACCCTTCCAGTAACAATTACTGCTTAAGTCTTCAACTCTAGATAGGCTTGTCTGAAAACTGTTGGATTTGTTTCTCTATGGTGTGATTTACCTCCTTTGATATCAGTTGGCTGAAATTTAATAATAATTAGGAAATGAAAATTTCCTTCCTTCCTTCCTTCCTTCCTTCCTTCCTTCCTTCCTTCCTTCCTTCCTTCCTTCCTTTTCTTTCTTTCTGAATGTAGGCAGTGGTGGTCTTGAGAATAAGCCCATGGTAATACCCTTTATCTATACATATTTCAATCTCTAATACCTGGTGTTTTATTTTAAAAATCAACAAAGCCATATATTTTTTTCTAGGTTCTGAAGAATTTTAACAACTTCTTTTTTCCTAAAATGGTTTGATGAATAGCTCAACAAAATCAGAAATATTTATTTTTATCTTGTCTTCCTTTCTTTCTGTATAGTTTATGTACTGATATCTGACTCTCTTGAGCTGAGTCATGTCAAGGAATATAATCCCCATGTTTCAAGGTACTTGAACTGTAGTGTAAGAATTATAATCAATTAGGGACGTTAAAGAGACGATTTCCAAAATACATATATATGTATATATTTGTTTATATATGTCTGTATGTGTGTAATTGATTATAAATTAGAGAAGTCTGAAACAATACCATTGGCACAGGATATCATGAAAGAGAAAGCTCATTTGACAATCAACTATTTGTGGGGAAAAAAAAAAAAAAGAAAGCTCAATTTTACCTTCAATAAATACATAGTTCCCATAAGAACCTGATAATTTAAAAACTCAAGGTAACTCAAGTAAAAACTCAGTGTCTAATATGAAGATTACAAACTCAAATACCTCCCAGGACCTGAGAGAAAAGTAAGCAAGTGAACTGGGTTATACAGGGGGAAAACGGGGACAGTTGCTACTTAGCTATTTTAGAATGAGAGTCCAGTGTTGCCTAATCTTCCAGTATTTCAAGAGAAAGCAGAGATTTGGGTTTTAATGTGACTGCTCCCAGTTTTTCAGTGTTGAAAATCCATTTATAATAATTAAAACATATTTTTCCATTCTTTGCTATGGTCTTCTTTTCAGCTGCTATTATAATTGCTTTCTATACAGTGGTTGGGATGGGGCTGAAAAGTGGATGGCATGGCTCTTGCTTTCTAGGGACCCACAGGCCAGCTGGGCCGGTATGATGTGGAATAGTTGGTACAGGTGGAAAGGCCACAGGAACCCTGCGGGGGTAGGAATCAGTATGAGCCAGACCATCTTCGGAAGACTTCTTAAAGGAGGTGGCATCTGCAGTGAACCTTGAAGGGCCTGGGTCTTAAGATTTAGGGCAGTTGGGGGGCACCTGGGTGGCTCAGTCGGCTGAGCAACCGACTTCGGCTCAGGTCATGATCTCACGGTTCATGGGTTCTAGCCCCGCATTGGGCTCTGTGCTGACAGCTTGCTCAGAGCCTGGAGCCTGCTTTGGATTCTGTGTCTCTCTCTCTCTCTCTGACCCTCCCCTGCTCACGCTATCTCTCTCTCTCTCTCTCTCTCATAAATAAATAAAACATTAAAAAATTAAAAAGAAAAAGATTTAGGGCAATTGGGGAGGGGAAGGAAGGGTGGATGTAGACCCCAGGAGGAACAGTGAGGTCTCAGGGTGGGTGTAGGCACACAAGGAGATGGGCTTGGGGGAGGGCTTCGGAGCAGGTCTGTGCTCTGGAAAGAGACCCACGGGAATCAAGTGACACTATGATGGGAGAGTGTTCTCAACACCAGTCCTGCTGCAGTTTGTAGAGAAGAGAGATGAGAGCTTTGAGGATGGGGAGAGAGCAAATTCCAAAGTTTGCCAACATCTAGGAATAAGTTGAAGGGTCTGGGCAGGGGCTTAGTTACTGTAATTGAAAAGGAAGAAACATAGACATTTTTCTGGGTCCAGTCCATCAGAACACCTTACTGACTTGACCTTCAGAACATATCTATTGTTGCCACCTTAACCCAAGCTACCGTTCTGTTTTTTCTGGATTATTCCAGGGACCTCCCAGCTGCTTTCCTGCGTTCTGTCCTAGCTTCTCTGTACTCTTTTCTCAGTAGAGTGATCCTGTTAACACTCATGTCACACCATGGTACCCTTCTGCTCAAAACTTGCTCTAATTTCTCTGTTTTCACAGTAAAAGATGAAGTCCTTCTAATTTCTTGGAGGAGTCCATATGATACCCCCTCCTTTCCTCTCTGACCTCATCTGCTTATATGCTCCCCCAGCTAACTCTAATCCAGCCATTCTAGCCTTTGAACATACTGGTCATATTTCTGCCTCAGGGCCTTTACATCTGTTGTTTCTTCTTCTCATGAGCTCTTCCCCAGATATTAACATGGCTAACTTTCTCTCTTATTTAGATCTTTGCTCCATTGTTATCATATCGGTGAAACCTATTCTACCTATCCTGATTGATGCATTGACAATAACAAACTCTCTTGCTGTCTTTGCAAATCCCTCTTTATTGTTTTCCTATAGAACTTATCCCTTTCTGACACACTGAAGATTTTACTTATGTTTTAAGTAATTATGTCCCTCTCCTCACTATAATATAAATTTCAAGAGGAATTTATGCAAATATCAATTCGTAAATATAAATTCCAAAAGGCAGGGATTTTTTAATTAAATTTTTTATTTTTAATTTTCTTAATGTTTGTTTATTTTTGAGAGAGACAGAGTTGGGGGTCAGAGAGGGACAGAGAGAGGGATATAGAATCCGAAGCAGGCCCCAGGTTCTGAGCTGTCAGCACAGAACCTGATGCGGGGCTCGAACTCACAAACCGAGATCATAACCTGAGCCGAAGTTGGATGCTTAATGAACTGAGCCACCCAGGTGCCCCAGCAGGGATTTTTAAAAACTTGTGACCACTGATACATCCCCATCACCTAGAATACTGTCACGTGGGGAGTGGGTGCTTGATAAAGGGGGCTAGGGCTTGTGAGTAGGTGGTGATGAAGGTGGAGAGGCAGGGGGAGGAGACAGGGTTAGAAATAGCCATCAGAGACCCCAGGAGAGATGTGAAGGAGAATGAAAAACATAAAATAGCTCATAAGTTTTGTCTTTGGGAAGCAGGGAGGCTGGAGATAACTAATGTCCTAGTTAGGAAAGTTGGGAGGGAAAATGTGTTTGTAGGACAGTAGAGGAATTGATGTATGTATTTTATCAGAATGTCAGTACCATGAAGGCAGGGATTATTTAACATCTGTCTCCAGCACCTAGAATGCTGCCTGCTATGGCATTATAATCTCGGTAATGTGTATGGAATTAACAAATAACATAGTCAAACTTGAAGGACAAACTGTGGTTCTAAGGTCATAAATTGTTAGAAGGCTTAAATTGAGATTAAAATCATATAAATGGATACTATTTTTGGTATTTCTTTTCAAAAAGGCTTTGGTGATCATTTAGATACAGGACTTTAAAATATCACACGTTGCTGCTGATAGTCTTGGCCATGCACCTGGTTTGAATAGAAGTCTTGATCTCAGAGTTATTTTTTCAAATCCATTTTGATATCAGGAGCAGGCAATACAGATTAACACAGCAATAGGTAATCCTTCATGTAAAGACATGAATGCCTACGTGAAAAGGCACATGTGAAATGAGTGAAAGTGTATTTTTTTTACACTTGCCTTTATGATAAATGTCAAGTGAGTGTCCTGACTTTTCCACGTTTGGATCTTTGTTACAGTGCAAATTGCTTAGAAAATGTAGACTGGCAGCTGGTGCTTAGAAATCTTTTGTGTCCGCCCATACCCCCAAAGACTTTATGGTTGGATTAATATGTAATGAAGTATTTCATAAAGGCAATAGAAATGATAGGTTGCCTTTTTCTTTTTTAATAATCAAAATTAGAATGGCGTGGGGACGTTGTTGAATTTAATATTCCTTCATTAAAAAAATTTTTGTAGTTAATTTTCTTTTTTCTTTTTTAAAATTTATTTATTTATTTTGAGAGAGAGAGAGCGGGGGGTGAGGGGCGGCAGAGAGAGAGGGAGACAGAGAGAATCCCAAGCAGGCTTCACGCTCCCAGTACAGAGCCTGATGTGGGGCTCGAACCCACAAACTGTGAGATCATAACCTGATCTGAAGTCAGATGGTTAACCAGCTGAGCCACCCAGGTACCCTGAAAGGTAGTTAATTCTCAGAAAAAGTGAAATTATCTGTTTATGAAGTCTAGCCTCTGGCACTGGTAAGAATAAATGGAAATGGAGCATTGCCATGTCAGTGGTTCTGGCAGGGTAAACGCCTGAATTGTGTCCCCTCAAAATTCTTATGTGGGAGTCCTAACCCTCAGTACCTTAGAATGTGACTGTGTATTTGGAGATAGGATCTTTGAAGAGGCAGTTAAGTTAAAGTGAGGTCATTTAGGTGGACCTTACCCCAAATGACTGTATTTATAAGATGAGAGAATTTGGATTCATATATACAGTGGGAAAACCACGTGAAGACACAGCAAGAAGGCACCATCCCTAAGCTAAGGAGAGGGGCCTCGGAAAACAAACAACTTCGCCAAACCTTGACATGGACACCGTCTCGGACTTGGAAATCTCCACACTGGAGCCACACAGTGTGTGGTAGTTGGTTGCAGCCGCCCAAGCAAACCAGCAGGAGCGGAAGCCCAGGCTGTTCCAGGCGACTTCCAGGCGTCACCTGGTGTCGGCGCCCCCGGCGCCCGGAATGTCTGGAAGAGGGTGGTTTAGCGGTGCCCGGCCATTCCCTGAAGAAAGTCTCTCCTGAATGCTCGCTGGATTGCCAGGGACGACAGTGGCGACTCCTTGGCTTATTCGTTCGTTGCTGACCATTTCTGCCGGAAGCTGCGTGCCCGGGCAGCGTTCTCATTCCCCTCAGAAGCTGACCCGAGCACGTGAGGTGAAGCGGAGGCTCTTCTCTTACAACTTCCCGTGATTTGATGCATCTGCTTTCGCCGACGGGGATCGTCCCCTGCTCGGCGCCTCCGACGCGACTCCCACAGAGACGGGGCGCCTTTGCGGCCGGCCCGCTTTGCTGCGAATTGGACCATGTGTGTGAGTTGCCTCCTTGGGAGACTGTCCCTGGCAGCTTGGAGTTTAACTGAAGCTTAACTTAAGCCCCGGTCTTCACAGTAAATCTGTAGGCTGTGTTACTTACGGGACGAGTCGGAAAACAAACGCTTCAAGAAGCAAAGCACTGGGGGTCTCTCAGAACCTTAGAATTTTTCACTTCACCTTTTAGTAGATGTGTTTCCAAATTGGCAGGGCCGATGGGCTCTGTAATTAATTAGGCAGTAATGAGCTTTGCTTTTGTTCCATGTCTCTGAGGCTTGGAGAAGATGAGGGGTGTTACATGTTGAGAACTTTCCTTTTGAATTCTGTCTTGATCAGGTTTCTGGGACACCCAACATCAGAATATTTAAAATATCTGGAGATTTGAAGTGAAGTGTACGTGTCCTCTACTGTGTATCTAGGGTCAAATAGATATGTTTGGGGTTAAAATTACACCTCCTTCCTGTGTTTGGTTGACTCTTCTAAGTGATAGCTCGCAGAGTGCTTCCTCAGATGCTCCTTATTTTCATACGTTGCTATTACGTAGGAGAGATGAGACTATTGAGATTCTTGAGTGAAATTTAAAATCCTCTGCTTCAGGGGCACCTGGTGGCTCAGTCGGTTGAGCGTCTGAGTCTTGGTTTTGGTTCAGGTCATCATCTAACTCTGAGTTCAAGCGTCTGAGTCTTGGTTTTGGTTCAGGTCATCATCTAACTCTGAGTTCAAGCCCCATGTGGGCCCCTCCACCGCTTGTGCTCACTTGCCCACTTGTGCTCACTTGCTTGCTTGCTCGCTTGCTCGCTCTCTCTCAAAAACGAGTAAACATTTAAAAAAAATAATAAAAAAATTCTCTGCTTCAAGTTATGAAATAACATGTTTTTACCTTTTAATTAATTAATTAATTTATTTTAAGTTTATTTGAGAGAGAACGTGCACGGGAGGGGCAGAGAGAGAGAGACATACACACACACACACACACAGAGACCCTTCAACAGACTCCTCCCTGTCAGTGCAGAGCTGGGTGTAGGGCTCAAACTCACCAACCGTGAGATCATGACCTGAGCGGAAGTCATGAGTCTGACACTTAACTGACTAAGCCACCCAGACGCTCCTGTTTTTAACCTTTCTAAAAACTTTTAATCGACTATGTTTGTGTGTATGTTTCCTTTTTTTTTTTTCTTTTTAAGGTTTTATTTTAATTCCAGTTAGATAACATACAGTGTTATATTAGTTTCAGGTATTGAAATAACATGTTTTAGCCATGCCATCTTCTGATCTGGCCTTTTCAGCAAATCTGTGGCTCGTGGGGACAGATGGCCCTAAATTGTTGCAGCACCTGCAATCCAAATAGTTCTCATTCCAGGGCCCACACAGCAGGGTGTGTTTGGAAGTATTTGAAAGCAGAGTGTAAGCAACACGCTGTGCACTTCTTCGTATAACATTACATAGAATCTGCCTTGCCCCAAAGCCCGGAAAACCACCCTCTTCTTTTCATCCTAAGGTTTTGTTACAGTTCCCCTTTCTATAAAAGAAGCAGCCAGATGAGATTTCTTTACGAGGTTGGAAAATGAAAACACTAAGTTGAGGATAAAATGCTAACATAGCTTGTGCCTAAAGATGACTAAAATCTGGGTAGAAAACCAGTCCTGGAAGAGTGAATTAGTAACGTTTACTCACCCAACTGCGTATCCAGCTTATTATTCTTTAACAAATGTGATTGTTCTATGCTTAATTAATTGTAGAATATCTGACAGATTCATGGTTTACAATGTTTTTTGTTGTTTTTTTTTTTTTCCAATCAGTAGAAGAAAGCCTCCCTTAAGAGTGATTTAAATGAGAGATCAGCAAACTACGTACGGCTCCGGGGCCAGATCTGGCCTCCTGCCTGCTTTTGCACGGCTCATGAGCCTAGAATAGTTTTCACATGTTTAAATGAAAAAAAAAAAATTAAGGATAATATTTTGCAATACCTGAAAATTATACAAAATTCTTCTTTCATTGTTCATTATGAAAGTGTTATTAGAACACAATTGTGCTTATTCGCTTACGTACTGCGTCAGGCTGCTAGCATGCTGTGACAGCAGAGCTGAGTGGTTGTGACAGAGAATCTGTACGTTATTTACTGTCTGGTCCTTTATGGAAAATCTTTGTTGCCCAGGTTTAAATAATCATTTAAACTTATTCATATTTTTTATTGTTTACTGTGTCCTCAGTGGGTTTTGCTGTGCAGGGTGGAAAACCTCAAACAGGATGGCAGGTTACTCTGTAAACTCATCTTTTCATTTATTCAGAATCCCTTCTGTAGCATCTCTGAAAGATGGCCACTGGGTGTCTTACTGCAGTCAGGAAGAAAGCAGACGGGCAGTTTCTAATTTTTTCACTGACTGAATCACTCATTTAGTCGACATGTCTATAGTGAGTGCTGACTGTGTGTCACCTACCGTTTGAGGGAGGCAGCATGAGTGGTAATCCTAACAGACAAGGTCCCCCCTCCGGGACCGTGTGTTCTCATAGGAGGAGATGGACCGTAAACAAATAAATGTGTAATAGATCCAGGTAATAAGCACAAGGAAGATGAATCAAAGGGAGAGAGAGAGAGAACCAGAGGCAAGAGAGGGCTGCTGGAGAGATGGTGATGGGCAAAGCCCTCTGGGGCAGTTACAGGTGAGCAGGAATCAGGAAGCAGTGACATGCAATGACGTGAAGACCTGGGAGGTGGTGTTCTACATGGAGGGAACTGTAAGGGCAGAGGCCCTCAGCTGGGAGCAGACTTGGCATGTTCGAGAAACAGCAGAGCTGCCCTGAGGGCTGGAGCAGAGTGAACAAAGGAAGAGTGATACAGAGGTGAAGCAAAAGCAAAAACAAAAACAAACAGGAGGTGGAGAGAGGGGGAGTTTATGAAGGGTGCTGCAGGGTAGAATGAGGACTTAAAATACTCAATTCTAAGACAGATGACAGGGTTTTGAGCAGAGACCTGACTTGATCTGACTTATGTTTTTAAAAGGATCACTTACACGAGCGGGACCACATCAAACTAAAAAGCTTCTGCCCAGCAAAGGAAAGCCATCAACAAAATGAAGAGACAACCTACTGAAAGGGATAAAATATTTGCAAATCATATATCTGATACGCGTTAGTATCCAAAATACATAAAGAACTTCTCTTGATCAATAGCCTAAAACCAAACAATCCAATTGAAGAATGGACAGAGGAACTGAATGATGTTTTCCCAAAGAGGACATACCGATGACCAATAGGTACATGAAAAGATGCTCAACATCACTCATCATCAGGGAAATGCAAATCAAAACCACAATGAGATATCACACCTATTAGGATGACTTTTATCAAAAAGACAAGGGATAATAAATGCTGGCCAGGGAGTGGAGAAAAGAGATCCCTTGTGCACTATTTGTGGGAATGTAAATTGGTGCAGCCACTATGGACAACACTATGGAGATTCCTTGAAAAATTAAAAATAGCAATGCCACCGTATGATCCAGCAACCCCACCTCTGTGTGTATATCTAAAGGAAAGATCTTGAAGAGATACGTGCACTGCAGTTTTGATTGCGGCATTATACATAGTATTCAAGACGTGGAAATAACCTAAGAGTCCGTCGATGGATGAATAGTTAAAGAAGATGTGGTCTCTCTCTCTGCAGTGGGATATTATTCAGCCGTGAGAAAGAAGGAAATCCTGTCATTTACAACAACATGGATGGACCTTGAGGGCATGATGCTTAGTGAAATAAGTCCAACAGAGAAACACATTACTATGTAGTATCACTCATATAGAATCTGTTTTTTTAAAAAAACGTCAAACTCAAGAACAGTGAGTGGGAAAAGTGGTTGCTGGGAGTAGGGGGTGAGAAAGATAGGGAGAGGTTGGTAAAAGGTTACGAACTTTCAGCTGTAAGATGAATGAGGTATGAGGATATGTGGTCAAACGTGGTGACTGTTGTTGATAATAGTGTTTTGTATAATTGAAATTTGCTAAGATAGTAGAACATGAATGCTCTCACCAAAAAAAAAAAAGTTAAATAAATAAATAAATATGTCAGGTGATGGAATATGACGATTAACTAGATGGGGGGGAATCCTTTCACTGCAAATACATATACTAAATCCCCACCAGGTACACTTTAAATATCTTACAATTTTATGTGTCAGTTTTACCTCAATAAGGCTGAAAAAAGGGATCACTTAAGCTTCAAGTATATCTCTTCTACTGTGTAGCTTATTGCTCATGATACAATTTGGAGATTTAAAAACAAACAAAAACCACGTCAGTACAGCACCCAAAACAATTAGCTTTAAAAGATCCTGAAATATTGTACACTACTCTTCTTTGACATAACTGATGTAAGTCTGTCATAAAAGCGGGATGAAAACAGTAGTAATGATAGGCCACTGTCTTGTTAGGTGAGCATTCAAAGGTTCTAGGCCTCCATATCCATCTAGGTCCAATTGGGAAACAGTTGGCACATTCAGATGTGCATGGGCAGGGTGCAGGGGAAATACATAGAATAGTGTAGTGCCCGGGGGGTAACAGCAGCCAAACTCCTCCCACTCAGGGCCTGAAAAGAGGGGGGGGGGGCAGTTACAGCGAGACCGAGAGCTCTGTGTAGTATACTGCCTGACGGAAACTTGTGCCCTGAAGGGGGACCCTTCAGGGAGGGAATCATTCTTCCCTCTGCTCTTCTGTGGGTGCCTCTCCATTGGGCAAACCCAACCCGGAGCCAGAGGGTAAGGGAGGATGTTGCTCAATGGGTCAACATCCTGGAGCAGAGAAAGGAGTGGAAAACAAAGGAAGGAGTAGAATCCTGTTTTAGAAGACACTTTAGACACTTTTCATGAGTTCCAGCTCTCTCTCACTTGCCCTCCCTGACCCTAACTCCACCCAAACACACCACAGATGAGCGCACACACACACACACACACACACACACACACACACACACATTCGTAAGTCCCCTCTGGCATTCTGTGATCACTTTTCTGAGGAGGGCAGAGAAGCAATTCATTAGCTGAAGTTTGAGGATAAGTATTTCTGTGGTGTTTGGGTCTGCAGTATATGCCATTGGATCTGGGAAGGGCTTGCATAACTCTATCTTTCATTCCTGATAAAAATCCAAAGCACAATTGTTACTGATGGTAGTATTAAACATTTGATTCTTTAAAAGTCTCTTTTATAGTTGGACGCAGCAGGAAAAATACTGAGGCAGAAACTTAAAACCTTGGTGAGCTATATTCAGTTTTGGTTATTCTGGTTCAAAACAAACAAAGCCAGCATTGAATTTTAGCCTCTTTGATCCAGATGGTTTTAGTTTTCCACCGTTGGACATATTAAAACTTTGAAGACACAGAAGTACCATTCAGTAAACTGCTTCTCTCAGCAACTTCTGTGATGTTCTGGTGCACCAGAAGCCTTGGCTTTCCTTTCAGGCAGGAGCAGTTAACTCTGAGTTCATCACTCTCTGTGCAAAGTCAGGAGCTTTTTCTTTCATACCAGGGGGCACGGAAGAATTTTTTAAAATAATTTGATCTTTTAAAAATATTTGACTTCTCATTTGATTTAGGTTCTGAGAATCAAAGGTTCTAATAACAAAATGTCAATATGGCCAACAAGTCTATAGGAAGAAAAATATTGAACAAGCCAGTTTTTGGTGTTATTTTCTCGAGCGTGGTTCCTGTAATAGGAACTCAAGCTGTATAGATGGTAAAATGAATTTTCCTCTCCCCCTTTTCTGGAATCTGGATGAAAACTGAGACCTGTGGCACCTTCCTGAATATTCTTGGCCCTCAATTGGAAGCCTAGCTGAGGACTTGGAGAAACAAAAGTCTGTTTTCTGTTTATGGTTATCAGTCATGTTGTAAAACATAAATGTAATTTATTTTGCTTTATGGTCAAAGAAAAAAAATCATCTTGAACTTCCCATTAGTTTTCAAGAACCAGAACAGAGTATGTTTTTGTTTCATGGCTTTTTGCCCACTGGTAAGCTTTGCAGCAGAGAATCATTCATGTTTGGTCACGGGCCATTGGATTTGGGGAGCACCCACTGTGCGAGTGGTAGGCATGAGTGAGGCAGCGCCCTAGTCCCGAGTTGGCTTATATAATTCTGCTGGGAGATTGGATGCATGAACAGATGCATGGCCTGCAGAGAAAGAGAGACCGCCTCCAGAAATGAGGGGAGTACTGTGGAAAATTACGAGGCGGGAGAGGTCCTGTTTTCCTGGTTGGAGAGGGCAAACACACGGCTGGCCCGGAGCCAGGCCTTGAAGGATCCTGAGTGGAACAAATTAGCAGCGGTGGATTTGAATGGGTTCTGACTTCAACTCTAAGCTTCGATTTTCCTCATCTATGAAATGGTGATCTCTTTACCACCCATATCACAGTACTTTTAGGAGACTAAATTGTAAAATGCACCGCAAATGTAAGCTACTCCTAATGCTGTTACTTGCTGTTGTGGTTAATATCATCAAATGGTGTCTGTTAAATATTTACATGTCTGTAATGGCCTTCTGTAGTTTTCCAGGAGTGTGACCTAACAAAGAGTTACTGTTACTCATGGTGACTTATTAGGCTGGCTCTGCATAAGAAGGTCTTTATACGTCGGAGTCTAGCAAATCTCCTAAGTGCTGTGGAGAGAGCCATCGTTACATTGGGAGAGGTCCCTGGACAGAGAAAGGCTGAGTTTCCATCTTTAGGGAAGAACCAGGCGTGGTTTGGTTGCAGATGTTAAGGTGCTGATACCCAAGGTTCTGAATTTGAGATGGTGATAGAGAACTGGGGAGTTAAGACTCTGATTTTTTTTTAAAAAAATAAGTACCAACGCTTTAAAAAGCTTTAAACTTTCTAGAGTCTTTCTGAGACTTTAAGAGCTTGAATTGACTTAGAGAAGTAGGAGATGTGGTAAATTCCTTCTTGGACATGATTTAAAATGTCATGAATGAAGCCGGAGAACTTAGAACTTGAAGCATGTTAGGGCTTTATGAGGGGAGGGATATGAATATATGAGATTAGGCTTAAAAAGCATAGACTACACATTTCTTCAGAGATCCTAGTTCTGGTTCACTCCCCAAAGAGGTCTGATGTGAACATTTCAGCACCACTCCCTTTGCGAAAGATGACTGGACCACTCTTTGGAATTTGTGTAAGAAGTAGTGTATGAGCCAGACAAGAAAATCAAGCTCATAGTCACACTCTTTTTTCCTTTTAAAAATAGACTTTATTTATTTTATTTTAGTTTTAATGTTTATTTATTTTAGAGAGACCGAGTGCAAGTAGGGGAGGGGCAGAGAGAGAGAGAGAGGGAGACACAGAATCCAAGGCAGGCTCCAGGTTTTGAGCTGACTGTCAGCAAAGAGCCCGATGTTGGGTTTGAACTCATAAACTGTGAGATTATGACCTGAGCCTAAGTTGGACGCCCAACCAACCAAGAGACCCAGGCGCCCTAAAAATAGACTTTATTTTTTTTAGAACATTTTTAGTTTTACAGAAAATTTGAAAAGATAGTACATGGTCTGTACTTTCTCATCCCCTTCCCCTATTATTAATATCTTACATTAATATAGTACGTTTGTTACAATTAATCAACCAACAGTGATGAAACTGGAGTACATAGTTTGTTCAGATTCTCAGAGATTTTACCTGGGTCAAGAGCCGTCTCTTTTTACTCACTGCTTTCTCCCCTCACACAGAGCAGTTGTTCCTGGCAGTAGTGGCTTAATACATGTATGTCTGTGGAGCGACTAAACAGGTGAGGTGCTGTGCCCGCCCTTACGTTGTTAGAGTGAAGGAGGGAAGGATCCACTACTGTGCACATGACGTGCACTTCGGTGCTTGAGAGTTTGGAAGCAGATGGGGCTATGTTCTGATGAAGCCTGGCACTGCCATTTACTAACGTTGTGACTTGGGGAAGTCACCCAGCCTCTCAGAGCCTGTTTCCTCACCTGGGAGAAGAGGTAAGAGCAGGTGCTATCTCATTGGGGTAGGAATACAATGAATAAATGGAAGATTTATTGTGTGAATGTGTGTAGAGCAGGGCCTCACACGTGGGAAGCTGTCGGTAAATGTTGGCTTTAAGTTTTACTGTGCAGGATAGACTGTGGTGAGTGTGATGAGGAGTCAGAAAAGGGAGATGCATAGGGGCGCCTGGGGGGCTCAGTCAGTTAAGCGTCTGACTCTTGATCTTGGCTCAGGTCATGATCTCATGGTTGGTGGGTTCGTGCGCGTTGTCAGTGGAGAGCAGAGCCTACTTGGGATTCTCTCTCTCTCTCTCTCTCTCTCTCTTACTGCCTCTCCCCTGTTCTCTTTCTCTCTCTCAAAATAAATAAATAAACTTAAAAAAAAAAGACAAAAGGGAGATGCATAGAGTTGTGTGTGTCAGTGGGGGTGGGTGGGGGTTAGGAAATTTTCCTAGAGAAGGCAGCATTTGGGATTAGGTCTGCTCTAACCAGTGGCACCATGACCTGAGACAGAAAATGCCAGGTTGAGAGAATATAATACACAAAGGTACAGAGAGTGGGAAGGCATGAGAAAGTATCTTCTAGAGGAAAGAAGTTATTTACTGTTTTAGATGGACTGTCGTCTACAGTAGTAAGACAATAATAGGACGGGAGATAAAACTATAACATCATAAATATTTTTGCTTTTTTCTCTTTCTTTTTTGAGTATTTATTTAATCTCTGTACTCAACATGGTGTTCGAACTCATGACCCCAGGATCAAGAGTCACACACTTCTCCTACTGAACCAGCCAGATGCCCCAAGATCATAAATATTTTTGACTGATTCACATTTCAACTTCTAAAAGTTTTCAAATATAGGAAAAAAAAGTAGAATGAATGCTACTGTTAACATTCATAGAGCCTCCATCTAAATTCAATAATTATTAACATTCTTCCATGTGTACTTATCTGCACAAATTTTGTTATAATTTCTTTTGCTGAACCATTTAAACATATATTACAGATATCATGACATTTTACCCCAAAATACTTTAGCATGCATCTCTAAGAAATAAGGAAGCTGGCTTATGTAAACAATACCATTGTGATACCTAATAAAATTAAGTCATCCCCAAATATCATTTAATGTCAGTCCATAGTCAGATTTCCCAGATTTATCCCCCAAACTAAGACATTAAGACTTTTAGGCTTTGGAGCATTGAGAGGATTATGGTACTTCCCCCCTACTCCATCTATCACCAGTGTGGTTCAAAATAAAAACAATACTGAATATCCATAATAAATCTATGTCCAAATAGATTCAGATTCCTCCCCCATCAGGATGATGACTTTGATGTTAGTTTTGAAATGTCAAGTGATCGCATTTTTTAATAACTCAGCATATACCTACTTGCCTCGAGTAGACCAGCACTAGACTCACAGAATTCAGTAGAGCTACAGTGACATGTTGTTTTGGGTTGAGCTCAATGTCGAAACTTCACAGATATGAAATGACATCTTTAACGGTTCTATGTAGACATGAGAAGTGATTTTTGGTTCCGTTGTATAGATAAGCCTTTGGGACACTCAGTTCCAATCCCTGTGGATAATTTCACAGTGAGTTTCACAATGTTTCTAGAAGGCAAAAAGTCAGTTAGGACTGTGGGTGGGATTGTGGTATGAATACCTGACATTTGTGGTGGGAAACTCTTACCTGCAAGTGGGAAGAGATTTGGAAAGCAGAAGATGCAGAACCTTGTTAGTGTGCTACTTTAGCCAGGAGCGCCTGGTTCTGCCATGGGGCACTTGACCTTCTCCTTTGTCCATGGCCCACCCTGAGTCACAGACACCGATGGCTGGGCAAATGTCTAGAATTGCCGCAGGTATTGGGGTGGGTGTGAAAATGGCCACCTGCCAGGGCTGCAACTTCTATGACTCCCACTGTACAAGCTGGCAGCCACGGGAGCTCCTGTGAAGGAGGAGACGGGTATTGGAGAAAGTCTTCCTGCAAATGGGCCCCCTCTGATGTTACACTTTGGATGTGGAGCTCCTCGGGGGATCACTTCTTTCCACCTCACTTGCAGGTACATGGTGAGTGCTACTTTAATTGGTTGCATTTAGCCTTGTAGTGGATGCCAGCCCACCCTGCCTCTTCTGCGAGAACCTCATTTCTCCCTCTATTTGGACTTTGATGCAGTTCCATTGACCCACTTGGAAGAGATTCAGTATGTAGTGCCTGCTTGTTTTTCCTTCTGCCCTTAATTTGGTTTGCCTTTTATTGTCTTCCAACTGAATGGATTCTTTCTCTTTCTTTTAAGGGAAAGGAACCTAAGAAAAACAATGCTTGTGGTGGTGACTGTTAAGGATAATTGCTGTTTCATGTTAATGTACGTGTTAAAATGAGTAGATAGGGAATTGCTAAATTCACCAACCTGTTTCTCCCAAGTCTAGGCCTTTTAAGCATATTTGTTGCTGAAATGAAGATGTAGCCGTGCAGAGCAGAAATGTCCAAATGTACAGTTTTTAAGTGCAATAGTATTTAAAATTTTATTTCCATCAGCAAGAATCATGATAAAATTCTTAGAAATTATAGGAAAGTGGAAAGGAGAAGCCCAGAGATAACCAACATTAACACTCTGTGAATTTATGTCTCGCTATTTTAATCTATGTGTTACATCTCTCTAAGTGGGCAGACTTTCACTACAACTGTCTAGAACCTTTTGCTGCTCAGAAGTGTGGTCCGTAGATTCAGCAGCATCAACATCTCTCCGGAGCTTGTTAGAAATTTGGAATCTTGGGCTCTACCCCAGACATTCTGAATCATAATTTGTATTGAAACAATGTTACATATACATTTAAATTTGGAAGCTCTAGAACACGGTGTACCCAGGGCCACAAGGGAAGTGGATATGGCACAAAAAACCAAGACCTGTACTCTCTGTTCATCACATTTCCCCTCTGTCATGCTTTCCTAAAATAATTTTCCTCCTCAGGATGTGATAAAGATAAAAATGAGGTCAATTTTTTTTTTTTTTTAGCAAGGCATAGCAACCCTGTTGAGAAACCCAACTGTCTCCCGCATAAACATTTTCATTCAGTGAACATTAAGTGCCTACTTTGTATCATGTGAGCCCTCAGCCGTCACAGACCCTCAGTTGAGGCACGCATTACCATAGTAGGAGCATACAGGGAGCGCGGAGGATTGAGTGGTTGGTTCTGCAGGGATGGAAATCACAAAGAAAAATGGCCTCTGAGCTGAGTCTTGAAATGTAAATCAGTGAACATGAGTTATGAATATTGCTGGGCTCTAGAGAGAGCACAGAGTTGGATGAAACGACTCTCTTCCTTCAAGGATCACACGCTTGATTTAAGGTCAGGGGACAGTGTTTAAAGCTATAACTAACAATAGGAAGCACCTAGGTATTAGGGTAGAGCTAGAAGACTGAGTCTGAATGTCAGTGTTAACAACTCCGTGACCTTGGACAAATGGTCTCACCTGAACACCCGTTTCTTCTGTAAAGTTGGGATAAAATAATACAAATTATTGCATAGACTTACAGTGATTTTTAAATGAGATAACATAGTGGAGCACTTACCAACAGCGCGTATAGAATTGACACTTTATGACAAAGATATTTAAAAAGTGCCAAGTGAGTGCCATAGACAGAAATATTGCAGAAGAACAGAGGAGAGGCCGTTTCTGCCTGGAATATGAGAGACTGTGGCCAATGCGACCTTGAGGGTGTGAACGAGGAACAGTGGGTTTGAAGGATGGGCTATGGGATCCAAAGTGAAAGACGAAGTTGCAGTTTTGAGACTGGCTAGACTAAGAAAAGGGGTCACAGAAATGGGGGATCAAGATTGGTGGGGAGAATTCTGTTTCAAACCCATTGAACTTGAGGCAGCTGCTGAGAGCTGTGGTTCAGGGGTGTATGTTTGAGTCCCTCGACTGTTACTCAGACACGCCGTGCTCTGGGCTTGACCAGGCTGGGGATGACGTGAAGTACTCAGCCTTCCCTGCTCCGGTGTTTGGTCAGTGTGAGGCTTGCAGAAAGACTCTTTCTGGCTCAGCGGAAATGGCCACGCCCACAGAGGGGTTCTTACCAGGATGGGAAACAAGGCACAATTGTTAAACTTGAGACTTCCGTCTTCAAAATGAGTGGAGGAGGACTGAACTTCTATGTTGCTAATTTTTACCTTTTGTCATCCTCTTCCTTGGATTTCTTTTTCCTTTTCAATCTTCTTGCTCCCAAATAATGACCATTAATTAATTGCTACAGAAGAGAAATTAATTGGAAAAAAGTTTTTTGAAAGACTAAATGCTCTAACTCCAATGGACTGTATTCCTGTCTGTGTCATTTTCCTTTCAGTCGTGAACCCCTTTGTGGTCTCTCATTATACAGAGTACATACAGCCTACAAGTGATCATGGTTACTGGTTTTTATGCCTGCCGTATAAAATGCTAACATTTTGCCAAATTTGCTTTATTTCTGTCTCTGTATCTGTCTCTCTGTCTATACAAATACTTTAAATAATTTTTGCTGATCAATAAATAATTTTTGCTGAACCATTTGAGTTAGTTGTAGAGATCATGATCTTTTAGTTCTAAATACTTTTTTTTTTAATATTTTTTTTTTATTTATTTCTAGGAGAGAGAGAGACAGCGTGAGCAGGGGAGGGTCAGAGAGAGAGGGAGTCATAGACTGAAACAGGCTCCAGACTCTGAGCTGGCAGTCAGCACAGAGCCCAACGCGGGGCTCGAACCCACGAACCGCGAGATCATGACCTCGCGGATAACCGAAAGTTGGACACTTAACCGACTAAGCCACCCAGGCGCCCCTAGTTCTAAATACTTTAACATGTACCTACCAAGCCTAAGAATACTCTTCCACATAACCCATTATACGATTATCACCAAGAAATATTATCTAATGCATAGATAATATTTGAATATTTATTTAACTTTTCCCAGTTATTTCAATAAATAATGTCTTTTATAACTATTCCTTTTCTCATCCAAGATTCATCAACAATCATTCATTCAGTTTTATATCTTTAGTTTCCTTTGATCTAGAGCAGTCACCCTGCTTTTGTTTTTATCATTCATGGCACTGATATCTTGTAAGATTTCAATACCACAATCTGGAGTTGATTGTTACTGTGTGATTAGATATAGATTAAGCATTTTGACAGACATATGACATAGTGATTGTCATTTGACAAACAGTGACATTCAGTTGTCCTGTAATTGATTATGCCAGCCCTCACTTGGGTAAAGTGGTCTGCCAGATTTCTCCATTATAAAGACACCTTTTCCCATATGTAAGTGATAAGTAGTAATGTATGGGGTGATCCTTGGAGACTGTGAGTATGCTGAGCCACAAGACTTTCCCTAGTGGTTTTAGCATCCGTTACTGATCCTTGACTGACTCAGTTATTGCTTGGGTGGTTGCAAAGTGAGATTTTCTGTTTCTGCTGTTTCTTTGGTGTTTTATTAGTGGCATTCTTTGTAAAGAAGAGCTTCCTGCAATCCCTTATTTCATTAGTGTCTATGGATTTATGGTTCCTTTTTTTATTCAGTGTACTCTAAGTCACCCATATCATTCTTTTTTGTTGTTGTTCTGCTGTTTAAACTGTGCCATATTTGGCCAGTGGGAGACCCTTTGACACAACTCCTGTGTCCTTTCATCAGGTCTGTGTTAATATTTGAACATCTCCTTGGTTTCTTGCATAGTAAGATGTTCCAGGCAGTTTTGTACTTTCTTTGCCCCAGGCCTGGACCCCGCTATTTCTGGAATGAACTAAGGTATTTAGAAGCCAAGATCTGGGTGTTCAAGCTTTCTTTAAAAAATGGATTTGATCTATACAAAGTTAAACGTCAACAATCATTTGTTTAAGCTCTCCCATCCTCCAGCTTCTGTTAACATATTCCCATAGAGCCACGGGTTGTTTATAAGTTAGAAGGAAAGAACCAGCTGGGAGGAGGAGACCATCAAAAGTGAAGGTTTTGGGCTTTGGACCAGAGGTGGCACAGAGTGAGGCAAAGAAGGAAGTTAGATGGTGCCAAAGAGCAATTTAAATTACGTTGGAATTCTGCCCAGGGAGCAACTAGAGAGCCCGAGGATGTAATCCCTGCTTGTCTTCCAGGTAGACTCTGAAAATTGGTTGCCCTTTTTTTTTATATCTGATGATGCCAAGAGGGTGTGTTCCCCTGAGCTATACATGTGCTAATTCTTAGAGCGATTTAAGAAATAGAGTTTTGAGAGTTCCAAAGTGCTCTGTATTTTCAGGGTCAACGTGTGGTATGTGTAGATGTAGATGGATGTATATTTCAGCATGTCCTTTAAAAATTAAAAATTATGCTTTTTATTTTGAATCCTCACAATTGAATATAATATCTGACTTGCTGATTATAATATTTGGTTGCCAAAAAAATAATACCTGGTTGCAAATTGTTGAAGGTGCATATGTGCAGCATTCTGGGCAGCAAATTGTGAGAACTCAAAAGCCAAGAATTTCTGTTATTTTTCAAAGCAATCAGCATGTATTTGATAAAGTGATAGAGCCTCCGAGGGGTATCTTGAATTGACTGATTTTTTGGAACTCCATAGTCCTCCAGGGTCTCTTTTTATACATAAAAGCAAAATGAAAATGCTCTTTTGCCTTTTCTGTTCTTTAAAACAAAACATGAAGCCAGTAGCGTTTATTTCTGTTTGATAGGGAACCTATGAAAATGCTTAAAAATACAAAAGCAAATTTGAAACATAAGGGTTTTGTTTTTGTTTGGCTTTCATCGAAGTCAGCATGTTTGGAAGTGAAAAAAACAAAACAAAAATACAAAGACTACTACATGTATATTTCCTCCGGCAGGAATATGGTTATTATTCACTTGGGTACACTGAATATTACAGATGCTTTGTTATTTTATGAAACAAAACCACACCCACACATCCACAACCACTGACTTTTAATTCCCAGTACGTTCTTGAGAACGGAGTGTCCTATTAAAGCAATTGCTGTAAATAGTGACTGGATGCACAGTACCCCAAGAAGGTTAAACTGAAAATGAAAAGGAGCACAGTATTTAAATATGTTTCTAGCCAGGCATAGGCGAGTGAATTTATGTGTGTTGTGGCCAGATTGTACTAACTTGTCCTCTGACTCCTGAGTAGCCTCACCATTCAGTTCTTTTTGTGATGTCAGTGTCTGAGATCAAACTCAGGACTAAGGAGTCACCAGTTTTGGCAAATGGACAATTTTCAAAGTCAGGTTTCATTGTTATTGGGAAGATGTTAATATAACTGAGTCCTTTTGGAAGTCATAAAGATCAATCTCTCTCTCGTCTTACTTTCTATTTAAAACTCCCCCAAATGGAGCATTTATTCCTACGCCCAAATCCATTGCCCCTTGTATTTCTTTAATCTTGATCTCGTTTGAAAGGAGCTTTATCCAGAACACAATTTCTTCATTCAGAATGAAATTTCTATCAGACATTAAGACAGCTTGTATAGAGTTACATAATTAAAAATTCTTCTTTCATCTGGATTTTACTAAATCCATGACAGTTTTAGCTAGTAAAAGCAAATTATATTTTGGCCTCTATAATGGATTTATATACTTTGAATGTTCCTGTTGGGACTGTGTTTGCCTTGAATTATGAGATAGAAAATACTTTCAAGGGCACAGGCATGAGACTGGATCTGTTAATGCTTGTGAAGGAAGCATTGGTGTCTGAGTTCTCGGACTGGCGTTTATTGGCTGGATTCACATGTGAACTTATAGTTGGAATAAAAAGGTTTTTCCTTTCAATGCCTTAGTTCTATTTTTTTAACCTAAAATTTTTTTTTAATGTTTATTTATTTTTGAGAGAGAGCGACAGAGACAGAGCGTGAGTGAGGGAGGGGCAGAGAGAGGGAGTTGCAGAATCCAAAGCAGGCTGCAGGCTCTGAGCTGCCCGGCGCAGGGCTTGAACCCACAAACTGTGAGATCATGACCTGAGCTGAGGTTGGCACTTAACCAACTGAGCCACCAAGGTGCCCCTTAACTTTTTTTTAAGAAGAAAAAATTTAAGTTTATTTAGGAAAAGAGAGCATGCACGTGTACAGGGAGTGGGGGAGAGGGGAGAGAGAGAATCCTAAGCGGGCTCTGCACTATCCACACAGAGCCCAATGCAGGGATGGAACTCACAAATTGTGAGACCATGACCTCAAGAGTCAAATACTTCACCGATTGAACCACCCAGCTGCCCCCTCAGTTCTATTTTTATATAGTATCTTGTTATTTGTAATGATAAAAGTGATGTGGTTATGTGAAAAATTTGAGTACCACAAGAAAACGCAAAGAAACTAAAAATTATTCTATCCTAATTTCATTGTCTCTACTTAGCAGCTATACAAATGTTAACTTTTTTCCCTTCTTTTTTCTAGCTATAGATACTTTTAAAACAAAATTGGGACTGTATTGAACATATTGTTTTATAGTCTGCATTTCCAATGAACACTGATTAAAAACATTTTCCCATTTTATTAAGTGTTTTACAGATTTAGAAAAAACTGTTGGGGTGCCTGGGTGGCTCAGTCAGTTAAGTGTCTGACTTCAGCTCAGGTCATGATCTTGTGGTCTGTGAGTTTGAGCCTCGCATCGGGCTCTGTGCTAATGGCTCAGAGCCTGGAGCCTGCTTCAGATTCTGTGTCTCCCTCTCTCTATGGCCCTCCCCTGCTCACACTCTTTCTCTCTCTCTCTCACTCTCAAAAAGAAGTAAACATTAAAAAAAAATTAAAAGAAAAAAAACTGTTTACCCATCATTGGGTACTTATATCTTTATAATTTCTTAAGATAACATTATTTATCATAGAAAAACTTATTTATATATACACATACATACTTTTTATGTATATCTTGCACTTTTTAAAGGATAAATTCAGTCTTTTTTCAACTTATTGGTTTCAAGGAATGAAAACTAATTCAGTTTGTCATTTCCAGTAATTACAGGTAAGCTCTCTTGTCTGCAAGGATCTGTCTTCATAACACTATCATCTTGATGTGTCCTCAGTGGTATGGTAGCACCTTATTTATCTAACAGCATTAGGGAACTTCTCATAAATAAAGTTTTCATTTAACTGAAACTGACCTGTAAGTGTCTACACTTGAAAATTATAAACATTGTAAATGAGAATCTTTCTAAAATTTTATTGCATATATTGCTGTATATGTAAAGCATATAAATATTGAAAAGATATGAAAATCACAATTTACCCCCTTCTGGTTCAAATCACAAGCATCTTTATAAACATTAGTTATGGTATACTGAGTTCTGCTAAAACAAGATACAGGTGTTTCTGAAAACCACCGTGCTATGCAAAACCATACAGTAAACCGCACTGCACTTATGGGACAAATCGGGTCAGGTACACAACACTCAAAACCAGTTATCAGTGACACATGAAAAACACAAGGTAGGAACTGAATAAAAATTATAGCACAACATTACACATGTTAGGTGGCTAAGAAGTAAATACATAGTCATAGTCAATATGACACTTTATGTAGACGAAATCCTGATGTCTTCTTGCAGACAGAGGCCTTGGCAGGGATGCAGGTTGTGAGTTATTTGAAGTGGTGGAAGGAGGGATACCTCAAATCGGAAGGGAAGTTGGGGCACCCTTTGTGGATCGCTATGGCCCATAACACACTGGTGGAAACTGGGACCGCTTGTTGATGTTGGAGGCATGGGCTTTGTGCATTCTGTGTGTCCTTTTGCAACTGTGTTCTGCCTGGGTGCAATCTTACGCTATTACCCAGAGTTTCCTGCGATGAAATCACGCATAAACAAATGTGAAATTTGAGTTATGCTCAAATTGTTCCCTAACATAGCCATTGTTGAACAAACACAAATGCTACAACAGAACCTGAGAAGTGACACAGTGCTGTCTAGGGGATGTCCTTCTGGTCTCTATCACTAATAGAGTTCATACGTGTAAAACACGAGAAGAAGCTGGCATCCCAGCGAGCACTGTGTAAGTGTTGGCAGTAACAATGACAGTAATAGTAATGAAAGGTGCTTGTTGATATTTGTGGGATTCTGTCTGCTTTTCAGGTATGACTGCGTATTGTAGCAGTGATTCCTGGCTTCTTTTGATGACCTATTTCTCAATCCCTCGTGGCTTTTAAATGAGTTTATCGTGCTTAGAATGACACGTAGCATAAGGCCTAGAATGGGAGAGCCTGGGGAGGAGGGCGCTGACACTCAGTTATGGTTTCCCCGCGGCATCTGTTTTACCTACTCAGGCTTCTTAATCTTATGAGTTATTACTTATGTATTCATTTGTGAGATCGTTGGGGAAGTAACCTATGTTTCAAATGAGGATGTGATTGTACAGTTTTCAGACTCTCTGTTTGATAAGAAAAAAGTTGACACCGCTCACTTTCTCATTCCCACCTGCAATAGCGGAGTATGCTTAAATGATTCCATGAGAAGGATGTTTACAAGTTGATGATTTTCTTTAGGTTGTTGCTATTCTTTTGTGTTCACAGCTACCTCTGTGCTTGTGAGATGAGCTCATCTTCGGAAGGTGGGGCAGACAAGTGTGATTTTGGAAGATCTTCCCTCCCAAGTCACAGTATAATTAGAAGCCCAGATCCTCCCTCAGTTATTTTTTTAGGACTCCCCGAGAAGGACATTTTTACCGTGAATGGTTGCCAAGAAGACTTGCCGGATCCTCCTTAAGTGTCTTTAATAGGACGACAGATCGACATACCATCTTGATTTAGCAAGCCTTGTTAGTATTGTTCTGAAAGAAAAGTAGCTAATACAGCTCATCATTTAGATATTCCAGTGAAATCTGTATTGGAATTCTGCACAGAGACTCTGAATAGCAATAGGTGTCTTGATTCTTAATTTCTCATCTGACTTTGAATATTAACTTTTTGTTTCTGTACAATTTGTAGATATTTGGGCTGCTTGACCTCATTGCGTGATTGCTATGAATTAACAAGACTTTGTGGGAAAAGGGAACTTGCCTTTTGAGCTTTGTACCAAAGACCTGGGAAAAAAGTAAGTAATTTTCTAACTTTGTTTTAAAAAGATTCTTGTTATATGCCTCTCAGGAAGTTAACTGTGGGTCTGTGGCTTTTTGACTTTCTTTCCTGGCTTTGTAAGTTTTATATGCTCTTGTGGATTTGAAACATGGAGACCTTTGGAATAAAAAACTTCCAAGAGATTAGGACGACTTTCTGCGTTTTGCCTAGTCTTTTGGGTTTTGTTAACTGAGTCCCTCAAGGTTGCGATAAACCTTTTATCAGGTGTGCAGTAGACAAATTAAACTTTAAAGGTAAAGCATTAGAATTCGATGTACCAGAAAAGTGAGTCTTGTTTTCTGAGCTTCAAGTATTTTAGGCTTTTAGATAGGCCCTTTGGTTCTGAATTTTTAGAATATGAATGAAATCCATTTGGTTCTTTTCTTGTCTGGAAAGGAAAACAAAATGCATAATCACTTGTTCAAGGAGTCCCTCATAGAGCTTGGTCTTGGAAGAATTGACATGCCTGTCAGTTTTATTGTTTTCTAGCTTTTTGAGGTACTCTGAGATATTCTAATTGAGACACCGTGTGAATGGTTTTTCTCTCTTTTAGACAAAATTGCTTGGGGCTATAAAGTTGTTTTATTCCCTGATCTTTTTGAACAAGTAAAATGGGCCTTGAAGATAATAAAGTCAGTCTGCTTTATTGTAGAATTTACGTGGAAGTATGAATGGCCCAAAAGAATGTAAGCAAAACAAAGCACATGCATGTACACACACATACAGAGATCTTTTTTTCTGGCATGTTCCAGAAACCATATCATCAACAGTAGGAACCATTTGTCCATTAAATTACTACTTAGTAGCCTAAACTTTGTATGCCTTGTGTCCTGTGGCTCTTCTACATTTCTGAGAGTAGAAATGAGCGAGTTAAAATGTGTCTGAAACAAAACAAGATAGAAAAGAACTCTGCTCTAGAAGATCCATAGAAGTATTACTGTTATATTGTATGCATTATAAATTTACTTATAATTAAGCTGTGTATTATTACATAATAATTATAAGATCAGGGTCATTAATTATGAAGCCTTTTTGGGGTTAAATAAGGTATTTGCACTGAAAGAATATCATGCACACACATGCACAGTATACACACACCATGCATGTAATTTCCAAGAGCTGTCAGTATAAATTCATTGAAAGGAAGGACTTTGAAAATTTTCTCCAAAAACAGTTTTTAATGTTACAGTGAAATATTTGCTATAGTGATATACTATTGTCAGTGGCGTTTTAAAAAATGATAGCAATTTATTTATTTGAAAAATTTTTTGAAGAATTCATTTTATTAATTAAAGGGGCAGCCAGTAAAATGATACAGCCAACTTAAGGAGCATTTGAGCAACAGAGGCTTATATGACCTGTCGTGAAGGCTTTTAAAAAGAATTCTAGAATAAGATGACTGGGTTAGATGCAAAATTGGCTAATGTCTTACAGGGCAATAAATAGTAACCTTTGGGGTTATCTTTTCTATGGAACAGAGATCATTTGTATTGTATTTATAATAGACAAGAATCATCTGTATTATCAGTTTTCAATAAATTAACATCTGCCTTTCCAAAATTGTAAAATATCTGAACCAATAGTAAATAATAACTAGTCCAAAAAAACTAGTAGTAAATAGTCCACAAAGGCACAGAATCCTAGTGAATAAGTTAATCCTTGAACACATCTGCTTCTATACTGTATTAGTACTGAAAAGACATCCGGTAATTCCTTTTGTCTATGTCTAAGGTTTTGGACAATGTTTGGATAAATATTCAAGTTGTGGGGGGAATTATTCTTAACATAATATAGTATATATTATTATTAGCTAATAATAATAATCATAGCAATTACTAACCTTTACTGAGCACCAGCTGTGTCTGGCACATGCATTTTCTCATGGGCTTCATTTTGGTTGTATATAATATTCATGTATTAACCTTAACATAAAGGAAATTCTATGTGGGATAGTTATTATTCCATCTGGGAAGGTATTTGAAAGAGGATTATGTTGGAAGACACCAGCCTATCCACAGAAATGGAATGGAAAGGGCAAATCTCTGGGCTTCAGGATCCAGATATTTGATGTTTAGATTGGAAATATAACTCCCCCCCCGCCCCGAAAGTAAGCCTCTTAAACCACCTTTCAAATAATTTATCTTCTCCTTAAAATTTAACATAGTCTCTGGCGAGGTACTTCCTTCTATTATACCACAATATTCCCTTTGTGCCATTGTTGTAAAAGCTGTATTTCCATTTTGTAGAGGCAAGGCGTTTGTAGGACTTCTGATTCACAGTAATATGCTAAAGACAGTGCGTGTGTTAACAGAGGGACCATGGCAAAAAGCTGCTTGCTTACTAAAACTGACGTCATAGGTGAATCTTTCTATGCACAGAAGGCGGTTTATAATTGACCTTTAGGTTAAAAAAGAAAAGAAGAAGGTTATAATGCATAAGTATGCTGTACACAAACCCAGTCCTGAAGAACTAATTACATGGAAGTCAAGGTTAAGGGAGAGGCAGAGCAAAGGAAAAGGAAGGAAGACCTTTCTGACAGTGACAAAAGTCATAGGAGAATGTTTCTGATGGCACTGTGAAAACTATAAAGGGCACTTAAATGAATCAGTGGGCGGTGGAGGGGCAAGCACAGTTTTAGGGTAAAATGCAGAACCCGAGCTAACCCCCACCCTTCTTTCAGCATTTCTATGTGCTCTAGTTTTATTTTTTATCGTATTTGTGATTAGAAAAGCATTTTATTTAATTATTTAAGGTGGGTTTCTAGAAACTTGAGTCTATAACGTTTATAAAGTATAGATGCACTTTTGAAAAATTAGCTATAGGTTATTTTAAAAGAAGTAAAAAAAAAACCTTCTATTTTACTGTTCTGTTTAACACACACATATGTTTATTTTTATGTCAATACTGAAAGTGGATTCTGTTCTTCAAATTGTTTGGTATCCTGTCTTTTCCACCTACCAATAAATAATGAATCCCCATGCTAATAAATATTTATCTACAATATCAGTTTTAGTGAAAGTAAAACAAAGGGATCTTAGCTTTTTGTTTAATTTGTGGTCATCCTGGCTTTCAGTTACAAAGGAGGATAAATATGTGAAATAAATGGTGTGGGTTTTTCATCTGCAAACAGAATAGACTAGGAGTCGTCTTCTATAAACCTCTACAGTGTTTACTGTAACCAGATAGGAGACTCATGGGAGTAAATATGTGCTCAAAACTGTAAGTGTCACTGTCTGACAGGTACTGTGTACAATGTGCTGTCCCTTTGGTCTCTTTGTTATACTACAAGAGTGCAAGTGACATATTCCTCCCACTTTGCTGTCTCCATCAATATTTCTGTGCCTCAAGGTTTCTACCTACATATTTCTCCCTCCCAAGAAACTCTAAATATCTCAGATAAGGTGATGGGTACAAAAGGAGCATTTCATAGACTTTGGACTAGGATTTATTGGAGTAAATTGCAATCCAAAATAATTGGAGACAGAGAATGCTCTATAGGCCTTTGCATACTTTCTCAGTTTTAAGTTCATATATTAAGTCATCTTTTGCACAACCACTGTGTGACGGCCACTGTACTAGGAGCTCATCATTCAGAGATACGCGGGATATGCCCTCGCTTTCAAGGAATGTAATTTGAGTTTCAAATTCAGATTCAAATAACATTTCTTCAGCCTATACCATTCAGTGGGGTGGACAAGCAGTGGGGTGGATCTATGATGAGGCATTTGATTACTGAAATTCATTAATGATATTTATTGACCCCTTCCTTCCAAAATAAGTTTATCAATAGAATTTCCTAATTTTTAAGTTTTTTCTTCTATTATATTTTCTTGAACTTTTGGTAATTGCTACTACTTGTTAGGTTAAATGAACAAATTGGAAAAAAGGGTAAACAAATAAGAAGCATTTAGTTGATAAACTTCGAGCAATGATTTTAAAAACTAATTTACTTGTTTTATATTTGAAAACCTTGTGGACATATGATGTGGTCTTAATTTTTCCTACTAGAGTAGATCTAGTAGATTAGTTCACATGATACAATTAAGTATATTGAGATTTTATGCATTCTGCCCTTAGAGTGGCTCTACTGTGTGAACAAGTGTGGAAGACCTACCATTAAGGCATTTATTTTCACAGTATTTCTTGGGATAGGAATTATTGAAATTTAGGTGGCGGGGGGAGGAAGTAACTTGTCCACATTTCACTCAGCTAGAAAACGTTTGAGTTAGGATTCTAGCTCTGACCCATCCAGCTTCAAAGCCCATGTAATGTCCTCTTGACTCCCATGAACTGGTGGGAAGATAGACTCACAAGTGCTTTGGGTCCATTGAGAAAGGAGCAATCAGGAACTGTCTTTACTGCATGAAAGAGCTGGCACTGAAATAAGTCTTGCTGGCTGGGGTAGCAGAGAAGGAGGAAGGGGAGGAATAGTTGGAGCTAGTAGTAGGAAGAATACGTGCCAAGGTGCAGAGGAATGGAAGCTCCTGGTGTGTTCAGAGGGTGGCGAGAACACCACTGCTGCTGGGGTATGGGACATGGTGGAGAGCAGAGTTAGTTGGCTCTGAAATTGAAAAGGCTTGGCACCAGAGTCAGGAGGGCAACTTGGGTACCAAGCTGGAGACGTGGGGTTTCTAAGCAATATAGAGCCATAAAAATTTTAAAGTAGAAGACATTTCATAATTAGATGGGACTTTTACAAAAGGTCACTTGGGTGGCAGTGTGGAGTATACACTGAAAAAGAGAAGATTGGAGACCCAGGGCTGCCATGTGAGGTTGTGCATGTTGTTTACTGCACAAGTAAACAACTGGGCCTGCTTAGAGAAGGCACCTTTTAAAATTTGCATAATAAAATGCTCTACTTGCTTTTTAATTGCTTATAAAATAATAGGAAAGATTAGGCAAAGAAAAAACCATGTACCCGAAGGCCTAGGAGTCTGGAGGTGGACATGGTGGTCTGTTTACCAACTGTAGGACATTGGGCACATTCTCCATTCTCAAAGCCTATTCCCTCATCTTTAAAGGAGAGTTGATAATAGGGTCTGGCAGAGTTAGGGGCATGGGTGAGAGAAGGATAAATAGGTCTGGGACCGGAAGCCATTGCTAGCAGTTAACCCTGCAAGTGTGGGGGGACCTGTAGTAAGCATTTCATACGTTTTTTTTTTTTTTCCCCTTGATGCTTTATCAGTTCTTTTTTTTTTTTTAAAGATTTCTTAAAGGAGTTATTTATTCATTTATTTATATATTTATTTACTTGATTTATTTATTTAGAGAGCACACGGGGGAGGGGCAGACAGAGGGGGAGAGAGAGAATCCCAAGCAGGCTGTGCACTGTAAGCCCAGAGCCACATGTGGGACTTGAACCCACCAATGGTGAGCTCATGACCTAAACTGAAATCAAGAGTTGGATGCCTAACCAACTGAGCCACCCAGGCAACCCCCTCCCCCGCCCATATCACTTCTGAGAGGGAGGTGTTATTGTCCTATTATTTAAAGATTTTAAAACTGAGTCGCAGGGATGTTAAATAACTTGTCTAATTTCACACAGCTAGGGAGTGGTGTAGTTAAGACTCAACCCCCTCGGGTCTATGTGACTCTTGTGTTTATTCTCTTAATGACTGTGCTGTGTGTAGAAGTGACCTTTTCTGTATGTTGAACTCCCTTAATACCCTACCCGAGTCTCTCTGATAACATATTCTGATTTTATCCTTTATTGGTTTTAACTTGAATTGGGTCATAGTTATTTACATAATGTTTTGTTTAATTTACTAGATGGGAAGATTCTAAGGACTGGGATCCAGTCTCATTCATTTTTTGTCTTTGTTTTTGATAACTCTTTGCTTAATAAAGTATACATTGGTAAGATGAATAATCTCTTAAGGTTTTTATTATACATGTAAAGCTTCAGTTGCAGTTATGGTTAAGTAGAACTTAAAAAGGAGTCATTGGATTTTAATTTGATATCTAGATTGATTGCTAAAGTTTCAGGCAATTCCTAATTGCCATTTTTCTCTGAGAAATAATTTGTGACTTGCCATCAAACACTGAGGCCAAGACCAGTCCTTTCTGGAAGCTTAAATCTGAGCTTGCTGCTTCACTGCTGGGGCAGCTATAACCACTTACATGTCTTAAATGATATTTATGAGTCCATAAAAAATGTTACACCGTCATTCATGCAGGTAAGGACCTCATTTTGCCAACACTCATGAAACCCTTGTGCTGATAGTCACTCTCGTTTGGTCCTGGCCTGACTCAGATTTAGACAACAAATAGAAGTGTTTTCCTAGTTCAGAGCAGATGATCAGAGGCCCTGGGGGTCAGACTGCCTATATTTGCATCCTACTTTCTTGGTTTATGAACTCTGTGGCCCTTGGCGAGCAAGCGTCTATAAAGGAAGATAGCTAAGAAACAAGGCTATGGTAATAGTTTCATGTGCCTGGTTCATTGGGAATGTAGCGGGAAAACTATTTACATTCGGACAAGAGCCCCTTTTGCTCAGATATTCTTTAAAGGCCAAAATTGTGAGCTTATGTGATGGAACTTGACATTTCAGTGTTACAGCCCATGTCTACCCCAGGATGACCCTTTGGTGTTTTTAAATCAGAGTTCACGTTCTTGTAACTACATCTGCTTTTGTGAACTCTAAGGAGGGATTTGGGGCGTTGCTTTATGCTCTGTATGCCCTACCAGAGTAGGAAATGATGGCTTTTTAAAAAAAGGAAAATGCTGTTTGAGATCAGCATTGCCTCTGGGCTTTGGAAAACCCTGGAGTTTCTTCCATCTTCCAGGAGAGCAGCATAAGCGAGCTGGGAGAAAGGAAACCAAACCCCAGGGAAGTTTCATAGCTCGTTTCTGCCACCCTTACTGGAAAAGAGGAAGGAAAGGTCTGTAAATAGCTCTCATGGCCTCGTAGGCTAGAAGTTCAGGTGTGCTGGAAATAGAGCACAGGGGAGGCTTCTTATTCCCAGGGGCCACTGTTTAGCCCAAGGGGAAGTGAAATAGCGGCAGAACTGGTCTCAAAGCATTGCTGTGCAGCGAAAACAAGCGTGTGCCTGTCTGTCACAGAGTCGGTTTTCTTTCACGGATGCGAAGTTGCACAAAGACTCGTGATGTTATTCTCCTTCGAGATTTTATGTTTGAGATAGCTGGAAGAGCAATCACGTTGGATAAAAATACTCTTCAGACCCATTCTTGTTCTTGTGGTTTTGACTGCTTTGTTTTGCACTTTAAAGTAAGGCGGTGGGGTGGGGGCAGGGGGGCACCTGCGTGGCTCAGTTGGTTGGGCGTCAGACTGGCTCAGGTCGTGATCTCACAGTTCGTGGGTTCGAGCCCCGTGTAGGGCTCTGTGCTAACAGCTAGTTCAGAGCCTGGAGCCTGTTTCAGATTCTGTATCTCCCTCTCTCTCTGACCCTCCCCTGCTCACACCGTCTCTCTCTGTCTCTCAGAAATAAATAAAACATTAAAAAAGTGAAAAAAAATAAAGTAAGGGCAAGGGCTCCAGGGTGGCTCAGTTGGTTAAGCGTCCTACTTTGGCTCAGGTCATGGTCTCGTGGCTGGTGGATTCATGCCCCGCGTCGTGCTCTGTGCTGACAGCTCAGAGCCTGCAAGCTGCTTCAGATTCTGTGTCTACCTCTCTCTCTGCCTCTCTCCTGCTCATGCTCGATCTCTCTCTCTCTCTCTCTCTCTCTCTCTCAAAAATAAACATAAAAAGAAAAGTAACGGCAAACTTTGCCTGTACATTTTTGACAAGGGAAAGTTTGAGTTATCAATAAATGTTGAATTTAAAAATCATATCCTGGGTTACCTTCCCCCACTGTATGACTCCTGCTATAAGCTGGTAAGCCCTTAATACTTGGATACTTTGGTAGGGAAGATAAAATCGGATTGTATACCTTTCCCTTATACTTGTGAACTAATTGTTGTTTTTCTGCATTTAAAAGCAGATGTTAAACTCCTCCTTTGATGTTCAACAGCAGACAGACTCCAGTTGTCTTGATGAGTATCTATTGTTTGAAGATCAGCTTCGGCAAATTAGATTTTGATGGTTACATTTTGATTTGGAGCCACAGAATGGAATGGCAATATATATTCTTTCATTCAGTACACATTTCTCAGGTTCTGGCTGAGCTCTTTACGTAAATTGTTTTCCAAATCTCACAAGTACCACAAAAACCTTGCAAACTGGATGGTGCTATCTCTATTTAATAGGTAAGAAAAATAAGGTATATAGAACGATTAGTACTATTTTATACATAAGAAAAATAGGGCATAGAGAATGATTAGAAACCTTGCTCAGGGTTACATTGGTATTAAGTGGCTGGGAATCTGATCTGGGGATTTGGGCTGATCTCAAACCTGTTACTCCAGTGGGGCTACTGTTCAAGAGGAGATAATAAATGGAGCGAAAATGGTAAGGAATTGGAATCAGGAAAAAAGTAGTTAAACATGGTATTCCTTCATTGACTCCCTAGATGTTTATTGAGTACCTGTTTTGTGCTAGAAACTCTAAAAGTTGCTGGAAAGTCACTGGTAAGCAAAACATAATCAATCTGTCACCAGTTTTATGGCAGAAATAGGGATACAAGAGTGTCTTGGCTGGGGAGACTTTGTAAAGTTTTTTTAAGATGTAGACATTTTGACACCTGACGAGAAAAGTTTATTACTCTTTTACATTAGTGCATATACTAAATTATCTGCAAATGAACAGGGAGGTGGCTTCCCTAGACTACTTTGGAATTCTACTCCTTGCTTGAGCTGCTTAGGATATGCAGAAACGGAAGTTGGAGTGAAACTGTATTGAGTTTTAAACAAAGTGTTGCAAACAGAAATTTGAACAGTTACCTGGCAAGGACTGTATCTAATTCAGCTTTAGATTCCTTGTTTTATGTAGGAGGTACTTAGCACAGTACCTCCTATGTGGGAAATACCCAGTAACTCTGGTTGATTGGCTCAGTGATAGAAGATAAAATAGGAGAGGGTACAGGAGCCTCATAGGAAGGGGCATAAGTTAAGGTAATATCAAGGAGAAGGGTGACAGCAATAAAATAAACCAAGAAATAAGCAAGGAGAGCACATGGCATGGGATGGACTTAATCCACTTGTACAAACTGTTTAATAGTCACGGTGCGAGGAGCTATGCTTAGGGAATCTGGAAATGCTGTTAGGGTTGGGTGCTTGAGAAAGACTTCTTTTCATCTTATTTGGCACTTCCTGACCTTTTCACACATAAGCCCTCTTATGCCCCCTTTCCTGCCATGATCTTGATTTCAGTTTTTAAGATTTTAGGTTCTTAAGTATGATGTTTGGTTCTTTAGTAAGTTGAATGACCCTATGTGTCAGGGTGTTGGGACAGCCCTGAATCTCCCTGTTTCCTGTTACTCTTTTGGTAATGCCCCCTTTCAATGTCATGTGTCCTGGTTTGAATGAGAAAATAAATGGCTACCCAACTGAGGGAAATTGGTGACATTCTGTGTCTTTAAACAGAAACTTACAGCCTTGGGGCATCTGGGTGGCTCAGTTAGTCGAGTGTCTGACTCTTGATCGAGGCTCAGGTCATGATTTTATGGTTAGTGAGTTTAAGTCCCACTTTGGGCCCTGTGCTGACAGTGCAGAGCCTGTTTGAGATTTTCTCTCTCTCTCTCTCTCTCTCTTTGCCCCTCCTCTGCTTACATGCACTCTTACTCTCAAAATAAAAAAAAAAAATTAAATTCTCTTAAAAAAGAAAAAAAGGAAATCTTACAGCCTTCAGACTACTTTGATGAATTCATCTAATGTAGATGTAGTACCAGGAAAATTACATGTTAGATTAGTGTCTGATCTCTTATAATAAGTAGAAGAGCCAATGAGCAGTTACTGAAAAGAATCAGATGCTGAGCGAAATAACCTGATTTTGACAAAATGAACTTTAATTACGACTAATGGTTGGCATAGCCATGTGAGAAAGGGCATCTAAAGGTTATCATGGTGATGCGTCGTGTTTAGGGAATCTGGCCTCATTGGAAACAATCTTGTCATCATCACTTGTTTTGATTTAGCGGTTCACTGTTTCCACCGCAGGGGTAATTTCATTCAGATGCATTTTCATTTGTTCTCTAAGTAGAAAGTAAAAGAAATCATTTAGAACAGAGGATTTGTCAGAGGTTTAAAGAAATGGCTGGAGGGAAAATAGTGAAATTCATATTTCCCCCCCTTAAATCTACTGTTAAATTGTATCTTTTGTTGAAAATGGTGGTAATATTTTAATCAAATGAGACATTTGCATAGGGACTCCCAAGGCTTTAATGGAATGTATTTTGAGGTTTTTCTCTTGATAAATAGGATTAAATTGGTTTTATAGTTCATATACCTGGCTCCAAAGAAACAGACTAACATTCTGTCATAGAGATATATGTAGAAGCTTTAGATACTCAGGTAATGCTTCACGATGGTTGCGGTATGAGAATTGGGTGGAGGATTAAAGTCATGCGATGGCCAGCCTCTTTTCCATATTAATAGTTTACGAGACAGTGATGCCTTTGCCACCAAGTCCCATAATTTCTTGTCACTGCAACGGTATCTTTTGTAGGAGGGTAACTTTCTGGAGTAGAGCGATTGTTTCTCTATAATTCTAAAACTCAATTGTTTGGGAATTAAATTCTGACTCTGCCGCTGGCTATCCGTGGGTGAACTGGCTATTGTGGGTGTGGCTGAGCCTCAATTTTCTAGCCTATAAAATGGGACTAATGATTATTACTTAGGGTTTATTAATAGGATGTTCATTCGTTCCTGAATCTGGGGCAAACTGTAAGCATATTACACAAAACTAGTTTTCTTCCAGGCTGAGGAATCAATAGCAGATACTGAGGTTGGATAGACAGGTTATTGTTGGAAGGGTGTGACTCAGACTCGTTAACACTCAGTGTCTGGCCAGTCAGAATGGATGCTGACTGGAAACATTCTGGATGGTCGTCACAGTGCTCAGCCATTGAATATTAGTATGTGTGGTTGGTATTGAGAAATCCATGTTTAATCTGTGATGATTTGCAAGGAAACACATTATGTTTCCTAGTTATAAATTAATGCCCTCTCTTCTGAGCTCCCCTGGTCAAGAAAGGATACCATCTTCATTTGAATGGTATGCCTAGCGTTCATGCCTGGATCCCTGTCTTTTTTTTTTTTTTTTTAATATTTTTATTTATTTCTAGGAGAGAGAGAGAGAGACAGCGTGAGCAGGGGAGTGTCAGAGAGAGAGGGAGACACAGACTCTGAAATAGGCTCCAGGCTCTGAGCTGGCAGCACAGAGCCCCACGCAGGGCTTGAACCCACGAACCGCAAGATCATGACCTAAGCCGAAGTTAGATGCTTAGCTGACTGAACCACCCAGGTGCCCCTGAATTTATGACTTTTGACAAAACCTAGAGAGTCCCATGAAATTGGCTGCCAGACATGGTGGGCCTAGATACAGCCTTACCAGGCCTTCTACAAGGCTATCTGTCTGTGTAGACCAGCACTTCTCATTCTCAGAAATGACTGTCAGCACATCTGAATGTAGGGTCTGGGCCTCAAAGAGATTGAGGCCCTGGAAGAGGGAGGGTTTCCATGTTCCTTCTGCCAAGTGTTTCCTTGCTCATTCCCATTTCTTATCTCAGGCTCTGGTTTTTCCCAGGATAATTAATGTTGGGAACTCTCTTGCAGAGGGCAGACTTAACTCATTTCCCTATGGATGGGATGGTGATAACCAGCTACTAAAATTCCAGTATCTTCCATATAATCAATCCTAGGAGGTTCCTTTCCTAGAGTAGGGGTGAGTTGGTTTACATAAACTGATGTAGTTGAGAGTCATCAAGAAATTGTTTTGTGATTACTTCACGTGTTTTAGAATGTGAGACATTGATATTGTTAAAAGGGCAAGAGATAGCAAGTGTTGGTGAGGATGTGGAGAAAAGGGATCCTTATGCACTGTTGGTGAGAATGTAAATTAATGTACATTAGTTTAAAAAAAATGTACATTAGTTTATAATGTAATTAATAGTGGTGTAGCCACTGTGGAAAACAGTATGGAGGTTCCTTAAATAATTAAAAATAGAACTACCATATGATCAAGGAGCTCCATTTGTGGGTATATATTTGAAGGAAATGAAATCACTATCTAGAAGAGATATCTGCACCCTCGTGTTCATTGAGTTTATTATTTACAATAGCCAAGACATAGAAGCAGCCTAAGTGTCCATCAGTGGCTGAATGGATAAAGAAACCATGATGTATACATGATAGAATATTATTCAGCCATAAAAAAGAAGGAAATTCTGCCATTTATAACAATGAACCTTGACGGCCACGTAAGTCAGGCAGAGAAAGACAAACACCATATGATATTACTTATATATGGAATAAAAAAACCCCACAAACTTATAGAAACAGAGATAATGGTGGTTGCCTGAGGTTGCTATAGGTTAGGGGGTGGGGGAAATGGGTGAAGGTGATCAGAAGGTACCAACTTTCAATTACAAGATAAATAAGTTCTGGAGATGTAATGTACAGTTTGGTGACTATACTTAACAATACTTGTTGTATGTTTGAAAGTTGGTAAGATAATAGATCTTAAAAGTTCTCATCACAAGGAAAGAATTTGTAACTGTGTGGAAAGAATTTGTAACTGTGGTGGCTAGACGGATAGATGGTTAACTTACTGTGGTGACCATTTTGTGATACATTCATATATAAAACCATTATGTTGTATACCCTAGACTAATACAATGCCATATGTCAGTTCTGTCTCAATAAAACTGGGAAACAATTGTTTTGCATAGAAACCTTTCCTGCCAGCAGACTAAGGTGGTACTTCCAACCTTAAGCACAGGAGTTTCATCAGGGAAGATGGAGAAACCTAGGCAGTCTAGGTTTTAGTCTTAGTTTTGTCACCTGCTAGTTATTATATGACCTTGAGGTACATAGGCAGCTCTTCCTGGGGTTTCCTTATCCATAAAATGTTTTTCATGTGTGTTAATGACTTTTAACTATCAACCTGAAATTCTATGAATCTGTAATAACTCCTAAAAGTACACAGTACAATATTTGAACGGATTCAGCCTGTTAGTATCTGATGATAGTAGTTACCATTCTTAACATCGCTCTGGTTTGTGGCTGTGGCTGTTTTGTGGAGACCCAGGCATCTGTTGCTAGAGAAGGCTCTTCCTCCCATCATTTGATATCATGTTGGTGTGCTTTTCAAGTGAAGTGGCAGATTTCTTTTCTGATGGGACAGACTTACCAAGTCTCCTCTGTGATCGCATCATGCAAAAAGTCATGAATTTGGTCCATTGTCAGCCTAAGTATTGGCGATGACACCACTCTCTTCTTTTTCATTTTGAAATAAGTACTTTATTTTTTTCAAATATTTATTTAAATTCCAGTTAGCATACAGTGTAATATTAGTTTCAGGTGTAGAATTTATTGATTTATCACTTCCATACAACACCCAGTGCTAATCACAAGAAGTGCCCTCCTTAATACCCATCACCAGTTTAACCTAACCCCCCACCTTCCCTCTAGTAACCCTATGCCACTCTATTTTAATACAAAAAATTTTAACACTTATTGATTATAGAGAGATGGAGGGAGACCGAGCATGAGCAGGAAAGGGGCGGAGAGAAGGGGAGACACAGAATGTAGGCTCTGAGCTGTCAGCAACAGAGCCCAATGTGGGGCTGGAACTCATGAACTGTGAGATCATCACCTGAGCTGACATCGGACGCTTAACTGACTGAGCCACCCAGGCGCCCTGATGCCGCTCTATTTTAAATGTTGGATCCTCTGAGTATCCTAATGGTAGATTCCAATGTGTGATGTTTAAAATATTACTTCATAGTTTAATTATAAGCATTTGTTGGTAACTTGTAGTGATTCATCCTTATAGTTTATTACAAGAGAGAATATATACAGATTTTTATTTCTGCAAAAATGTCATTAGGGTTTTGATAAGGATTGCATCGAATCTGTATCACTTTGGGCATTATTGATATCTTGACAGTTTTAAGTCTTCCATTGTATGAACGCAGATGTCTTTCTATTTATTTGACTCTAGTTTAATTTCTTTCAGAACTACATTCAGTGTTTAACATCTTTTGCCTTGGTTAAGTTTATCCTAAGTATTTTATTCCCTTTGATGCTAATATAAATAGAATTGTTGTCTTAATTTCCATTTTGTATTGCTCACTGTTAGTGTATGGAAACACAAATGATGTTTGTGTGTTGATTTTCCATCTTATGACTTTGCTGAATTCACTTATTTGAACTGTTTTTTTGTAGACTCTTTAGGGTATTCTGTATCTGTGATGGGTTTTCATGTCATCTGTGAGTGGAGATATTTTTATTGATTCCTTTGCAATTTGGATGCTTTCTATTTCTTTTCTTGCCTAATTGCTCTGGTCAGGACTGCCAGTACTATGTTGAACAGAAGTGGCAAAAGTGGGCACCCCTGTGATCCTAAAGGAAAATTTTTCAGCCTTCCACCATTAAAATGTTTTTTATTTGTGGTATATTTTGATTTTCCTCTGTTGTAGGCCTTTATATTTGTCATTTTTAACAACTCCATAATCTGTTGAGTTGTTGACCATAATAGAACAACACTTTACGTAATTATTGAACATTCGGAATGTTATTTTTCCTATAATGAATAATGCTTCAATGAATATCTCTAACATACTTTTTGATTATTAATTTCTCACCAGTTTCTTAATGAAATGTAACTTTGTAGAAGCCTCCTGAACTATTTTGTAGTCAAGAATCAATCTTTGGTCTGACTTCAGCTCAGGTCATGATCTCATGGTTCATGGGTTTGAGCGCTGCTTCGGGCTCTGTGCTGACAGCTCAGAGCCTGCAGCTTGCTTCGGATTCTGTGTCTCCCTCTCTCTCTGCCTCTCTCCCGCTCATACTCTGTCTCTCAAAAATAAATAAGCATTTGTAAAAAATTTTAAAAAATAAACAGAATCAATCTTTGTATTCAGATAAATTATCAAATAAACAGCTACTCATCAACCAATATGATGGGTTATTATGCGTTCAGTAGGTGCCAAGAACTAAGTATTAAAAGTTCAGGATACCTCTCTGACCTGTAATATCTCATAGTTTAGTGGGAGACTCAGGCTGATCAAAAATAAATACTGCAATATGATGAGCTATGTTGGCAAGATGTGATAAGTTGCCTTAGTTGCATGAAATTGGCTTTGACAGCATTGTTGATTGGTATCCTTTATGATATGAGAGGTGTGGACATATTCATGTCACTTAAAATTCTTAATAATGTGTATAATAAATAGACTTAATAATCTGACAGAATATGGGTCCATCTGACTTATCCAACTTCTTTTCCTTAAAATCTAAATCTTTCCAGGAGGTCTCTGGTCCAGTGTTGGTTCGTAGTTCCATACGTCCTGTTGCTTGATTAGGCTTATTAGCTCCTGGTTGCCAGTGACTGTGTCACATGCCTCACTTCTGTTCCACACCTGTTAAAAACTGCTGTGTTTATAGTGAGTGTTGAAGGATTGGTGGTTCATTTGACATGCCTTTAGTTACTTTTTCCACCATTTTATACTTGCCTTAGAAAACTTCATTAGCTATCAGTTTACATTCTGCGATATTGGTGAAATCAGTGCTATTTTAATTACATCTTGTCATTTATTTAGCAAAAACAAATTCAAACTAAGAAGGTATTTGTGAGATTGTATAATCCAATGGAGATTCTTCGAGTAAAAATAGAAACATATAATGGATGGAGCTAGAACCTACACAGACAAAATAAAACCCTTCTGCGTAAATTCCTGGATGATCTCTTAAGCCATTGCAGAGGGAGGAAGAACAAAGAGATCCTTCTGTATACCTAAGTATTAAGTCAGGCTTTGGATACAATGAATCTGTTTTGGAAATAGCCTTTTATGGCTCCACCATTTTGAGTTTCATTAGGTAGCTATGAATTTGCCTCCTTTACACTTGTGCACTAAAAAATCTGGCCCTTATTTTAAAATTTTTCAAAAAGGTAGCCCTGGAAATGGCTTTTGAGACATTTCTTGGGAAATCTTGGGACTGATTTCTTTTCTCTTTTCATTTCTGAAACCTAAATGGTGTACTCTGCCTTGTTCCTTACAGCGCTGTGGTGATTAGGTTATGCATTTACTTTGATAACACACACACATTGCTGTGTGGAATCACTGTCCATTGCGATCCCCAGATGAAACAAGGTGGGGGCACTGTATCCGGGATTAAGTGAGATAAATTTATCTCAGCTTTTCAAAACACTGAGCGCAGTATAATTCACTTGGACAACTGTGGAATGAAACTCTTGTTTTAGAGGTCATTAGATATTTCATAGGAACTGACTGCACAGAGGAATATATGGAAAAGATGTTTTGGCAGGTGATAGAATTTGAGGCAGTATTCACATCACCAACCTAAATACAATTAATTTCTTCCAAGGTGATTTATAGCCTGACTTCTGTGACTGAGGAATTGATCCCTTGGCAAGTCTTTATGAAATAGCGCCTCAGGCAGGGAAATTATATGCACACCTCAGGCATTGCATTTATTTTGTCAGCCTTCTTTGCAGGGTGTGTATAATCTTGTACTGTGCAACTAACAAAAACCATAGTTGTATTGTGTCATGACTCTAACTGTAGCTCTACTTTGTCATGAAAGACTTCCTCAGTTTCCAGAAACAATAGCTACCACAGAGAGAAGCTTTCTTTCTTTGCACCCCCATTTCTAGCAACGTCATTACTGCATTGGACTCTTTAGGAAGCCCTTTTGGTCACATCAACAGTTTGTTCTGTGCTGTCTATCTTAACTTTTAGCTCCGTCTGCAGAATTTGTGTGGTTAGCCTGAGACATGTGCAGATAAATTGCCTCGGGTTCAGCGCTCTCCGACTTGGAGCTAAACGTGATACTGTTCGCTGAACTGATGAATGCGGCTTCTCGGTGATATCGATGTTTCTACAGTGGAATATAAACCTTCGGCTGCCTTGCTTTGCATTTCCATATTCATGTTCCGCGCTTGACCGCTGCCTCTCAGACGACTTCATCTCTCAGAAAACTGTGTTGCAGGCAGAAAGACAAAGAAAATTGTTCTTCCTCACCCACTGCTCTTCTGCCCACTCACAACAGTAAGAATCGTGAGTGTGAGTCTTTTGCCAGATGTAAATAGTGGCAACTCCCAATTCACAAACTGATTACAAAGTCAGCTAGTGGTTTTGAACTAGAAATGTGTTTCCTAATGAGAGTAAACAATTCAAAGAATTGATGAGCCCTTTTGAACTTCTTTAACCCATAACATTCTAGCAGCATTATTAATTGTATTTGTACCTTAAGACCTCACCTTCCCCCATGTTTCCCTGTGGAAAAATATCCTTGGTTCTGCTTCGGTATCATATGGAGCATTAATATATTTCATTCTTAACTTCAGTAGACAGTTAACTGTGTCTTCCTGTGTATTCTGAGAGAGTATATGAGGCAGGGTTCTTAGAAGCAGTGGAGACTGGGTGAATGATTTAACCAGAGAAGGAATTTATTGAGAAGATATTGGGTAGTTTCTGGAACTGCTGGAAGTTGGAAAAAAGGCAGGGACGATTAGAGACCGTGCAGCCAAATTCATAGCCAAGGTCATATGATATGATTAGTTCTACGCAGGGTAGCTGGACTCTGTTGTCGAACACAGGACCGTGCTGGTTCATCCTGACCACAACAGTGGGACCAACTGTGTCACCTCAGCTGTTACTACCTCTGGCACTAGATGTTGTTGCCATTGCCCTTACCCATGGTAACTTCCTTCTGCTCCTGCCTTTGTGTCTCCAGCTTTAGATCCAGGGGCTACGGCTAAGTTGTGTGCCCATGCCTTAGCTGCAAGGGAGTCTGGGAAGGTGAGTGTCCAGCTGTTTTTGCCTTTATGTTGAAAGGTCTGGCTCTCATCAATACTTACATGATGAGGACTTCCACAAATACATGAAGGAGGTTCAGGTACTGGATATTCTCTGTCCTATACTCCTCAATAAGAACAAACCTTCTCTGTAAGAAGCCACAGTAGGGACTCAGGTAGAAGGGGAATGGTGAACACATGTGTCCATCTGCAGCCGCAGTTAATGAACTTGGTGAAAACAAAGATGGCTGTGCGCTGGTGTCCAGGGAGGCTTTCATTATGTGCTAAATAAAGCTAGAGACATGACTTAGGATTTAGGCGTATTCGACCTCCCTGTGCATTTCTTGCTACTTAAACATAAAATGCATTAAATTGAATTTTAACAGTTTGATTAACTAGGAGGAACAGATTTAGATTTATCAGTTTTCTAATTGTATATAGAATGAAATTTCACATTATCAGTTTGTCTTATATGGTTGGCTGGTTTATATATTTATTGATCAATTTCTACCATTTTTAAAATTTATTTTTATTTACAATTATATATATTATATATAATGAAATATATATGGCTTATAAATTCCTGCCTGTTTATTTGCATTGTCATTTTCCTTTTCTGAGAGGCAATTACTTTTCATTCGTTAGCTCTTTTTCTTTTTTTTAAAATTTTTAAATAATTTTTATTTATTTTGGGAGAGAGAGAGAGTGCGAGCAGGGGAGGGGCAGAGAGAGAAGGAGACACAGAATTCAAGCATTCTCCAGGCTCTGAGCTGTCAGCACAGAGCCTGATGTGGGCTTGAACTCACAAACCACAGGATCGTGACCTGAGCTGAAGTCAGATGCTTAACTGATTAAGCCACCCAGGTACCCATAGCTCTTTTTCTTATATTTACTTCCATATTGTTAATTAATATGTTTATATTAATATTTCTTTTTTTTTCCAATTTTCCACATTAAACATTGAATTCCTATGAAGGAAGTTAAGGAGTTAGCTCTGGGATTTTTTGTTTTGTTTTTAAAGGAGTTAGCTCTGTTTTATTCTCCTTCACTCCTAAGATAGTCATATCTCAGGTTGTTTTCACTGTAAATATATTTTATAGCTAAACTATTCAATGTACTATGATTTTATATTCTTTCTTGTGTAGCATGCTGAAGTTCCTGATTCACATATTCATCCCCAAATCCTCAAATAAGATCAAACACAACAAATAAGGTCTCTTGCTTCTTATACGTGCACATATGTGTGTGTGACATTTTTTTCCCAGAACCTTCTGCTTGCGTGCTCCATTCTGAACTGTTTACTCTGGAGACTTTATACACAGCTGTTGACCTGGAATTTTCCTTTACTATCATGTTGGGAATTCTCGATTGACCTGGATAGGTGGCATCTCTCTTGCTTTTGTCTCTCTTTGGGGGAGACACATTGCCCAGTTGCTTCTTGAGAAAGAGTGTGTATGATGTTTGTTTGTTGTTTTTTTTTGAGATCCAGCATGTGTGAAAATATCATTTAGTCTTTCCTCACACACAGTTGATAAAGAATTTAAAGTTGGAAATTATTTTCCCTGAGAGTTTCGGAGGCCTCATTCCATTTCATCTGCTTCCAATTTTATTATTGAATTGTTGTATGCTTTTTTGATTCTGATTATTTTATATGTGACTTTTTTGAAGGGAAGGAGGAAGGTTTTATTAGAGTTTTTTCTTTTAATCTCCTAATATTCTGAGAATCCATCATAATGTGCCTGCGTTTGTAACTTTTTTCATTTATTGTGAAGATTTTGTGGGTGGTGGTGGAAGGTAATTTTCTTCCCATTGTTTTTTGTTTTCTTTCCTTTCTGGAACTCTTATTTATCAAATGCTGAGACTTTTGTATTTTTCCTTCAGTTTATTGTTAAAAACATTTTTTTGACCTCTTGTTTTTATATTTTTTCTTCTACTCTTGGGGAACATTTACCTTTATTATTTTCTAACCATTCTATGGATTTTTTATATCTGTGATCATAATACTAATCTTTAAGAATTCTTTCCTGTTCTCTCAATATTTCTATTTTTATAGCATCCTATTCTTTTTTGCTTTATGGATGCAATATCTTTCATCCCTTGGAGTTAATAATGTATATATGAAATTTCCAAAGCTTGCAGGATTGACTCTCTTTCCTTTTAAAGTTTCTTTTTGTCATGTCTGACTCTTCATCACATGTCTGGTGATTGTTTACTGTCCATTCAATACATGTGGAGACACTGAAAACTTACTGGAAGCTCTCTGCATGAACAAGTTGACAAGCTCGCGCGCTCTCTCTCTCTCTCTCTCTCTCTCTCACTCTCTCGTCAAGTGGCGGCCTTACTATTGGATGACTTTTTCTTTACAGAAGTCCCATAGTCTTAGTGACAGTAGATCTCTTTTCTAGGGCCGGTTATTTTCTCCAGAAAAGTCTGGAGAAAGTATGTTTGAGTCCAGTCCTTCTCGGGTTTAACCTTTGCAAAGAGCAAACCTGAAATGGGGGGAGAGATAGTCAACAGGCTTCATGGCGGAGGAAGGATCTGGAAGTTTGCTCCTTAAAACGTCTTGCAAGCAGTCCTCTGGTTTTCAGTGGCCCCTCCACCCTGCCCTCTCCACCCAGCCTGGACTTTTGACGCAACTATGCCTAAATCTGCACTTTCTTAAGGTTCCACCCCCCATATTGGCTTACTTCTTCCTGACAGCTCTGTCTGTAGACATTTAAGTTTTGTCTGTCCTTGCATTGCAAATTTCGCATTATTGGCCCATCTAATTTCTATTTTCCAATTTTTTTTTCCCATTAAGTTTCTTCTCTTCCATTCTCCGTCTTGTTGTGAGTGTACCTCTGCCTCTTGCTAAGTGTCATTTAGTGGTGTTTTATAGGTAATAGAGTTAAGCACATGATTGTAATCTACCACATACACCTGAAAGTCCCTATTAGTGAATTTTTGAGATTTGGCCTTTCAATTTGGATTCATGGTTGTCTGGTCCATTAATGAAAAGTTTATTTGGTCATTCCAGGATGGATTCCATTTATTATACTTTTCAGTTTCATCCAAAAATGGTTACTCTCATTGTCAAAATGAACTAGGTATCACCCTTTCTTGACTTGAGTACATAACAGGAAAAAGGGTTAGTTATCTCTAAAGTGTAAATTCTAAGTGTGACCTGAAACCCAATCACAAGAATAACATACAATTTCAGCATTACAAAGAAATGACTTCCACCTTCTACTAAGGCTTTTCCAGGGCCTTAATCTCACTTGGTTCAGTCTTTCTTAGATTTCATACGTTTGACTTGAATTTGTCCAAGGTAGAAAAACATTCTTTTCTATGTGGTCTCACTTGTCTTGTGCAGGACACTGCATTTTTATGAGTTATATCTTTAGAGTGTACAGAACAACATCAGATCATGACCTCCTCTCCATTTCTAGGATAAAATCACTCCCTCTTGTAAAATGTGGGAGGGTTTATAATGTGCCCAAGCCTACATTATTGAACATGTAAACACCACAGCAGAATCAGGACCATATATAATCTCTCAACATTTTCTTTAAATAGTACTTCCATTGTAACAGTAGCAGGTGATTTTTTTAAAACAATGTTTAACATATTATTAAGGTATAGCAAAGATTACTCTAAAATTATTATGGACCTAGTCAATCACTGTAAAGCAGAGAGGAAGCTAATTCAGATTTTAAAGGTTTCATGTCCTACAGGATTTGAATGAATACAGACGGATCTGATCTGATTCCTAATCTAGAGTTTATAGAATCTTTTCTCAAAAAACAAAATAATGTTTACTTTCACAATAGAATAAATATTTTTCTGTTTCAAGCACCCCATGTTCTTTGTTGATAAGTCAAGACTGAGAGCATATAGAGGTTCAGAGAGGAAACCTTCTGTTTGATCGTGTTTTCATCATGATAGGTAAAAGCGCTAGGCATCTGTTTTGTGCTAAAGCTTACTAGACGTGTCACTGCCTCTGAGCAACAAGCAGGAAACGCTTCTGTCCTTAAAACCAAAAATAGATGCTCTTTCTCATTATCATAACTCAAAAGATCATCTTTTTTAATGAGATGGGCACATCCCTTGTGGTTTTCACAGATTTAAGAAGCAGATTATTTGATTCAGAGCTTGTAGAAAAATAGCTCTGGTAAGATAGATAATGAAAATTTTACTGAAAGCTGAAACAAGAACTTTGTTCTTTCTGCATTTTTCACCTCTTCTTTCTTTTATTTTTCATTTATTATTTTTGATGATTCCTAAAGGGATTCAACTGTCTTATTTTAAGATGTCAGTACATTTACACAATTCTTGATGTATATTAACTTCAAAAGATCGTCACTGTGGAGGAAAAAAAATTGTTCTCAAGAAGAATTGGATGTGTTAGGATTTAGATATACTGTATATAGTCTAACTTGCTTTAGACAATTCTACAAAGTATTGTGTATTAATGTGTTGGCAGTTGGAAGATAAAAATTGCTTCTTTGCTGATTTTAGAAAGTTCTGCCTGTGTTGTGGAAAGTAGGGCAGGGGAAACTTAAAGAGAAACAACTAGAAGTAATTTGAGGGAAATAAAGTAATGTATTTGAAAGTGCCTCATAAACTTATAACTAACATAAAGGTGTTGGTTACTATTACTGCAAGCCTCAACTTAAAGAAAGCAAAAAGATCCAAAAAGATTCAAAGAAGAAAAAAATAGAAAAAAGAGAGAAGAACTAATTTGGGTGAGAAAAAGTTCATAAAGAAACATATTGAGAATATCATAGTGGGGGGTGTTACATTCTAGTTTTTTTTTTTTTTTAATCTGAAAATGCAGTAGTACTTATACTTCTTACTTAAGCAGTTAAATTGAAAACATTTTATAAACCAAAAGTTTTACTTAAAATAATTTGAGGAAGGAATCTTATCGTATGAGTTGGCAAGAATTGGGTGGAAACCACGAGGCAGCTGACTTTCTCAGCTCTAAATAAAGATCTGTATGTCATAGGGGCTTCTGTGCGGTGCTTCCACTTAATTAAGGTTTAATTTACATTTGTTGATATCATCTGAGCTGTGCCTTTTGTTCTTATTCACATCTTTACAAGATAGGTATCATTAACCCATTTTACAGATGAGGCATAGAAGGGTAATTGACTGGTTCCCAAGCACTTAATTCTCCAGTGTCAAAGCCCTCATTCATCCAACCCTTGGGTTTATTCCCACATTCCCACAGATGCTGCACATCAGAGCAATGAATTCTGTTGTGTTTCTGGATACATGGCTTATTGGATCTCTCTAGAAGAAGTCCTTATTAAATAACAGCAGTGAATTTATAGATATCACCCCCATGGCATGTTTTAGTCCTGGCTGTGTTTGTACTAACTGACTTCAAATGAGCCCTACTATTTGCATTCTGTAAGAACCAAGGAATAAACAAAGAAGACATCTCAGCTGTCCAAGTATGGGTTGAGAGTCTGTGCACTGTGCCCTTCACACCTTATCTGGAGTTTGGTATTTTAAGTTTCATTCTCTTCTAAATTTTATTTGGTTTTCAAAATCATAGCTGACTTGAGAAAGAAAGGGAAAGGCTCCTACTCTGACCTCAATGAGACTTGCCTCTTGAGGGCGAGGAGGTAATCAAACTATGAAAGGTAGACAAACTGTCTCCTAGAGCAGAGCAGTCAGTGGCCTTTGAGTAGAAGAGCAAACAGCCTTCTGTACCTCCGGAGCTTGTCTCCACTGGCCTTTATAGGCAGCTCTGTTCTGCTTACCAGCAGCGCACACAAAGCCAGTCTTGCACCCTGTTCTATTCCACTGATTTATCTTCCACTAGGATCCTGACTCTGCTTGGCTCCACACCTGGATCTGTAACTTGGATTTCACCTTGAGCTCTCCAGGGTGTTTTTATACCTGTGCTTTCCTCACTGTTTGAACCTCAGCAATTTCTTACTTTTGCTACTCAGAGTGTCTTGTTGGCTTTGGGAGGAACTCCATCCCTGCCAGCTCTGGTCGTGGTGGTAGAGACTCACCCTCTGCCTAATATCCCCTGAGCCACCTCCTTTCCTTCAGTGTTTTCATGTTGTTGATCCCATGTCACCAAAGATGAGTTATATTCTGGATGTTCACAGAAGGCATTACATTTTAGAACAGAAAGTTAATCCAGTACGGTTGAAATTAAGCCCTTTTCATTACTTAGATGGGTAGTCAGTCCTTCAACTGTTATGAAAATCTTGATCATTCTCAATATCTTCTTACTCATTGTGGTTTCTAAAAAGGAGAAATTGTAGAGTATTATAACAGCATAGTGAGGCAAAGAATTATAATGGGTTATAGAATATGTTATTTTTGAGGAGCATAACCAATTTTTTAAGTAGCTTCCACCAGTTTTCATATCAAAAAATGGTTCATTAAACATTTCGTTTACAAATTTGTCTTTTAGGTCAACATCAGCCAATACTTAAGTAGAGATATTACAATATCATAAAATAGTTAAAAAGGGAGATAGTGGAGCAAGTGGTTGTTGACATGAAATGTTTATTTTGGAGAGAATTCTTGGCATTTTTGCCTCACATCAGCATAATGAGGGTTTGTAGGAGAGGAGGGAAGCATTAATGTATTCGTTGGGGATTAATGGCCTTGTAGAGCATTTGTGTTAGTGAATATATTATGGATAGTGTCATAAATATAGTAATTAAAAAGTTGCACACTAAACATTTTGTGTTTAGCATAAATATCCCACTCCTCCCCTTGATGGCCTGCATTCAAGGGAATACTGCATTGTTCCTCTTGGTTTCTTAGTATTCTTAATCATAAAATAGGAAAAAGGATGGTAGTCTCAAAGATTGGTTTCCTTTTTGGGGTATTGCTGATCAGCTGGGCAGAAACAGATTTGATGTTTTCAGGACTGAGTTATTTTTTTACAGTCAGAAAAATGTCCCATAATACCTACTAAAAAAAAAAAAAGCAAACAAACAAAACAAAACAAAAAATAGCACCAACCCACACTTCCTCACTTTTGGAAATTTTATCATTAAAGTTATTTCCAGACAGTACGGCCATGTGCTGCCGTGTAATGTGTAAAATGTGTTCGGTAGGATCAGTGATACCGCAGAGCTTATGTGTTGTAAAAAAAGTGAAATGATAGATACTATAAATATATATTAGGGACAAACACATAGACCTGTAATGAGAGAATTTTCTGGATTTTCAAGGAAACCAGGCTTGATTATCTCATTACTGTCTGTTGCCCCAGTGGCTTGAACCTGAGTAGGCTGCTGTGTGAATGAGCATCTGGGAGGAGAGGCACCATGCTGTTAGAGGAATAACGTCCTGTCCATTACACAGAAGAATGACAGAGAAGGCAGACAGATGTAAAGTGGGCAATTTCTATTCCTTTGTATGCTCAACATGTTCGCACCTACCTATTTTCCCATTTGTGAGGCATCCTGTTTTTCATAATTTCATTATTTCTGAATCCTCTTACTTAACACACACTATTTATGAGTTCATAAAGATTTTCTTCTGTGAGGAGGAGAGTAAATGCGGTTGAGTCTGATTTGCAGCTTGGCTTTGAGTCAGTTAGGTTGAAAAAAGAAGGAAAAGACCATTTCTCTTCTCACCATTTAATTGGCCTCCTTACCTCTTAGTTGTGAGAGCTCTTCACTTACATATTGGCTTGTCAGTTTATTCTGTATTTGTTGACTGCTTGCTATGCATCCTATGCCCTGAGGATGCAAAGAGGGACGGCCCAGTTAGTAGGTAGGTTTCTGATCGCTTTGGAACCATGTCCATCCTGGCTGACTTCAACCATGGTGACATGTTTATCTAGAATTCTGAAATTCAGCCATCTTCCAAAGAATGCCTAGAGCTATTCATGATAACAGAATAGACAAGCTCTGGAAGCCTCACAGCTTTTAAGATCACAAAGTCTGCCTGGAGAACACAAAATCTAGTCTTCAAGGTGTTTTCTGTTGTATTAGACTTTTTAATGAACCTTGCTGTTTTGTATTTATTGGAGTGCTTTCCAAGAACTAAGTCACTTCCCCCACTTCCGGATTTGCCAGAACCTGAGGTGGAAGGTAGGCAGGAGATGGGATGACATTGTTGCTGTCTGAAGGGGCGTTACGCGGGGCAATCTCCGAGGCAGGAACCGTGGCCAACTCTGCCCCCTCTCCTTGTCTTTATTCTCAAATGTCTGACTCTACATTTTCATTTACCTATTCATGCTAGAAGGGGTCTTTGAATTGAAGCATCTTCTGAACCCTTGTGAGATGGTTGATACTGGGTTCACTGAATAAAACTGATGTAAACCTTTGGGAAGGTTGGCATCCCAAGCCAAAGGTCATTTTAAGAAGAGCGTTCTTCTGGGTGTGTTACTTACCAGATGCTTTTTCACCCTACTAAGTTCTACTGTCGATGTGCTCACCTCACAGATGTATGCAGTTATATCCTGATACGTATGCACTGGTGTATGTGCATATGTTTATTTACCTTAAAACAAGGTTGGGCTATTTCAGTTTTGGAGGGTAGCATGAGTAAGAAACCAAGATTTTTCAAGATCTAGGTTGTCAAACAGTTTACACATCAAACCATTCGCAGTAAAGAGCCTTCCCGGCTATTTTATCTACAGCATTATTGTCATTTCATCTGTTGCCTCCAGCATCCCAATGCTCTTACCTACAGCCTTGCTGCAACTAGATTTGTCTTTATTCCTCTAATTCTAATATTCTTCTAACATCAGAGGGTTATGGATTTCAGTGCCTGGTACAGTGCTTGGCATATAGGAGTGTTCAGTGTATGTTTTTTAAACAAGAAATTAATAATGACAGCAAATCAATGTGATGTCTACAAAAATGAGCAGAAGTAATCTGCATACTAGTTGCCTTTAGGAAGGCACATGAAGGGGGCTTATGGGGTGTGGCTAATGTTCTAGGTTTTAGGCTAGTGTGTTCAGTTTAGGAAAATTCACTGAGCTGTTTACTTAATGTGATGTGTATTCTTTCTGTATTTATGTAATACTTGAATGGAAAGTTTTCTTAAAAAATCAGATGTCTTCTCTACCCAGTACAGCAAATTTCTTTTTTTCTTTCAAGCTTTTAGAGTTTTTACAAGATATTAGTCCAGATGTCACAACAAACAAAGAACCAGGCTAGAGTTGCTCCTTGACTTCGAGGAAGAGTGAGGGGAGCACCAACGAAATGGGGGTGGGGTTGCCTGGTCTTCTGAAGAGGGCAGTGAGGGCCAGCCCTGATGGGTAGACTTGCTGTGACCTGCACTTTTGTCACACTTATTACAGGGACCACATTACTAACCATCAGCTCTGTGTCTGCCTGCAGTGACAGGGAGACTTCATCTCACATGTGAATATGAATAATTCATAAATGTGGTTAACTGGAAATTTGTGGTCATCATTAGCATTTTAATGAAAAAAAAAATGCAGTCATTATCCTAAATCTGTTTTGTTTCTACTTTGTGTGTGTGTGTGTGTGTCTCCCCCCGCATCGCAGCTAACCATCTCAGTCTTTCCTGAGTACTTGGAAACTGCCGAGGCCCCTGCTAATGTGCTGACTGGTCGCTATGGGCAGACGGTACCCGGAGGCTCACTGTCACCCAGGCAGCTCATGTACGTATGAGATTGGTCCTTCTTCTTTTTTCCTTTAACTTTCATGGTAGAAGATTGCAGTAAAGGTTGTAACATTTAAATGACACTGTTTAGAAATGCAGGAGGATGGATTGCTCTAGGGTACGTTTTTAGTATTGAATGAGGAAACATGTTATTTAAATTAGGCTTTTTCTAACTCAGTGGCCATATCAGGTCAGAAGTGTGTATCAGCAATCTCCTTCTTCTGTTTCAACGCGTCTGCTCATAGATAGTGTTTTTCTTTTTTTAAGTTTTCCTTATCATCACAATATATAATATTCGAAACGGTAGCAGTGCCATAAATTAAAATCATTTCCTATTGATTTTTACAATTCTTTTAAATAAAAAAATTCCTGGAACCCAGAAGAAGTCCTCTGGGTACCTCATTGTGGAATACACGTTAAGGAGAGAGTCCCTGACTGTTTATTCGTTAGCATTCTCCAAAGGAGGAAATTCCGGATTCCCTCTGTGATGACTTTCGGTGTCTCACAAAACTTGTTTTTCCAATTATAGTCTTTCAGGAATGGCTACCGCTGTGGCCTTTTCCTGTTTGTCTCTATCCCAGATTAATTTAGGAGAAAAATTATTATCGCCCCTTTAATAATCTCTCCTATTTATATAAAGGAGAGTTTGTCTGCAACTTACTTTTTGCCCCATTTAGATGATTAGGTTTGGGCCAGCTGTTTACATAATTTATTTGCTTTTGTTGCTTCCTTTGGACTTCTGGAATTTTGGCTTCAAATCAGGGGTGTGCTTGGGGTAATTCCCCAGAGTGCCTTTGCTCCCATATTCTTTTCCTAGTTATGTTTATTCATATCAAGTCCCATTTCCGTATACATCTCCTTGTTTTTCTTCACAGAAAACTTAGAACTGCCCTCAAACCCTCTCCCAGACAATTGCTTCTAAAATAAGCCAGATTGTTAGAAGCCGCAGCGGAAGGGAGAACTGAAAACAGAGGAGAGATTCAGACCTACCACCGGCCATAACAGCCCGTGGCGAGGGGATAAACGGGCTTGTACACGTATCCTTTAGTATCCTCCACCGGCATTACTACGTTGCCTTAAATTAGGAGTTTTCATAGTGAACATTGGAAAAAATTTACCCTTGTACACTAGAAGACGGAGGTCAGCAAACTGGCCCACGGGCCAAATCTAGCCCATGCCTGGTTTTATAGGACCTGACAATGGTTTTTATATTTTTAAATGGTTATATGAGCACCTATATAATCTACTTTGCCTCTTTGCCCTCCGAGCCTAAGATATCTGTGATCTGTCCTGGTGAGAAAAAAAATTGCCTATTCCTGCTGTGGAAGAAGTTGGAAGCCGTGTCCTATGATTGAAACATAGGAATCTGTTGTTTTTTGACCTACAAAAATGCTAATTTTATGTGGTTCAATCTAAGATATTTTGAAGAAATTCATCTTTCAAAATGGTTAAAATATTGAAAGTTCTCAGCATTCTCAGGGTGGAAGAAGTAAACTTACTTAGAAAATTATGTATGCGGACCTGCTCATCATTCACCGTCTTCGTGAGTGATTCTTCGTACCTCTTCGGAGCTTTCCAAGGGGGCTTTGAGCTTCAAGGGCCGGGCTGTCAAGTAGTTGAAAGGAAGCATTTCTCCTTCACTTGACTTCTTAGTAAGAACTCTCTAGGAGAAAAATATCCTTGTTTTACCCTTCCTGGGTGCCAGGGACATGCTAGCCTTCCCCAGAGGCCTCTGCTGTGCATGGTGCTTTTTCTTGGTGGGACCGAAGGTGAGTGGCTGCATTTTGTGGTGGGCGCACAAGACGGTTCCTTGAACTGGAACCATCTCACCCTTTTGTGCTTTTTGTCTGCTTTTTACACTGTAGTTGATCCCTTAGTTCAGTATATTAAATAACCATCATTTGTTTTATGTGGTGTGCTTTCCATTCTCTCCTTTCTCCCCTCGCCCCTTGTGCCTCCCTTCTCCTGACTGTGAAGTAAGATTTGCTTGTTGTAGCCTTCAGCTGACATTCTTTAGTGGCCAGTCTTAGTGGTAGGAAACATTAACCTCAGCTGAGGTTGTCACCTGAGGCAAGAAAGTTAAGATGACCTGGGGATTCTGGGTCAGTACAAGGTCTGAACAGGGTCACACTGTTCCCTGGAGGAGAGAAAATATTTTAGGGGAAAAGAAATTCTCTATAGAGTTTATAGTTTTGTCATGAGGTGTGGTCAGAACCACCAGTCCAGGGTTGAAAGCATACAGGGCTGCGCTCTGAACGATTTTTGAGGCTCAGATGCCAAATCGGAGTCTTAGATTTTCTTTTTTTCTGTCTTGGGATCCTTATTTTCCCTTTCAGAGCTGGCCTCTTTCAGGATAGGATGCTGTTCTTTGGCGGAATGTGGATTGGTGCCCAGTGAACACCAAAATAGGAAGTCAATAGCTAGAGGTGATCTCCCCACTCTCTCCATGCAGATATTAGTGCTTGTGTTGAGACTGGACTGGCTAATAAGATTGCATCCTTGTTTATTTGTGTTTGCACCTAGCCCTTCTCCCGCGTGCCTTCAGCTGCTCTAGCTCTAGCTGTCAGGATCTGGACCGTGGCCATTGTCTCCTGACCTCTGGCCTGCAGTCTCTCTCCCTGCAAATTTGACTCCTACGTTCAGCCATATTCATCTAATGGCATCCCTGCTGCGAATGTTTCAGGCATCCCCCACCAGTCTAGAAGGTCACCCTGACATTTGAGTCCTCCACATTTTCTTTCACTGCCTTTAATTTTAGTACCCCTGACTCACGGTTAATAATAGTTGTTTTTGTTGGTAGTATTACTCCACAGCAGATATCTTACACTAGCCTAAGTGAGCGCCTCACTCAGAGACACACTGTGGCCTTTGGGTCCCTATGCCGTGGCGCCCGCTGTCCCTCTCTGGAATGCACATCCATCTTTCGACCACCTCCTGCAACTCTGCTGTGGCTTTAGGGTGTAGCGGAGTTACCCTCATTCCCAGGACTCTTCCCTGGTTCCCTAGATGGTAGCACGCAGCCGGGTAGCTCTTAAATCCCCTTCCTGAAGCTTGTGTCCCAAATGGCTCTTTATATTTTGGACTCTTTACATACTTTGTCTGAACTTTGACCCTGAACTCTTTCACTCCCCTTGTCTTCTCTGCGTGTGAGGACAGTGCTGTATCTATGGTAGATCCTCAGCTATTTGTGGCATCACTTTGGGTTTGGGATGGGATCTGATGATTGTCTGCAGGAAGCCCCCGGAAGCATTTTCCAGAGCTCTGCCAGCTGCGGCCGTGGTGGCATGATCAGGGCCTTGGTGAGGGGGGTCCATATGCAACACCATGTGCTGCTCACCAACCCTGGCTCCCCTTCCACTTTCCTTTTCTTCTCTCAGAGGTTAGCTGTTTCCTCCTTTTCTGCACTTAGAAAATTTCATTTTAAAAAGTTTAAACAGACGGGCATGTAAAATAATTTCTTTTGGCCTTCCCTTCCTGACTTCCTTGGTATCATTGATGAAAGACATTGTTTTGTTTTGTTTTTTTAAGTTTATTTACTTATTTTGAGGGGGTAGGGAGGAGCAGAGAGAGAGAATCCGAAGCTGTCTCCACGCTATCCGTGCAGAGCCTGACGTGGGGCTCAATCTCATGAATCCTGAGATCATAACCTAAGCCAAAATCAAGAGTCGGATGCTCGACCAACTGAGCCACCCAGATGCTCTGAAAGGCATTGGTTTTGTTTGAGGCATACTCCATGCCACACACGGTGTCCTGAATTTACTAGAAGTTATCTCACTTCCAACTGGGTAAACGTTTAAAGATTCATTGTGTTATCCTCATTTCACACATAAGAAAACTGAGACTCAAAACAGAAAAGTAACTTGTCAGAGCAGAGTTGCGGTTTGAGCTTAGGTTTTATCTCCACTGCACCCCGCCTGACCTGTCCCCACCTATATTCTCTCCTACACTGGGGTTGTCTAGTGACCTGGTGACCATTTATTTACGTAGTGTCCACTCACCTGTTCTCCACACTAGGGCTTTTGGAAAATATAGTTCTTAAAGACCTAAAAGATTCAGTGTCAAAGAACACCAACATCTGATTCTATCTCCTCTCTTACCCAATTAAACTCAATAACTACAAATGATATAGAGGCCTTAGGAGAGCATGTCATATAGAAAGAGTAACAGTAATAAATACAGTAATGGTAATAACACTTTTACATCATACAAGTCATACGTGTTTAATAAAGAAAAATTTAAAAATTAAGAGAAAATAAGCTCTTACACCTCTACATACCAAGAGATTCACCATTTTATGGATTTTGTTGAATACCTCCCTGTACGTCGAATATTCTCTCAATATATTTATTTTCTGATTATTTACCAAAATGGGATAATGTTGTACCTGGTGCTTACTCAACAAAGTATCATAAATATCTTTCTAGACTAGTACATTTACTTTCCTGACACCTCAGAACCAGCTGCAGCCAGCGGTGGATTGTCTGTGTGGTATTCCAGAGGGAGGCAGTAAGAACAGTTGAATGCAGGGAGGCTGCTTGACGTTGATATGAAGAACCACTTTTACCATGGTTGAAAAAGTGCTGGTCAGGACCCGTTATGTTGGTTTTCAACATCCATTTAATAGGTCTCAGCTCCGAGTTTGGAAAGCAGTGGCCTGGAGATCCCAAGTTACTGCAAAGCGTCCTTGGGCAGAATTGGTGGGGGCGGGGGAGTGGGAGAGAGCAGTTTCTGCGCTCAGCAGGGGAATGAGGAATCATTTGGAATTTGAGTTAAGACCAGGAGTCTGAGAGCAGTGCTCAAGATCATTAACAGTCAAGTGGGTCTCAGTGCCTAGGACAGGCAGGATGCGACGCAGTCTCCCAAGACAGGGGCTTTCTGCTGTGGCTTTGATCAATTTTCCTGGTGTGGGAGGAAGTTCCTCAGGATTGTTTAGATGCTGCTGATCACCTCCCAGGAGCCCTTGGGGCGCCGCATAGTTTTGGTAATAAGAGTCTTTGAACAGTGAGTGGATATTGGAATTGGGGAAGGTTAAAGGAAGATTTTTAAAATAACACTGATTAGATTCGTCCTCTGTGCGAGGGGGGGAGAAGGATCCATTTATTTTAGAAAATGCATAAATACTGAAAAGCACCAAGAAAAAACCCATCCTTAACATTTTGCATGCGTTTTTATGGTCTTTGTGCGTGCATACTTGTTTGCATCAGTGCCTTTAGATTAAACATTATTGTGATCATCATATTGTCACTGAATTCATCATGGAGATTTTTGGTATTATTAAATCTTTTAGTATGTGATTTTTAACGATCTAACACATGATTACGTTGCACGGGTGTGTCATGATGACCAGTCACCCACTGTCAAGCATTTAGGGTATTTCCAATCTCTCGAGGTCCCTCTGGATTAATCATCACTCGTAACTCTATTTTTTCTCCTTAAGAAATGGCCATAAGGACACTGCTGAGTTAAAAGTTGCTTGCACGTTATAAAGACATTGCTGTGCACACCCAAACTGCTCTCTAGAGAAGTTGTATCTGTTTCCATTCCATCGCCCTTGCGTGAAGACTGAACATTTCTTCCTATTCTGGAAACAGAGGGAGAGATGAAAACACTTTCCGATACGATAGATTAAAAATGCTGTCCTTATTGTTATAGCTTGCATCTCCTTATTGTTCCCTCATACTGAGGCTTAACTTTTTACTTTTATCTGTTCAGTAGCTGAGAATCATCTGCGTGAAACATGTGTGATGCAGATGTAAAAAAACCTCAACTTCTTTCTGTGCAGATAATGTGACTTGTTTTCATTGTGTGTGGTTTGTATTCGTCTTAAGTTTTAGGTCTAATTCTTTAAAAAGGCAAGTTGCCAGGGTTTTCATGTGGCAGTAACCTGAGGAGTTTAATTAAAACAGGACACAAAGTCCCCACGCCTAGAACTCTGTGTCTGAAAGCAGACAGCCTGTGATTGCTGCGGAGCCCTGGATGCTGAGATGGGAGGTCTGAGCTCCAGGCCCGGCCCTGCCCAGTAGGCCTACAGTCTTGGACAAGTTATTAGAACCAACTGAGCCTCAGGGCACCTGTGTGGTTCTGTCGGTTGAGCATCCGACTCTTGACTCTTGATTTCGGCTCCGATCATGTTTTCAATGGTTCGTGGATTCAAGACCCACATCAGGTTCTGTGATGACAGTGTGGAGCCTGCTTGGCTTGCTCGCTTGCTCTCTCTCCCTCTTTCTCTCTGCCCCTCCCCCACTTATGCTGTCTCTGTCTTTCTGAAAATAAATAAATAAATTTATTTTTAAAAAATTAAAAAAAAAAAAAAAAAGAACCGAGTCTCACATCTGACATCTGTAAACTGAGGAGTTGGACTGGATGATATTTAGGCAATCTCTATTGAAAAATTCTATTATATTTGTTTTCCAGAGAGAGAGCAGTGAGCGATGCTTGGCCATAGGGAACACCAAGTCAAAGTCAGAGCAGATATATTCAAAACTTAGAACTCAGAAAATGAATGGGTAGTGAAGTATTATTTAAGCTTGGATTTTAACTGCTTAAAATGTCTGCAAATAGGCCAAGACAAAGAGCTTTTAAAGGAGAGCGATCACATCCATATAAGTAAAGGTAATCCACTTTACTACATAATAGCAGTGACAAAAATAAAATGTTTTTGCAAGATAATGTTTTGGTTTAATTAGTTAGCTTAGACAGTGTGATGGCGTCTACTTCCTAGTGGGTTTCTGATAGGACAAGTTTTGAGTAACCATTAGGAATGTAATTAAGTACAGGGCCTGACATACAGTAAGTGCTCAATAAATATACATCGAATGAATGAGCAAATAAGTTGTTCAAGAAAACTTACTTAGCATTGATGAGGGGTAGATATTCTTTGCACATTACAAATTTTTCCAAGTCCTGTTCTCTACCACACTTGGTTCTCTAGCTTTGGTTGTGTTCAGGTGGTTTCTTTCTATACGTGACAGCCCATACTGTTTGCACCCATCTGACTCATTATCCTTCTCGCCCATATCTCCTTAGTTTCCTCCTCTGCAGGATGGGAAACAGCTCTAAATGCCCTGGTATGCTTTTATTTCTATCAAAGCTGAATTACCGAAACTTCTTGTTCTCCCTCCTACCTCTGTGTGTTTTCTGTTGCTGCTGTAACAAAGTCCTGTGTAGTGACTTAAAACAACGCCAATTTATTCTCTTACCATTTTGAAGATCTGACATCTGAAAGGAGTCTTACTGGGCTTCCCGGGTGTCCAACGGGCTGGTTCTGCTTGGAGGCTCTCTCTTGGGGTCAATCTGTATCCTAGACTTCTTCAGCTTCTGGGAATTCTTGTGTTCCTTGTGGCCCCTTTATCTTCAGAGTGGATCGTACTAGTCTCTGCTCACATCATCTTCTCCCCTTCTGTAGTTAAATATGACTCTGCTTCCTATAAAATTATAATTACATTTAGTGCCCCCCCCCCCCCCAATATGCAGAATCTCACCTACTGTGGAGACTTTAGTCCATCACATCTGCTGAGTCTATTTTGCCCACATTAGGTGACTTCACAGGCTCCGGGGATTGGGATGTAAATATCTTTGAAGGGGAGGGGACAACATCATTCAGGTTGTTATACCTTCCTTCTCTCTTCCTGTCTTGAACTTTTCCCTCTTCTATTTACTACCAACGATTTGCTCTTGTATGAACTTAACACACACACACGTTTGTGTGGGAAGTTACTGCATCCACTTAGAGAAGTCTTCGTGTCCTCTCACACAACTCATCTCTGAATTGCTGTGCCAGGTACTCTTGACAAAGGGTAGGACTGCTGTCACCTGAGAGGAGTAAGAGGTGAGGTATAGTCCGAGGAATGATATAAAGAGATGCCAAAGTCCAAGACAGTGTTCTGCTGGCCAATCTCCAAATCCTATTGGAGTAAACTCTGCTTGTTAGCTGACTCAGTACAGCCTTCACCCAAACTACCTTCTAATCCATGAATTCGCTCTTTGACTGTTTCTGATCTTGTTATTGAATTTGCTCATTGAGTTTCCCCCCTAATTGACATATATATAATTCACATTCTATAAAATTCACCCCTTTAAATTATAAAATTTAGTAGCATTTAGTATATTCACAAAGATGTGTGACCATCACCACTGCCTAATTCCAGAACATTTTCACCACTCTGAAAGGAAATCCTGAACCCATCACTAGTTAGGACCACACATGCCCACCCTTCCCCCTCGGAAGCCATGAAGCTACTGTGTTTTCAAGTTTCATCCACGTTGTACTACTTACCAGTACTTCATTCTTTTTTGTTGTCGAATAATATTTTATCGTACAGATATACCACACTGGTTTTTCTTTATTTTTTCCTAAGTATTTATTTATTTTTGGGGAGAGTGCATGCAGGGGAGGAGTGAGGTGAACAGAGGAGCTGAAGCAGGCTCTGTGCTGACAGGCTGACAGCAGCAAGCTCGATATGGGGTTTGAGCTTATGAAACATGAGATCATGACCTGAGCTGGTTGGACGACGCTCAACCAACTGAGCCACCCAGGTCCCCCACATTTGGTTTTTCTATTCATCCCTTTATGGACATTTGAGTTGTTCCTACTTTTTGGTATCTTGAAAAATTTTGCCATGAACATTCATGTACATATAAATGTTCTGGGGCTCCTGGGTGGCTCAGTCGGTTAAGCATCCGACTTCGGCACAGGTCATGATCTCATGGTTCGTGGGTTCAAGCCCTGCATCAGGATCTGTGATGACAGCTCAGAGCCTGGAGCCTGCTTCGGATTCTGTGTCTCCCTCTCTCTCTGCCCCTCCCCCACTGGTGCTCTGTCTCTCTCTGTCTCAAAAATAAATATAACAAACAAACAAAAAAAATTTTTTTAATGTTCATTTGAGTGGACAAATGTTTCCATTTCTCTTGGGTATATACATGAGAGCAGAATTGCTGGGTCATATGGTAACTCTGTTTTAACCTTTTGAGAAAATGTTTAGTTTTGCAAAGTAGGTGGATGCTTTTACAATCCCACTAGTGATGTGAGACGGTTCCATTTTTTTTGACACCTTTGCCACATTTTTTATTGTCTGTCCTTTTGATTATTGTTGTCCTAGTGGATGTGAAGTGGTATCTTATTCTGGGTTTGATTTACATTTTCCTAATGATTTATGATTCTTTTCAAATCCTTTGTTCATTTAAAAAAGTTATTGTTAAGTTTATTGTTTTGAGAGAGAGAAAGAGAGAGAACGTGGGGGAGAGGCAGAGAAAGAAGGAGAGAGAGAGAATCCCAAGGAGGCTTCACACTGTCAGTGCAGAGTCCAACGCAGGGCTCAAAATCACAAACCGCGAGATCATGACCTGAGCCAAAATCAAGAGTCGGGCGCTTAACCAACTGAGCCACCCAGATGCTCCTCTTTTGTGTATTTTTAAATTTAGTTATTTATCCTTTTCTTCTTTATGTCTTCTGGTTACTAGACCCTTATACAGTTTATAAACATTTTCTCCTGTGGACTATATTTTTACTTACTTGATAGTGTCCTTCAAAGCAAAAAAAATTTAGGTTTTGATGCAGTTCAGTTTATGTTTTTTGTTGTTTATATTTTTGATGTCGTGTCTAAGAAATATTGCCTAAGGGGCGCCTGGGTGGCTTAGTCGGTTAAGCGTCCGACTTTTGCTTAGGTCATGATCTCATGGTTCGTGGGTTCGAGCCCCGCATCGGGCTCTGTGCTGACTGCCAGCTCAGAGCCTGGAGCCTATTTCAGAGTCTGTGTCTCCCTCTCTCTCTGACCCTCCCCTGATCACGCTGTCTCTCTCTCTCTCTCCTAGAAATAAATAAAAATATTAAAAAAAAAAAAAAAGAAATATTGCCTAATCCGAGGTGTTGAAGATTTAGTCCTATTTTCCCCCTGATGATTTATAATTTTAGTGCACACATTTGGGTGTTTGATTGCCCTGAGTCCATATGTTCTGAAGCAATGGTTCCGTTCATTCTGTTCTCTGTGTGTGTCTAGTTGTCCCAGCACTTTTGTCAAAGGACCGTTCTTTCCCTTATTAAGATAAGTTTTTAAATTTCTACAGAGAAGCCAGATGACTGTTGTTAGGGACTGCATTTAATTTTTAGATCATTTTGAGATACATTGCTATCTTAATAGCATTGCCTTCCAAATCCATATACATGGATATCTTTTCATTTATTTAGGTCTCCTGTAATTTCTTTCAGTGATATTTTATAGTTTTCAGTGTACAGTTTTCTACTTCTTTAGTAAATTAATTTTTAAGTATTTTATTCTTGTTTTATGTTGTTATAAAGAAAGTTGTTTTCTAGTTTAAAGTTTATTTATTTTGAGAGAGAGAGAAAGAAAGAGTGCACACACGTGTGTGCACATGACTGGAGGAGAGGCAAAGAGAGAGGGAGACAGAGAATCCCAAGCAGGCTGCACTCTCAGTGCACAGCCTGATGCGGGGCTCAATCTCATGAACTGTGGGATCATGACTTGAGCTGAAACCAAGAGTTGGAAGCTTAACCCACAGAACCACCCAGATGCCTCTAACAGAATTGTTTTCTTTTCCAGAAATTTCATTTCCAGATTGTTCTAGGTTGTTCTTTGCTAGTGTATGGAAATAGAACTGACTTATGTGCATGTGTGTATGTTTGTGTACACTATATACATAATATGTAGTGCGTATATCTGTGCGTGTATGTGTGTGTGTATCTTATTTCCTTCCTTCCTTCAGTCTTGCATTTTCTAGTAGATTTTTTTCAAATCCACCTGCTGCCCTTTCATGCTATCCTGTCTGTGCACTCTGCAGTTGTTTAAAATCTCTTTCAGTCTGTCTACTATTTTTAGCTTTTAGACACAGAACTTGCCATTCGTGTTGGCCATCCCTTTTTTCTTGTTTAGTCTTAAACTTTGACTGTGAGGGCTTCTTTAATGGGGTTATTTGCTATGGGAGACCAGTGTGAATGGGAATGTGGAAACTGAGGGCATTTTTTTCCTTTACTTCAGTTCATGCTCCATGGGTATCATTGCTTCTGGACTGGTTTTTGTATTATTTTCTGGGCCAGGGAATCTGATACTACATGAATGTTACATATTTGGATACCGTACCTCCCTGGGAGAATAGTCTTGGGATTTTGACTTGATATTGATGAGGCATTAAAAATTTTGTTTGTTGGGGTGCCTGGGTAGCTCAGTCAGTGCCTGGGTGTCCAACTCTTGATTGTAGATCAGGTCACTATCTCAGGGTTTATGAGATTGAGCCCCGCATCAGAATGTATGTTGACAGCATAGAGCCTGCTTGGGATTCATCCCCCCCGCCCCCCGCCACTTGTGTGTGCACATGCACACACTCTCTCTCAAAATAAATAAATAAACATTAAGAAAAATAAGATTTTGGTTGTGTATTTCCTCCCTTCCTTATCACCACAAAAGCTTCCTTGCCGAGCTTAAGGGGCAGGGAATGAATATTTTCTAGACTTTGTTTTACTGAGAGCAGCCCTTTGTGACTGCCAACAATAGAGCAGGTAGCCCAGGTATGGCTAGCCAGATTCATTGGTCCTGTGGTCTGTGTGGCCCTTTCTTCTCTGTAGGTTACCCGAATCTTAGCCATTAAGGCCATACTGTGCTCTGATAGCATTCTAAGTCGTCAAGCATTAATGTTCTCTGCTGACTGAATTCCATCTGTAGTTCTGGCCCAGGGATTCACTTCTCATGATTTTGACATTTTTCTTTGTAAAATAAGGTGTTAGGTATCTCTTATTCAGGTTTTCCGTATATTTGAAACAGGCAGAATCCTTCTCTGTCATCTTGGCTCACCATATGGACTAGGAACTTCAGCACAATCTGACTGTAGGATCTTAAGACCTTTGAATCACCAGATTGCATCTCTGGTTTCCAGAGAACATTAAACATAAATGAATGTTAACTAAATACTAATTCAGTGGATGGGTGTTCTGCAGAGGTGCCTAGCACCTGAGTAACCCCAGTTTTGTAGTGTCGTGAAATACAGTCTCATCCACGGATGCCTGACCACTTCTAGAACACTGCTCTCTGTGCACGTCTTAGAATTGGTAAGCTAGATTCTAGATTGTTACATGGCGTGTGAACCACAGCTGTGCACTTGGTTATCAGCGGCTATCTATTGCCTCTATTTTTAGATACTCATAAAATAGAGCTTGTCTTCGTGTCTGGTAAGTAATGTTACATCTTGATGTTACCGGTAATGAAGAATGGTGACATCTCTATATTTACCTCTCAAGAGAGAGAAATTAAAGTTTAGTAGTCTAAAATACCTTCTTAACAAATTTTTCCTTTTTCTTGTTTTTGTTTTAAAATTCCCTTTGTAATCTGCATCTTCTGAGGTGGAGATTCGAAACATGGTATCAGTGGGGTTGCAAACTGGTGCAGCCACTCTGGAAAACAGTATGGAGGTTCCTCAAAAAATTAAAAATAGAACTACCCTACAACCCAGCAATTGAACTACTAGGTATTTACCCAAGGGATACAGGTGTGCTGTTTCAAAGGGGCACATGCACCCCAATGTTTATAGCAGCGCTATCGACAGTAGGCAAAGTATGGAAAGAGCCCAAATGTCCCACCGACTGATGAATGGATAATGAAGATGTGGTATATATGTGCAATGGAGTATTACTTGGCAATCAAAAAAAAAAAATGAAATCTTGCCATTTGCAACTACGTGGATGGAACTGGAGAGTATTATGCTAAGTGAAATTAGTCAGAGAAAGACAAATATCATATGACTTCACTCATATGAGGAATTTAAGATACAAAACAGATGAGCATAAGGGAAGGGAAGCAAAAATAATATAGAAACAGGGAGGAGAACAAAACATAAGAGACTCTTAAATATAGAGAACAAACAGAGGGCTGCTGGATGGTGTGTGCGAGGAGGGATGGGCTAAATGAGTAAGGGGGTTAAAGAATCTACTCCTGAAATCATTGTTTCACTATATGCTAAGTAACTTGGATGTAAATTTAAATAGGAAGGAGGGAGAGAGGGAGGGAGGAAGGAAGGAAGGAAGGAAGGAAGGAAGGAAGGAAGGTCCAAAAAAATTACATCAAAATTTTATTTCATTCTGGTAATGAAAAACTCTCCTCTTCACGTGGATGCTCTGAGTCTAGCATCTCCCTGCATTGACAAGAGAGAGCAGAAACAAGGGGCTCTGTGTCAAGTCTTCACTAAAAGTATGAGGGGACACCCTGGAAAGAAGCCTGTTTGGTGTCTGCCTAGAAAACATGGCAGAACAGTCCTTGGAGGGAACTAAGTGGGACTTCCCTTTTTGTTTTCTACAGACTAGCTTTCTTATTCCAGGGGAATCTGTTTGCAGAGTGTGGTGAGTACCTGCAAATCTCATACCCTTCGTTTTTGAGATAACAACTCTAGGGGCTTCCGAGCATCCTTTTCCCCAGATTTCATAAGAAGAAAATTCAGATGGTGGGATGGATTAGTCTTCTGTATATGTGGATAGGTTTTGACTCAGAGACGAGAAGATGTGTTGTCCTCAGGGAGGTGGACACAGAATGTCCTGCGAAAGGAGTATTGAGAAGCAATCTTCCAGCTAAACTTTAGGAGCCTATGACCATCTTCCGGGAGCCGCCCCTGGAAATGAAAGAAGAGAAATATGCAACTTTATGGGGCAGTTTTGAAAACAGAGCAGATAGAGTTATTTTTCCAGGTTTCCTGGACACTTGCTCATTTATACGAATCTGAAATTGTTCTCCGGGGAAGTGAACTCTGATGACCTGAAAGATCAGGTCACAAAAATCCTTGCAAAATGAAACCCATAGAATTCTGAAAGGAATGACTTAGCATCTTTCAGAGTCATGAGATAGGTCAGTTTGTTGTTAGCCTCGGTACCTTCTAGACTTTTCTTTAATGAGTCTGTGTGTGTGTGTGTGTGTGTGTGTGTGTGTTGTGTGTGTATTTATGTGTATGTGTGGAGAGAGAAATAGAAAATAGCAAGCACGCACTATTGCATATTCTTTATAGAGAATGTTTTGTTAAAGGTATATCTAGGCTTAAAAAATTTTTTTTTAATGTTTATTTTTGAGAGAGAGACAGAGACAGAGAGAGACAGAGCATGAGTGGGTGAGGGGCAGAAAGAGAGAGGGAGACACAATCTGAAGCAGGCTCCAGGTTCTGAGCTATCAGCACAAAGCCAGGGGTGGGGCTCGAATGAGATCATGACCTGAGCCACCCAGGCGTCCCTATATCTAGACTTTTAAGTCATTTTCTCCCTTTTAGTTTCATGAAAAATACATAAATCTGTGTAATTACACATGTTTTCTCCTTAGAATTCTTTCTTAGGAGTGTCCAGTCATAGGAAGTGTTGATCCCCATCTCCCAGGGTCCAAGAAAATTCGCCAAATGCCTGAAGTTGCATATTGCTTATTTAGAACTTGATACCAATAAATCCAACATGATGTGGCTAAATCATGCATACCTGCTTCCATTCTGTCCTTGTGGCTGGGGCTTGCTTAGGGGTAAAGAGGATTTCCTGTTGTTTTCAAATGTCAGGAGATAGAAGCCTTTTGTTTTTGAAATCAGTGTTCCTTCCACTGAAGGCCCCCGTTTAAACAAGGCTTAAAAAAAGCTTCCCCTTTATTCTGGTTGAGGGACAGGGTGGAGTTAAGGCTGGAGGGCGGATCAGAGCCAATTAATAGATGATTGATATCGCATCTACTGTACTTGTAATGCTGTGTGCTGGCTCCCTGGAGGATGGAGAGAGTTACATGTTGTCCTCAGAGTTTATGTTTTCATACGTAGACATGACCAAAGGTGGCAGGTAGCAGAATCCGATCATGTGGTGTTGCACTTAGAGGAGGGGGAGGCCCGTAAGGGTATGTGTGATCAGTGAAGTTCAAGGACCAAACCCCAAATTTTGAGAGCTTCCTCCTCCAATAGGACAGAGGTCCGGGAATAGATGTGATGCAGATCATGGAGTTGGGGTTGCCGGTGCCATGGGTGTTATTTGAAGTGCACATGAAGTGGGGTATCGTGGAGGGATCTATTGACCTGGGGTTGCAAGGGCAGAATACAGCCCAGTGAAGACAGCATGTTTATGATAATAAGCTATTGATATTGTTAATCAAGCCAGACACTGTTCTGAGCACTTCATCTGTGTTCTTTCAGAGCTCCCAGCATCCATCTGTGACTAAGGTGCTACTGCTGTCACTCAGTTACAGGTGAGGACTCTGAGGCACGGAGGAGATACATAACTTATTTAAGGCTACCCTGTAAGTGGTGTAGTTGGCGTTTGAGTCCAGGCTGTCTGGTTCCAGGGCCTGTGCTCCTGACTGCTGTGCTCCCCGCAGCTGTGAGAGGAGGAGGGAGGGGTTACAAGCAAGAGACATAGCTGGCAGGAGAGGAGATCCCCAGGTCAGGAGTGCGGGGAACAGGCCCTGGGGTTGCATTGTCTATTTGGTGGCCACCTCGAGGAGTTAGCTATCTGTAGGGGAGATCCGCCGCATCGAGCCGACCCCTGAAGCAGGATGGCCGAACGAACAGCCTAGAGCCTTTCTGTGTGCTGGGCTCTGGGACCTGAGCCCTGAATAAGGTAGGTAAGGTGTCTACTTCCCTGGAACTTCCGTTCATTCTAGTCATGGAGGCAGACAAGGGGAAAGCCACCCAACAGAGAAGATAATTATGGGTTGTGGGCCACACTGTGGAGGAGTCAGTAGCCTGACTACTGGACAGGGCCCACAGGACTTTGGGTGACATAGGGAGGATGTGTCTGAAGAAGGTGGTATTTGATCTGTGATCGGAAGCATGGGAAAAGCTGGCTGTGTGAAGAACTGAAGAAAGCTCATTGCAGTCAATGAGAATGGAGGCAGTTCGGGAAATGGAAAGGAGGCCAGGATGTCCAGGGCATAACAGGCATAGTAGGGCATGGTGACCAAAGGAATTGGAGAGGGATGCTGGGCTGAACAGACATGACAGTCTTGGTAAGGGGTTTTGGTAATTTCCCAAGAGCAGTGGCACCAAATGTTATGGGTGGTGGGAAGGGGGGTGACCGGATCCCATGGGAGATCCAGGGTGCTAAAGAGATGTGCCTGTTTGATCAGGCAGAATTGGAAGGTGATTGAGAGAAGAGGGAAAACAGAGTGGGGAAATACATTTAGTATGATTTACCCCTCTCCTTAACATTTGTATCGCGGCTAAAATGGCCTTTCTGCCTAAGTGAAAGGTGGAACCTCAGGGAGAATTCTGTAGAACTCATTTAGGTTGGGATGACTGTTCACAGCTGTAAGACTTCACACTCACCTTTTCGCCACCTGACCATCAATTTTTATCTCTTTATAGAGAGAAAACCCATAACTTATGAACCTAAAGCCTAATTAAGTTTTGTTTGTTTTTATCAGTATTGGAATTTGTAAAACATTACTTTATATTAGATGCTTTTGAGATGGGGAACAAAAAACGCATAGGAAATATCATAACTATCTATTTATTGAATGGCTTTCTTATTCTCAAGATGGAGACTCAAAATGGAGACAAATAATTGCCCACCCAGTGCCTATATTGTGCTCCAATTTTGCTCACAGACTCTGTATTTAATTCAGAGTGTGTGACGATCAGCTTCAGACACTCGTTGTGTTTGGTCCAAGCCAATGTGTGGGTCCTGACTCCTGATTTCCCTGAGTTCTTTGTAACTGGTCCACACCAGGTATATGTGACCTGGTTCTGGCTGGTGAGACCTGAGGATAAGTCCTCTGGGATGGGGATGGGGTTTCTAGGAAAGCATTTGCTGTCCCAGTAGAACCTGACACGTGAGCCTGTCAGTGCTTTTACTTGGTTCCCCCTGTGTTTGGCCTTGACAAGGTGTCTGAATGCACAGCAGCTCTCATGTCACATGAGGTAACAAGCATGAAGGAAAAGCCGAGAGCACCACTGAGCTATCTGCTCTGACATTGTTCCTGTTGAACTGACGCCAGTAACCCCGAGCCTCATAACTACTTCCTATTTATTGAATCCACTGTTAGTCAGGTTTTTTGATACTTTAAGCTGAAGGCAATGATCACGAAAGATACAGACGTTACAAGTTTTTTCCCCTATGCCATGATTGCCTCGAAACTGCTGTGTGATATTCAGTATGACCTTTAGCTTCTGTGAAAACTATCTCCGAAAAGGACATTCTAACTTGTATTAAAAGTTGTTCACAGTTGAAAGCGATGAGTTGTGGACTTAGAAATGTAATTTTCAAAATAAATGAACTCGCCTGCACGAACCTGCTGCAGCAAGTACCGTGGAGCCATGCTTCATGGCTGGTATCTTCCTTATGGCCTTTCTTATGATAGTCTTAGTCAGTGTTCTGGTGAACTACATTGTGTATATTTACGGCTTGATAGGAAACCATAGCAGTATGAGGGGTAATAGCATAAATAGTCTGATTTCTTAAAAATGTGAAGCTCCAACAGGCTTTATTGGATTTCAGGGTAATGGTATTATTAAATTTCCTACTTCTCTTCAAACTTTTTATGGCTAAGTTCCACCCTGGGGATTTCAAGGAATCTGGGGGCTGGTTCTGTACATTTATAGAAAACAATTTATCCTGGAATTTTGCATTGCTGAAAATAGGGGTAGGAGAATTAATTTGGGTTTTCTTTTTTATTGGCTTGGAGTTAGTGTATTGTTGGACTTAGTGCAAAAACTCACTGCATTGTTTTCCATGTGGAGGGTTGAAGTGGTGCTGTGGTATACATCATGAGATAATTTAAGGTATAAAATCCAAATGGCCTTCTAAGCTCTTAGGAAAAATGGATTATAAGTCAGAGCATCATCAAATTATAAAGAAAAATTTTAGACATCATCTAGTAAAATTAGTTTTTTTATAACCTTGGAACTTGAGACCTAAAACAATTTCAGTCATTCATTTAAAAGAATAAAAATGTATGTGGTTAACCTATACATCCTCTTCTTTGTTAATGTAAGATTATTGCACGAGAATGAGGAGACATTGCGTAACCCCATCTTCGGATGTCTTCAGAAGCCATCTATTCTGACTGCTTTGTTTTGCAGACAGAAAACAAAGTCAGAGAGGACAAAGGTTATTTCTTTGCGGTAAACCAGAAAGATGGTTCTTGGGCAGGTAGAGGCACGACCACAAAACCTGCCAGATGCATTAACACCTTCAGTGCTGTCCACTGGAGTTCTTTTATTTATTTTTTAAAATTTATTTTGAGAGAGAGCAAGAGAGAGCGCGCTCAAGTCGGGGAGAGGCAGAGAGAGAGGGAGACAGAATCCCAAGCAGGCTCCATGCTGTCAGCACAGAGCCCAATGCAGGGCTCAGACTCACAAACTGTGAGATCATGACCTGAGCGGAAATCATGAGTTGGATGCTTAACCGACTGAGCCACCCAGGTGCCCCATGTCCACTGGAATTCTTGATGACAGTGTCTTGGGTGTGATCAATATTTTGGCTCATCCTTGAGATATGGTGAGGGTTCGATAGGTACTGATGGAACATCAGTAGGTTCAGTAAAGTGTGTGGAGCCCAGTCTGATGCCCCTTTGGGGGTCACGTGGTAGAGGAAGGGCTTATGTCCATGGAGATTAAAGGCAAGTTGGAGCTAGTTTGGGCTAGTACACGGAGGTTCTTGAGAGCCTATCGATGAAATGAGAGGGATTTTACCTGGTAGCCAGTGGAGAACTCTTAGAATAGTCATGTCGATGCTGCTGATAGCTGATACTTCCATAGCACTGACTGTATCACCACCATTCTGAGTGTGTCGCACACATCTGATTCCTGCATCAAGTCTTTGATGTTGGTGCTCTGGTCTCCATTTTACAGTTGAGGAAACTGAGGCATAAAGGTTAGGTGACTTATCCAAAGACACTCAGAGGAGGTGATGGAGAAGGAATTCAAACCCAAGTGGTCTGGCCCGAGGGTCCCACTTTTAATGGCCTGGAGCGTGGGTATGGTGGTGATAGAGGTGTCAGATTCTCTTGGGAAGACGAGCCTTTAGAAGTGTGCAGGAGGCTGCAGTGAGGGCAGATGGGTAATCAAGAGGTGGGCTGCAGGCCTGCAGGAGAGTTCATAGAGCCCTGGCTTAGGTGCTGATGATGGCAGGGAAGGGAGAATTCAGATGCCCGTAGCTCCTAAGCATGGATCGCTGGTGCCAGATCCCAAACGGATATGGGGGCCAGGGCCACACAGCGTCAGAGACAGGCTGAGATCTCACTTGGAGGTCTGCCTCACTGACCCAGGGGGCTTGAGAAGGAGACCTCGTGGGAGGGCGATGATTTCTCTCCCTAGCCCTGTTATCTCACTGTGAGCAACTAATGCATGGTTCTTAACCTGAGAAAACCATCTGGAAAAAAGATCCACGTCAGTGTGTCCTAACATATTTCTGAGTTTATGGACCCTCTGGAGCTCATCTGTTAGTGTGATACGGGGCCCACTGGAGGTCTAAACAGTTTTCAGTTCATATTTTAAGACAATTCGAAGATGGCTTGTCCTCTTTCTAGCCTGAGAATAGTGGGTGTGAGAGCAGGAGAGGTGGTGGGTGTGGCCTGCATCCGGGGCCTCCTTTGTTTCGGCTTCCCTGGCAGGGTCCTTGCCTTCTGCTTTCTGTCTGTCCCTGTTGGGGAGCCAAGGGTGGTAGAGATAGAGGAGGACCGGGGGTGGGTGGGTGGGTGGGTGTGTGTGTGTACACTGACATCCTGTGCTGAGAGGGACGCCCTGTTCCTGTCCTGCTGGCGGTCCGGCCAAGGGGCAGGGCCTAGCCGGTTTCTTCCCTCCCGCTGCCTTTCTGGAAAGAGTTCCCGGTTCCTCTCTGAGGCCTCTCTAACTGTAGGCCCCCAGGCCCAAGGGCCGAGAAGGAACAGCAGGATGTAGCAAGATCAGTAGCTGACACTCTTGTGGGAAAAAAAATCCCCAAGTGGATGAGAGAACACAGAGATGCCGCTTTGGAGTTTTGTTTCATTATGCGCAGCCTGGGACATTTTCTTCTTTCTCTCCCTCCTTCCTTTCCTCATTTCTTTGCCCTCCCTCCCTTTTCCTTCTTCTCAGAGGAGGTGGGAATTGTGCAGGTCAGTAAATGTGACTGCACCTATTTTTATCCTTGAATATGGTTTCGCATCTTGAATTCTCCGGACAAGGTAAAGCGGTCACATCAGCACTGGCCGCATGTGGAGTTTATGCAACCATCTCCCCCGGGTGTGGCTCTGTGAGGAAGATGGGGAGCCAGAAGGCTGGGCTGGCCCTTCCAGCACCTTATAAAATGATGGAGAGACGATATGCATATGTGGGTTGGAATTTTGCTTCAAGTCACTAGCAGAGCGTCCACACACTTGAGTTCTCGAATCCCTCACGTGTAACATGGGGATGGTAGTACTTCCTCCAGAGTGATGTGTGACTCACACATGAGACACTGAGCACTTCTCCTGTCTCCCTGTGTTCTCATCTGATTGAAAGTTTCTGGAGTGTACCTTAGGATGATCCCAGAAATACTAGAGGAAGAGGGAGGGAATCTAAGTCATTGTCTTAACCTGCTTTATGTATGTTTATTCCATTTCTGCCTAGTAACAATGTGAAGTAAATTTATTTTCAAGATGAAAGAACTGAAGTTCAAAGAAGTTGTAAACAAAGTGGCTTTACCACCTGCTAAATGTGTGACCTCAGGCACTTGGTATTTCGCTGTGGTTATAAGAATTGAAATGGTTAATATGTATGAAGTCTTAAGACAATGGGGTCGCCTGGGTGGCTCAGTCGGTTGAGCAACCAACTTCGGCTCAGGTCATGATCTCACAGTTCATGGGTTCAAGCCCCGCAACAGGCTCTGTGCTGACAGCTCAGAGCCTAGAGCCTGTTTTGGATTCTGTGTCTGCCCCTCTCCCATTTGTGCTCTCTCTCTCTCTCTCTCTCTCTCTCCCCCTCTCCCTCCCTCCCTCCCTCTCCCTCTCCCTCTCTCTCTCTCTCTCTCTCTCTCTCACACACACACACACACACACACACACACACACACAAATATTAAAAAAAAAAAAAACCCAATGGTAAATAGTCAATGTGTTGTGTTAGAAATTATTCTCATTAAGAAAGTTGCTGAATGTCTCTAAGCCACTTTATGCTGAGATCAGGATTGATTCCTATGCATTATGTGTTGAATGGAGATTTAACTGTAATTTTTGAAACACGGAGTGGATTTGGTTTTCATGAAGAGGAATTGGGGAAGTGATATGAGAAGCATCAGGCAAAGTCCAAAGGAGAGAAAAGATTCTGAGAACACAGGGAGAATAGGAGAGGTCCAGAGGCACTTAGGAGGCAGGTCAGAAGGAAAGTTCAGTGGCGCTTTGTGATATGGCCGAAGAGAAGCCTTTTCCTAATTGCTTGCTTATATAACTCACGCCTTCTGGGACCAGTAGATGAGGGATTGATAATCTCTGCACATGCAATCTTTGGAGTCTCCGCTTTACCAGTCCCTTCCCTCTTTCTACGTTCTGGCAGAGGCAGTGGAGTAGAATACAGCCCTAGGGATTCTAGAATCAGCAGACCACTTGCAGAGAGAGCTTGGGCCCTGCTGCTGCTTAGCCGTCTGATGTTTCATCAGTTTCTCAGCCTTTACCTTAGGCCCATGTCTGTGTAAAATGAGAAAAATGGTGTCTGTCTCTTAAGGCTTATCAGGCCTGAGAGAGATTGAGCACACTGTTTATGTTTATTTAGTCCACAGGAAACCCTCAACAATAGTTAGTGTTACCCAGGGCTTAATAATATCCACTGGGCTTTGGTTAAAAACTCAGTAGGCATTATGTCATATGTGGTGACATTTGGGGGCAGTGCCCTTTCTTGGGTGAATCCTAGCCAAGACCATAAAGGACTCCTGGCTCCTGTCACTGATCAGTGCAGACTCTGGCATGGAGGGCACCTGGGGGCTCAGCTGAGTGTCCGACTCTTGATTTCGGCTCAGCTCTGGATCTCACGGTTTGTGGGTTTGAGGCCTCTTTTGGGCTCTGTGCAAACAGTGCAGAACCTACTTGGGATTCTCTCTCTCCTCTTTCTGCCCCTCTCCTGCTTACATGCATGTGCTTTCTCTTTCAAAATAAATAAGTAAACATAAAAAAAAAGAATCTGGCATGAAATTTTGTGTTGCTTTTGAGGGATACTTAAAAATATATATTTATTTTGAGAGAGAGAGAGAGAGCACAAGCAGGGGAGGGGCAGAGAGTGACGGAGAGAGAGAATCCCAGGCAGACTCTGCATTGCCAGCGCAGAGCCCCATGCAGGGCTCAAACCCACGAACTGTGAGATCATGACCTGAGCCGAGATCAAGAGTTGGGAGCTTATCTGCCTGATCCACCCAGGCATCGCAAGGTATACTTTTATCTGCTTCTCCTTTTCCTCAAGAAAGTGCTTTTATAGCTTAGAGAACAGACATGGACGTAGTCATCTTCAGTTGGGTTCAGAGTACCTGGACCCTCATTTCCCTTCCCTCGAATTGTTAATTTACAACAGTACTGCAAAACGGACTTTATATCTAGCAATAAAACAAAATTCCATTATACACTAACAGTTTTGCACTTGCAGTCTTTGTTATACAGATTTTTCTCACTATCTCATTTATTCTTACTACCAAGATAGGATAGAGGAATGACTAATGAGTGTCTCTAAGAAAAATTAAAAGGTGACAAAGTGAAGTAGGTTCCTTAGACTCACAAATCAAGAAGTCAAATCTCCTACGTCCTGATTCCCTATCCAGTGCTCTTTCAACAAGGGCATGTTACCCCTCAGCCTTTCTCTTTGCCTCTGTTAATAGGGCCTGCCAGCGTGTTCCCTGCTGTGTAGGTGGCTTTTGTCCTGGGAGGACCTTCCCCTTCTCAGCTAGGCTTTGCCAGATGACCTGCATTAGCTCCGAGGGGAAACTTGAAATCCTTCCTCCAAAAACTCATGCATTCTACTTCAAGTGAAATCATTTTCCTTAGCCAATTTAACAAGATCCTTACTCTTTCGTTTCCTTTAATTATCTCATTTAAAAAATGTGGGGGGGGAACTGGAGAAGACCATCTGTTTTATGAGGCAGTTCATCTCTTATGTTTTCTCTAATAGATTTATGAAGGCCCAGTTAGGCAAATTAAGGCTTCATCTCATTCTTGTTTGGGATTGTTCTGTTTGGTGCTTTTGCGTCACTGCCATCGGCATTTCTTGGTTGTGTATTTGGGATGTCTTGGAGTGCAGATTGTATGAAAAGATGTTATCTTTGTTCCACGAATTGCAGACACTGCGAGCCATTTTCTATATAGTGCCAAACTATCGCAACAAGGTTCTTTGCTTTTTTAATCCTTTCCTCTCACCACAAGAAGTCCTATTAACATGTTTTCTGAGCTGCAGAGTAAAATCTGTCAAATATAGCATGGAAGGCAGATGGGTGGTTGCTGTCTTCCTTTTCACAAACTCTAAACCTAGTCTTCTTAGTAAAACTCAGCCTTATCACCTCTGACACCAGAGGCTTCCTTTATGAATAGAAGTCATATGCAGTGAGGGGGTGGGAGGGATGGGAAGATGGGGTTACTCCTTCCTTCCTTCCTCCCTCCCTCCCTCCCCCCCCTCCCTCCCCTCCTTTCTTCCTTCCCTCCTTCCTTCTCTCCTTCCTTTTTTCTTCCCTCCCTTCCCCTCCCCTTCCCTCCCATCTTCTTTCCTCTCCTCTCCTCTCTCTTTTCCTTTTCTTCTTCCTCTTTTCTTTCTCTCTCTCTTTCTTTCAGTGTATAGTATGTACATAGATAATTTCATGTACAAACTTTCCTTCTTTCACATTGAAAATAAATAACTCTTTGCTCTGAGTATTAAAATGCTTCACTCATTATAAAAGAATTTACCCAAAGCAGCAACACACAAAGCTTTGGAAGACATTTTTCTAAATCTTGCCACCCAGAGATGACTGCTGTTAACATTTTAGTGAACTTTTCTATACACTCCTTCACGGACTATTTATTGAACGTCTGCCATCTGCCAGACATTAGGAATATACTGATGAGCGAAGTAGAGGTAGTCCCTGCCTCCCCCACAGAGCTTTGCAGATAGGGGAGGGAAAGGCAACAGAGAGAGACTATATAAGTTATATATATATATTTCCTTTAAAAATTTTTTTTTTAATGTTTTATTTATTAGAGAGAGGGAGAGAGAGAGAGAGAGAGCGGCAGCATGAGCAGGGGAGAGTCAGGGAGGGAGGGAGACACAGAATCTGAAACAGGCTCCAGGCTCTGAACTGGCAGTCAGCACAGAGCCCGAAGCAGGGCTCGAACCCACAAACTGTGAGATTATGACCTGAGCCGAAGTCGGACGCTTAACTGACTGAGCCACCCAGGTGCCCCTATATATATATAATATATATATTTCTAATTCAGATGTATATGGTTCTCTTATGTCTTCTATAATTTGAAAATAAACTTTTAACCTCTTTTGAAATAGTATACTTGAATTTTTTAAGGCATGTCTTTTTGGCATGTCTTCATTGTAAGGATATCACTCTGTTCCTTATTCTTTTTTCTTTTCATAGTAAGTATATGGAATTTAATCTTGTTAGTATTCTTTACTTTCAAAAATTTCACAGAAATAAAGAACACTAGCAAGATTACATTCCATACAAACAATACTGTTTAAAGAAAAAGGAACAGAATAATATTCTTACAGACAGTGGAAACATGCCAAAAAGATATCCTTTAAAAAAGTTAAAGTATACTATTTCAAAAGAGAGTAAAAGATTCTTTTCAAAATTATATAAGGCATGAAAGAAGAGCATACATCTGAATTAGAAATATCTCAGAGACAGGGCACCTGGGTGGTTCAGTTGGTTAAGCATCCAACTCTTGGTTTCATCTCAGGTCATAATCTCACGGTTCATGAGTTCGAGCCGCATGTTGGGCTCTGTAGTGACAGTGCGGAGCCTGCTCGGGATTCTCTCTCTGCTTCTCTGTGCTTCCCTTGCTCTCTCTTTCTCTCAAAATAAGTAAATTAAAAAAAAAAAAGAGTAAACCATGTACTTTAGGATATCAACCTAGAACAACCAATGTCAAGATAATCTAGTAAACTTACTGCCTTAAAAAAACAAAACAAAACAAGAAAAAAGGTCCTTTGGGTATGTAGACAAAAAGAAAACAAAAGCAGAATTAATTAGATTGTTCACAGACTTTCTGACAGAAGCTCTTTATGCCAGAAGAAGAATGGAATAACATATTTAACGAACTCAAAGAAAACATGTGAGCCTGTATTTTTTATGTCTAGGAAAATTGGCCTTCAGGTGTAAAGGACACTGACAATTATTAACATGCAAGAGGTCAGAGGAGAAAATATTGTTTCTGTGAGCTTTTCCTTTTTTTTTTTAAATTTTTTTTTCTTTTAATGTTTTATTTATTTCTAGGAGAGAGAGAGACAGCGTGAGCAGGGGAGGGTGAGAGAGAGAGGGAGTCACAGACTCCAAAACAGGCTCCAGGCTCTGAGCTGGCAGTCAGCACAGACCCCGACGTGGGGCTCGAACCCACAAACTGCGAGATCATGACCTAAGCGAAAGTCGGACGCCCAACCGACTAAACCAGCCAGGCGCCCCTCCTGTGAGCTTTTCCTAAGAAATATCTGGAAGAGTGAGCTTTTAACACCGAAAGTAACCAGGGAGAGAGACTAGAGGAGCCTGGACTATCCCTTGGCAGTGGCGAGCAAGGGAGCAGTCACAGATTGGGGCCGAGTCAGGAGGACTCAGAAGTCAACCTGAAGACGATCCTAGTGGTAAAAACTGGGATGATTTGAGGTTCAAAACTAAAGGTTGCAAATATGTTTAAATCAATGACATCTCATGATATGAAAAAAAAATTATTGTTTTCCACCTGAGGTTAATGGAACGCCTCTTCGTTACCTTGAAAGTAGTCAGGAAAGAATCAAATATTTACCCTATCTTTCTCGTATGAACTGACTACTGGGTAACCACGTAGTAGACGATGGGAGGAATCTCCTAAAATTTTTCCACTCAATAATTGAAAATGAGAGAATTAGAATATTACCATTTTGCAATCTCTGTTTATTTAATGGGTCCAAATAGTAACTGACAATGGCTGCAAACATTAGAAAACAGTGAAAACAAGATATTATGTGCTTCCTCATGAAGGAGCATCCCACCAATGGATTGAATCTCAGTTTTTTCAAGCTTCTGAATCCAACTGCCAATGTGCAGGAAATTCAGAGGACAGTGTAACGTGTGCACCTGTACCATGAGTATGAAGTCAGCAGAATCCATACTGTGCAAACTCCATCCCTCAGATGGACCCGATTTTTCTTTTTAATTTTTTAAAATTTTTTTAAGTTTTATTTCTGAGAGAGAGAGAGAGAGAGAGACAGCATGAACAGGGGAGGGGCACAGAGAGAGAGAGGGAGACACAGAATCTGAAGCAGGCTCCAGGCTCTGAGCCAGCCGTCAGCACAGAGCCTGACACGGGGCTCGAACCCACGAACCGTGAGATCATGACCTGAGCTGAAGTCAGATGCCTAACCGACTGAGCCACGCAGGCGCCCTTCTTTTCAGTTTTTAAAATTGAAGTAGAGTTGACATGCACTGTTATATTAGTTTCAGGTGTACAGCATAGCGGTTTGACAAGTCTCTATTTTATGGTATGCTCACCATAAGTGTAGCTGCCATCTGTCACCGTACAGAACTGTAACAGTACCACTGACCGTATTTCCTACGCTGTACCTTTCATGCCATGACTTACTCAGATCTGGATTTTTTTAATGAATAAATTGCAAGGTAAAGAAAAGGATGGAGAGGAACATAGATTACATGTAACTTAGAAGACATATGAAATTTTAAAAAATGGATAAGAATTGACTATATTGACCAAGGACATACAGTTGGGTAATGAAATCATAAAGAAAAGCAAGGAAGGAAGCAAGATAGTTTGTTTACTTGGGTGGCTTAGAAAAGTCCTTTTTTTTGATCTGGGTGGTAGTTATAAGAGTGTTTTCTTTATAGTAACTAATAAACTATTCGTTTTGTATGATTTTCTAAATTCGTTTTATTTTACCACAAAAAGATTTTTTTTTTTTTAATTTATTTCTGAGAGAGAGAGAGAGAGGGAAACAGCATGAGCAAGGGAGGGTCAGAGAGAGAGGGAAACAGAATCTGAAACAGGCTCCAGGCTCTGAGCTAGCTGTCAGCACAGAGCCCGACGTGGGGCTCAAACCCACGAACCGTGAGATCATGATCTGAGCCGAAGTCGGACGCCCAGCCAACTGAGCCACCCAAAGATTGAGCCACCAAAAAGATTTTTTTTTTAATTTATGAAAGAAGGACACTGTGCATTCCACCTTTATTTTAACTTTTCATTATGGCAATCTTTAGACCTACAGAAAAGTTAAAAATACTGTAATGCCAGTATACTCATCACACTGTTTTATAGCTAGTTTTTTGTTCAATAATTATTAATAGAGATTTTTCTAGATAACTAAATATAGAATATCCTCAGTTTTAAATAATGCATAATATTCCATCATACAGATGTAACTCAGTTTCCTATTGATTTTTTGTTTCTGATTTTGTTCCTACTAGAATTATGCCACATTCCTAAAATTTGCCATCACAGCGTACTCTGACATACTGAGTGTAAACGGTCATGTGTTGTGAATGAACAACAAGAGAGACCAAAGATACAGCCTATATTGATCAAGACATTCCTGTGTAACCTAGGGAGGGCATTAGTGTCCAAGGAAGAACTTGATTCCCCATAGTGGGATCCTCACACAGCATCATAGCTCCCTTGGACTGATTCAGGTTTAGTCCCAGTGGCTCTTCTGTGATCTCATTTTGGTTGTTGCAGGTATAATTCATGTATCATTTATCTCTTGCCACAATAATGTTGTGTGATGAACCACTGCAAAATTCAGTAGCTTCGGCGATAGCCACTGAAATCTACAGGATGGCCGAGGGATGCCCACGGTGTTTGCTGGGCTCTCTCGGGGTCCTGCAGTCAGTTACGGGTACAGCATGCAGCCCTTTGTGACACTCTCCCATGTGTTTGATGGTCAGCTGGCTCAGGCTGTCTAAGATGGCCTCCGCCAAGAGGCCTCCAGCATCCTTCCGAGAGCCCAGCCGGGATGTGTTCTGGCAGTAGCATGGATTGTAATCTTGTTTCAAGGGGCTGGAAATGGGCCATTTCAGGCTTCTCAGGCTTCTCTCTCATCCTATTTGCTAACCTGCTAATGACCAGAGCAAGCCACACAGCTAGACCACAGTGGGTGGGAAAGAACTACAAAGTTAGGGGGCAGAGGGCGAGGATACAGGGAGAGGTGTTAATTGAGGCCATTAATGCAGTCCACCCTCCAGAGCCATCCAGCAGCCTATTTTAAATTGCTATTTCTTAGAAGCATTAAATATTGCTGTTATTTCTAAATTGCAGGTATTGTGCCTTTGAAGTATGAAAAATGGAGATGAAATATTTTTCTGGGGGAATCATAAGGTTTTTGCTTCATTTAAAAAATTCTTGTTAAAAATTATAAAGGTAATTCATAAATGGAAAAGTCTACCTTTATTCTGTCTTAAAAGTATTTCTTTTCCAATTTTGGGTATTTTCCCCCTTGGGATACATTTCAGGAAACTGAGTTTTCCTTCTCTGTGCATATTTTTTGATAGTGTTCTTGGAATTGGTTTTAAAATCCGTCTCTGAGGACATCGAATCAAGTGAGATAAAGAGCTAGAATCACAAATCAATGTTCTGATGTGTTTTTGTATAAGATAATGGACATTAGAGATAGGATTAGTCCCTACATCTTTATTGCTGGAACTTTTTTCTGTTTTAAGTTATGTTAGTGGCAAATTTAGGCTTTCCCAGAACAGTGATTCTCAACAGTAGATATTTAGCTGTCAGGTATGTGGATGGCAAGAAATTGCTACTAGCAATCATGCCTCAAAACTTTCCTTGAAATATCAAGTTTATTTTCATAGAGTGAAATATGGTTTGCCACACCTCTACTTTCTTCTCTGTGGAAATGCAAAATACTAGAAATAAAAATTTGCATATGCATATACTTATTAAATACTCTCCATTATATCATAAAATTTTACACACTATAGTTGTTTAATGGAAACTGTGTGTATTGTTATGAAGTAGGCAATTTAAAGGATTTTTCAGAGTTGGACTGTGGAGTCATCTGATGCAGCTCTCCCAAATTATAGATCTGAAAATATAGATTAAAGTTCTTTAGGGAAAAACATTTGAAACCTTAAAGGATGATTGAATCAATATGAATTTAGAGATAGGTCCCACCCTAGAGTGAAGCATCTACTTTAAAAGTATTTATCAATTAATCCAACCTTGTAGATTTTCAGGAGGGTTAAGTGACAGTTTTTTGACAGCCCTTCCTATGCTTGGCAGGCTACAGTGATGACTTCAGTAATGGCAGAAAGAAAGTTCCCATTATAATTGTAGTTCTTTCCTCCATTCCTGGATGCAGTTTATTATTTATGAACATTATCACAGAGTGCAGGACAGGGCAGGGAGGGAAGAAAGATGTGGGCCACCACAGTTTATCAGGGCCTTACATTGGGTGTGCAGAGATCTCCAGGACACCTCCCTTTCCTTCAGAAAGCTTACAACCTTGCTGAGAAAACAGGTCATAGGTATAAGAAAATATAATATCTGCCAGGCAGTAAGCAAAGCAGGCAACCTGTTGTATCTGATTTGATCTTCATAGTAACTGTCAGATGGGTGGTAACCACGATTTCCAGTTGAATAATTTGTGCTTCAGACATGAAGTATTGGTTCGAGATCATACAGGACCTCAGTGTTGAATTGAGTTAGGAAGTGGAGAGAGAAATCTGGGCTGACATTATAACTTTCAAAGCTGGGGGGCTGGAAGTGTCTACAGCATAGCGCCCCTTAGGGACTGTGGAAGGAGGCCCACTACTTGCATTTCTGGTTGGAGACCAGGGATGACAAATGTCTTACAGAACTCAGGACAGCCCTGTATGACAAAGAATGTCTTACTCAGCAAAGCTTACACACACTTACCTAATATTCATGTAGGCAGACAGCATGCTTATAACTGCAAGAGCCTAGAAGTTCTAAAGTATTATTTATGGCTTTCATATACACTATGTATTCCAGAAGTGGAAACTCCTAATTGTAAGATTGGCTTGTATTTAGTGTTTTTTGGAATTTTCTTACAGTTGTTCAGCGTTTTGAAATTGCCGTTATTCACAGTAGTGCAAATCATGATTTCTGGGCTGATGACACAGCACATGCCTGGGTCAGTTTGTATTTATGGTTGTTGCACTCAAGGTAATCTACCCGTAGCTGCGGGCATCTGATGGCTGTTCGTTATGACTGCTGGTGTAGTCGGGCCCGAGAATTTGCTTCTTGAATCGTATCTGTCCTATTATTACTCCTTTTCTGGAATTCATTTGTATAGATAGGCTATTTATCTATGAATTTCACTTCTAGATAGTAAAGGGATATTATAAAATACTTGTTACAGCAAGGGATTGTTTTTGATCGGATTGCATTGGGTGGGAGTTTTCAGGAGAGTAACTCTTTGAAGGCAATGAAGGATTTAAGTAAATGAGTTTCTAGGATCAATTGGGTATTAGATTGTCAATGGTTCAAAGAACTTTATTCTGAAGGTGGGGTTGGGATTCTGTCTGTCTGTCTGTCTCTCTCTCTGCTCCCCGCCAATAAATAAATAAACATTAAAAAAAAACCAATTAGGTAGTTCAAAGAAAATTTTATCAAGGATGCAATAAGTAAGCTGTATCTAAATGGATGAACACATGGGCGTTTTCATCTTTTTCTTGGAAAAAGAAGTATTACACATGGCTTTAGCTTACTTGGGAATAGTTTCTCAACTTTATAGTTAAAAATGTCAGGTGGTGAGAACAGGAGAATATCCCAGTTCTATGCAGGTTGCTGAAAGCGGGCAACCCTCTCTCCCCCCCACCTGCAGACGGTAGCTGTGTTGGGCAGTGCTCTCTCTGCACACAGCTTTCTCATCCCTCACCCCAAGATGGTAACTTGGCTCTCGCTACTTCTAGAGTCTGCAGTATCTCTTATGGTTCTCCTACCTCCTACCCTGCCAACGTTTTTTTGAATAGTCCCTAAATTAAACCCACCTCAAATTATTCAATTTGATTATATCCTCTCTTTCCTACTTGAAACCTGATACAGTGTGTACAGTGTGTAATTAAGAAAAGGTAAAATACATAATAAAAATAAGGGAGAATCTTCATCCTAAATTACAAATACAGTATGACAAATAAGAATAATCAGTAACACAAGTGGAACACGTAAGGGCATGATTAGTGTGAGAGGTGGCATTCTTGGTCACGGGCACATAATGTTGACAAAAATGAAGACATTGAGGTTTGGATTGCTATGATAGGAAAAGTTGAGGTATATATAAAATTTTGAATTCATTTATTTATATCCAATGGGGAAAAAGCATATACTGAACCAAATACAGGTGGGTATTTAACTTATTTACTTATTCATTTGTTTAACAGTGCTTCCATGATTTCTGCTTGAGGACGCTCTTCTGTGGTCCTTTTGGACATTTATTGGGCCTTTGTGGCATTATCACAAAGCATGTAAGCATTGCAGATTTTCATTAATGGGACACATGAAAATGCTGCTGGAAGGGAAACTATTGTTACTAGATGGCTTCACTTAGTTGTTTTAAAACCACAGCTGTCTCGGGGCACCTGGGTGGCTCCGTTGGTTGGGCATCTGACTTGTGATCTCATGGTTCAGGAGTTTGAGCCCCGCATTGGGCTCTGGGCTGGCAGCACAGAACCTGCTTGGGATTCTGTCCCTCCCTTTCTCTGCCCCTCCGCCTCTTGTGCTCACTCTCTCTCTCTCTCAAAATAAATAAGTAAACTTAAAAGAAGTAAAAAAAAATAAAAAGACAGCTATATTCTTAACATGGAGCTCATAGTGGCCTACGCAAGTCTCTGGTGTCTTTGAGCTCAGAATGTGATTTCAGGGAAGCAGAGACACCTGTCCTGAATGCTGGCACACCTCCTCTGGCCTTACAGCTGAGGTGGCATTTCTTCCTGCCTTTGCTTTTATGGAAAAGGTAAATAATATTTTGATTAGGGTAATGTCTCAGACTCTGTCTGCATCCCCTAGGTCAGTGCTTCTCCAACAGAAAAGTAATGTGAGCCATAGAGGTAATTTGAAACTCTCGAGTAACCATAATTCCAAAAAAAAAAGAGGGGGCTGAGGGGCGCCTGGATTGCTCAGTCGATTAAGCAGCCGACTTCGGCCCAGGTCATGATCTCATAGTCTGTGAGTTTGAGCCCCACGTCAGTCTTGTGTGCTGGCAGCTCTGAGCCTGGAGCCGGCTTCAGATCCTGTCTCTCTCTCTGCCCCTCCTCCCTCATACTCTGTCTCTCAAAAATAAATAAACATCAAAAAAGTTTTCTTAAAAACCATACTTGAGTGCTTTTATATTTCTCAGGTTATTCTTATGCAGATTTAGCCCTTGCCACAAAATTGCTGGAAACTGTTACCAGTTTAGGCTTATTCATCAAGGATATAAATGCCTAGGGCAACATAGCGCTACATGTTTGTGCTTTATTCCTGGGGCCGGGGAGTGCCTTGCACGTGGTAGGTGTGTGATGTTAACTCAGCTAAATCCTGTTTAGTCCTCAAGTTGCAACTTAGATTGTACTTTCTCAGGTAAGTGTATTCTGATTCTCCAGTCTTTTTTTTTTTTTTAATATTTTTTATTTATTTCTAGGAGAGAGAGAGACAGCGTGAGCAGGGGAGGGTCAGAGAGAGAAGGAGTCACAGACTGAAACAGGCTTCAGGCTCTGAGCTGGCAGTCAGCACAGAGCCCGACACGGGGCTCGAACCCACAAACCACGAGATCATGACCTGAGCGAAAGTCGGACGCTTAACCGACTAAGCCACCCGGGCGCCCCCTGATTCTCCAGTCTTAATAGGTGTTGCCCTGTTCCATTTTCTCAGAGAACTGAATTTGTGTCCTCCAGGTCATATATCCTTATTCACCGATATGAATACTTTTGTGTTTCGTGTCCATCTCCCTGACTGGTCTGTCTGTAAGTTCCATGAGATGGCGGGATAGCATAACCCATGCACATATGGAATAAATGTTGGTCAGATAATAATAGCACAGGATCATTTAAAATCTGAAGTGATTATCTGAATGTCAGTTCATACCTTTATAGACGTTGGAGTTTGTTTCATGTTGGGGAGAAGGAATTTTCTTTTCTTTTTTTTTTTTTTTTTTAAAGATCTGATGCAGTGAAAAGTATGCAGATTCTTAGTGTTTGTTAAAGCCTTTTTACTCCTTTAAGTATGCCTCTTCTTAGCTTTCTCTTTTTATTGATATTCATTGCCTTGAAATAGCTGTCACTTCACATCTGTCTCTGCTTATAACTTAAGGTACACTGAAGACAAAAACTTAAAAAAAAAAAAAAAGAAAAAGAAAATTGTAAAATACTTTTCAGGAGCTGAGAAAGGCACAGGGCAAAAGCAAAGGTACATAGAGGAAGCATCTTTTGCTGTTTCAGGACAATTTAAAATATACCCACCCTTTTAATTATACCAGAGTAATGAGCCTTACACACAATATGTGGAAATATAATTAAAAATGTATTGTGGGTCAGTAGACCAAGTGGTCAGGTCATTATCTGAATCATAAATTTGGGGGTAATGCCTATTAAAGGTTACTAGTTTGGAAAGGTTAACATTGACTTCAGTCTTCACAGTATAAAGTTGTACATTTTGAATAATGCTTTAGAAAAACTGCCAGCATTTGACTTTTTCAAGAAACCTCTCCCGGGACTATAATGAGCATACGGAAACGTGCACGTAAGGGTACAGCTTCATGAGCTTCCACATCCAGATCGAGGAACAGCGCATTTGTATCGTAACGTCCCAGAGGCTCCCCTCCTGCTTCGCCCTCTTTCCCGCCCTCCAGGGTAAACCACTGTCCTGACATTCATACGTTTTTCCTGTTTTTGTATGTTCTGTAAACGGGATCTTACAGTAGCCGCATTTGGGTTTATAATAGATTGTCATTCTAAGTGACATTCTGATAGCAACTCATTGAAAACAAGGTCTGTTTTCAGTTTTCCTTACTAAGTATGTAATTGGGTAAACTGGTACATTTTCACTGTGTCTAGTGCTTTATTCCTTTAAGAAATTTTCTATGTAGATGCATGCGTGTGTGTGTGTGTGTGTGTGTGTGTGTAATGTGTGTATATATATACTTACATGCTTGTATATATGTATATGCTTTTAAAAATTTTACTCAAATGCGATTTTGCCCTGCTCTGCATGTTTTTCATCACTTAGTCTTGAAACCCTTTCATATCAGCTCATGTAGACCCACTTTGTTTTTCCTAATAGCGGCACAGTACTCCGCTGTACGGATGTATCCTAATTTAATGAACCAGCTGTCCACTGAAGAACAGTTAGTTACTGATCTTTTGCTTTGAGAACAAGAGTCCATGTGGTTTATCTGTAAAATAAATTCTCAGAAATGCAGTGGCTGTACAGTGAGGGCCATGCATTTTGAATTTGCTCAGATATTTCTAAATGGCCCTTCAAAAAATTTTGCCAGCTTTTACTCCCATTGCCAAGTTTTGAAAATTCCTTTTTCCAGTGTTGTTGCTTTAGGTTATGTGTTATCAAGCTTGTCAATCTTTGCAGTCTGCAGAGGAAAACCAATGAATCCTTGTTATTTAAATGTGCGTTTTCTTCCATTTTGACTGAGGGTAGTTATTTATCTGTTCATTGGACATTTGTGTTTCTCTGGGAATTTGTCCTGTCCTTTGCTCATTTTCTATAGGCTTGTTTACGTTTTTCTTAATAATTTCAAGGTGACCTTTCTGTATAAATGAAATTAGCCCTTTTATGTCACAGTATTAATTTTTTCAGTTAGTTTTTTTGTCTTTATTGTGTTTGTAGACATTTTCTATTCCCAAACAGAATGTTTAAATTTTTATGTGGTGAAATGCACCAGTTTTTTTCCTTACTGCCTTCTGAATTGTGTGGGTTTTTTTCTTTGTTTGTTTTTTTACTTTTTATTTTATTTTTTTATAAATAGTTTATTGTCAAGTTGGTTTCCAACAACACCCAGTGCTCATCCCCACAAGTGTCCTCCTCCATGCTGAATTTTGTGTTTTTAATGAGAAAAAGCATTGGAAAGTTGAGACACATAGATAGATACAAAGATAAATAGATAGATAGACTCCAGACTGGTGTGGAAAAAGAATCTCAAGAAATGTTTATGGAAAATGTGGTTAAGCAGAAATTGAAATTTCAGTCAAATGTGTTGTGACCAACTATAAATAAACACAAATTTTGATATTATCTGCCGAAAATTGTTTAACATTTTTGACAGCTTTTGGAAGAATTTTCAATGCTTTGCTTTTTTTTCTTTTATGCTTTGTTATTTGGGTTTTAATTTCTCAAATGATCCCTCTTTTCAGGTTTCAGATTCTAACCTATTTCCTGCACCACTGCTGGCATCCAGTGATCCATGTCAGGAGTACTTCCAGGTCAGACACACCTTCACATTTTTCAATGCAGAGAAACAGTTGAATATTAAAATTTTAACAAATATCTATGATGGATGATTGTTTTGATGTTAAATGTGGTTTGCTAAAATGACATCTGTTTGCTTTTTATTGTTCACTCGTGTAGTGGAAAAGTCAGCCGTTAAAATAAGATAGAATAATCAATTGAATCTACCCGTATTCATATAATAATTGCCTGACTCTAGTAATTGCGAAACGTAAAAATGTTGAATTGATTATAACAGGAAACTAAAACTATGTCAAATTTTGCCATCTAGCATTGCGCATGATCGCCTGTGAACAGTTATGTATGAACAATGAAGTGTTGGTGGTGAATCTCCATAAACAGCATCTTGACCATTGTTGGGTTTGTCTAGAATAGAGCTCCCCAGTTCAGTATCCTCCTTGATCTATGCTGATTAAATTCAGGCCTTTAAGAAACCACCATAATTTTATTGCATATCCCTTTCTTTGTGTCATGACAGATGCTAGGCCACACACACTGTGGTGTGGGATTTAATTCTTAACCTCACAGTGATATAATAAGGAAGAAGCAATTACGATAACATTTTGTCTTTTTTTAAAATGTTTATTTGTTGAGAGAGAGACAGAGTACAAGAAGAGAAGGGGCAGAGAAAGAGGGAGACACAGAATCCAAAGCAGGTTCCAAGCTCCCAGCTGTCAGCACAGAGCCCGATGTGGGGCGCAGGGCTTGAACTCACAAACCATCAGATCATGACCTGAGCCAAAGTCAGATGTTTAACCAACTGAGCCACCCAGGCGCCTCTCAATAACATTTTGAATTAAACATAGGATAGGATTGCAAATGAAAGATGAATCTGATAGAATCCGTATTTGTTAGGTTATAAACCTTCTGCAAATTCTGAGTTTTTAAGTAGATTTAAATTAGAACAAATAGCTATTACAGTCCCTCAGTTCTGTAATTAAACTCCTTCAGTACATCCGGGCTGTTTTCTCTCTTGCATGACACTGCATGTTCTGTTTCAACAGAGAACTAAAATAAGACATAATAGAATAAACACTAAGCTCAGGAGAGGTATATGAGTGACAGGTAATATCCTTTATATACAAAACAGCCAAAAACAATGTGAAAACCTAAATTCACACAGGAAAATTAGGAAATCAGAGCTAATTTTTAGAGACCATCTAATCACACTGTGATAATTTAGGAGCAGCAAATAGATTTTCTTGTAAATACATGTTTGAATAGGCATATTGGTTTTGGAAAATCAAAGCAAATAACATGTTTCATTTTAAAGAACACAGTTTAAATTGTTGAGAATGACCCTTCTAGGAATTCTCTAATATTTCAAATCTTTTAATACATTGCAACACAGGCTCAGTATGGAAACTGTAAGAACAAAGCTAGCATGTATATAAAATGATGTGTTTTCTTCTAAATGGAAGTAAACTAATCAAATAACTTCTAGGAATTTTTAATTGTCACTTATATTTTATTATGCTAATGTATTCATTCTTCCTAATGGTACTCAAATTGCTTTTATTCCTCGGTAGTTATATAAGAGAGAATGACATTCCCAGCACGTTTTTTTTAATGACAGCTACTACTATCATGCATTGGTATAGGATGTGACACATTTTACAAGAAAAGCAGTATTCTTTTTTCAGTGGAGTATATATTCCAGTCAGTTTTTTACTCGAAAATTCAGATGGCAGCTAATGTGGGAAGATCTGGACCAATAACTGGGGTAAGGTAGCCTTCCATCACACTTCCTGACTCCCGGGAGCTATGACTACATGGAGCCTTTTTTTTTTTTTTTTTATGTTTATTTATTTTTAAAAAAATGTTTATTTATTTATTTTGAGAGAGAAAAAGATGGAGCACAAACAGGGGGAGTGGCACTGAGAGAGAGAGAAAGGGAAAGAGAATCCTAAGCAGACTCCACACTGTCAGCACAGAGCCCGACACAGGCTCGACTCCATGAACTGTGAGATCATGACCTGAGTTGAAGTTGGACTCCTAACCGACTGGGCCACCCAGGTGCCCCAACAAGGAACCTTTAAAAAAACAAACATACCCCTGAACCTATGCCATTATCTTCCTGGAATAATCCCTGTTGAACCTTCAAGATTCAACTCAGGAGTCCCTTCCATGGAGGTCTCAGCTGGTGGCAAAGTCAAGTAGATCCCCTATTTCAGGGAGTCTGCCATTGTATCATGTTCCCTGTTGGAAGTGACTTGAGTCCCAGCTTCTCAGTTACTGAAGAAAACTTGGGTCATTACTTTATCACTCACCTACTTTTTCCCACCGAAACCAGTATTCCCAAGCTTGATCTTTGACCATATTCATCAGAGTTGGTTATAAAAATCTAGAGCTGTATTTTAAAAATACATTAACCTTCCAAAGATGTTGAGACTTTTCTAAATGATGAAGATGGCTTGGAAATTGAGCAGAGAAAATATCCTTTGGGATAAGCATATACTGTGTCAGTGTGACTGCTTTGAAGGTTGTAATTCTTATTTGAATACATAAATTCCGATTTGTGTTTCTGAAATAACTAATCTTCACATTTGCCAGGGGTGCTCTCGGAATGCCAGGTTTTCCCTTGTCTGGAGGGCCTTTCTCATCCTGACCCACTCCTGCCTACTGTTTAAGACCCAGCTCAGCTGTGATTTTTTTCGGGGGTACCTTTCCTTAACCTCTTTCCTTTGCAAATACCTTTTTCTCATAAGTCTCTCTGCCTACGTTAGCCATTGTGAGTCTGTTTAATAACTTCATCGCTATTCTTTGTTGTTGTTGTTTTTTTTATTTTTTTAAATGTTTATTTTTGAGAGAGAGAGAGACAGAGACAGAGCGCAAGTTGGGGAGGGACGGAGAGAGAGAGGGAGACTCAGAATCCCTGAGCTGTCAGTACAGAGCCTGACGCTGGTCTCAAACACACGAGCCATGAGATCATGACCTGAGCTGAAGTCGGTTGTTCAACCTACTGAGCCATCCAGGTGCCCCTTACTGAGTTTCTTGAAGAAAAGTATCTGGTACATCTCTCTTGAGTCTCCTCAGCTCCACTGGGGATTTTTAACAAAGTGACTCCTCAGGCAATTAAGCTGAGAGGGCATGGGAAACTTCTAGATGGGTAAGACCTGACTGTTGAAATCCCGCTCTTATCCTAAGAGCCTGGGGAAGTTGCCCTGTGAATCAGCTGTGGGAACCTGTTCCTTTGGCTTTAGAAACTTCCAAGGTTCTGATCCTGTGATCTCTCTGCCTCAGTGACCCAAGCTGCCTCCTCATAACCTTTGCTTCTTTTGTTCATAGAGAAGTTCTTATCATTTTTGTCACATTGAGAGTTTACTTTCATGAGTAGTTTCAGGAAACCAGCTTTATTTTGCCTCTCCTTCCTAAAGAAAAAAAAAATCTGAGTTATTTCATTTCCTTACTACTTTCAGGGTTAGTTCAAAAGGCAACATTCCTCAGGGTAGAAGTGTTGCTGTTAACTCCTCAGTGGAAATAAATTTGTGTAGCAGAAAGTTGAAGAAGCTGAAGTTTCACCGAAGAGCGGGGCCAGCATTGGGCTTCCCGGGGCCCGTTTGTCAATTTCCAATTTTATAAGCGTGTCATGGGAGCACGAGGAGAGCAGCAGGTTATGGCGGGAGGAGTTTCCTGTCGTTACTGACAAAATTTTTTTTTTTTTGACAGATGCCCAGAGGTCTCAGAAAAGAGAAAGCAGAGCAGGCAGGCCTAAGTACAGATTCCAGCATGAGTTTGAATCAGGATGTCACCCAAGTTGTGGGGTTACATCTCCGTCCTGGGATCCTTGTGACTCTGGGTTCAGGAAAGCTTTGTTAATCTTGGGGTTTAAGTAACCCTGGCTTACCTAATTTTGTTTATGTCGCATAAAAAATACTGTTTATTAGCTAAGGCTTTTTTTTTTTTTTGAATTCCAAAAAGGAGTTCAGTTTAACGTGGTTTAACTGTGGTGTGTGTTTAAACACACACACACACACACACACACACACACACATCAATTGATTTTTAACACCCAAGAAGTCTAGGGGGATCATGTTTCAGGCATGGCTTGTTTTAGGGATTTCAACAATGTCCTTAGAGCTTCCTCCTTTCTCTCCATCTTATGGATCTGCTCGCTCATTTGTTAAGTTCGTGCTAACTCATTTTGCCTCTTCATGGTGACCCCTTGAAGTTCTAGGCTCATATAAGATATGATATAAGCCTTTGTTTGTTTTGTTTTGTTTTATTAATTTTTGAGACAGAGACAGAGCATGAGTTGGGGAGGGGCAGAGTGAGAGGGAGACAGAATCTGAAATAGGCTCTTGGCTCTGACCTGTCTGTCAGCACAGAACCCGACGTAGAGCTCGAACTTATGCATTGTGAGATCATAACCTGAGCCGAAGTCGGACGCTTAACCAACTGAGCCACCCATGCGCCCCTAGGCTTATATCTTCTAGTTCAAGAAAAAGAGCCCCCCTCCTCTGATCATTCCGGCAACTGTCTTAGGATTGACGTTGGGTGGGTCTCATGCTTTTCCTCAAGCCAGTCACCATAGCCATGGGGATTTGCTACTCTTACTGGCTGGGCCTGGGCCTTCTCTCCACGAAGTAAGGGGGAGTGTTATCTCTGCCTGAAACACATGGGCTGAAGCCCTAGGATGTAAGCTGCCTGAAAGTAGGTATTTTTATTTTGTCCATTTTGCTCACCGCTGGAACCTTAGCAGTTAGAACCATATCTACTGCATGGTGGTGCGCACCGGAAATCCTGTTTAATGAAGGAATGAGCATGTAGAAAGGTTGATTCCCCAAGAAAAATTGTGGGGCTGGTACCAGATAAGGAGAAATGCATCCAGGCTGTAACAGATGTTTCTCCATGTGTATGCAGGAGAGCGATGGCAGTAATAATATTAGCTTTTGTCACACTCTTCACTCAGCTTGCACCTAGCTCTGGAATAGGAATCGATCCTCCTGGACTGATGCGGAGCTTCATAGCAGCATGATGAATAGATGTAGAAGTGATGGCAGAGTTTTGGGGCCCCATCCAGCTAACAGAAGTCCAGGAGGAGCAGAACCACCTCTGTCCTGAAGACGCTCAGGGTTACTGGCATTTGCTTACCCAGTCCTCACTCGTTTTGCTTATTTTATGCACTGTAACGTTCTTGACCTTGAGAAGAGCAGCTAGGACATAGCAGATGCTCAATGGATATTTAGTGAGCGAATGGGTGAATGGGTTAATGACTCAAACATTTATTGAGTACTCTTACATGCCAGGCTTTGCAAAAAGGTCCTGGAGATTCTGAGAATTTAAAAATGAAAGGGAAATGCAAAGCAAGATGACAATGAGATGCTACTTCATACCTACTTGGATGGCTAGCATAAGAAAGAGACAATAATGTGTGTTGGGGAGGGTATGGAGAAATTGGAACCCTCCTACACGGCTGATGGGAATGTAGACTGGTGCAGCTGCTTTGTACAAGAGTCTACAGGTCCTCAAAAGGTCAAATATATTTAATTATAGAACCAGCAATATAATGTAATTAGCAGTTCTGCTCCTGGGTTGTATACCCGGGAGAATTGAAAACATGTTATACATGAATGTTCAAAGCAGCAATACTTATAATAGCTAAAATACAGAAACAACCCAAATGTTCATTAACTGATAAATAGATAAATAAAATGTAGTCTGTTGATACACTGGATTATGATTTGGCCAAAAAAAGGGAATAAAATACTGATACATATTACAACACAGATGAATCCTGATGACACACTAGGTGAGGAAAGCCAGTCACAAAAGACCACGTGTCGTGTGATTTTGTTTATGTCAACTATCTAGAATAGTCAAGTCCATAAGGACAGAAAGTAGATTGGTGGTTGCCAGGGGCTTGGGGCTTGGAGGGTGACCGCTAATGAGTGGAGGGTTTCTTTTGGGGACGATAATAGAATAGATCATTGAATTCTGCCATTAGATTGTAGTGATGTATGTACAACTCTGTGAATATGCTAAACACCCCTGAATTGTACATTAAAAGTGAGATCTATGATATGTAAATTACATCTCAATAAAACTATCCTAAAACATGAACAAAACAGTCACCACCCTCAGGGAATTCACAGTTTAGCAGGAGAGATAAACATCTCAATTGATATTTACAGTATGGAATAGACTTGCTGATATAAACAGCCTGTTACATCTCTAGCACAGAGGGAGGGGGCAGCCCTCATTGTGTACAGGAATCAGAGAAAGGCTAAAGGAACCTTGCTTTGAAGGATTTATAAAGGAGCTTTCAGGTAGGGTATAGGGTGGGGCTAGGGGAGATGAAGGCAAAGAACATTCCCAGACAGAGGAAACAGACTGTGCAGAGGGGGAAATTGAGAAGAGGTTGGCATTGTCAGGAAGGTGGATTGTGGCTGTAGTGTAGAAAACATGGGGGGGGAGGGTGCAGCGACAGGAGGTGGGACTGGAAGGGCAGATCTGAGACTAGCATAGGAGAATTTGAAGTGGCTTGTAGAGTGAGCTGAATTTGAACAGCAGGGAGCCAGTAGATGTTTTTAAGCAGGAGAACTACGTGATCAGTTTGTTCTTAGAATGATAACAGGGCAGGAGACTGCAGAGCCATTACACTTAGAGATTTAGAAGGAACTGATAAGTGGTGATGAGGACCTGAAAGCAGTCGTGGAGGAGGTGGGAAGAGGAAACTCGATTTACTGGAGAAACACTTCAAGGAAAATTGGCAGAATTCAGTAGGGTAAGAAACTCATGGAGGGCTATTTCAGTGTTCCTAGTCTGGAAAATGTAGAGTAGCAATGTCATGAATCCTCACTTAGGGTCTAGCCCATGTGTTGGTGGATTTAACTCCCTCCACACACATACACCCAACTAAAGGGAATATTAGACAAAGTAGTTTTTGATCTCAAATCTATAGTAAAATCAGGCAAAGATAAATGGAGGTAGTTTGAACAGCACCTGACTTTTGAGTCTCAATATAGTGTGAGTATTGGGTAAAGCAGGTTAAAATGTCCTACATTTCTCCTACAGAGAGAGCAAAATGTGGGTGTGAGGGAGTGGTCCTAGGATAGAAGAGGAACAGTCATCCTTTCATGTTTATATCCACAGAGCACTAGTTTTTCTCCATCATTTTTACCATTTATATTATTATCATGTTACTATTTCTCATCGTACACATTTCTTTTCTGTTCATTGTTACTACTGATGAAGGTGGTAAATATGAGGAAGCGAGGGAACAGAGGAAGGCCTGGAATTGGATGCTGGTGGTGACTGGGGCACTGTGCCGTGTGCACCGGAGCCTCTGCTGGGCCTGAAGGCTGTTCAGACCAAAGCGTGGACAACATTTTTTTTTAATGTTTTATTTATTTCTGAGAGAGAGAGGGAGACAGCATGAGCAGGGGAGGGTCAGAGAGAAAGGGAGACACAGAATCTGAAGCAGTCTCCAGGCTCTGAGCTAGCTGTCAGCACGGAGCCAGACGTGGGGCTCGAACCCACGAACCGTGGGATCATGACCTGAGCTGAAGCCGGACGCTTAACTGACTGAGTCACCCAGACGCCCCGGCATGGACAACTTTGAGCTGGTAGGATGACAGTGGATGAGAAATCATGTCTGGCAGAGAAGTATACCAGTCTGTTCTGGGTCACAAAACAGACTTTTGACTCTAAATAGCCTTTTCTTCTTTAGGGAGTTATAGCAGAATTGAGTAAGAATTTTCTTGAGCCATGACTGGGGAGCAAAATAAGTTAGTCTGGATAGTATATTGAAATATTTTATTTTAAGGTTCATTCATTCATTTTGAGAGAGAGATAGAGAGTGAGCAGGGGAGGGGCGGAGAGAGAGGGAGACAGAATCCTAAGCAGGCTCTGTACTGTCAGCACAGAGCCCAACACAGGGCTCGGTCTCACCAACTGTGAGATCATGACCTGAGCTGAAATCAAGAGTTGGACACTTAAGTGACTGAGCTGCCCACGCACCCCTAAAAAATTTTATTTTAAAGCATGCTCAGCTGTTATATGGGATAAAAGCTTGAGTAAACCTAGGCTTTTAATGTAAACATTTCTTGAAGATGTTAATGAAACACTTGTTTTTTTTTTGTTCTTTTCATTTTATTCAATGATTCTATAAACTTCTGATGAGCACCTACTGTGTACTACACTGCTGTTCTGGTTGCTGGAAGTCTAATGCGGAGTGAATGATGCTATAATAGAGTTACATTGATGAGGGTTTTCGGGTATAGGAGAAGGAGCCCTTGAATCTGCCTGGAGGGGCAAGAAGATGCTTCACGAATAGGTGATAGCTACCTTGAATCTTAAAGGTAAAGTTGAATTTTGCCAGACAGGAGGGAAGAGTGCTGAGAATGTGTGCAAAGACAAGGGGTGTGCTTAGCGTGATCAGAGTCTTCCAAGTGCCTCTGAAATCATTAACTTGGATATATATCATCTTTTTCTTCCAAATCTCTCACTTCTTGTTCCACTGGCTCTAAGCCTTGGCCATACGTTGGAGTCACCCAGAGAACATTTTATTACCCTCACTGTGTCCAATCCCAGACTGATTGGATCACAGTTTTTTTGGGGGTGTCTTTAGGGGTGGGCTTAGCCTTCTATACTTTTTTTTTAACAAATTTTATTTATTGTGTGAGAGAGAGAGTGCACGTACGTGAGCACAAGAGTGGGGGAGGGGCAGAGAGATAGAGGGAGAGAGAATCCCAAGCAGGCTGTACGCTGTCAGTGCAGAGCCCCATGTAGAGCTCAATCCCATGAACCGTGAGATCATAACCTGAGCAGAATTCCAGAGTCAGAGGCTCAACCATCTGAGCCACCCAAGTGCCCCTAGCCTTCTATTCTTTTAAAAAGCTCCCCCAAGGGATGCGTGCAGCTGTGGTTGAGAACATTTCCTTGTTCCTGTGACACCTATTCCCTGACCTTTTGGAGATCTCTGGTCCCTTGGCCTTTTCCTCCCAGCTCTCCACCCTCCTCCCGACTCTGTTCCCTGCCCTCCCCAGGCCACACTCAGAGTGCGTTCCTCATCTACTCACCTCCCCACTGTTGCCACCTTGATCATGTCCCCCCCCCCCACCCCCCATCTGACTGTTTTTGTTTTTCTCTCCCATCTGTAGGTTGCCTTTTCATTTCGTTGATGGGTTTCCTTTGTTGTGCAGAAGATTTAGGGGGTTGATGTAGTCCCACTTATTGATTTTTGGTTTTGTTTCTTTACTTTTGGTTTCACATCCGAAAAACCATTGCCAAGACCCTTGTCAGGGAGCTTACCGCCTATGTTCTCTTCTAGGAGTTTTATGATTTTAGGTCTTATGTTCAAGTCTTTAATCCATTTTGAGTTAATGTTTGTGTATGGGATAAGGTCATGGTCCACTTTCAATTTTCTGCATGTGGCTGCCCAGTTTTCCCCACACCATTTATTGAACAGACTGTCCTTTCCCAATCGCTTATCTTGGCTCCTTTGTCATAAGTTAATTGACCGTAGTTGCATGGGTTTATTTCTGGGCCCTTTAGCCTGTTCCATTGATCTGTGTGTCTGTTCTTATGCCATCAAACTTCACATTTCTTTTAGAAAGTCACCAACTCTGCGTTTCTCCCATGTGACTTTTCTGGACCCTGTTCCTCTCCTTATGTTCCCCTAGCTTGCTTCCCCTCAGGGGAAGACTTTACTTTCACAGGGAAAATTGAGGCTGTCAGTTTTGCTTTCCTCTGTTTTGTGTCACTGCAGTAGTATACGTGCCTGTCTCCATCCTTAGTCCCTCTCCTTCCTTCTCACGTGGAGGAGTATCCCTTGTCTTGGGCAAGACTGACTCTCATCTCATATCTGCTGTGGCCCTTCCTCTTGTCACCTTGATTCTGCCTTATTTGTCTGTTCCTTGTTTGTGTTTCCACTTTTCTCTTTTCTGCTGACCTCTGTGTTTCTAGCTTATAAGCAGTAAAACATCACAGGAATCTAATCTTTGAAAAACAAAAACTCCTTTCTAGAACCCCAAATCCTCCTCTAGCTGCTCTTCTCTCCCCCCACTTTGTTTATAGTGAAGTTCCTTGAAGGTCACTCTCTTTCCCCCGTTGCCATTCTCCTGAAGGTGTTAGGACAGAAGCCCCCAGTGTTCTTATAATCAACCAGTGCTGCTTAATGGAGACCTTATCTTCATGCCCTGGTTAAGAGATGAACAACTAGAGTCAGCACCATGAGTGGGATGACCCTTCCCTAAAGTAGGTAGCCCTGAGTATTTGATGATAGAACGGAATACCTCTAAGCTCCCCACCAGAGGAAAATTCTTGCCCTCCTCCCCCATGGAGGTCCCTGTTTTGCCTGGAGGAAGAAGAGGGAGTCATCACAGGACAATTTTAGGAATGTTAGGGGCTTTGGCTCATCTGCTGGTCTAAAGTCACTGAGACCTCTGTGGAGGGCAAAGGATCAGAAAGGAGTCATTCTTCACAGATTGAGAAACGTGAAACCTTAGGGATTCTGATGATAAATTTTATTCCCTTCCAATCCTAAAAACCTTTCTTTCTTCCTAGCAAGAGACACATGGAATAAATCACAGATGGTAAGAACAATATTTGAGATAAATGCAACTGTCAGGTAGTTTCCTAGGAGTCCGGCAAGGGCACGTGATGACTGCAAACAGCTGAGTCGGTGTTTTAATTCAGTGGAATATATTCAGACTCCTTTGGGGGCTCTAACCCGTTGGTAGCCAAGGGCTCAATGCTACGTTATTGCTAATAGTTTTATGTGTGTGTGTGTGTGTACATTCTTGAGCAACTGAGCCATTTCTCCAAAATTTCTGCTTAGTAAAACACTAAGCCCAGGTCAGAAATGTTCACAAAGATATTAGCAAACTCCAATGGAGATTTGATTTTTCCAGGCATCCAGAACACAATTTCTAAACATGGTTGAGAAAAATTACCTTAGATGTGTGTTACATCACTGAACAGTAACCTTTCAGGTTAACTTAGAAAGCTGGAGCCCCAGAAGATTTTCGAGCAACTTTCTTTTGTCGCCTATAGGAACGACAGAAAAGAAATTTGGTGTGAATATTTAGAAAGGGCTTGATTTTTAAGGTTGCAAAAAACGAAGGACAGTTACCAGAAGAAAATGCTTTTATATGAATTCAAGAGGGAGATGCTAAGTAAAATTTGGGCCCTCTGCCCTCTTAGCTTTTCTATAAATTGTATTTCATGCATCCACATTAAGGCTTTTATTTATTCCTATTTATGAGTGAACAGTGAAAATAAAGAGGAAAATGAGGCAATTCTATAAGAAAGTATGCAGTGGAAGCATTAATTCTTTCAATTTTTTTTTGTATAAAAATGTTTGCTCACTCTGTATGCTAAGCAGTTTAATCCTGCCAGGCAGCTAATGACTAGTTTTCTTTTTTTCCAGCTGACTCAGGTGTAGACACTTTGGCAGTGTTTATGGCCAGCAGCGGAACCACAGACATCACGAATCGGAACAGCCCAGCCACACCGCCAAATACCCTTAATCTCCGTTCCTCCCACAATGAACTGTTGAATGCTGAAATAAAACACACCGAAACCAAGAACAGCACCCCCCCCAAATGCAGGAAGAAATATGCACTAACTAACATCCAGGTGGCCATGGGTCTCTCCGACCCGGCTGCACAGCCCCTGCTGGGAAACGGCTCTGCCAACATCAAGCTGGTGAAAAATGGCGAGAACCAGCTCCGGAAGGCTGCAGAACAAGGGCAGCAGGACCCCAACAAAAATGTCAGCCCCACTGCAGTCATCAACATAACTTCTGAGAAGTTAGAGGGCAAAGAGCCCCACCCATGTGATTCCTCAGGCTGTGAAATTTTACCCTCCCAACCCAGGAGAACCAAGAGCTTCCTAAATTACTATGCAGACCTGGAAACCTCAACCAGAGAAGTAGAGCAGAACTTAGGCAACCAGCATGTGGGTGTGGAAGAGAAGCCCCAGCCGGGCCAGGCCTCCACCGTCATCGGCAATGGCCAAGCGCCGCCACAGAAACCAAACAAAGCCCAGTTCAGCCCCGAAGACGGTCAGGTGGCCACCGTGTCATCCAGCCCAGAGACCAAGAAGGATCATCCCAAAACAGGGGCCAAGACTGACTGCGCCCTGCACCGGATCCAGAACCTGGCGCCGAGCGACGAGGAGTCCAGCTGGACGACGCTGTCCCAGGATAGCGCCTCACCCAGTTCCCCTGATGAAGCAGGTACCGCTGGGCCAGGGAGAGGCTATGGTGACGCTTTCCTTTGGTGTTTTCAGTCGTTGATGGAGTTAATCTCTAGTCAGACCGAGAAAATTCATTTGTGGGCAGAGAAGAACGTCAGCCTTTTGGGGCAAAATTAGGCAGTTTGTGTGGAAAACATTGCTGGATTTGTCACTGGTTTCATTTCCCTTCTTACATAAGTTTGTCCTGGTAAGCATTTTTGTAAAAGAAATGGGTCCTTGATGCTAAGTATAGTTAAACATCATCTGTGTAGAAATTATACCGCCTATGCTTAGGCGAACTATTTCTATGTATTATCTAGAAATACTGGGTTTTGTTCAGCAAAGCAATAAAAGAAATGCAGTTGCAGGACCAACAATTTATTCATTTAATTTTTTTAAATGTTTTATTTTTTTGAGAGAGAGACGGACAACGTGAGCAGGGGAGGGTCAGAGAGGGAGGGAGACACAGAACCAGAAGCAGGCTCCAGGCTCTGAGCCAGCTGTTAGCACAGAGCCCGACGCGGGGCTCGAACCCATGAACTGCGAGATCATGACCTGAGCCTAAGTCCGATGCTTAACCAACTGAGCCACCCACGTGCCCCAAGAACCAACAATTTAAAGTTCTTGGAACTTATTTATGCTCAAACTAATGAAAAGTTAGAAGTTTAAAAAGTTTAAAAGTCTGTTCATATAGACATTTCCTTTTGACCTTTACTGGGAAACATTTTATTAGCCTTGTTCATGTGATGTTTTAAGGTAAGAAAGTGTTTTGTTGTTGTTGTTGTTGTTGTTGTTAGATACTCAGAAGTTTGGGGTTTTAACTAGTCTAATTGAGACCAGTCTTTCTGGACTTTTGTCTGTATCTCTAACGTCTTAGGGTTTGTCAGAGAGTCATAGTTGGGACAGAAATGAACAGGGTTCTAAAAGCCAGCTGCTTTTCATCATCTTCTCATAGCTTCTCCATTATACTGATTATAAGATTAAAACATGGGGAGCACCTGGAGGCTCTGAGTCGGTTAAGCATCTGCCTTTCACTTTAGGTCACAATCTCCTGGTTTGTGAGTTTGAGCCTCACGTCAGGCTCTCTGCTGTCAGTGTGGAGCCTGCTTCGGATCCTCTGTTCCCCTCTCTCTGCCTCTGCCCTGCTCGCGTGCTCTCTCCCAAAAATAAATAAAACATTAAACAACAACAACATGTGGAGCACTTTGTTGTAGCTAAATTCAACATAAACAAGCACTCACAAAGGCTTATTTCTCTAACATAACCCTGTAACCCAGCAACTATCCTAGCGGGTTCCAAGATGATGTTAATATGCTGTAAATATAACAGTACAACCACAGAAGGAAATAACATTTTTGCAACCTATAAGGCACAGAAATTACAAGGACTGTAGATGAGGAAAAGAGAAGGAGAAAGTGAAGACATTAATGCGTTTAAAACAAAAAGTGTTTTTGAAGTGCCCTTTAACATTGCAGTGCTTTTATTTATTTATTTATTTTTATTTTTTTAAAATAGTTTATTGTCAAGTTGGCTTCCATATAATACCCAGTGCTCATCCCAACAAATGTCCTCCTCCATGCCTATCATCCCCCCATCCTCTCTCCCCCAACCCCGTCAGCCCTCAGTTTGTTCTTGGCATTCGAGGATCTCTCATGGTTTGCCTCTCTCCCTCTCCCCAGCTATTTTTCCTCTTCTTCTCCCCATGGTCCTCCGTTAAGTTCCTCCTAATCCTCCTATACGTGCAAACATAGGGTAGCTGTCCTTCTCTGCCTGACTTATTTCACTCAGCATGATACCCTCAAGGTCCATCCATGTTGCTACACATGGCCAGATTTCATTCTTTCTCATTGCCATGTAGTATTCCATGGTATAGATAAACCACATCTTCTTGATCCATTCTTCCGTTGATGGACTCTTAGGCTCTTTCCATGTTTTGGCTATTGTTGAGAGTGCTGCTATGAACATTGGGGTCCATGTATCCCTATGCATCAGCACTGTTTTCCAGAGGGGCTGCACCAGTTTATATTCCCACCAACAGTGTAGGAGGGTGCCCATTTTTCCACATCCTCGCCAGCATCTGGAGTCCTCTGATTTGCTCATTTTAGCCACTCTGACCAGTGTGAGGTGGTGTCTTACTGTGGCTTTGATTTGTATTTCCCTGATGAGGAGGGATGCTGAGCATCGTTTCATGCAGTGCTTTTAAATGATGGATTTCATGAGTCTTCTGTAGCTGGACATGGCAGTAGGGAGATTGAGATGAGTCCATTTCGTCTCCTGAATGTCTGGACCTGCACACGACTAGAAGCATAATTATGTTTGGTAATGTTACTGAGTTCACAGCTATTTTTTCCCTTTGAGAGGATTCATATCCTATCACTGATTGACACTGTCACCTGCTAGTGTTTGAATCTACATAAAGGACTCCTTGAGAATCTCCTATCCAAACTCAACTTCCAGCTTTCAGTGGTGCCATTAAGGCGTCAGTGCCTTCCTCCTGTCATGGCAGCCTTTCTGCTGCTCTTCTAGGCATGGCACTGTCTGTTGTAGGCAGATGGTAAGCTTTACTGAATGGTATTAAATGTACGGTAAAGTCTCTGCTGTTCCTCACTCTAGCCCCTGTCCCCAGTGATGGCTACTCTCTTTTTGTTTTAAGGATTTCCTTTCAGAAAGCATTTTAGGCATCTACCCACATTTATAATAAATTTTAAAATTTACTCATATTTAGATAATGATATTTTTAAAGATCTTTAAAAGATATATACTAACATACAATAGTATGATATAATATAAACTAATATTAATAATATTGTGTATGGGATTTTTTCCTAAATAATTGAGGTGGGGGTAAAAAGAAGAAATAAAATTGGCCATACGCTGGAAATTGTTAAAGATGGGCCTATAAAGGTTTATTATTCTCTTCTAATTTTGTGTCTTTAAAATTCTCCATAATAAAAAGTTAAAAGAAGAAAAAAATTGCTTACATTAGATAGTTTTAGGAATGGTTTGCTTCTTCTTCTTAGGTATATATGGTGTGGAGCAGTGCATATGAGGAAATGCCATTTTTCTGCCTCAGATGTTTAAAGTACCAGGCATGCTATTCCACCATATTCAAGCTTCAGTGGCTTATTTAATGATCCGCTCACTGCTGAGTGTTTGGATCATTTCTGTCCATAGCCCCTTCCCTTGTTGAGTGCTGGTGTCAGTAAGGGCCTGTGGAGATCCCGAAATTCAAGGTGAGCACGTGCACTCTGCCTCATCCTTTCTGACCCTCTCCAGGAAACCTTTCTGGGGCTCCCTCTGCCCACCACTCATTTGCTCAGGTCCTGGCATCACTTTCTGTTGAGTTCCTCTGTGGAGTCCATTGCCGTGCTTGGCACAAGCTATAAAGTGGGTTAGAGCTTTCCGACACAGTGAGGGGATACATTCATTTTTCTCAAAGTCGGTTTGGAAGACCTTCAAAAAAATTTTTTTTGAGAGACTAAGTGTGCACACATGCACATATGTGAGCAAGAGAGGGGCAGTGGGAGAGGGAGAGGGTCTTAAGGCGGCTCCACGCCCAGCCTGGAGCCCATCTTGAGGCTCAATTCCACAACCCTGGGATCATGATCTGAGCTGAAATCAAGAGTCTGTCACTCAACCACTGAGCCATCCAGGAGCCCCAAGACCTTCAAGTGTTAAAGGAAGGTTGATTGTATGGTGATGTCCCGTAATGGGTGGCTAAGGGTAGACATTTTGAATCAAATGTGCTCAAAAGAATGTGTTGTGACTCTAAAGCAGTGAGATTGAGATTTTTAAAAACATACTGGAACCAAACATGTACCGTCGTTCAACATATAGTCATGTTGGGATCTCTATAGTGAGGTTGGCATGCTGCAATGGCTCCAAATAGTAATATCAGTAGTTTTGGGGAGTACTTTTGGAATTTCCTCATAGCCAGTTGTGAACTTCTACTGAAAAGAAACTGCTTTATGATCTGAGTTTCAGGTAGTGACCACTACATAAATTAGTAAAATAAAATAAACAATTTTTCAGAATTTGTACTCCTTATGATTCTGTCTGTCCAGTGAAACATAGTGTTTATAATGATCACAATCAGTTTTAAATTAAACATTCTGTTTCACCTATAATGGTAAATTCAGTGTTTATTATATATGTTTCATATAATATATACATGTTTATGTATGTAATAAACACAAATACTGGTGAAAGAAAAAAGAAGTAAGAGAAAATATTTTGTAAGATACTAGTGTGCATTGCCAAGTATCTGTATTTGCCTATCTGCTGTGTGTTAAGTAAATACTCATCACATTGGTGTGTGTTTTATGACTAAATCATGACACAATTCTCTTTGGATTGTAGACTGGTTTGGGGAGCCTAAAAAATAGAACAGACTCATTCCTACCTCCGGGGTATCCTTTCCAAGTTAGACTCCTATTTATAAAATAAAATGCACTGCCTAACCCAGCGATTGACTACTTTGTTTCTCTTTCTTTCTGAATTGCCCCCTCCAGCATTTTAGTGACCTTTTTTTTTTTCTTTTCCGTGATCAATCACGTATACAATGTGTTGCTCCTCTTTTCCTCCCGTGGAGTTGGTCCTCTGAGAAAACGTGAGCCTATTAGGAAAAAGAAAAGCATCTATGATATTACTGAATTTCATAGGAGTTTACAAAAGTTCAAAAGCGTGCCTTGACTCCAATCTAAAAGAAAGGGTTGCATCATTTTGGTACTTGAAGGTGAGAATTTGGAATCTGTTAGCATTTTGTCGAAAATAACATTTCTGTCCATGGTCCCAGGCAAGCGCAATGACTCAGGTAAATACAGGCTGGTCATATTTGTGTGTAGTTCTCTGGTGTTTTATGTTTGTTTCGTGAAAACTTTTGAAATCTATAATATTTTGATGCAGTTTGGTACAAGTTTCAGTAACCTGTCGGTATCAACATGTAACTTTAGTTTAATTTGGGCTTAATAAAATTGAAGATATAGAGTATGGAACTAGGTGGATCTTGTGGAATAGCCATGCCCAGATTAGGTTCATTACTAATGTGTACAAAGGCAGGATGTACACAGAAAACAAAATCTAGTTGCTGGGACCTTGGGCCTAATGCTTCATTAACTTAACATTGAGAGCAGGGCTCTAGGTCAACTTCCTGAGTTCAAATCTCATCTCATTTGGTTACAGGCAGGCAGTTCACATAGACTTTCATGTGTAGAGTGGGGATGATGATAAGGTCAGGCATAGACCACCTATGAGCAGCATTTTCAAATGACTCTTAAAATAATGTCTGGCAGGCAGCAAGAGTTTAATAAACATTAGTGTTTATTGGGGCTCCTAGGTGGCTCAGTCGGTTGGGCATCCAACTTCGGCTCAGGTCATGATCTCGCAGTTCGTGGGTTCGAGCCCCGTGTCGGGCTCTGTGCTGACAGCCAGCTCAGAGCCTGGAGCCTGCTTCGGATTCTGTGTCTCCCTCTCTCTCTGACCCTCCCCTGCTCATGCTGTCTCTCTCAGAAATAAATAAAACATTAAAAAAATTTAAAAAAAAATAAATATTAGTGTTTATTATTATTCCTAATTACTATTATCACGTTAGCAGTGGGAAAGTTTGCTTCTTCCTTAATTATGAATTACCTATATTATGGACTCTGATTTCAGTTAGAACTTTTTGCACCCTAAGGGCAAGGATTGGTTTGTTTTCATCTTAGCATTTGTATTGTCAATGCCTGAAATATAGCAGGTGAATTTAAGTAATGATTAACTGAATAAAACTGGAGGCCATCCTCATAATCCCAAATGGCCCTGATTTATTCAGTAAATCATTTGGTGTTATAGCTTAATCAGGTCTGATTTTGATGTTAGGTACTTATTTTATAGCTTATTTGATGATGTTGCCTCGTAATAGTTGAGGCTGAAAAACTAGTTATTAGGAAAGGCACAGCGAAATTCTCTGGGCCTACCATGTGCCCATAGACTCTTATTCTGGTACTTTCTCCTACTCAGGTGGCCATAATGGGACTTGAACCAATGTTTTCAGACACAGCATCCAGTGTTTTCCCGCTGTACGATAGTCTTGAGACATAGGTATGTGACCTCCAGAGCCTGAATATATGAGATTTAAACTCCTTAAACTGGATATGTGTGGTAGTTATCTTGATAATCTGGAAAATGGAAAATTATATTTTAGAGGGTCTTTTCATTCTTATAGACGATCGAGATTTAGCTCAAATGTTGTCTCCTCTGTGAAACCTTCCAAGTCCCTCTGAGTTATTGAATGTCCTTTCTCCATACACGAAAGAAATGTTTTCAGATTTCTTTTATCATGTTCCCCTGAAGAATTTGTAACCTTACTTGAAACTTTCCATCTAGACATAGAGTTCCGTGAAAGCAAGAGCCAAGTCCTCATGACGTGTGGATGTGAGCCTCTTCAAAGAGAATTTAACACATAGTAAAAGGCTGCATAAATGTTATCTGTTTGCTGCTTGGATGGCTGAAGCTGGAGGATAAACATGCATGCTCTCTGAGGTTTGCTTTACCAATGAGCACATCTATAGAAACAGAAAAAGTCAGTGCAGCTTGTAAGCCATCATTGTGAAGAGCACCTGGTTAGGCTGATTCTTATTTATAGTCTGAGCTCCTGGAGGGGATGGAAGCTTGGGGCCAGTCATTCAGTCTACCACAGACATTCCTCATGTATGAGTCTATGAGCCTGCAAGTCAGAACGGCCAGTGCCAAGGGAAAGGGCCATTTCGATTTCACTTGCTGTTCTACTCTGCGCTACAAGCTGATCCGCATCATTGGAGAGTTTGAATCCTTTGATGTCCTACATTGACTGGTTTCCCATATTAAAGCTGGCAAAGTGGACCTCTCTCTCAAGCTGGATAGTGGGCAACGGGGAGAGCCCAGGAACAAACCTAATTATGTCAACATAACTGGCATTGCTTCTTATCTCTGGCCTTAGCCAGCTTAAGAGTGATAGAACTCTGGGTCACTTTATTCTATGAATGCTTTCAGAAACTTCTTTTAAATATTCATTCTGTGTTACTTGCTTTCTGGTAACTTCAACTATAAATGATTTTTAAATAGCCTTTCAAAAGCTCCCATCCCTTAAAAAAATTACTTCCAGGATATAGGAAAAGCCTAGATTTCAGCTGACTTGCCCTGCTGGATTTATTTTCATCTCTTAAATATCCTTGGGTGATTCACTAGGCTTCCTGTCTTGTCTTCTTAGTTGAGAGTTCCATGATGTGACAGGAGGAATTCAGGAAGACAGATGTGAGATGTTTCCAGAATAGCTCGGACACACTGTGTTGTGGGGTAGATGGTGTGATTTCCAAATTAGATTTTAGTACCTTGGGGGTAAGATATATAAAAATATTTTTTATCTCATCCCATGAACGTAGGGAAGAGAATGATTTTGCTCAAGTATTTTTGGAAAGTTCTAGACAAAAAAAGAAAAAATATTCACTTGAATATGCAAGATAGTTTTTGGTTGTTCTTTCATGATAAAGTATGATACTTCAGCAGGGCACCTGGGTGGTTCAGGTTGGTTAAGCGCCGATTTGGCCCAAGTTCTGATCTTCGGGTTCAAGAGCTCGAGCCCTATGTTGGCCTCTGTGCTGACAACTGAGAGCCTGGAGCCTGTTATGGATTCTGTGTCTTCCTCTCTCTCTGCCCCTTCCCGGCTCACACTCTGTCTCTGTCTCTCTCTCTTTTGCTCTCTCAAAAAATAAACATTAAAAAAAATTTAAAGTATTATACTTCAGGAAACAAAAAGATAAATACAATGAAATGAGTGGTAGCAAAACTCTAACCATCTGGCATTGAACCCAAGACAGTAGATACATTCAAAGGGACCAGGAAGGGCTGTGAGAGGCCAGGGTGCCCTCTACCCTCCCAGGAAGAGGAGGAAACTTCAGTTGATAGGGATGTGAAAGTTCAGGTACTTAAAGTTATCTGTGCTGGGGACTGAATAGACATCAGATGGAGATCTGAGCAGGGCATTGACCCTAAAGGCGTTAAAAAATAAGGGATCTCTTTTTTTCCCCCTTTCTTTTTAATTAATTACTAAAGAGGTTTAACTTCTGATTTTCTCCAATTTTTTATTTTTTTTATTTTTATTTTTTAGAAAGAGAGTGTGTATGTGCCTGTGTGTGAGAGAGTAGAGGAGGGGCAGAGAGAGGGGCAGAGAGAATCTCAAGCTTGGTCCACGCCCGGTGTATAACCTGACACAGGGCTTGATCTGACAACCCTGAGATCTTGACCTGATCTGAAATTGAGAGTCAGATGCTTAACCCACTGAGCCACCCAGGCGCCCCTTTCCCCACTCTTCTTTGCTTTACTAACATTTTGAAAATAAACATTTTGTTTTCTAGTTTGGCAAGTTATTTAGCTTCTGAGGAGAGTGTGGTGTGAACAGAGTGGCTACTTAGGAAGAGAAGGGGCGGGGTCCTCTAGTTGTCCTGTGTAAGGTGCTTCCAGAGGTGCCAGTGATGCCCTCGTGCCCTTGATGGAGGGCATGCAGCCACTAAGATCGTGACTCAGTCGAACCATTGAGACAAAAATACTACTGGTGACTTGAAAGATTTCTGGTCAAATTTCATCATGAACTGTCTGCCCAGGATCATTATCATCACAGAAGAACCTTACAGTATATATACATAGGGAGGCATATGATTTTAAAAGCCAGAATGCTGCAGAAACATCCAGAGAGTCAGCAAGCTGAACTTACCCACATCCATGGGGAGCTGAAATAGATCTGTAACCTTACCTTGATTTTCACTGAGCAGTATTTATCTATGTAAGTTAACAACAGCTTAAGGGCTTGTGAATTTGCTTATCATAATTTTGTTTACTAGTTCATCCCTTTTTTCTTTATTATTTCATATATACATACATATGCTGATCATTTTTTAAAAATGTTTACTTATTTTTGAGAGGCTGGGTTGGGGGATGGGTGGACAGAGGCTCTGAAGCAGACTCCACACTGACAGTAGAGAGCCTGATGCAGAGCTCGAACTTGCAAACTGTGAGATCATCACCTGAGCTGAAGTCGGACTCTGAACCGACTGTGCCACCCAAGTGCCCCTCACTTTTTAGCAGCCTCTTCTGTGTTCTCTGATAGGTGCCTGACACCTCGAAATAAATTAGAACCAGTCTTTGAGCTCAAATAGCTGCCATACAGTTTCTCATCCTCATGGTCGCAGCCCTCACCATATGAAGAGTGCCTTTTACTAGTGTCTGTTTTCTTTGTTTCGTTTTGTACAGGTCAGTACCTCAGCAAGTATGAGGATATAAAACCTATCCCAGATCAGGCCCTGCCCAGATTCTGGGAAGCCTAAATTTCCAAGGAAAAAAAGAAAACATGTTTAGATGTTTTATTAGTTTCTTAGGGCTGGCATAACAAATTGCTACATACTTGGCGGCTTAAAACAACAGAAATTTGGGGCACCTGGGTGGCTCAGTTGTTTAAGCATCTGACTTTGGCTCAGTTTATGATCTCACAGTTCGTGGGTTTGAACCTCACATGAGGCTCTGTGCTGACAGCTCAGAGCCCAGGGCCTGCATCAGATTCTGTGTCTCCCTCTCTGTCTACCCCTCCCCCTCTCATGCTCCATCTCTGTCTCAAAAATAAATAAACATTAAAAAAAAAAAATGAGTTTATTCTCATGGTTGTAAAAGTCCAAAATCAAAGTCCCAGCAGGTCAGGCTGCTTCTGAGGACTCCTGAAGGTCCCTTCCTTGCCTCTCCCAAGCTTCCCACAGTTCCTGGCAGAGCTTGGAATTCTTTGGCTTATAGCTGTGGTACTGCAGTCTGTACCTGTGTCTTCCTGTGGCCTTCTTATTAGGACACTGGTCGTTGGGTTTCGGGCCCTCCCTAATCCAGTATGACCTCCCCTCGGTGATTATATCTGCAAAGACTGTTTCCAAATAAGGTCATATGCTGAGGTTCTGAGAGGGTATGGACTGGGGGAGGAGGGTACTACTCCACACCAGTACAGATATCTTCACAGGTAATTCTTTAGTACATGCAGCACAGAGGAGATGTGAGGGTATTTGCAGGAAATTATCATGTTCAGCTTCTTCTGAAATTTTTTAATATTTTATTTATTTCTGAGAGAGAAAGAGACAGCATAAGCAGGGGAGGGTCAGAGAGAAAGAGGGAGACACAGAATCCAAAGACAGGCTCCAGGCTCTGAGCCAGCTGTCAGCGCAGAGCCCGACGTGGGGCTCGAACCCACGAACCATGAGATCATGACCTGAGCTGAAGTCGGATGATTAACTGATTGAGCCACCCAAGCGCCCTATGTTCAGCTTTTTCAAGAAGGAGATTACATTTGTAGGTATTGTGAGAATTGATAAATGAGCAGAATATGCTGCCAGAGGGACCTCAAGATGGTTTTGGGTTCCTCCATCCAAATTCTCTACTGTAGAGGTCAGGAAACCTAGGTGTGGAACTGACCATGGGGAATCTGAAATCACAAAACCAACTGAGACACGGAATAAGTGTGGAAAGGGCAGGAAAGCACGACAAAGACATAGTTAAGCTTCAAATTTAGCAGTGTGGCTGAGCTCTGAAGGGTAGGTTAGTTTGGGGAACTTGGGGATGGAGTTATTTCTCTTGATCAAGGCCTAAGAGCAGACAGACAGGGGTATCAGTAATAGCCGTGTTTTTCTTACTATGTTTGAGAGACGTTGCTCACCAAACACGGGATTTTCTTAGGAGCTATGCAGAATGTAAGGGGAACTTTAAGACAATGCAAAGGTGATGTGATGCCCTGAAATCTTCAGAGGTCATAAGCGGGCCATGCTGGAGAGTGTACAGACAACCCGCAGACAGGTTTTGACCTATAAACAATATTTTAGAAAACTATGATTTATGGGGCGCCTGGGTGGCTTAGTCGGTTAAGCGTCCGACTTTCGCTTAGGTCATGATCTCGCGGTTCGTGGGTTCGGGTCCCGCGTCGGGCTCTGTGCTGACTGCCAGTTCAGAGCCTGGAGCCTGTTTCAGTCTGTGACTCCCTCTCTCTCTGACCCTCCCCTGCTCACGCTGTCTCTCTCTCTCTCCTAGAAATAAATAAAAAAAAAAAGAAAAAGAAAAAGAAAACTATGATTTAGAAGTCAGTGCCTAGAAATTGGGAGCTCTCATTACTTGAAAACATGGGTTTCTCATTTTTCTTGTAAATCCAGGAATCTCACAACACTGGGCTCAAATGCCAAAGAGACAAGAGTCGGTGGCAGCCGTTGAGATGGGTCCTATCCTTCTTAGCTTGAGGCACTGGATGTGGGGACCCCAGCTCTGTGCATCAGTGGACTTTGCTGTCACATACATGTGAAACCATTATGGTGGAATTAACTAGTGCGATGTTGGTCTTGCCTGATACGGCTGCGTACTACTGCCGCAGTAGCAATGTCCTGGGATCCTAGTCATTCTGGTGTCGGTCCCATGCTTTCTGCTAGAATTATAAAGTGTGACATGAACTGTTAAGCAAAACATGCTTGAAATTTCCAAAGACATCTTTAGATGACTTCTCAGTGTTCTCCATCTGTTAATCTGGTTAGAGGAGGGGAAACATTAGCTTTTCAAAAACTAGGATGTGGGTGGTTCATAAATTTTGTGCCTCAAGTCTGACGCAGTTAACGTACTCAGTTTGCTCTCGTAAATGTGAAGGTAGTTAACAATTACCCTTATAATTTATACATTGCGTTTCCCTATTAAAACCATTAGATGCAAAACAGTGACATAAAGTCTTCATATTCAAACACTTCATTGGAAAAATCGAGTCATCTGACTCTTAGAAAAATCTTATGTGGTCAGCAGTCCACACGGAATGGTCAGAAAGCAAAAGAACGGGAGGGCCCCGGCTCCAAAGCGTTTCTCGTGGTCCCTAAGAGAGGAGGTGATAGTTACTGTGTGTGCACTTTCATGTTTTCTTTTTGTTTCACTCTCCATACATTTCCTCTTGAATACAATTGAATTTAATCCGGGAAAGGATTCTTGCTTAGTATCATTAGGGACATTGTTAGTTGATTATTTTTCTCCCTCAGTGTTGCTTGAAGAAGCCTTCACATTGAACCAAATTGGTACACCTGAAATATGAGAAAGGTGGACCTCCATCTTCTAAATGGCTTGTTTGTTTGTTGCCAGGACACTTTTTCTCAGACAAATGATAGTGTATGGTGAAGGTTACATAAAGTCTACAAGATGGCTGGCTCATGAAAGCATACTTAATCCCTAATAGGCATGTAGAGTAGTTTTAATAGAACCACAGAGCCTTTTCTTGGAATGTTCTGAAGAAAACATGGTCATAGCTCCATGTGGAGTTGTCAGAAAGTGAGAGTGGAGATGACCCCAACTTCAAATCATTGGGAAAGGACTGATGGGAGGTGTAGCAAGGGAAGTTCAAGGGCTGCAGATGGCAAGAAACCTGATGATGGAACTTTTCAGTTCCTCCTTTGCTTTTCTGTATCTGTTCCAGGTGTGTATCCTTTGGGGAGACCTCTGACTAACATTCCCTTTGATCCCTTGCACGATGGACAAGGGAGACATTCCCTCCTGCCCTTTGTTTCCTGACCCGGAGCAAGCATCAGCCTCTTTCAGGATTACCAAGTGGCTTTCACCTTTTTAGTTCAGGTCTTGTCCCACGGTCCCCTGATGACTTTTTTCCTGTGTGTTATGGAGCAAGAGCCCTAAGTCAGAGAATGGACTCCATGTATAATATATCGGAGAGAAGCATTTTCACCTCAGGTCTATTATATCTTTAATGGAGTTAAGGATTATTGGGTTGGTAAAATCTAGGTGGTTTATTTTTGGGATACCCTTAGTAAGGTTGATAGGTTGCCCTTACTCAACTTACATACTTTCAGTCTGACGTGCAAGGAAGTGAGCTAGTGCTCTGGGTGAATCCCAGATTGAGACATAATCTTTTCCTCAGAGAACTCACAGGCTCTTTCCTCAAGATTCTTATAACTCTTTTATAACCCATCTCCTGGCATTCATCACTTCATGGGTGTTGGAGGAAGATATCCTAGCTCATCCTGCTTAATCACTTTCTTAACCTCTGAGCCCCAGTTTACTTATCCCTAAAGTGGGAATAATAATAATAGAACCTGTCTTATAAGATTGTTACATAAAGCCTTTGGCACATGCCAGGCCCACACAAGGCATGTTTTGAAAAAAGTTAGCTGTTGTTATTATTATTATCTTATCTTTGCTGTGAGATAGGAAGCTTCTTCAGGACATAGGCTGTTTTGCTCTTGTTGGTTTGTTAATCCCCAGAAATGAGTTCATACAATAGGCATGTGTGTTTCAGTGAATGACTATTATAAAAAGTAAATTGTATTTTTTTAAGTTTTTATTTAAATCCCAGTTAGTTAAAATATAGTATAATATTAGTTTCAGGTGTATAATACGATGATTCAACACTTCCATACAACACCTGGTGCTCATCACAGCAAGTGCCCTCCTTACTAGCAGTATGACAAATTCAAGGTAATGGTTTACTTCCAGGAAATTCACAATAATTAGGGCGATGCATAAATCCTCTGCTTTTCAAATGTGAGTATGTAAGAAAATCTCCTGAGGAGCTTGTTGAAATGCAGATTCTAATTCAGTAGGTCTGGTCCCGTGCCTGAGATTCTGCAATTTTTAAAGAAAAATGTTAATTGTGGATTCTCCACATTTGTAACGAGCTCTTTTCAAGCGATTGTGATGCATACTTCTAGTGCTTGACCACAGTTTGAGAGGTAACACTGGACTGTAGGCTGCAGAAGGGGGTACCAGATAGAGTTTTGCCAATTATGTAGAACAGTTAAGGGTCATAAAGTTCCAGATAAGGCATTTCTTGATGGGGAGAAAAGGACAGAATTGAAAGATAAATAAGGTTTAGGGAGGTAGAGAAGTGGTGGGCACACAGTAAAAAAAGAATCTGGTAGAAAACAGAAGAGATTACCCCAAGGCAGTGTCCTCAAACTTTTTTGGTCTCAAAGATCCCTTTACATCTCCAGAAATCACTGAGAGCCTCAAAGATCTTGATTATATCTCTCAATATTTACGGTATTAAAATTTTAAATGGAGATTATTTTGTAAAAGTTATTCATTTAAGAAAGAATAGCAAAGTCATTAGTTAATGAAATAGAATATGTTTTGTGAAACACAGCCAGTCTTTTCAAAGCCAAGAGCAGTTTAGTGCAAAGTGTGATACTGTTTTATTTATTTGAAAATCTCCTTTATGGCTTAATAGAAGGTAGCTGGATTCTCTTATCTGCTTCCACCTTTACTGTGTGTCCATAAATTGTTTAGGCTGAAGTAAATGAAGAAAATCCTGCCAGTCTCATACAGATATGTAGGTGAAAAAGAGAGGAATATTTTAATAGCTTTTTCTGGCAATCACAGTTATTCTTTTTTGATGTTACACCTAAACTCGATAATTGGTAATTTCTTTAAGGTTGATTACCCTGTGGAATCTGAAACCACAATAGTAAACTTTTTTGTACTGTTGTATTAAAATCCATTGGTGTATCATGCATTTTGAATGGATATTTTACCCATGCCTAATTTTGTAACATCACAGATTGGTGATTCAGAAAATATTGGTTCAGTGAATTGTGTAGCTCTTGCAAATGTTGACACATTTCATTATAAGGTAGGAAAACATTTCGTTCATTAATCTCACTCCCTATCTCGTCAGAGAAGTCAGGAATTATCGGGACGCTGTCAAGCTCTCAGAGGCAGATACAAGGTTTCCGAAATTCTAATTTTTTCTTGAAAGCTCACATTTTACCACTGGCAACGAAACTGTCAGTTGTTTTCCTTTAAGTGACAGGCTCACCTCATTCATTTCTGAGAAAATGTCTGCCTAATACCCAAATCTGAATAACCACGGTTTGTCTGTCAGTCGTTCTTTTAAGAAGAAAGTATTTTCCACGTGCTTTTTCCTTCAAACAGTGGTCATGCCCCCATCTACAGAAGAAGTGCCTTATGCACGCTTACATTAAAAAGATACACTCAAGGACTGAGGCTTAATGAAGTTAATACTTTTTACTGCTTCAACAAGGAATTCTTAGGTGAGATTAGCATTGTTTGCAGTGGGAGTGTGTAGTATCCAGGGATACAGTAATTATACTAGTACAGTCTGTGCCAGAGCGACATTGTCTTGCTTCGTGCCGACAAAGCCAGCAATTTTAGCCATTATTTTTTCGTGTTCCATCAGTTAAATGTCAACACAGTGGAAAAGGCTGTAAATAACATCTTAGAATTATGAAAGTAATTTTGACCTGAGACCCCTCGAAACCCTCTAGGAATTTGTTCTCAGTGTGGGGATCAATGCTTCCAGCAATTTGGTTGGAGGGGAGTCTATGAAGGATAATTGTGGGAGAGAGGGGTAGATGAAGGCCAGACTGGAGACTGCTAATGCTTAGTTGTGAACTTACCTTTGTTAGTAAAGAATGGTTGGTGGTTATGAGAAAGGAGTGTCATTTGTAAGGTGGAGTTGAAAGAAAGTCTGCCTGACATTGGTGCCTAGCGTGGGTTGCATGGGGGGGGGGGGGGCGGGGAGGGGCAGTTTTGGGAATCTCCCAGCAATCCGTTTGAGATGATGAAGATCAGAGGAGACTAGTAGCTGAAAAATTAAAAGTGGAAGAAAGGCATGTCTAGGATTTAGCTATTGGTTGGATATGGATGGTAAGGGAGACAGTAGAATCAATGTGAGAGTTTCAGTTTGAAGACTTAGGAAAATGCTGGTTTTCAAAAATAGTGAAGTGAAGAGCAGGAAATAGGTTTTGGAGGAGGAAGATGTTTTTGATTTGGATGTGCTGAGTTTGAGATAATGTGGAAATAGCTGGGGGTGATGTCCTGAAGTGAGAGTGTGACTCTCTGCTCTAACACCAAATTCTTCCATAGTGTCTGTGACTTTTATATGAGCCTTTGATGTGTTGTGGTTCTAACCGTATATCACTTTAGATGGGTGATGGGGTCAGGATGGAGTGGGGACATGGGTGGCCTAGCCAGGTTGGGTGGTATTAGAAGATTGCCTAAAAACACCAGTGACACAGGTATGGCGGGCTGAACCAGTCTGCTCTTTTTCCCATTTTAAATTTGACATGTGCATTCCATTTCTCTAATGTTTACTTACCTGTAGTAAAGAGAAAGGGTCACATTAGAAGGACAAGCATACTCTTCTACTCACGAGCTGATGTTGACATTGACTTTTCACTTACCTCTGCCAAGTAAGACACCCAGCAGACTTTACCAGGTGGCATGCATGGCCTGGGCCTAGGATCTACCTACCACACTGCAAACCAACTTTAAAAGCAGATCTGCTTCTTAGGGATGGGCTCATTAATCAAGTTCATGAGACTAAAATACTACAGACAAAATACCATTGTATTAATTTGTGATGAGATCGCTCATTCACCCTGGTGATGGATTTGTTGACATGACACAGCCAGTGCACACGCTCAGTGCTAGCGTATCATTTCTAACCAGAAGTCATCACATGGCCTGATGTACCCTAAACTGAATGACTAGGCATGCCCTCCCTCTACACAGACACAGGAAACCCAGGCATACCCAGAAGGTTGCATGGGGAACATGGTTCTACCAAACCAGGAGTTCGGGAGATCAGATGTTTACGTGGCATCAGGCTGGATAGCCTGATTCTTCCTGTACTACTTCTGTTACGGAACCAGGCCGGAACGCTGGTGGAAAAACCAAGCAGCACTCAGAATCTTGGTGGATCGGAGTTTTATTTTACACCACCGGGCTCAGAGGAGATCCTTCTCCAGAGATATGAGTGCCTGAGCACAAGCATGGGGCACAATTTATCGTCTGTACTTTCACATTCCGCATTAGTAGTAATTTGGTGCACATGGCAACAAAGCAGGAAGAAGAACCTGGAAGGAGTCTCTAAGCTAGGAACTAGAGTTTATGTTAGTCCCGTCAGCCTTCTTTATGGTGCATAACTTTACTTATTTTTCCAACACTTCCCCTGGGGAAAATGCTATCAGGGACCTAGAATCCTTGAGGTACATTGGCCAAGATTCCCTCTTCTTTGGAATTTGAATCTATGATCTGCTTTTTCTAAGCTACCTAGTTTTCCAATTGGCACACTCTTTCTTGAGATACACTAATATTTTCTACTGAGTTAAAGGTCAGTCATTGCTACCACTCTGATCTGTTGTCTATTCAGAACACTTCTGACACTAAATGTATAGGTTTGCACACCAAACAATTCTCCAGTTCTCTGTAGACCCCAGCTGGACATCAATCCTGATCCCGACTACCCAGAGGTAGCACATACCCCAGAGGTTAAGGGCGCTGTCCCATAAGACCGCCCCCTACTTCAGATGCCAATCACAAGTAGTGGGTTAACTGGGTCAACAGGTACCCACAGATCTGTTCAACTTGACTACAAATCAGGAGTTTTCAGTATCCTCTCCTCCGAATGATAGCTTACTATCATGGTTCAAAGAACTCAGGGGAATACTTTACATTTACTGGTTTATTGTAAATTATATTATAAAGGATACAAATGGGCAGCCAGATGAAGAGGTATGTAGGGTAAGACCTGAAAGAGTCCTGAGTGCAGGAGTTTCTGTCCCCATGGAGTTGGCCCATGGATTTATTCCCAGAAACTCTCCAAACCCTTTTGTTTAGGTTTTTTATGGTGGTTCCAATCCATGGGCATGATTGATGAAATCACTGGCCATTGGTGATTGCCTCACCTGTCTGTCACCAATCTCACCAGTAGTGACCATTGGCTATAACTCAGTTTACAGCCCCTCTCCCCTCCCTAAAGGATGAGACTGAGAGTTTCAACCCTCTGATCTCCTTCTCTGGCAACCAGCCCACATGCGGAAGCTATCTAGATTCCCATCTAAAGTCATCTGATTTATATAAACTCAGCTGTGGTAGATGGGGGTGGAGGGTGTTTATTATGAATAACAAAAGATGCTCTCTGACCTACATCACTCAGGAAAATATAAGCGTGTTAGGAGTTCTTCAGGAACCAGAATGAGACCAAATATATATTTCTTATTATTTCACAATATGATAGTCATGCTATGTTTGGGAGCCATCTTACCTCCTTCTTATCCTATTTCTTGGCTTTCATCCATCGGCTGATTCGATTGTTGTATAAATCCGATAACAGCCTTTCTGCTTCGTTTTGAAGTCTTGGAAGAAATCTCATTGCAGCCATTAAGTCGCTGTTTCCTTCGGGTCTGGCCCACAGTCTACCTGGGATCAGAATCTCCTAGACGTGTCTTACAGTGCAGATGCCTGGGCCTCCTCTGCGTCTTACAGAGTCAGACCCAGACCCAGTGGGTGGTCTTGCGAGGCTACATTTTAACTAGTTCTTGGGAAGTTTCCTTTACACACCCAGCTTGAGAAGCAGCTCCACTTGTGGTACAGGATCTGCTCTGGTCGGGGCTTTCAGCAACGTATTCTTGTTAAAATCCTTACTGAACTGGGCCACAAATGTAACAGGAATTACAATCCCAATGAAAAATGGGTAAAACATTCCTTTTCTTTAAAAACCAAAATGAAACAAAACATGTCGCCTTGTTTTGGTTTTAGTAGGGTCAAGAAGCATTCTTAATTGCTATAGGCTCCAGAAATTAAAGCACTAGCCATCTTTTCTCTGGTTCTTGACCCTAAAATGGGATCATAAGCTTTTATGTCATGTAAAGATTAAATGTTTAAAGGGCGCCTGGGTGGCTCAGTTGGTTAAGCGTCAAGTTTCGGCTCAGGTCATGATCTCATGGTTTGTGGGTTCGAGCCCCATGTTAGTCTCTGTGCTGACAGCTCAGAGCCGACAGCCTGTTTCAGATTCTGTCTCTCTCTCTCTCTCTCTCTGTTCCTCCCTTGCTTGTGCTCTGCCTCTCAAAAATAAATAAACATTTTAAAAAAAAAAAAGATTAAATGCTTAAAATCCCAGCTCTGACATTACTAAATGTAGAATGGGTCCAAACCGCTTAACATCCTGCCTTTCCCCTCTGTAGAATGGTGCTCGTTAATGGTAGTACCTGCCTCGTGGGGTGGTTGTAAAGATTAAATGAAGGAAAGCACGTGGAACACACAATAGGATGCCGAACATGCAGTAAAGGCTCTGCAGAAATTTGATTTTACAAATATTTTCATGTAGGAAATTAAAAGGAAAGGTACAGGAAAAGTAAAAGAGAGGCTATAATTGTGTACACAAAATGCTTTCAGATAGGCCGTAGAATAGACTAGAATGGTGTAGATAAGGACACAATTTTAATAGAGCAGAGACCTTGCAAATGGAAGGCTGTCTTGCTTTCCCTCCGTTCCTATAGTTTGGGTTGTTGATCAAATCAGACTTAACTGAAAGGGTGGAGAAGAGACAGGCTGGATCCCAAAGGCCCTGCCGTCCCCTCCCCCGGGTCTGGACACCAAGAGGTCTCCGCTCTGCTCTTGATACTCAGACATGCCAGCCTCATGACAGGCTGACTTGCAGGAAGTCCCTGTGTTTGCACACAGCCATCCCACACCTCATCCAACAAATCTTCCAGGTATCAGTTTGTTCTCTTCCTCACTGCACATTTGTGAGGCATCCAGAGCCCTGTCCAGGAGATACCTAAAATGTTGTTTAATTACATCAGAAATGACTCACTGGCTGTTATTGTGAACTACCAGTCAGGTGAGGTATCAGTTTTCATTCTCAAAAAGTTCTGAGCATTAACTGCAGAATGTCTTAGCAAAAGATGCTCTTCTGTTTACAAGTTTTAGCCTTAATTGACAGTCTTTACTCCATTACTTTTAGAGTGTGTGTGTGTGTGTGTGTGTGTGTGTGTGTGTGTGTGTGTGTGTAGAGAGACAGCCAGCCAGGTAAGAATGAGTTCTGATTTAGAGCACTGTCACTGATAGGATCTGTATAACTTTGTAGTTTCAGACCATACTGAATATTCTCACAGATGATTCTTAAGAGATACTTCAGCTCACGGGGCTGGGGTCTCCGTTGATTAAGCATCTGACTCTCGATTTCAGCTCAGGTCATGATCTCAAGGTTCGTGGGTTCAAGCCCTGAATCGGGCTCTGCGCTGATGGTGCGGAGCCTGTTGGGATTCTCTCTCTCTCTCTCTCTCTCTGTGCCCCTCCCCTGCTCATGCTATCTCCTCTCTCTCTCAAAGTGGATAAATAAACTTTAAAAAAAATTTTATATATATAAAAAAAAGATGCCTCAGCTTGCCTTCTGTGAAGGTAAGTGAGTAGTATGGTCAGCCAAAATACCTTTGGTTCTGCAGACTGTAAAAGAAACCTAGAAAACTGGCAGACACGCTGCATTAGGGAAGGATGATTTTCAAAGCTGTAAATTGGAAACTGTGTCAGGTTTGGGAAACAGGGTTAAAAAGTCTGGAACCTGTCTGTGCTTTTTGCCTCTTCTCTCTGCTCATTTGCCAAAAGAACCAAAATCACCTCACTTCCAACTCAGGACCACGAAGTAGGTGGGAGTTGTTCTAGTTAAAACTCCATCTGTGTTTTTTTGCTGTGTTCCTTGCATATGTTTTTAAAATATAAACAGAATCGCTTAGTATTTACCATAAGTTCATCTAAAGCATTTCGTACGTTATACTCTTAGGGCTAGGATAGATTACGTCCGGAGGGGTGTGAATGCTTCAAAACACACAGCATTTTTCAGGGGACTTTTTATCAATACTGAGGAGCAAAAGGAGACATTTAAAACCTGAAACCCACTCTAAAATGACCAGAAACCTGTGTAGTCATGAGGACTAAATCTCCCACCCTCCCTTCACTGTCCAGGGTTCTCCTTGCTTCTCTTTGCCTCCACTTGCCTCCAGGGAGCATAGACACCCAATTTAAACCTGCGGGAGCTGAATCCCAGAGTCTTTGCTCTTCTTGGCAGAAGTGGAAGAGAAGGGGTCACGTGCAGTTTGGAGTAGCATGGTGAGGCACAGCTTTCCAACGATGGATAGAGTTTGGGATGAAATAATTCACTGTTTAATCTGTATTACTTTGCCCATATGGGTGCACTCGGACCCCCCACCAACTTTCTGCATGATGGCAGAGCAGTACCCCCACCCCAGGAGCTTGCCATAGTTCTGTCAAGAGCTTTCTGGAAGTCTGAAAGCTTTGCAGCGGTAGGCTAATGAAATGTCAAGCCATTTGCAGAGTTCCTTTCTTTCTTTTGGATTAAAAGTGGTTATGGCACGAGTGCTTTCATGAGAAACGATCAGCCTTGAAATCTTGCCTTGCTTTGGGCTCTTTTGTAGGAAAGAACACTTTTTCTCAGGTTGGACACGCAATATAGCTGGGATATTGCCATGCTGCTGGGCAACTAACTAGGCATAGTCTGTCAGTTTTAGGTTAAGTATCATTTTTTTTTCATTATTATTATTTTTTTTTTACAAATAGTTTATTGTCAAATTAGTTTCCACATTAGGTTAGGTATTATTTTATGGAACAGTTTTTACAGCTGGATAAATACATGTGTATTTACTGGATCATGGTGACAATCTTGTAGTTCTTACATGCATGGCATTCCAGTGACACTGTGGACCCAGAGTGGAGTCAGGTCCACCTAGGTCTCCAATCTCAGATCTGCTCCACTGCTCTGTGCCCCTGAGCAAGTTACTAAGTAGCCCTAAGCCTCAGTTTCTTCATTTACAAAATGGGCGCTGGTCACCTTCCTCATAAAATTTCCATGATAATTGAAACCGCTAACAATATATGAAAGTACACGTGCTGAGGTACATGCATAGCGTGTATATATGTATGTATGTAATGTACATTCCTGGCACGTGGCAGGAATCCATAGTCTTTCTTCCCCTACTTTCATTTGATCTCATTTGCTAAAAAAAACCCTAGCGATTCTTGTTGATGGCTCCTCTGGTTTGGTGTTAACGCTGGTCTTACTTACCAGCCAGCGGGATGGAACTTGCTTGCAAGCAGGTTTTATGGATCCACCCTGCTCTGCCAAATGAATGTCTTCCCTTGGAAAGTTACTTGTGTGTTGCAGCTCCTCTTTCCCCTGCTCACCTGCCCCTGGCCCAGGCCGTGAACTTTTCTCTGTTTAACGACACAGGTTTCAGACCCACCTTCTAAGGTCAGTCTTAGGAGCCACATTTCTCTCTAGGAAATCTGGCATTTTGTGAACTCTTCCTTGTTCCTTCTGGTATTTGAGGATACATCCTGACTCTGTGTGTTATTTGTTTATAAATCATACACATTTGCAACACACTAATATATACTCTGTGTATAGATACAACATACAAAAGGAGAAATAAATGGATAAAATAACAATAAAAGTATAAGTAGTACTTTATAGTATTTCTTCATATCCCAGGGGACCATCTTGCATGACTCCCATTTTTTTAAAAAATTGTGGTAAAATACACATAACACAAAATTTACCATCTTAGCCATTTTCAAGTGTACTGTTCAGTTATATTAAGTACATTCATATTGTTGGGTAACTGTCGCTACCACCCATTCTTAAAACTCTTTTCATGCTGCAAAACTGAAGCTCTAAAGCTATTAAACAATAACTCCCCAATCTCCATCTCCCTCCCCCTCCCCTCACCCCGGCCCCTGGCAACCACCATTCTACTTTTTGTCTCTGATTTTGACCACTCTGGGTACCTCATATAAGTGGAATCATACAGTATTTGTCTTTTTGTGACTGGCTTTTTCACTTAGCATAATGTCAAGTTTCAGATGGCGTGCGTCAGAATTTCCTTATCCATATATCTACTGATGGACACTTGGGTTGCTTCCACATTACACTACTCCTATTTTTGAGACTGCAGCAAGTGGGTCCAAGAACTATGGTAGACAAGCATAATAATGGGTCATAAGAAAAAAAACCAGTGAGAACTCTGTGGTTCTCTGACCGTTATAATCTCTTGGAGCACTTTAAAAAATTATCTATGTTGCAGTATTCTCACCATGGACCCTGATTTCATTGGTCTGTGATAGGAATACGACTTATTTAACGCTGTGGTGTGGTTATTTTTTAAAAGCTCTTCAGATCATTCCTTTGTGCAGCCAAGGTCCAGAGCCATTGATTACCCTTTCAGAAATTCACTCTCTTGGGACACCTGGGTGGCTCAGCCAGTCAAGCCTCTGGCTCTTGATTTCGGCACAGGTCATGATCTCACAGTCATGAGAGGGAGCCCCACGTTGGGCTCCGTGCTGAACATGGAGCCTGTTTAAGATTCTCTCTCTCCCTCTCTCTCTCTCTCTCTCTCTGCCCACCCCCTCCCCCCATTCACTCTCTTCCTTTGTAAAACGTCATTGGTGATAATTGTCATCCTTTATTGAGTTCCTGCTATGTGTTAGGCTCTATACAAGGATGAGGGAATTTAATCTTTACCACAGTCCTACAAGATAGATGCTGCATTTTCTTTCTTTCTTTTTTTAAAGAGATAAGTTGGAAAAAAAAAAAAAAAGAGATAAGTTTGCTGAGACTCAAAGCTGTAAGAATCATGGCCCAAGTTACATAACTAAGCAGCCCAAAGGATCAGGATTCACCCAAGGTCTGTCTCATTTCAGAGTCCATGTCCTTTTTAACTTCCTCCCCTCCTCTCTTTCTCTCCTTTCCTTCTTTCCCTCCCATCCCTCCCTTCCTTCCTTCCTTGCTTTCTTCCTCTCTTTCTCCCTCTCTCTCTCCCCTCCTCTCTCTTTCTCTTTGTCTCTCTCTCTCTCTCTCTCTCTCTCTCTCTCTCTCTCTCCCTTTCCCTCTCTCTTAATTCCTGAAAAGGTGAATGAAAGTCCAGTGTGTGAAAATGGAAAAATAAATGGGAAAGAATCTGTTTCTGAAGCACTAAATAAGGATGTCAGGTCCATCTAGTGGACCTCTTCTTTGATGACATGGTTTTAGCATTTTATGTATGTTCTTTCATTTCTTCTTTACCCCTTGAACAGACAGTCCACTGAAGATCTCTTTGAGGCCAGGATTTGCTGCTCTTCATGAATACCCAGTGATTGTTGTCTTTGTTGCCATTGTATTTGAAAGTCTGGTTGTGTGATATTTAATCTGTGGATGTGGCATTTGTGACACCACTCCTGGAGCACTGTCCCCTTCAGATGAGGTTCTCATGACACAGTAATCACTTTAAATCTCAGTTAAACAGAGACCAGAATGCAGCAGGAGTTTTTCTAACAGTTGGTATGATGCTTGTCCTTCTGTAAGTCCTATAAATTGTTTATTACAGTGATTAGAGATAAGTAAGCAAATAAGCAAATTAACAAACCAAGTAAATGTCTGGCTAGTTTGAAAAACCGACACATTTAGGATGGCTTTGGAAAAAAATGTACTTTCCAGTCTCCTCGAGGGAAATTAAAAACTTTTGTGTTTTATTGATTTCCACTGAGCTCATCCGCACAATGTTTATGTAAGAGCTAAATGATGAAAGAAAGGCCATAATCTTGGGAAGCATGGATTCTAGATGCAAAAATTTGGTTTTGCTTCCAGGAAATGAACCCTCTCTTCAGAGAACCATCCACCCCGGGAAGACTATTTTTCCTATCCATTCTGCTGTGCATCAGTGAATAGTTGAGGGGAGAAAGCCTCCTGTCTGAGCTGAACTTGGCTTTCCTTCTGCTCAGACCCTTGGAAAGTGCAGGAAGAGGCAAGGCATCATGGGATAGCTGCCTCTTTTGCGAGTCCAAGCAAGTAATAATGATCACCTGGCTGTTAATATTGTGCGTTAAATGAAGTAGAAAAGTAAGCCACATATTTCAGCCTTTTCTCTATTCTCTACTCCACTAAAGAATCCACATGTTTCTCACCCACTGTATGAACTGTAAAAACCCCAGAAAAAGACTTTGAACAGCAGAAGAAAACTCCTTCATGTATTTAGTGTTCATTACATTCATATTAATTGTATATGTACCATGTCCTAACCCCTGGCATTATAAAACAAAAGAGTGGCTTGTTGATAAGATTTAAATTTTAATCATGTGGATTTGAGTATAGTGTGTTTTGAAATAAGGACTTTTGGCACAAGACATCCTGGGGTGGGTCCGATTGTGCGGGTGTTGGGATTGTGTTGTCAGGATAATATGGCTTTGAATTTCTTGTGTCAGAGCTGGCTTTGAGTCATCTTTGGGGCACAGTCACTTAGTCATGGTGACCATTTGTTTCTTGCCCACTATCTGAACAATCTGTTCATATTCATTATCTCATTCAATTCACAGAATATTTCTGGATGTAATTATTCATGTTTTTCAGGCTTGGAAACTGAGGTTTGAAGAGATTGATTTTGTCTGACGAATGCTAATGTTCGAATGTACAATTTCATTTTAATGCGGTGGGAGACCAGAGGACCATGGAATTTGAAGGGACCTTGGATTTTGTCCACTCTAATTCCTTTCCAGTTCCCTTCTGTTACATCCTAGAGAGACGGTTGTTCAGCACATGGCGAGGATGAATCCACTAGGTTCGTGGGGAAATGTTTGACAGCTCACAGAATCATTCTTGATAAAGAGTTTCAGAAACAGGGCAGTCACAGACATGGTGGTCCTTCAACTTTGTTCTGTTTTGTGATCACCAACCGAAAACATCATGGGAATTTTCATGCCCTAGTTATAAATTATACACACAGAGACTATGTTCAATCCTTCATTTTGAGAAAAGATGACTATCTAATTTTAAAGACTTTTCAAAGAATTAGTCATTGGATTGAAATGTCAAATCTAAAAGAAAAAAAGTGCTATGAAATATTAAATAGACCTTCTTATCCCTTAGGGTACAAATTATTACCTAAAGAGAACAAGGCACATTAAAATAGAGAATTGGTTCAGGATAATTTGTAATCAAACCATCAAAGCTTCCTGCTGGTTGTTTTGTAACTTTAGATTAGGAAATTTGCTGAGCTGAGGAAGAAAACAACTTTTTACAATTATATCATCAAGTTCTGAAGTATGTTTTATGCCTGTCAGCTTCTAAATGGATCTTTTAAACTTTGACAGCAAACAAATATCTGAGTAATAAAAAAGATAAATGGATTATTCTTTTGATACATGTGCTTGGTATCATATTGTTTAACATTGAATTTTTCTTCTCAAGTGAGTACATTGGCAAGCTGTGGAAAAGCTGTTAGTTTTTACCTCATCTCTTAAGAATGATATTTCTTAGCAAACGTGGATTTAATTTTACTCCTGTACTCTGCAAAAACATAAAAGTTTTCTTGGTCATTTTGACCGATGTGATTTTGGCATTGCTTTAAATTATTGATTATGGTTAAAAAGGGGAGGGACTTTCTGATGAGAACAGCACTCTCTTTAATAGCCTTTCACAAAATCAATGTCTTCCATTCCTGCTGTGCTCCTGTGGTGTGCTGAAGGCTAAGAATCTTGGGAAGACTTTGTACCTCCTAAATTTGTCTTTTAATTTCCCATTATTTGCCCTTTTCTCCCCTCCATATATATCTTAAAATGTTACAATAAAGATCTGTTTGTATGGTTTCTTTTGTGCTTGAAAGAGTTGGGGGGGTGGGGTGTGAGAGGGTTTTGCTGTTTAGGTGAATACTTGGTCTCAGTCATGGGCGGTGGATTAAATACGGAAGATTCATGGTCCAAAGGTGACTGTCTCTTGCTTGGAATAAGTCAGATCTTGCATCAGTGTCTTTTAAACTGGAGGCAGTTCAGTGGTGGATGCACCTTTCCCAGTGGCTTTTTGTTCTCCACTCATCTGGAGAAGGAACGATGCCGTTTTTGTGTGGAGCCTCAGGGATGTGATGGCCAGGCAGTGTGCAAGAGAGAGATGGTTTCATTCTCCACAAAATCTGATCCTACCTGCGATAATTAAAGTCTTGTTTATATGCAAAACCATTCGCCTTGCTTCAAATACAGAGGTGATGTGGAGGCATGTGAAGAAGGATGGAAACTGTTGAGAACTGTAGCTCAGAGCCTAGAAGAAGCTGGTAGCAGACTGCACTGTCACGGCCAGAGATCTTAAGTCATCTCTTATCACCACAGTTACTTCGTCGGTGATAGCTTCCTTCTGGATTTCTTTGGGAGTTTATTTTTTACTTTATTATTTTATTAGGCTGGCAGAGGGGGAATCACAAAAAGAGGATATGAGCAGTTTTGAATTGGTCGAGTAGCTCAAAAAGAGTTGTCTCAACTTAAAGCCCTTGGCTTTCCTGTGGTCCAAGTGGTAAAGTTTGGAAATTTGGATCTGTGGAAGTTGAAAACTTTCAAAGAGAGCTAGAATCTGTTACAAGACCTCTGTTTTCTCCTTCATGTGTCACTGATTTCTTCTCTGGGACAACCTACTAAGTTATGGAAGTAGAAAAGGCATACTCATGATATCATGAATCAGCAAGTTCATCCCAGCCAAATGCTTTAGTGCAGGGCAAAGTCATGTTTTACTGTGATGAAGTATAAACTGGATGTGAAGACTTGTAATTGTTAGAGGGGTCTTTGTTCCCACAGTCTGACTTCTTTCCAGAAGTGTTCACTTTGCTCAACTTTCCAGAAACTACCGACGTTCATCTTTTCCCCAGCCTCACTCTAACTCAAATTAATTAATTCCGAAGCATTACCTTTTTATTGTGTTCATACTTAGAGACTTAATGTGGTTAAACTGTAACCAAATGAAAAAATATTACTTTATTTCAGCATCTCTAGTAAGAAATCTGCCCTTAATAGTGACTAAAATTGCCATAGTTTTTATCTTCTCCTGTATTATAGTTTGTGGATTAGGCGGTATATTGGACATGAAGTTCAGTGTAACTAAAGGGATTTTCCAAGGTAGTGAAATCAGCACTCACCTGAAAACACCTGTCCTCGTCACCATTGCCATACAGTTGACATCGTGCCCACTGTCAGGATTAATCCTGCTGCAATGCACCTGGGTTAACTCGGTTAAACATAGCTTAGCTCCTATGGATTGTTTAATTATTTTTGAAAATTATTAACTTAAGCAGATAGTTTGAAAATTTTATTAATTTATTAACTGCATAAACCAAGCATGTTCATTGAAGACAAGGTTAGGCAGCAGAGGGAGACGTAATTAGACAATTGTAAATCTTCTCCTGCACTGCTGCCCCCAGATAAGAACTATTACATATTTTATGAATATCCTTTCAAGCTTTGTTCTGTGGCACCGTCTCTATCTCTTCATATGTTTATATATCTATTTTTTTTCTTCTTACTAAAAATGAAATTGCTGAACATGTATGTGGTTAACTTGCCCTTTTCACTTAGTATTACATTAACTATGAGATCTATCAGTGTACTTTCATGTTAGCAAATATATTTGTATTGTACAATTTTTAATGGTTGTCTAGTAACTTAGCTGTGTAATACTGTAATTTATTTAATTAGTTCCATTGTTGGGTATTTAGATTTTTTTTTTCCTTCAACTCATTAATTTGACAAATGTTAGCCAGTTTTCTAGCATGAGTCAGCAGAATAGGTCCAAAGCACTTGTGGTTCCTGCCTCAAGGAGCCGATAGATCCACAGGAGAGTTGATTATCAATCTGAAAAATGCTATGAGGAGAAAGTTGTAGAACTTCTGAGTTTAAAGCCAAGCTAAGGGATAGCCCCAGGATAGCCTTGGGGTCCTGGGAGGGCCTCCCTGAGGAAATGATGTTTATAAGAAGGTGTGAAGATTAGAAAAGGGTTATCTGTGTCAGCAGGTAGAGGTAGGGATGAGTGGGCAGAGAAGAGCATGAACAAAGTCCCTGGGGTCGAGGTGGGAGGGATGGGAAGCTTGGATTGCTGAGAGATGGTCAGAGTAGGTACTACCTCGAGAACAAGAGGTTTGTGGTGCCAGGTGAAGCTGGAGAGGTGGGCAAGGACCAGATTATGTAGTAACCCTATGGTCTTAAACAGCCAGACAGTAAGAAGCCATGTGAGGGTGACATCAAATTTGTGTTTTGAGAAAATAACTGTGACTGTGGCAGACAAATAAGCTAGTGGGAATTCTTGACCTTTTACCTAATCAACTTTTGCCCTCCATTATCTCAGAAATGAATCCTGAAAAGGAAGAAAGACAGCTCTGAACTCATTCAAAGGTAACCAGTTCTGGGCTCATTTACACAAACTTGTTTTTTTAAAGAGTTTATTGTCAAGTTGGTTTCCATATACACGAACTTTTATATGACAACACAAGTGCTGAAGATTTTGAGATGGGCCAGCTTCCTCGGAGGTTGGCCCCCAGTGGGCTTCACGCGTGACTACTGTCCAAGTACCACTGAGAAAGGCCTCTGTGTCTGAGATTTATATAGACTGATGAGCCATTGATTTTTCAGCCTTCCCTAGCGACCCCTTATACTGGTAGTTAGTTATGCACTGCTGCTTTCTTCTGCCTCCCAGGGTCAAGATCAACTTATGAACCTGTAGAATAGTCCAACCCTAGCATTTTAACCAGGTGTTTGCTGATCCAGGGCTTTCTTTGGACCTTTTAATTAACCAGTGAACTCAGAAACAGTATTGCAAATAAGAGAGTATTCTTTTTTCTTTTTCCACAAGAGATTTCGTGATTCAGGGATCAAAAAATCATAGTAAACAAGATTCAGGATTTAAGGATTTGGACTTGCTGTGACATTGTATTAAGTCAGCTTTATCTCCTGTCCATTACTGAGAGAAACTATATTTACGTACCTCATAGAATGTTAGGAAAGAGCCTGTGAAATGTTTGCTAGTTCGCAATATTTTACCTTTAAATTATAGATAGTGTGTTTCATTCTTTTTCCCAGAAACTGTACTTTCCAAGACGTGGATGGGTGGGTAGATTACAGAAAGAATGCTTTTTAAATAATCTCTGCTTTAGTATCAGTTCTTAGGAGAGAGCAAATAGCATATTGGCTAAAAGCACAGACCACAAAACACGGACTGCCTGGGGTTGAATGCCAACGCCACCCCTTATTAACTGTGTGACCTTAGGCAAGCCACTTAACCTCTCTGTTCCTCATTTTCCTGGTCTGTAAAAAATGGGAAGTGTTGAGAATTAAATAAGTAATTTACAAAAAGTGCTTAGAACAGTGCCTGGCCTGTGGTCAATGCTCAGTAAATATCAGCCACTGTTACTATTTTTGCACCCCCAAATATTGGTAATGTGTCTTCCTGGTCTGCTTCAATCCTCATCTTCCACAGCCTTTGTGGGGAGTCCTGCTAGAAAGGCATGGCATGAGGGTCAGTTCCACTACCCTAGATAGGGTAAAGCCCAGGCACACGTCAAGGATCTGTTACCTGTTGGTTCCAAAAGGGGGATGGTTTGCCACTCTTTTTTATTTTTATTATTTTTTTAATTTTTTAATGTTTTACTTATTTCTGAGAGAGAGAGAGAGAGAGGCAGCCTGAGCAGGGGAGGGTCAGAAAGAGAGGGAGATGCAAAATCTGAAACAGGTTCCTGGCTCTGAGCTAGCTGTCAGACAGAGCCTGACGTGGGGTTCGAACTCATGAACCGTGAGATCATGACCTGAGCCGAAGTCGGACACTTAACCGACTGAGCCACCCAGGAGCCCCAGTTTGCCACTTTTATATTTGCTGCATTTGAATAAGCAAGATGACTTTGAGAACTTCAGTGTTTCGTGTCTGCGGAAGAGGAGGAAGAGGAGGAAGATATCCCTGATGGTCGGTGTCCTGGTGGGGCCCAGGTGGGAAGGAAACCTCCCCACATGGTTATGCTCCAGTCTTTGTGTTTTTTCACAAGGGTTACTAAAGTTTGTGCTGGGGAAGAAGGAGAGTAGTTTTACTTTTTCTCCATTGAATCGATCTCCTGTGTATATTTAGGTTTAATTGTTTAAAATTAAGATTTATTAGGATGCCTGGGTGACTCAGTCAGTTAAGTGTCTGACTCTTGATTTCTGCTCAGGTCATGATCTCATGGTTCATGGGTTCAAGCCTTGTGTGAGGCTCTGCACTGAAAGCATGGAGCCTGCTTGGGATTCTCTCTCTCTCTCTCTCTCTCTCTCTCTCTCTCTCTCTGTCTGTCTCTCTCTCTCTCTCTCTCCCCTTGCCCTACTTGTGCCCTCTCTTTTTCTCTCAAAATTAATAAACTTAAAAAATTAAATTAAGATTAATTTTTAAGGGATGGGCCGAAGTGACCAATATACATTATTTTTGTTGATTCTTTGTTACTTCATGACCGGAGAAATTCACCCACATTTGAATACTTGCTGGGAAAATATGTTTTTAATTCATTGAATAAATGAATATTTTCTAATCTTGAAAAAAGGAAGGGAGGTTTGCTTATAATCAACCTTGTCTGAAGAGAAGGATGGCTAGAATGCAATCCCCAAAATGTAATTTATTGGGGCATCTGGGTGGCTCCGTCAGTTGAGCATCCAACTTTGGCTCAAGTCGTAATCTCACAGTCTGCGAGTTCTACCCCATGTAGGGCCCTGTGCTGCCTGCTCAGAGCCTGGGGCCTCTTTCAAATTCTGTCTCCCTCTCTCTCTGCCCCTCCCCCATTCATGCTCTTTCTCTCTCTCTCAAAAATAAACATCAAAAAATTTTAATGTAATTTATTAGCTGGCTGTCACACAAGGGATTTTATATTTTGTGAGAATTATTACTATAGATAGGTGTATTAGTTTCCTAGAGCTGTCAGAACAAAATATGTCAGACTGGGTGGCTTAATTTATTGTCTCACACACACACACACACACACACACACACGTATATATATATATAATATATATATATTTATATATATTATATATAATTACATATTATATAATATTCATATATATTATATATAATGATATATTATATATAATTATAAAAATGTAAAATATAAACATTATAAATATATAATTATATTTTAAATTATATTTCACCAGGAATTTATTTTCTCACAGTTCTGGAGGCTGGAAGTCCAAGATCAAGGTGCCAGCAGGCTTGGTTTCTTCTAGGGTCTCTCTTCCTGGCTGGCAGGTAGCCTTCCTCCTGGTTCCTCATCACATGGTCTCTCCACAGTGCAGGCATACCTGTGTCCTTCCTCAGCGGGACACCAGCCCTGTTGGATTAGGACATACCCCTAAAGGCCTCCTGTAACCTTAGTGGCCTCTTTTAAAGGCCCTGTCTCCAAGTACAGGTCAAGGAACTGGGGAGGTTCCTACTTCATTATCTGAAGGGGCACACTTTAGCCTACAGCGATAGGGGTTTGTTGGAAATTGAGTGAAATTGAGGGCTCATTTTAAGGCAGAGTCTACTCTACAGCCTGCTCTGTCCGTGAGAGAAGCTTAGTCCCAACAGGAACGTAGTAGAAGAATCCGCGGGGCTACGGCTAGAGGAGTAGGGCCGGCCCGTGCACATCATCGAGGTGGCCTCCTTGTCCTCAGGGAGCAGGGGCCACACCTGCAGCCAGATGGACCCTCATCGTTTGCAGCTGGTGGGTGGTTGGAAGGGGATGTTCAACGAGGGACCTTCCTCACAAGCCATCCCAGTGATAACTCAGTGTACTGCCAAATACTGCCCTAACCGTAAGATGCTAACTAATCACAGACTTTGGTAAAATGTAATTTTTTTCCCCTAATGTGTTTACATATTTCTGTCACTACAAAGTCATTTTATCTTCAATGCTTAATTACGTATACTAATGGGGAGAATATAAGTGTGGAAAACACAAAGACTGATTCATTTCCAGCTTCCTGGTCGGTGTCTGTACGTTTTACATTCTGGATTCCAGTTCCAGCTCTCTTCCTTGCTAGCCATGTTTCTGTAAGCAGATTGTGTAAGCTCACATTCCTCACCTGTAAGAAGATGTTGTTGGCCAAGTTACATTCTTGGTTTGCAAATTTAGTGTGCAAACTTAGTGTTAATGAGTGTACATTCCCTGGGCCCTTCCCCATAGAGATTCTGATCGGGTAGGGTCTTAGCCAAGGCCCAGGAATCTCCATTCTCAGCAAGCTTCCCTAAGAGAATCTGACTCAAGGAGTCCTCTCATCCTCCTTTGGGAATCAGATCTGAGACCTCTCCTAGTCAGGAAAGATATTGGGAGCAAATAGACTTGAGGAAAAAGCCTGAGTTTGAGAAATAGCAAGTTTGGGATAATACTTCTTGCTGCCTTTTTTGTCCTTGTCCCCAAAGCTACACAATTTAAATTTTATTTTTTGCCCATATGCAGCTATCAAGCTAGAAGACCATAAACACAGTCTACTAGATTACACAAAATGGGCAAGGGAGCTAACTTAAGGGCTATAATTTCTACTGTCTTTGATATTGTCCCAGATTTTTCCCTCTGTGGTATTACACGTCTTTGGTCATGGTCATACTTTATTGGCTACTCATTGGCTCTGCTATATCCTTTCATGGACCATATGTGGACATTCTGCCATTTATCTCATACCCACAGTGGAATGGCTGCTGCTCTCCTAGGCCTGGGTTGTAGAAGAGTAAATGAATCCATAATGAACACAGAAGGAAAAAATTCCCAAGAGGCAGTGATTTCCATAACACTGTGGCCTGGAGAAGGTGGAGAAAGGTCTAGCTGATGGTGAAAGGAGAAGGAGCCTCCTGCTATTGTTCCAAAATCTCTCATGTCCTATATTAGTTTTCTTTTTGAGTAACAAATTACCACAAGTGTAGCGGTTTAAAACAACATCCACAGTTACTGTGCATTTGGATTCTGAGTATGGGCTAGCTTGGTCCTCTGCTGAGAGCCTCACAGGCTGATGGCAAAGTGTCAGCTGGGGCTGTGATCGCATCTGGGGCTTGGGGTCCTCTGAAGCTCACTGGTTATTGTCAGAGTTTGCTTCCTCTTATTCTCAGCTTAAGAGACGATCCAGGAGCCCTTGCCTGTGTCCTGTCCTTTTACACGTGGCAGCTTACTTCTTCAAGACCAGCATCTGCTGCTATTTATCTCCTTTAAGGGGTCACCTGATTAGGTAAGGGCCATCCAGGAGAAACTCCTTTAACCAACTCAGAGTTAACCAGTTAGGGGCCCTAATTAAATCTACAAAATTGCTTCACCTTACAATGTGACAGAGTGCTAGCCCATCTTATTCCTAGGTCTTGCCCATACTCAGAGGAGGAACTGTTCAGAGTGTATATATCAGGAAGCAGGAATCTTAGGACCATCTACAAATTAATTTTTTTAAGTTTATTTTTATTTTGAGAGGAACAGAGAAAGAGTGCATGAGCAGAGGACAGGCAGAGGGAGAGAGAGAATCCCAAGCAGGCTCAGTGCTGTCAGTGCAGCGGAGTCCAGTGAGGGGGCTCGATCTCACAAACCATGAGATCATGACCTGAGCCAGAATCAAGGCTGCTTAGAACCATCTAAGAACTCTGCCTACCACCTTTCCAAAGATCGTTTATTGTATGCTGGGCACCAAATCTTAACTGTTAGTTTGTTAGAAACTATATGAAAATATTAATATTAACTCTAGTGATCTCTAATAGTATAGATTCTAATCTGCTACTTTTCTGAGAAGTGTTGTTAAACAGAGTAAAATATCTAGACTTTCCTTCCAGAATTTGAAATCACAGAGTGCTAGAAAACCCCAGAATCCATCCTTACTCCTTGTGCAGAAGAGAAAAGAGTCTCAGTGGGAAAGCCTTCCCCAGGGTCATGAGGCCAGGCTGAGAGTTTGTGGTCCTTTCCATCGCTTCTTCTCCTATATGTCTCTTAGTTTTCTTTAAAGATGAGTTCCAAGTACCCCTATTAATCTGGAGCTCATTGACTTCAATGAGCAGCTTTCTTTGTTTCCCATTATTGTGCTGAATTAGAACATTTTCCTTATAATGTGTTTGTGAATTAGTTACTAAATGAAATGGAATCTTAATAAAATGAGCCTTTGGTTGTTTATCTGTATTTGTATGGTCTTTATAATTGTCATGATGACTCACACCGTCAAGGAATTACAGATCTCAGGGTGAGGATGGGAACCAGAAAATGCTTTTGTGACCCAGCTGCTTCACCAAAAAAAAAAAAAAAAAACCCAAAAACCCTTTTTTTGGTGATTGACAGTTGAATTGACATTCATTAAGTAATTTTCCGTGCTTTTTTCTATATTCAGTGATACTGGTAGTTTTTTTAAAATATCTATTTAAGTAGAAATGTGATGGAATGTTTTTTCCATTTCTTTTGGAGTAGAATCTTAGCCATTGGAAAGGCAGTATTTTTCTGTAGCGGTTTGTATTAAAGCTTCTGCCCTAGACTTCCCACCAGCAAATGATGTCACAGGTAGCTAGACCCACCTTTAGCTTGAAGAGTGACTGCTACCAAGTAAGAGGCTGGTTACCATCCCAGCATGGAGCCAGTGGATGTGTCATGCCAGAGCAGAGTGTCCCTAGCATGCAGAGCTAGAATAATGTGTGACTTAGCCCAGCCGCAGTGCTGTCTGACTTGGGGTGAGGCTTGCCAGCTTGCATCTGGGCACACGCCCTTGGCAGTTGACAAGGCAGGTTTGTGGAAGATCGAGAAAACGTTGCGGCCATAGGCTTTCTCTGCGTCGCATCTATTACATCTTCTATATGAGTGCTTCATTACGGGCACAAACAAGGACATCTCTTACATTCACATGAGAATGGCCGAACCATTCTGCCACCGCTTCTACCGCGAAGCCTCTTACCGTCTGCCTCATCACTCTGTCACACCATCCTGCTCCCAGGAGCATGAGGTTTGTGTTTTACACTCTATCCTGTATGAAATGCATTTGTATATTTGTTTGGAGATTTGTTAAATCTCCGTGAGAACATAAGCTCCTGGAGGTCGGGGACCACATTTCCAGTGTGTTCCTGGCAGTCATCTTTACATCTATCACTTACTGTAGAAATCCCTAGTCTGTGGGCCTTGGACCTCGGGGGGAAAAAGGAGGTATTTCAGACGCTGTGATCTGAATGTGTGCCCAGTGCTTTGTATGTATGTGACTCTTTCTCAGGTATATTTGAATTCTTTTGAGATGAATAAGACACAAGTTTCTTTAAAAGCGTACTTCCTGCATTACAAGTTAGGTCTTTTTTGCTCAGTGCTTAATAAGAGTCCATTAAAAGATGCCCTCATACTTGTACGTTGAAAGCCACTTTCCTTCAGCATCTGGCAAGGTGCTTTGCATTTTGAGGCATTTGGGATATTTCCCTATCTCAAGCCCTCCGGCCCCCAGTTTCCTCTGTGAGGCAGCAAAGAAAGCTGACAGTGCTTTTCCTTTGGAGCACTAATAACCATTTTGGTTCTTTCATTCTTTGAATGAGTAGTTGATGAATGTTCACCTCTATCCCTAGATTGGTCACAGCCTGTAACCAACTACATAACAGGACGACCTCACATAGTAGGTTCAATACCTGTGTTAGAGGGCACAGGCTCTGTGGTCACAACTGGGGAGTGCATTTAGTAACCACTCTTTCATACGTGGACACATTCCTGCTTTTTAGTAGTTGGGAATTCCTGTGATAAATAATAAGATCCCCGAATGTCTCTAGTCGCCAGATCACAGGATTTAGAGGAATACTTTATCTAATTTTAATGTGAAAGCAAAATGTCTGCCACCTGGTGTCCGATTAAGAATTAGCATCTTCCACTAATTCTCACAGAGTGCCTTTAATTTTACTATCTAGTTGTTAAAGTAAATTCTACATTTCACATAAAATTACAATAAGCACATTCTGAATTACTCCTGACTTGGCTACCTATGGATTTATATTTAACATCTTGGGTTTTCCAGAGTCTAAATGCTAACTTGGAATTGAAGTCTAATTTTAGCAAATTTTATATATAACTGTTGACTCTGTAGCATTGAATTTTACACAGAGAGATAATAACTTTTGGGGAAACAGAAATAGCCTTAAACATTATCAATATTTTTTGAGTTTGTATAAACCTTATTACTGGTGATAGTTTTCTAATAATTTTGGTCAGAAGGAAGGAGAAATAATTATTTTTTAACACACCTTTGAGTAGCTTAAATTGACTGGTTTGGATTAAATGAGAATGCAAGTATTCATGAGGTTCCCTAGAATTAGAGTCAATCCAGGTTTGGGGTTGATAAATAAGAGATAAGTAAAGAATGTGTCTCTCAGTTTTGTAAAGAATGAGGCTTATGTAGGAGAAAGTTTTTTCTTATTTACTGCATTTACATCCCCTGAAAGCTGTTTTTTTTTTTTAAATAAAGTTTATTTATTTATTTGAGAGAGAGAGAAAAAGAGACCGCAAGCGAGGGAGGGGATGAGAAAGAGGGAGGGTAAGAGAGAATCCCAAGCAGGCTCTGCGCTGTCAGTGAAGAGCTGGGCTCAATCCCATGAACTGTGAGATGATGGTTTGAGCCAAGATCAAGAGCCAGATACTTAACCAACTCAGCTACCCAGGCACCCCTACCTGAAAACTGCTTATTTGCAGTGTGCAGGAGACATTATGGCATACTGTCCTGCCTTCTAGGCCAACAATGATTATATGAGTAAAGTGTACAGTTCCAAAAGTACTAAAGAGTCTTAAATGTTAGAAGATGAGTATGTTTATTAAAAATATATACAAGATGTTGTACAAGATTTCGTACAAGACATCTGTTGTACAAGATGCTGAAGATCCGCCATGATACACATCCATTCCATTTATAGCCTCAAGGAGCTGAACTTCTATTGCAGGAGTCAGTTAAGAATTAAATATATAGTTGAAAATTAGACGGGATTACTTACTGGTCAACATAGAAAACTACCCTGGTGCAGGGCAGAAGTAGATCAGCGGTGAGAAGTCGAAACAAAGGGCAAAAGCCTTTTGAGGAGACCTAAGTTGATGTCCTATTGCCCTTGTACTGCCCACTTTCACTTTGGGTATTGAAGGGCCTCCACACCCTTGCTCAAAGCCTGTTTACTCCACTTTAGACACATTGCTAACATAGCTGCGTAGCAGATAAGGGTTGAAGTTTAGTGGGTTAGAAGGGAGCTAGGTGGAAGGAGAATCTGGATCAGGAGAAAAAAACTGATAGAGCCAACTCTTCCAGTATTAGCAAGGGGACAGCTTAGCATTGGGCAGAGTAGAGGGGCAGCAGACCCAGACCAAACTAAAGTGCCCAAAGAACATGCCAGTTAGTGGTAGGTGTAATGAGTTTAAATGTCTCTCACTGTGGCGCTTGATATTTGGAGTAATGGCCTCGGGTTACCAAAAAGAGGTAAAATTATGCTTTGGGGACTCTGATAAAACAGAGAAGGGAGTGAGGGACACGAGGAGTTCAGCATTTGTATATAAGGTTTTGGCCCCACTGGAATGTGAGTGCTTTAAAGGCAGTGACTATATCTCATTCATATCTGTATCCTCAGAATATATCTCAGAGTTCAGTCTAAAGCAGTGAGCTAGCTGTTCAGTAGATGTCCTCTGATTGTGTTAGATTAAAGAAGATTACTTTTCTAGACAAATCTTCTTGAAGATATTAGAATTAGATATACCCAAAACTAGACATATAGGCAAACTGTAAGTTCGGCATCCCTGCTTACAGTTCCTCAATGGAGAGTGATTTAGAGAGCCTCTATTCTTTTAGTCTCTATTGATATATATTTTAACTCTAATAAAACCACAAGTCTTTTTTTTTTAATAGCTGTATATAGCATTCATTTAATGACTTACTGACTTGGTGGGTGTGTCTGGGCACCTCTTTGTGCTTGGCCTTGGACTAGCTCCTATGGGTGCAAATTGGTGAAGATTTCTCCCTGCCCTCAAATAGTTCTGCAGATAGACAGTATCTCTAAGTATATTCATTATTGTTATGGGTTGAATTGTGTCCGCCAGAAAGATATGTCGAAGTCCTCACCCCTGGTACCTGTGCATGTGATCTTATTTGGGAAATAGGGTCGCTGCAGATGTAATCAGGTTAAGATGAGGTCATACTGGGGTAGGGTGGGCCCTTAATCCATTATGACTGGTGACATTAGAAGAAGAGGGAAATTGGGACACAGACCAAAGCGAGAACGTCATGTGAAGGCTGGAGCACAGTGAAACTACTGCCACAAACCAACGAATGCCCGGGACCCCCAGCAGCTGGAAGACGCAGAGAAGAACCCTCTCCTGGCAGCTCTGGAGCGAGGTTGGGCCTGCCAACATCTTGAATTTGGTTGTTATAAACCATGCAGTGTGTGGTACTTTGTTACAGCAGCCCGAAGAAAGAAGTACAACTATAGTACATTTCTGTATGAATCGGGATTCTAGGGGGAAGTAGTTGATCATTCCAGTCCAATGAGGTAACTGAGGAGAGTTTAAAGAAGGCACTGTGTGCAGAGGCTTGGGCAAGTTAAGAGCCTTCCAGGGGGTGGGGAAGCCTGCTGGGGTTGACAGAAGAAGGTTCCCATTGGCATATCCGGGCCCCAAGAAGAGAGAAGTTTCCTGGAACCCAAGCAGAGCTGTATTTGCCACTGTGAGTGTAGGAAAGAAGTAGCCTGACTATAGCCCAAGGCGACCCGTGCTCTTGCAGAGAGGGGGCTGGGGAATTCATACTCCCCTCTTTCTTCCCCCATGCTACTATCCCCTGCTGAGCCTCTCACTGGCCAGACCTGCTAAGGGTTTATTTAGCCTCTCTTGGTGTCTAGGGCAGGGTGGAAAAGGTGGAGAGTAGATTGAGAAGGGAAACTGCAGAATATCCCACACATTTGGAATAAGGAGTATGTGTCAAAGATGTCTGTTCTCAATCAGAAGGAAAGAATCTAATGTCTAAGATAGTTTTGGTTCATTACCACTGGTTCTCAACAAATACTGTGATTGCCAACATAGGCTACCCAGAATTGTTTATGGTGGAGTCCCAGATTCAGGACAGCGGAATTCATTAAGCAATTTCTTATTAAGCACTTACTATAGTGCCCGATACCAGACAGTCCTAGGGATAAGCATCAAGTAAAACAGCCTGTCCTTACTCTCACAGAACTTAACTCCTAGAACTGAGAGTTCTATTCATAGACACCAACTTTGTGAACAAGGGTTAAAACTCCCATAGGACTCTACTTCCGTAAATAACTCACTGTCCATTACTAACTAGATTCTACTCTTCCCCTGTGGACTATAGAATTCATGAGGTCATCGATGGGGTCTCTCAGGTTTATTGCCAGGTCTCAACACCTAGCCCAAGGCCTGGCTCCTGGCAGATGTTCACTGAATAAATAGATGAAGGAATGAATGAATGACAGAGTATTTGATTTGTCTGAGAGGAAAAACTTTTCTTCTATTCTTTTAGGTTCAGTAATTGGGGGCTGCAAATTAAACTGACCTAAGACAGATTAGCAAGAGGAAAAAAAACCCAGATTTAATTACATACTTATGCATCAGAGTTCACAAAGAAATGTGGCTTAAAGAGGCTGTTAGAATTTGAGGCTTATATATAGTCTTAATTAGAGATAGGAGGGGCAGAGAGCACTTCTGGGAGAACACATGACTTTCTGGAAGGTTGGAGTGGGGAAGGTCACTATGAGAAAGCAAATGATTGTTTTGGAAAGCTAAGTTGTCTTTTAGGAGAATAGAGAGGAGATATGATAGTTTGATTCTGTTTGGGTGTTAACTTCTCATCTCCTGGAAGAGATTAGAGTTGCTCCCGAGGAGAGGAAATTTATGACAATGAAGTTCTTATTTATTTGTTTATTTGTTTGCTTTTAATTTATTTAAATTTGTTAGTTAGCATACAGCGTACCATTGGTTTCAGGAGTAGGTCCCAGCGATTCATCACTTACATGGCACCCAGTGCTCATCCCAACAAGTGCCCTCCTTAATGCCCATCACCCCTTTAGCTCATCCCCCTACCTACCTTCCCTCCAGCAAGCCTCAGTTTGTTCTCTGTATTTAAGATTCTATTATGATTTGTCTCCCTCTCTGTTTTTTACCTTATTTTTCCTTCCCTTCCCCTGTTGTTCATCTGTTGTGTTTCTTAAATTCCACATGAGTGAAATCATATATTTGTCTTTCTCTGGCTGACTGACTTTGCTTAGCATAATGCACTCTGGTTCCATCTACATTGTTGTAAATGGCAAGATTTCATTCTTTTTGATCTCTGAGTAGTATTCCATTGTATCTATATACCACATCTTCTTTATCCATTCTTGATCCATTGTCAAAGGACAATGGAATTCTTTTGGAAAGTTCTGCTTTTAAGTAGATAAGGGATTTCAGGAAGTCAAATACCTTCAGCTGAAAATAATGTAAGTGCCACAGTGGCTTATTCTAGATCCTTTCATTTTACTATTTAAGAGTGTCTGAAAATTAGTGAGTGGCTTAAAAATATTTAAAAGTGTACAGAGTCACTATATGAAGAAATATTTGAAAGGATTATTTGAGTGAACTCTTCATAAAACAAGCATGTTAGAACAAAATAGTCTACAATTTATCTACTTTATAGCTCTAGCTTTAATTTTTAAGAGTTTTGTGTTGAGAGTACTTTTGTTCGTTGAAACCAATTATTATCTTTTTGTTTTCTCTAGTCATTGTTCTTCTAAACTGATTGGTCCATAAGAATATGCACTAAAGTTAAATGAGAACCAGAATGGGAATATGACTGGATCTATTATGCACTCTAGCCTTTTCACATCTACGTCAATGATTTAAATCTAGATCAAGAATTTGGGGGAATGCTTTTACTAATTTAATGTTAAAAGTAAAATATCTTCTACCTGCTGTCAGGTTAAGAACCAAAAAGTGTCAAAAGGAGCAGTTACGTGATAGACTTTCTTTCCTTGCTTTTAAAACATTTTCTGGGGGCGCCTGGGTGGCTCAGTCGGTTAAGCGTCCGACTTCAGCTCAGGTCATGATCTCATGGTTCATGAGTTTGAGCCCCACCTCAGACTGTGCTGACGGTTTGGAGCCTGGAGCCTGCTTCAGATTCTGTGTCTCCCTCTCTCTCTGCCCCTCCCCCGCTAACACTCTCTCTCTGTCTCTGTCTCTGTCTCTGTCTCTCAAAAATAAATAAACGTTAAAACAAAAAAAACCATTTTCTAGTATTCAGTTTGGGGTATTAACTCCTTTGGGCCTCCAAAGTACTATTACTAAACAGAAATCAGAGCTCCTTGATGACTATATAAGGAAAGTATTTCTAGGAAAAATGTCACAGAATCAATGAGCAACTCTGTTGTCTAATAGCCTCAGGATGGGGAGACTTAAAGAGAATGAAAAGCAGCTGACTTAACCATTTTACCAGAGAAAGTTTCTGCTATTTCTGCATAAAGATGTACGATGTGATCCTTAGAGATTCTCACTCTAATTATTGTGTCCTCTATTTGAATGAGTTAGGAACATCTAAGTTAAAAGTATGTATGAAGAAAATTGCTCTCCCTTCTGAGATAACAACTGTAAATAAATGGCTTAGTCAGAAGAGAATGAAGAGTTATGGAACCACAGAGAATTTTAAGAAGACAGAGGGGCAGACATATTTTTCCTGTCCATGAGAGGAAGAAGCTCTTCAGAGTTTGGGAGGGACAGTCCTTCATTCGTGTTGAACTTACAGTGACAGTTTGCCTGGGACCAGCAGTGCTGAAATCAGGCAAGTCCCAGGGAAATCAGGATGCTTTGTTCCTCCCGCTAGACTGCCTTACATATTGCAGAACATTTAGCATCCCTGGCTCCTAGCCACCTATGATGCTCTCTAGCCATTGTGAGAACCCCAGACACCCCCATTCATTTCCAGATACCCACTAGGGGTAGGAACTGCCGTGGTGTGAACCACTGTAGCCCATGGTGTTGGGGCACGCTTGTCCTGCTGTCCGCACGAGTACTGAAGTAAGGTGGGTGCATGTAGGAGGCTGTCTTCAATCTCCAAGCAAACACAGAAACATCAAGCTAAATGCAGTGAGTTTAAATGCCTTTGACTCACTAAAAAAGAGTGGGGATAGGTGGCGGTGTTAATCGAAAGTCAGAGGCATGGAGAAAAAGAAGAAAATGATTCCATTTATAAACTTTTCGCTAAGTTTTCATCCATTTGTGGCTCTTATTCACAAATAATTACATGCTCCCACAGGCTTTTCAAATTAGTTTGTATAGTCATGGAAAATGTTCAACATTTATATACTTTGGAAGGGTGAAAGAGATAATGGTCTTCCCACCTCTCCCCCCCCCCATCCCATCTCCTTGGAAGTGGAGAATCAGTCCCTAATGAGGGTACATCCTGCAGAAGGGATGAGACAGAACAAAGATGGGCAGTTTCTGACTTATGAAGATTTAGGATATCAGTAAGTATAAGGGCAGAATATGTTTTGAAGAAATCCCTCACTAGTTACAGGGCTAGTGTGTAGAACTTCAGTACTTGTTATTAATATGCAGAATATAGATGCTAAAGCACAATTGTATTGATTAAAAAAGCTCAGCCTGCTTCTAATACTTAAGGGGATTTAAAGAGATTATATTGGGTAACCTTGGGTGGAAAGGTGTTTTCTTACATTCTAAACCTGGTCCATGTATTCTTTATTTAACCTGATTGATCCTCATCCTCTCCCCTTAAATAGAAGCTTGTGTACAGAGAGATAGCCTGAAGTCACGTTGTCATGACAACAGTTACACGCTGGGAGGAAGGAGTCTTCCAAATGGCCGGTGACTGGGTTTTTAATCACTGATTTATACTGATAGCAAAATTAAATAGGGATGTGGAATTTGTAATCATGTGTTATTTTGGCTTGATATTTTCACTTCTATTACAGACTTGTAATTTTCGGACATGTGTTATGATACATAATTTTTACACTAATGCAGTCCCATCTCATCTGTTTTCTATCTTGTCAGTAATGATATTCTCAAAACACACACAGTCCCTGCTCAAAACTTTTGATAGTATTTTGTTGCCTGTATAAGAAAATATGAACTTAGGAACACAACTTAGGGTTGTGTAGGGGGCCCTGTAGAAAGTAGCTTCCATCTCCCATCCACCTTTGTCTCTCAACAGCATCCATTATGGTTCCCAACACGTACACAGCAATCCTTGAGTCCTCTTTAGGAGCTGAGGGAGGTGGATGCCTCAGACTGGAAACTAATAATACTAAGGAAAAAAATGCCCTAAATAATTTGTATCTAAAAGGAGGTAGTACAGGGAGGAGCAGGTTAATTTTTTTAAATGGGTGGTTAGGAAAAATTTCATGGAGAAAGCAACCTTTGAAGTTTTAGTTTGAGGGCAGTAATGAAGGTGGTTCCAGTCCAGGGAAACAGCATAAGCAACGGCACAGGGATCCTGAAATGTGTGGTATGTTGGGAGCCCAGTAAGTATGCAGTTGGCCTGGCTTAGAAAGGGCATATGGGAGTAAGATGGCAATCAGGCAGAAACCATTGAGGGAGGGGGTTGAATGCACTGCCATGCTAAAGGAAGTCTGTTTATTTTGTACTGGAAAAGGAGCAGGGAGCGGTTGAAATGGGCATTCTCTGGGAAATTACTAGCTGTGGTATGATTAGAGGGAGCAGTCCAGTCACAGTCACTGATTATGGACCATTTTCAAATCCAGGTGAGGCTCTTGAGAGCTTAAAATGAAGCAGTGCTATGGAGGTTGAAAAGCAGGGCATGAATATAAGAACCTTGTACTGGTCTGGACCGAATCCTGAAATGGGTAATTTTGTATATTGACTAACAAGTGCTTGGGAACTTGGGTTCTGGGGTGGGAATGCCTGCCTTGAATCTCAGTTCCACTGTCACTTGTTCTGGGAAAAGGAGTCATTTACTTCTCCTCACTATGCATCATCTATAAAATGGGAGAAAGATAACATCAATCTTAAAGGGTTCTCAAAAGGAATAATGAATTGATACATAAAATGTTTATAACAGTGTCCAGCACCTGTTAATAACTACCTCAGTAATACATTACAGTGGACACTGACATTGGTGAAATGTGAAACATTGCTGAGTATTTGGTATTTTCTAGTAATTTTCCTAAGCAATCACAAAAGAGTAACTTATCTGACTTGATTTCCTCTCCAAACATCTCAATCTGCTTCTCTAGAAACACTTACTTCCAGTTAATTTGATGGATAGTCATTGACTGTCCTAAATGCTAAGCATTCTACTCAGTGCTAGGGGCAGAAACATGAAAATCCAAGGGTCTTGTCATAGAGGAGGCTAGAACTGTTTAATGGATGGTAGTTGGTCCATACAAAAGAGTGTAGGAAAAATAGTCTACATGTGACATAGGATCACATGTGACAGAGAGTAAATGAGAGAGGGGTAATTACTGTGAATACATAATCTCTAAGTTGTTAGTGCCAAGGTCATTTTGATTTTAAAAGTACCTTCCAGTAGGGGCGCCTGGGTGGCTCAGTTGCTTAAGTGTCTGACTTCGACTTGGATCATGATCTCACAGTTCGTGAGTGTGAGCGTCACTTCAGGCTCTGTGCTGACAGCTCAGAGCCTGGAACCTGCTTCAGATTCTGTGTCTCCCTCTCTCTCTCTGTCCTTCCCTGCTCATGCTCTCTCTCTCTTTCTCTTTCTTCCTCTCTCTCTCCCAAAAATAAATAACATTAAAAACAATTTAAAAAAGAATATTGGCTATTTAAAAATAGATAAAGTACCTCCCAGTAGTGGATGCTTAAATCATACAATTGTGTATCTGGATTGATAAACTATATCAGATTTTTTTCAATTATATCTTAAGTCATAACTTCATAATGAGCTATAGTAGAAATTTTCTTTTCCTTTAGTCAAATTTCAAGGACTAGACTTGAATTTCTGAGGAGCAGTATTATTCCAAGGGAAGTTTTAACATGAGAGCAATGGAAGGTGATAGGTGTTTCAAGTTGTTGGCAATTCCCGGGGCGCCTGGGAGGCTCAGTCAGTTAGGTGTCCGACTTCCGCTCAGGTTATGATCTCACAGTTGGTGGTTTCAAGCCCCGCATCAGGCTCTGTGCTGACGGTGCGGAGCCTGCTTGGGATTCTTGCTGTCCCTTTCTGTCCCTCCCTTGTGCTCTTTCTCTTTCTGTCTCTCAAAATAAATAAATAAACTTAAAATTTTTTTTCTACAAATTGTTGGCAATTTCTGATCTAGAATTTAATATTTAATCCTGAACTGCTTTTAAATCCTCCCACTCAGGGGGCCACGTTTATGTGTTTCAGGACCTCCCAATTTGTGGTGCCAAAGGAATTTTTACAGAAGGCATCCCTCTTGAGCCCCTGGCTCACTGGAAGCTTCTAGATCAGTATGTCTGATAGAAATACAGTGTGAACTACATATGTGATATTAAATATTCTAATAGCCACAGTAAAAAAAATAATAAACTGGTGAAATTAATTTTAGTTGTGGATTTTATTTAACCCAGTATACCTAAGGTACTGTCATTTCAACATATAACCCATATACAAACTATTAGTAAAATATTTCCCGTTCTTCTGGTTGTACGAAGTTGTCCCTACCCCGTGTGTATTTGGTGCTGGCAGTACATCTCAGTTCAGACCAGCTGTGTTTCATGTGCTCAGTAGCCCGTGGGGCCAGTGCCTTCCATATTGGACAGCTCAGCTCTACAATGTAGTTAGGGCTTTTGAAAGCCCTGAGTCATTTCAGACAACCTAACCAATGTCTATATCTTTGATGTTTTTCATTAGTACTTTTATCGTTTAGGAAAAAACATAAACATAAATAAAGTGAGTTTGTTTTGAACCTCAGTTGCAGATAGTTGAGTTAGTCATTTCCACTATTTCGTGAGGTAGTTTCATCACTCATGCATACAAAACATTTCTCTTGTTTTATGTACTTCCTTAATTACTCCTTGTCATTCCCTTACCTCCCTCCCATTTCCCACTCATGGGCAATCATCTAATGTGTTTAATGAGTGATATTTTGTTCAGAAGTATATTTGTGATGTGCACTGGTGTGTGTGTGTGTGCTTAATTTATTTAAAGGGTATTTTTTTCATGTGCTGTCCATAAGACTGTGTGGAGCTAATGCCTCGTTTCTTTTTTTTTTTTTTTTTTACAAATAGTTTATTGTCAAATTAGTTTCTACATAACACTCAGTGCTCATCCCCAAAGTGCCCTCCTCCATGCCCATCCCCCCCTCCCCCCCACATCCATCAGTCCTCAGTTTTTGTCAGCATTCAAGAGTCTCTCATGGTTTGCCTCTCTCCCTTTCCCCCACCATTTCCGCCCTTCTTCTCCCCTTTTTTTATTTCTTTAAAAAAATTTTTTTAAATGTTTTTATTTCTGAGAGAGAGAGAGATACAGCATGAGCAGGGAAGGATCAGAGAGAGAGGGAGACACAGAATCTGAAGCAGGCTCCAGGCTCTGAGCTGTCAGCACAGAGCCCGATGCGGGTCTCGAACCCACAAACTGTGAGATCATGACCTGAGCCAAAGTCGGGAGCTTAGCTGACTGAGCTACCCAGGCTCCCCATTAATGCCTTGTTTCTAACTGCTGCATGGTGGTCCATGGTGTGAGTCCAACACATTTTCCCTTCCCCTCACAGAGTGATGGGCTCCTCAGTTAATCCCACAGGGAATACTGTCTCCCCCCACCCCCAACACACACATCTGATGGAGCTGTATGTGAGGTTATGTGGGATATACACATAGCATTGCTGGTTCATAGGTTATATATTATTTAACTGTTTTGAAAAACAGGGTTTTTTCCCCTTATTTGTATTGATGGAGATACTTTCATGTAATTTTGTTCAGTGGAAAATACAGGATTGCAGTTGTTTGTTGAATCAGATCCTTTTGACCAGTAAAGTGAATCAGTTTATGGCTTATCTTTTTTAGGGCTTGCAAACCAATTCCATTCCAGTACATATGTTTCTCAAACAGACTCAGTATATGAAAGAGGTCAAGCTTTCCTGGGGTGACCAATTGAAATCTGGGCCAAGTACAAGTGTAATCTTTATTTGCAAGTCTTGCTCTACAGCAAAGCATAATGTATATTGTAAATGAATTAGTCATTGAAGCAGAAAGTGGAAAAAAACGTTATTATTATTATTATTATTATTTTGTTTTATTTATTTCTGAGAGAGAGAGAGAGAGAGAGACAGCATGAGCAGGGGAGGGTCAGAGAGAG